>NC_133518.1:55666250-56280000 GCF_049354715.1 Callithrix jacchus
ATTTGTCCATTTCGCCTACATTTTCAAATTTATTAACATAATGTTCATTAGATTCTCCTGTCTTTTTGCAACTTATGCGTATGTAGCTTTGTTCCTCTTTTCCTTACTAGAATTGTTTGTCCTTTTTTACTGATCAGGTATGCCAGAGATTTATCAGTTTCATCATCTTTTTAAAGCCCCAATTTGTGGCTTTGCTGATTTTATGTATTGTTCTATTGTATGCCTTTTCTGTTTCATTATATTATTTCCATTATCCTTATTTCTTCACTTTTCTTTCTATGGGTTTATTCTTTTTGCTATTTTTTCTGACTTTTTAAGGTGTGTGCTTAGTTCTTCAATATTTAGCCTTCTACTAGGTTATTAATTCTGCAGCCCATATAGTTGGCTTACAGAAAAAGTATACTCTTTAGAACTGGCATTTTTTGGAGTCTGGTTGAGGAAACACCTATTTTCTTGGAAGTGCTTCCCTCTGAGTGAGGAAGAGTCACCTTAGGTATTGGCATATCAATAAATGTTCTTTCTTGGGAATCCTCATTGCAAAGATTCTGTGAATATGGACTTCTCAATTGATATTTTCTTTAAGCTGTGGGGTAAGGATGAACAAAGCAATTGAAAATTCACTCTGGCAAATTATGAAATCATGAATTTCCATATATGTACCACTTGTCTAAAACTTAATCATCAGAGTATAATCTTGCCAACCCCAATTTTATTTTCCTGACTGCCTCTGAGAGTAGAAATCAGTGAGGCAAATATCCTGTGTGTTTTTGAAATCATTTTTTCATCATGTTTTGTTAATGGTGCTGTTTGTGTTTGTAGTTTAGTTACTTTTTCACCTGCAAAGCATCTTCCACACTGTAGCATGGAACAGTAGGTGCTTGAGTCACTTGATCATGGATTCCACGTTCTGGAATGGCCTCTTTCGAAGGCAAGTGAGGATATTATTTATTGATTTGAGTGGCTTTAGAATATCATTTAACTTTTAAAAATTATATTTATTAGATGTGATGTTAATCTTTATGTTTTTTTTATAGATGATATAATAAGGCAATATTAGTATTATAATTCTCCAGGGTATTCCACATAAATATTAAAAGTTAGTTTATAGTGGTTAATTTTATTGCTTCCTATGATTATATGATGAATTCTTACTTATTAAGAATCTGAGCTGGAAAGGTCAACCAAAAATTTAAAATCAGATATGTAAATTAGGGCAAGAGATAAGGAGAGTAAGTGCTTTGAGCCCTGTGAGTGGCTGTTACACGCTCGCATAGCTATTGATGAAGGTGGAGAGGGCCTTTGGGGGGACATGCTGAAAGAACGCAGGAGTGAAAATGCTTGTATGGTGTTTAAATTCACTTTAGAACTATATGTTCTTCTCATTTAACCGCAGGCCACTCAGTTCCTCAAATACTATGAATAAATAGGATTTTATTGGATTGGTAACCACTGTATTACAACCACTACTACATGAGAATACAATAAAACAGTTTGAAAACTAATTTCTCAGCACCTAATCCCAATCTATAAATGTGTTTTGGTAATTCCACATTTATAGCTTTCCTTTATTTTTGTCCTTTAAAGGAAGTTTGGTATGGTAACTGCCATTAAAATTATTTCTCATTTCAATGAAAGTTTGAATTAGGAATTTTATGCAGATGAACACGATAAGATTTAAGCCATTTTTTAAAAAGGTGCTTAACATTTTGACTTAAAGCCATCTTTAAACAATACATGTTTTGTTTTATTTGTGGACCTAGCTCATATGGTAAGTTTTTCTAAAGGGGGAGCAAAGCTCTCAGCTTCTTAAGTGTGTTTATAGCAACAAATACATGCCACATGGTAGGGGGAGAGAGATGCTAGTCAGATATTTTAGTCATATATCTTAAAATGGACTGTTCCAGAATAAAGTTGCCTTTGAAAAGAGTCTTTCAAATAATTAATTTCAAGTAGATTATTTTAATTTTAATTTAATCATTTGTTCCATCATGTAAGAAAGCTTTTGATATCGTGACTAAGGGATTGGGGTGGTCTGATGTATTGGAAATGTGACTTACTTGCTCCAGACACTTTGAGACTGTGAATTGGTGAATTTCACATCTATTCCTGGCAAGCCGATAGAGTATCTAGGAAAGGGTAAGATTATTGAACACATGAGCTGAGAATAATCTTTTGAGGAAAACAGTATCTAGATTTTCCTAAGAGGGGATCTTACTTCACCAGACTTTCAGCATTCTTCAAAGGCTGGGTGAGGATGTGGATGAGAAAAGCAGGAGATGTACTGCTCCCTGTATATTACAACAGTGAAATACAAGTATGGCAGACTTTGAGGGAACAAGATTCTAAATTCCCAGAATATCACTAATTTATTTTCATATAAAGGTGCAACATTTTTTTCTAAAGACAGATGTAAATCATTTTAGCATTATCTTTACAATCACTACCTTTCCATTAATCAGGCAATCATCAAGAAAGAATCTGATTATGAAGGGTCTAAACTGAGCTTTTCTTTAAGAACACAGGAAATATTAAAATAACTGTTCGGAAAAATCTCCTCTAAGAAACTGGAAGGTGTGGGAAAAAGAAAGTTAAAGATTCTTTGATTTTAGTAGATTGGTTGAGTTTCACATATTTTTAGAAGAGCAAAAAAAAAAAAAAACGAGGAGAGAAAAAAAGTCACATGCAACTATTTAAAAAGAATGTGATACAACAAAAGCTATTTTTAATCTATGTTAGGGTAGGAGGAAAATTTATACTTTTTAATAGTTATGAACTTTAAAAATTCCTATGAAGCAGAATCCTTACTGCTAGAAGAATTTGGCTCTGCAGTTTTTGTTACGTTAAAACTTATTCAGGAAGTATTTCAGTATTCAGAATTCAGCACTCTGATTTAGAGTTTGTAATAGGAATGCTAAGTCAAACCTATTTTAAACATAAAACCTCCTTCAAAGCTTTAAAACAATTCTGAAATTTTATGGAGGTCTAAAATTGGTAACTGTAAAGATTTAAAATCACTTCATGCTTTTCTAACTGGATGGAACTTTCTCTGATGCATTGTGTCTCAACTCTTACGAAAGATTACTTCCTTTCTCAAAAGAAATCATTCCTAAAATCTCAGAATTGCACCAAATACAACTGTGGAGAAGGCCAAATTAGGGAAATATGTCTTCCTATTCATGTATGTGTTTATACTCTAATATTGTTTAGCAGAGGGCTTAGAAACAATGATATTAAGTGCTGTTGAATATAACCTGTACGGGACATTTCTGTCAGTATTGTGCCAAATACTGGGGATGGGCAAATGTAACACTCTATCTGCGAATGAGCATAGAATCCTTTCTTAGCCCATAGTAATTAAAATAAAAATATTACGTTTTTTAAAAAAATAATCTGTTAGAGACAGCTAAGTATACTACCTCAAAAGAGGATAAGCAAAGTACAAGGTTTAATAAAAGACAACTCTTCCCTCACCACCTCCCCCCCACCCCCCAATCAAGGCATCCACTAATACCTTGGACAAACAGAAGAGCTTCTGGAGGCAAAATGTTGCGTATCAAACCTTGATTTCCCTATCAATACTTACTGTAAAGGTGAAAAAAATGATTCACTTGAGAAACCAGTAACCCATCTATAATACATATTTAAAATATAGCAACCTCTAAGAATGAGTTTAGAAGATCACTAAGTGTAATAAAATATTTTTAAGTGTCAAAATAAGCTTGGTTCTCCTACAGTCACCAACTAGCCATTAAAATGTGATTAGTGTTGGAAATCCTAACCAGTCAGGATGACTCAGACTCTGCAACATCTAGGATAGGTGTCTTACTAGTCTTTTGACTCCCGTTGGAGGGATAAGGAAGAGCTCAGTCCATACCACCCTGGTGATCGAGAGTGGAGGTGGGGGGCAGGCAGCTGGTCAGCAGGAGGGCAGGTATCACTTCAGGTGATCTAGCAATGAGGAGAGGTGAAGACCAGGGAGGTAGCAGCACAGCTGCGAAAGGAGCAAGGGAGCAATGACAACAGAAGCCTGAAGGCCAGTGAAAGCGGCCAGGGTTGCATAGGTAGAGGCTTGGATTTCTGCCTGCCATTTCCTCTTACCATCTTCAGGGTCTTTAGCATATAGTGCTGTTAAACTCACCACACCACCCACTTCTCAATGGACTTTCTGTTGACAAGGAATTCTGTTCTTTCAGACTTTCACTCTTGTGTCAGAAACACCTGGTGGCATGGGGCTTGGTTCATTTGCCCTTCATACACTCACATAACCACTTCTGTTAGTACTGTCCTTAATTAAACATCGTTTTTCAATTGTCATCAGATTTGGGGAATTTTCAGCCATTATTTCTTCAAATATTTTTTTGTGCCTTTCTCTCCTCTCATTATGGAACTCCTGTTATACATATATTGGTATAATTAGGTGTCCTACAAGTCTCTTAGACTGCTCATTTTCCTTCATTCCTTTTTTCTTTCTGCTTCTCAGATTGGGTAATCTCAATTAACCTATCTTCAACTTTGCTGATTCCTTCCGCTGTTGAACCCTTCTAGTGTAATTTTCTTTTAAGTTTTGTACTTCTCAACTCCAGAATTTCTGTTTGGCTCCTTTTAAAAACTATTTTGATCTACTTATTGATCTTCTCTGTTTGGTGAGACATCATTCTCATGATTTCCTTCAGTTCTTTGTGCATGGTTCCCTTTAGCTCTTCAAGTGTATTTAGCATAGTTGATTTAAAATCTTTGATTAGAACATCCAATGTGTGTGTTTTCTCAGGCAGTTTTTACTAGTTGCTTTTTTCCCTGTGTATGGGCCATACTTTGTTCCTTTGCATACCATGTAGTTTTTTGTTGAAAACTGTAATTTTTAATATTATAATGTGGCAACTCTGGAAATGAGATTTCCCCCATTCCCCAGGGTTTGTTGCTGCTTACTGTAGTTGTTTTTGATTTGGTTAGTGATGTTTCTGTATTAATTTTGTAAAGTCTATTTTCCTTGTCATATATATCCATTGAAGTTTCTGTTCCATTAGCTTAGCAGTCAGTTAGTGATTGACAGAAATTTCCTTAAACACCTGGAACAAAATAGCACACACAACTCCTGGTCTTTGTAGTTGGGTTCTGTGTATATGTCAAACTGAACCAGCCAGTTTACAGCTCTGCCTTAGCCATCACTTCCTATTTGCACAGAGCCTGGAGGTCAGCCAGAGGTGAGAGTTTAGAGGTATCTCAGGTCTCTCCTGAGCATGCACTTGGCCCTAGCTAGTTAATCTTTTCTACAATCTATAGTCACCCTCTGTTGGACTATGCCAGTTAAAGGGCATTGGCACAGAAGATGCAGAATGATAGATTTCCCCTTTCACTCAATAAGGGCCACTACCCTGTTTTCAGAAGCAGCATTGTTCAATATAAGTCAATGATTGTTAATAACCATAATATTCTTAAAGCAATGATTTTTACTAGGTATCAGAAAATACCTCTAGGTCAGGATTTTAGATTGTAGTCAGCTTTTTTTTAACATATATGGAATTTAAATCTACAGAATAGAGGTTTTTTTATTTTTATTTTTTAAATGTAAAATGATTTAAGCCAGTATGGTTAACCAGCATATTCACTTAGAATTCTAAAATTGTGTTGGCACATATATTTATCTTAGCCAGTTTAAGTTATAAACACGAGCTCAATTGCTCATTTTCTTTATTGCTGCTATCTAATGTGATATTTTTAATTTTTTGAGATGCAGTTCTCATACCATACAATTTATTCTTTTAAAGCATACATTTAGGGTTATTGTATTTATAGTTTTATTGTATTTATAGTTATGCAACCATTACCACTATCTAATTGCAGAATATTTACATGTCTCTTTTCATACCTTGCCCAGTAACAGTCACTCCCATCCCCTGGCAACCACTAAATTACTGTCTCTCTGAATTTTCCTATCCTGAACATTTTACATAAATGGAATCATAGAATATATGGCCTTTTCTAACTGGCTTCTTTTACTTAGCACAATATTTTCAAGGTCCATGTTGTAGCATGTATCAGTACTTCATTCCTTTTTATGACTGAGTAATATTCCATTGTATGGATATGCCACAATGTATCTACTTATCACTTAAAGGACATGTATGTTATTTCTACCTTTTGGCTATATGGACAATGCTGTTCTGATCATTAGTATACACATTTTGGTGTGGATGTATATTTTAATTTCACTTTGAGTATATATCTAGAAGTGGAATTGGTGGGTTCTATGGTAACTCTGTATTTAATTTTTTCAAAAACTGTGAGATTGTTTTCTAAAGCAGCCCAATCTGCTTTTGAGGTGACAAGCTCAAGTTCATGGAGAAAAGGAGTGGGCCATATTGACTTATGCTTCTCTAAATGAAATGTTTCAAATGCTGACAATTTGCAAGGAGAATGTTTGTATGAAAACAGTTAAAATTATTTTTCTTTGATCAGCGTCCCTAGGGCTTCTGAGTATTATTGCCATGATCATCAGAATTGAGCCTTTTGCTGATTCCTCATGATAACTGACATTTCTGTTTAATCAGCTTTAAATTGCTCTCAAACAAACAAACAAACAAAGAAAAAAGCCTATTATTCACAATCAAATGCTCCAGAATCAGACAGATGCAAGGGCTGGCTTTGCTACTTCCTGGCAGTATCACTTTGAGGAATAATGCCTTTTCTTGAAGAAAAACATCATTTTCCTCCTCTGTAAAATGGGATTAACAGTATCTAGGCATTCCTTTATTAGAATGAGGTCATGTATGCAAAGCAGTTGCCTAGCATTTCCTAGGTGCTCAATAAACGTTAACTATTGTGATTATTGCTGTTATATCATTATCTAAATGCATTTTTTGAAAGATAATGTCTTCAAATATTCTCCGAAACTACTTAGAGACAAAGCCTATTTTCATATAGTTATCACATTTTTAACCTAGCAAACAAAATCATTTATAATCAAAACCTTTTTTTAAGGTGAAGGAAGAATGGGAAGTGGGTGGCTGAAAAAAATCAATTTAAAATCTTTCTTTGCTAGATATTCATTTTATCCATGATACGTATTTAATTTAAAGCAATTTATTTTTCTTTTCTTTCTTCCCTGAAGGAAATGTGATTTGAACACAGACTAATTTTTTTTATAGCTAAAGTGAAATGTTAAACAAAATTGTCATCCCACTACTTTTAAGTTATTCTTTAAGGAAGAACTGGGTAAACCCTTTACAGAATGTTTGTAAAACATCTGATTGCACAATATGGTGTAAACTGTCACATTTCTCTTTAAATTTTTAATAGTGACCAAATAAAGTGAATGTTTTCCAGTGATTGCTCCGTAATATCATGCTACAAATGCATTGCAGATAAAAGATTGACAATAAAATGCAAAAACACATGAAGTAAACAATAGAAGACAAATATGAAAATAGTCAAAGATGGTTACAAAACATTCGAATCAAACCTTTTTTGTTAGTTTAAAAGGATTGCATCGTTGCTTAGTCTTAGTTCTAAATGAGATGTCCCAGTATCTGTATCTGGAGCATCAACAAGTTTTTATGGCTTGGTGGCATCAGAAATTTAAGAGCTGGAAGGGTCATAAAGGTTGGTCTAGCACAGGGTTTCTGAACCTGGGCACCATTAACATTTTGCATTGATAATTATTTGTTGTGGGGGCTGTTCTGTGCATTATAGGATGTAGGCTCTACCCACTAGATGTCAGTAGTGCAGGACCCCCCCACCTGCTCCTTCCTTCTGCCCTCACTACACTCAATGAGAACCACTGATCTGGGGCTTGCCAAAGTGTACACTCCATGGAGCAACACTCATGTTAGAGGGGCTGGGATAATCCAGGAAAAGATTCTGTTGTCAAGTAAATTTGAGAAATCCTTATTTAGACAACAACAAAGGATTGTCAGAGCTTTCAATGTGGTATCTAAAATGAATTGCCAAGAGACGAACGTGCAGCATATCTCAGCTTATTTGACAGCAGCCCGTTTTTCAAAGGCAGCTTGCAGGATAGAACATACTCCCATCCCTGTGCTACAACTTTCATTTTCCAGGTGAGGAAATGGAGGTCTAGGGAGGTTACGTGACCAGACAAAGGCTCTGCATTGCTTAATTTCATAGTTGCTGTGTGAGCATGTACTGAATGCTAGTTCCTGTGTTAGACACTGGGGAGACAATAGTGTTACACAGGATAGGCAGACAGATCCAGTAACTACAACACAGTGTGGTTAGTGCTAGCAGGAAGGCCCTCCAGGATGCTGAGAGAGCACCTCAGAGGGACACTTCACTCGAATTCAGTAGATGAGCTGAGTCCATGTTGGACATGTTGAAGCTGGGGCATCTGTGGAGGTAGACCAGTTTGGGAGACCAGGCAGTTGACTGCCTACAGAGGCCAATTTTGCATTTCTGTGTATGATAATTGAAGCAAGGGACTGTATGAGAGTCCTCCAGGGATGAGGTCCTCCAGCCAAATATAGAACCTTGGAGACATCCATGTTTAAGGGTGCACCAAGGAAGAGCAGCCCCAGATAGAGACGAAGAAGGATGTAAGAAAATACAGAGCCAGGCAAAGGGTACAGTCTGATGCTACAGAGAGGAAGCCACAACCTGCAGGGTTGAGGGCCTGGGCTCTGGAGCTGAACTGGTGTTTGAATCCTAACTGTCTAGCTCACAGGTTGTGTGATATTTGATGCCTGACCTGTTACATTATTTTAAAAAGGCTCAATTTATACAAGGGGTATAATTGTAAAGCCTGCTTCATCTACTGGTTGTGAATCCTAGCTAACATACGAGAAGTATGGAGTACCATGCTTGGCATACAAGAAATGCTTAGTAAATATTGGGTGATGCTATTCTTATTATTATCAAATGGCAAGAGGACTCAGAAACATTCATTAAATTTGCTATTGTGGAGGTTGTGGGTGACCTTGGCAAAAATCCATTTCAGTGGAGGGACAGATGGTTTGAGAGTGAGTGGGAGGTGAAGCAGTAGAGGCTGTGAGTTTAGAAATTTTCTCAAGGTTAGTTGTGAATGGGATTGGGTGGTGGTGGGAGGGTAGGGGCGGGGGACAGTGGTGATTGCTGCTGGGGAAACTTAGAATATGAGTGCTGGCTTAAAAGAAAACCACAGGAGAGGCTTGAGAAATTAAATGCTGAGGGTGAGAGGCCAGGAGAGATGAAGATAGTGATGCTAAGCAAGGAGTGAGAGACAACTAGGAAAGCAAGGAGCCTGGGAGGGAGAGAAGAGGGAATGGGGCTCAGGGACCAGAAGAGAAGCTGCCCTGCACTAGGATTTGCCTCAGAGCCTATAGAGGCTACCAGAGTTCAGATTTGTAGGTTCCCGAAAATGAGGGTTTAGTGGACCATTTTGACCTCCTCTCTATAATGATAACGTATTTTTAAATCCTGAAAGGCAAGAAAAGAGAAGTCTCCCAAAAAGACTTTTGAGAAGACCGGCAAGAATCTGAGCCTTCTTGTGAAGTTACCAGACACTCTGAGAGTCGGCTTGGAATGTGTACTCAACTCACTTGGCAATCATTAACTTTTAGAGGAAGCCTCCCAAATCTAACTTTACTGAACAGCAGCCATTGGCTCTTTTCCTGATTTCTCTGGGCACAGATACATCTTCCAGCCTCTCCTCCTTTTCTGCTGACCATTGATGTGGTGTTTTTCTGACCAGGAATAGCAAACTTTCCTCCTCCCCAGTCTCCTGTACTGGGCAGAAGGAATTCCCACCATCTCCAAATCTTGGAGGACTGGGGAAGTTGAGTCCTTCTGAAACTTGAAGAAAGGAAAATGCTCTCTACTATTTGAACTATTTGAGTATAAAGAAGATGTTTCATGCCTACATTGAAAGGAACCAGTGAATAGCTGCTAAGCATTTTGATACTATATTAATTCGTAGCCCTTAGGTCTTTGGGTTTTGTTTACAGATTTCTCCCAAGACCTTCTAATAAGTCCCACAGATTACTTCTCACAGGCTCTCAGAGAGTCTTGGGAAGACAGAGGCCTCTCTTTCAGAGATGGCGAAGTAGTGGGAAGTGACTTGCCCAAGGACACACAAGACTCCTGTGACTTTCAAATTAGAGCAGTATTGTGCAGCCAGAATTCGCCTAGTGTGGCTCCTGTCTCAGAACCTAGAACAGCGCTCTTGTGCAGTAAAGATTCCTAGTTTATTCCTTTTTATTTTAGTATAAAAAATTTAATGTGGTACGTTTTTTATTATTTCTCCATTTAACTTGAGAAAACAACCTCATGGGTTCCTATTTTTGTTTCCCTCGTTTTAAAGACAGGCGAGATTTCATGAATAGATGAAAGAACACCCAAATTTGAGGGAGCACTCCAAGTATGTAAATACTTGTGGCTGAGAGAAAACAATGGCCCTCCTTCAAATACTCCAGGGAAGAACCAATATTGGCAACAGCTGTGTTTGAAAGTCTCCTAATTGTTATTTATTCTATCTGTAGATCTATAGTCCAACCAATGTATGAATAGGACCTTTGCTGATCATATGTCTGTTTTGATCAGAACTGCTATAAATAAAAGAGTTGCAGTGTACTGTTTTCTTAAACTTCTAGGGTTTTTACTACAAATCAGAGTTGTTTCTTGTGATACAGCCTTCTTCAGCCTCTGATCGTTTCTAAGAAATTGAACCTAGAGTAGTAAACAAGTGATAATTCTGTAAACTCCCTAAGGGATGACTTCTCAGATCTGTGAACTCCATCATCCCTTCTAATCTCGAGTCACTTATTTTCTTATGAGTTGTGGAGGTCTCCTACAAGTACCTGAACTCCAGAATGTCTCAAATGTTATTCATGATTTTCTCCTTAAGTCTGTTTCTCCTGCATGAGTTCCTGTGTCCGTTAATGACATTCTTTATGATACGAGCAAGTAATCTTGGCACCATCTTTATTTCCCTTTTTGCTTACTCCGATGTGCATTTGACTACTCTATTTTCCAAGATGGTATTCTAGGTATGTCAGTCTCTGCTATTTCCTCTGTAAAGGCAGGTAGTAGGGTAGGATCCATCTTTACCTCCAGTGCTTTCTGCTTGGAAGATAATGCTTCCTGCTGGCCAGTTTCCATTCCTCAGCCCAAATACTACATCCTTGGCAAGACATTCCTCTTTGAGCCTCCTTCCCAGGATGCTGCGTTCTTTTCTTCTTCTGGATTGCTTTTTTTTTTTTTTTTTTACTCTAATGCTCATGAAACTTCGTGGTACATTTTTATTTGAAGGTCTGGCTCTTCTGCTAGATTCTGAGATCTTTGAGAGTAGGAACCAAAATTGTACTGAGATCCGTGTCTGGCACATAGGTAAGCGCAAAAGCTATTGACTATATTTAATTGATGTGAATTAGAAAAAGATGTATGAAATAGAAGAGGAACAATTAAATAAATGCTTATTTTTCTTTGGTCTCATTTTAGTCTTTTTCTATTCCCACTTCATTCTCTCCTCTTTCTTAGAAAAAAGCACGTAAATGTTCTGTTCCTATAAAAACAATTTATATAGAGAGTTTATTAGCAGACAGAATAACCTGGTTGCACTGTCAGTGTTCTGTCTAAATGCATTTTAACTAACAACTGTTGCCTTTAAGACATAGAAAGAAAACCTCACAAATATTATTTATAGAGAACATGCATTGGTCTTAGAGTTTGAGGGTCCAGATTCCAGTTTGGTTGCTCCCACTTATTACCTGAATGACCCCAGGCAGTTCTCCGTGTTTAAGATTCAGTTTTCTCCCTTACAAATGAGGATACCTCCCTGACAAGGTTACTTTAAGGACTTGATGAGATATTGGATATGAAAGCATCTTGTATAGTGTAAGACATTGAGTAACTTCTGACATAGAATAAACTCATGATTGCATGTTCATGTACCCCCCAAATTCATACATTGAAATATAATCCCCAGTGTGATGATTTGAGATAATTAGGTCATGAGAGAGGAGCCCTTATGAATGGGATTAGTACCCTTATAAGAAGAGGCCAGAGAGCTATCTCACTGTCTTTCTGCCATGTGAGGATATAAGGGAAAGGTGGCCATCTGCAGCCTGGAGAGTGCCCTCACCAGAACCCGATCATGCTGGCAACTCCGATCTCTTACTTCCAGCCTCCAGAACTGTGAGAAACAAATTTATGTTGTTTTAAGCTACCAGTCTATGGTAATTTGTTTTGGCTGCCAGAATTAGGATAACTCTTAATTAATTTTTAGTTGAATATGAATTTATATGTATTTCTTAGGCCTGGATTTGAAAACCATTATGCTATGTGGTTTAGGTAGTATCAGCTGTTACCATATGCATTGTCTCAAGGACTGACTTTTCAATATCTATCTTTATTTCAGGTTAGTAACAGCCTTTGTTTGTTAATAACATGAATATTATTTTACCTGATGTTTTCCTAAGACAATTAGATTGATTTTTTTCTTCTTACTTAAACATTATTTTGAGTACTATTAGTCCTCATCCATGTTTCAGATAATATTGAATTAAAGGCGTACTTTTTAAACACTTGGTAATTAAATTTAGTAGTTTGTTTGGAGGCATTTATTTTCATCTTGGTAATAAGACAAGAAGATGTTTCATAATTATCATATTTTGTCTGGGATTTCTGCTGAATTTTCTCTCTCTTCATTGCAGTTCTCTTTTGGGAGAGGGCCTTCTCTTTACAGCCATATGCTAGTTTGTATGGGGAGAAGATAACGCATGGTAGCTGATGGGTGCTAGAAAATGCAGGAGATCCAGAGCATATTACTCCCTTGAACATATCTTTCAGCCGCAGGGAAAACAAATCTAAGGCATGACTTACAACTTATTAGATGTAAATGGAACCTGTAGCCCAATACTGATGAAGAGGAAACAGCCCCACTCTCTGTCCTGCCCTGATGGCTGTTCCAAGTCAAAGGAAAAGGAGAAGTCTGTTGGAGAAGATTTTCTTTCTTTTTGTTTTCCTTCTTCTTGTTTTCTTTAGTTCATCCATTCATTTTTTCCCTAATATCCTGGGACACAAAAGCAGAATCTGTAGTTAGTTCTCTTGGCTATAGAAAGTCATAGTTTTGCTTTTCCTTTAACTTTAAGGCTGATTCCAACACCACTTAGTGAGAAGAAACTTTCATAGTTTCACATTGCCTCTAAGAAAATGGAACATACCTAAGTATTATTGAACAGCAGAAGTATTTTACAGTGGTTGCTGCTTAGGAAATTTGAGTGAAGGACTGCAAAAGAGGAGCAAAGCAGACCAGAGCGAGAAGGCAGCAATGCTCCCCTGCAACATGCTCCATCACCGGGCAGGGAAGACAGCACTGCCGCCTCTCCACAGCCTCGTTCAAGAGTGCTGGTAATTGTAACGTGTTTGTTTTGATTCATTTGGGGAGTGGTGGATTAGCCTTAGGGCTTCTCCTCTAAAGAGTTTTGTCAAACACTCATACCTACTTAGTTAACCAAAAATCCAATAGAAGCTATTACTGAAATATTAAAAATACCAACAAAGCCAAACAGTAAAAGATTATACAGGGAAAGGTCTTTCTCCCCATTTTGGCTCCAGCCACTCAGTTTCCCTTCCCACAAGTGTGTCCTTCCAGGGGTATTTGACTCACGAACCAGCACAGGTATGCATGTGCCTGCTTTTTCATACCCTGTCGCAGCATATTAGAATATTGTTCAGCATTTTCCTTTTTTTTTTTTTAACCTCACACTGTTTCCTGATGTTTTCCAAGTCAGTATTTTATTCTTTCCTATGGTTGTGCAGTAATCCATTGTATAGATATGTAATTTATTTAGCCAGTTTCTTGAGAAATATTTATGTTGGTTTTCATCTTTGATTATTAACAAAGTTCCTGGAATGAAGGAGCTGTTATAAAATTCTCATCTTAGTGAAAGCTGCCCTATAATGTGCTCTGTTGATAGGATTAATAATTTGTCCTAGATAAAAGAATAAAGAGAACTATGCAGGAGTTCTATTTCCAAAACAAGTAAAAATCACCTCTGATGATGCTTAAAGGAGCCAGAACAAGGACACAAGAACCACATAAATTGTCTATAATATGTGCAGCTTCAGTACATCTGCTGCCTGGTGTCTTGTTCTCTCAGACAACTGACCCCAAGGGTATGTCTTACAGAACAGTTGAACATGTGTAAAAGAAACGTTCTTGGTGTTGTGGACCTCAAAAGGCTTGGTATGGCTGGGCGCAGTGGCTCAACGCCTGTAATCTCAGAACTTAGGGATGCCAAGGTGAGTGGATCACCTGAGGCCAGGAATTCTAGACCAGTCTGGCTAACATGGTGAAACCCATCTCTACCAAAAATACAAAAATTAGTCAGGCATGATGGTGGGTCCCTGTAATCCCAGCTTCTCAGTAGGCTGAGGCAGGAGAATCTGCTTGAACCCCAGGAGGTAGAGTTTATAGTGAGCTGAGATCATGCCACTGCATTCCAGCCTGAGCAACAGAGAAAAACTCTGTCTCAAAATAAAGAAAAGAAAAAAGGCTTGGTGTATGAATAAGGAAAGGAGCCCTAGATAATGAACATGCAAAGACTTTTGTGTCCTCTGAAAAGTCACGCAATGACAGAAGTGACCTGAGACATCTGTAAACTAATGACTCACAGTAAAATCCATATAGTGTGGCCAGTGTTGTGGTTTTGGGTAAATGCAGGATGCTGTGGACAGTGGGTACCTAAAAGCTACATTTCACTCAAATGCTGGAGAAGCAGGAGAGGTTGACCCTGAGGAAGTGCCTGCTAAGCTGAGCCCTGGAGAATGAGAAGAGCATAGATTAGGAAAGGGTAGGATAGTGTGAGGAACTGTGTTCTAGGAGAGGGATCAGCAGCATTCCCAGAGATCATCATGGCCCATTTGAGCTTCGGTAGTGTGTCCGTCGAGGGGTGGAGAGGAGACTGGCAAGGTAATCAGGCATTGGAATCACCGTAGCTCTCCACAAGTGTCAGGGAGATTGGACGGAAGGCTATGGGAGGCCATTGTTTTTTTTTTTTTTTTTTTTGATGAGCCCTGGAAGTGGACTTGCTGAGTCAAAGGAAAGATGGAAAGATTTAGAAATCTTTTAATAATGTAGTCAATCACATTGCCTCCGAAAAGGCAGATATACCAATTTACATGTTCACTATCAATTAGGACACTAGCTTCAGCCTCACTGAGTATTATTGCTTTGAATTGACACCAATCCGATAGGCAGAAAAGACATTTCTTTGTTTTAATTTGCATTTCTGTGAGTACTGGCAAGGATGAAGTTTTTTCAGGCTTATTAACTAATTATATTTCCACAAATTACATGTTCATATTTTTGCTATTTTCCCCCTGAGCTGTTTATATTTGTCTTTTTTTATTTCTAAGAGCTCTATTAATAGTTGCTTGACTCTTTTTCTTTTCTATTTGTTGCATAATTTCTCTCATTTATTTATGCTTTTGTTTGTTTTGTTGATCAGAAAGATTTTTTTAATGTAATCAGATTTTTGTTCATGTTTTATGCCTGTAGTTCAGTGTCAAGAAAATTCTTCCTCAACTCCAGTTGAGGTATAAATATTGGGATTTATATAAATATTTACATTTATTTTTCTTTTTTACCTTCTGTTCTTTAATTCATCAGGAATTTTCAGATATAAGATGTGTTGTAGGAATCTGTCTCTTTTTGTTCCTCATAATAAATTTTTCTTCTGAACCAAAAATTGGGATAACCTAGTCTATGTAACAAAGAATTCTAATGCATTTGTGTGGCAGAAGCAGTCTTAGAGAATAGATGTAATAATATTGGAATTTCTGGGATATTTGAGGTTATGTATGTTGATAGATTATAGAGAGATAAGATTTAAGGACTAATAACTTATAGCTGGACAACATCAGGAAACCTGTGCCATTATTTAAAAAAAAAAAAAAAGGAAAAAAAAGAATGGCTCCCAAAACCCATTCACAATAGAATGTTTGAAATCCAGAGATGAGAAATCTAGTGCATGAGTTAGTCCAGGATCCAGCTTGTAAAATATTGCGAATGGTTTATATGGTGCAGCCTGCGTTTCATTGATTACTACTATTTGAAATAGTAGTTAACATCAAAGTTACTTTTCAGGTTGATGGTGGCTCTAATCTTTCTAAGTTTGTAGGTTCTTTTCTATGCAGAACGTCTAAAGACAACCCATTCTCTTGAGGCCATCAGAACAAGACCGAAGGTTGTAGGGTCTTGACCACAGTATTAAAGCAAAGCCTCAGAGTGACTTAAGGAATCTTAGGAAATAAAATGCCACAGTCCTGGACATTTATCATTTGGGAGCAAGATAAACATTTCCTAAAACTTTTAGAAGTAATTCAGGTGCCTAATGGAAATTTTTTATTTTCAAATTCTGTAGTTTAGTAGTTTTTTTCCTAAGAGAAAGCACTGCTCAATTCTCTTAGGATAAATGTAGGTGGAGTCTGGTGATGGGACTGTTTGTATGTGCTTGGCTCAAAGTGGCTGTGTTGTCCACATTAGCCTGACCATTGGCTCTTTATTGAATCCCTAGTTCCCAGTAAGTGCTGTTTGCAAGAGTGAGGTGGAGTTTGGTGGCTTTCGGTCTAACCAGAGTGCCATGTGCATCTGTTTGATAAACTCT
Source organism: Callithrix jacchus (assembly GCF_049354715.1). Lineage (NCBI taxonomy): Eukaryota > Metazoa > Chordata > Mammalia > Primates > Cebidae > Callithrix > Callithrix jacchus. Next base: position 55,682,849 of record NC_133518.1, read on the forward strand.
GTAGTTTGTCTGTTGTCTGTGTTTTTGCCAGGTTGTTAAAAAAAAAAAAAGAAGAAGAAAGAAAAAGCAAACAAGCAGGCAGGTTTATCTTTTCATATGAATTTTTGGAAAATCTATTTGTAATTTTATTCCTGAAAGAACAAAAAGTTGTTTCCCTGGGGAGATAATTTTGGGGTACATAGTTCTTTTTTAAGGCTGTAGATATTAACTATGAAAATGAATATATGACTTTGTCAATACTGTTTTTCAGCAGGCTAAGCCATATTTTTCCAAAAAGCAAGGCTAGAATCGAGTCTTCTTGACATGAGAGATCATGAAAAAATGGATATTGGAAGCCATTCTTTTTTTTCTTCATAACAGCATAGGTTTTCTGATGTTGTCCACGTGTACATATTAACCCTTCAATCTTCTCTTTATAGTCCAGGATTTTTTGGCCTTAGTACTGGGAATGTTTTGAGCTGGATAATTTTTGTCGGGGGGCTGTCCTTTGTATTATAGGATGTTTAGCAAGATTCGTGGTTTCTACCCACTAGCTGATCTCTACAAATGCCAGTGACACCCCCATCAGCAATGACAATAAAAAAGTATCCCCAGGCATTGCCAAATGTCCCCTCAAGCAGGTTGAGAACCACTGGCATAAGCAATGCAGAGGAGGCAGGATTAGTCAGATTAGAGTTTGTGTTTGTTTGACTTTTTATTTGGTTTGTTTTCAACTAATTTGTCTTCAGAGCAAGAATAGGCTACTGGGAGGAACTCTCTGACTAAACTTCATGAAAATATAATTAAATTACATAGCATTCCAAGGCACTAACAAAATTTGTTATATTGAAATGAAATCAGTGAACTGAGTCCTGAGGACAGGTTGAGAATATGGGAGGTTATTTTCTAGAAAGACTGAATTTGGTTGATTTCAGGTAAAAGGCAGGAATCATATGGTATTTCTATGGTGAATCAGTTATGGTTGTTAAATTTAGTTGCTTGCTCTGCTAATAGCATAAATCAAAGAACAGGAAACTTCCTTTCTAAAATGTTTGCCTGCCCTTCTAGGTTGTGCTGGCCGCATAAGATTTGCTGTTGTGGCTTTCTATGGATGGTTGACCAATTCAGATGAAACACCTACCTACTGTGGAAAATCTGGAAAATCAGCCAAAACTTGTTACAAAACCTTACTTGACTACATGTTTTAATGACTTTAAGTTATATACTTGACTAGAAATTAGTAGCATGTGTTTTCCTTGCATATGGTTCAATTCCCCACCTCGCTGCTGATTTTAAAAGATGCTTCCATTTTATGAATACTGAGAGTACAAATCAAACAAAAGCCAAAAAAGCCACGTTACAGACTCAGTCTCTAGCAGCAAATGTACTTGCATTAATTTTGGAAAACAGGTTACAGTTTTAAATTGGATTTTTAAAATAATGCAACAGAAATTACTTTATGAAAAGTTGTTTTGAAAGGTGGCAATTTATGTACAATTTGATGTTCCATATTTAAATGTACGTGTCTTACGTAATGTTTAGTACTGCTTTCAAGCATAACTACCTATATAATGCCATTCCATTAATTCATTGTTACATGTGCTTTTACTAATTACTGAACTGGAGTGAATTATAAATCTCTGCCAGAAACATTGCCTCACTTATACTGGACAAGCAATTAATTATATTTAGATCTGTTCTTTAAAATTGTTGATGATTTTATAAAGCTTTTGGATAATTACGATGAACTATTTATACACTGTATAAAATACCTTGTAATGCAGTTTTAAAGGCCTATAAAATAATAATTAGAACTCAGAATTACAATCAGCTTCCAATGATCATTTCAGTGGTCATTGCTGACAGAGGGAAGAAGAGGTATTATAGAAAAGCAAGAAAGCATTTGGAAAGAAATACAAGAAGCCTCAGCCATCCTCATTTTCTTTCTGTTCAGCCTTACCATGTTGTTTCTGCAGTGGGAGTTGACTGGATGGTAGAAGGGGAAAGCCATAGGCTAAGGGAAGACTGTGCACTTACGGAAGATTGTGTATTAACCATTTTCTTCCCCTAACAGATTTCAATTGTCTTTTATTTGAATACGTTTCTATGTGAAACCAGGAAATAGTAATCTATTTTTTTGTTGCATGTATAGTGCAGAGATACCTTAAGAATCAGTATGATAGGATGGACACCAGGGTGTCATAGCTGGAAGCTTTTTGGAAATGCAGGGAGCACAAAATGTCTTTTGAGCTTCTTTTTCCTGTACCTTTTCTCCTTTTGTTTGTGCTCCATCCAGGCATGAGTTCTTTAAATCAAGGATTTCCATTTTGTTTATTGCTTTCATGTTTGTACCTGAAACAGAGATAGCTGACACTGTTACTCCCAAATTAGAGCAAAAGATTTCAGAAATATGAAGAAAATGTATTTAAGGGTTTGAGGGAGGATATTGGTTTTGTCTCTAACTTTTATTCAACTTTAAAAACTTAACAACTAGCTATATAGTTTCCTTGAGTCATCTGACCTTGTCTCCATCTAAATATCGACATTCCTAGAAATATTATGAATCTATGCTGTATGTTGTGGCTTCCTGAAAATCAGCTAAGGCCCATACATGTGTAAATGTTGAAAGTACCATTGTCCCTGTAGCTAGCTAAGGGTGGTCACACACTCTTTCGTCATGTTTTCTTTTAGGGTGAGAGTCTAGTAGCTGCTGGAATTTGGATAGATCCAAACTACTAGTGTTTAGTCTTCTAGAGTTTGAAAGGTCTGTCGATGTGGAAACAAATATAAATCCTTAGCCAGTGGATTATTATCTTTAAATACTTTATCTTTATTTAGTAAATGCTTATTTATTATCTTTATATGCTTGTTTTGGAAAAATCTGTTGGTTGAGTTTATTAGGACCTGGAACTAATGAGGCCAAAGTCATGGGTATGAGCTCTGCTACTAGCACTAAGCTTTGCCAGTCTATGATTGCATAGACTGCCTTGAAAGAGGTGGTCTTCAGGGGAGCAGGTTTAAAGAGAGACTCTTTCATTCTACAGTTATTTGTGAATGTTGTGCTGGGTAGATACCTGTTGACAAAGCAGATCACAAACACATAAATAAATGTGAAAACAATCAGATCTGTTTATGCAGAGTATTAAAATGAGGGAAACAATAAAAACATAGTTATTTTTAGAATAAAATTTATAAAGATGGATTAAGCCTCAGTGGAACAAAAATGAGGATAATGTTGTAGAGCCTCTGAATATTAAAAAAATCCAGGTCTCATTCTGATTACACTGCACAAAATATTGGGGAAAGCTTTTATTGGGGAGAGCCTTTAAATTATTTCCACTCCCTGTTTTCCTGCTAACATATTTTAGAAAACCTCAGAAAAAAAATTTGTTTCTAGGACAGTATAGAAGGGGAAGAAATGTTTATTCTCCTTGCAGGGCAGTGGGGGAACCAAGGGAAGACCCAGGCACATGAGTGGTGGGTGGTACCTGAGAGCTTTGGGTCTAAAGAAGAGTCATACTATAAAAACAAAAATTCCATATGTGAAACTGGCATTCAAAGCCCTAAATGAGTGTGGTTTGGAGGAGACCATGGAAAGTAAGAAAAGGACACATGAAATGACAGGAATCCCTGAGATGTCTGGATTACTATCTTGTGTGAAGTTCCTAGGCAGCACCCTCCCTCGTCCAGATGTCCTTCCAGGTAGCCCAGCACCTCCATCGAGTTCTGGCTCCTGCTCTTCCCCATTGTACTTCCTGCCTCTTCTTTTTTTTTTTTTTTTTTTGTATTTTTTGATTGCATTTTAGGTTTTGGGGTACATGTGAAGAACATGCAAGACTGTTGCATAGGTACACACATGGCAGTGTGCTTTGCTGCCTTCCTGCCTCTTCTTTAAAAAACTTTCACTATCCCAGCACTTTGGGAGGCCGAGGCGGGTAGATCACGAGGTCAAGAGATTGAGACCATCCTGGTCAACATGGTGAAACCCCGTCTCTACTAAAAGTACAAAAAATTAGCTGGGCATGGTGGCGCGTGCCTGTAATCCCAGCTACTCAGGAGGCTGAGGTAGGAGAATTGCCTGAATCCAGGAGGCGGAAGTTGTGGTGAGCCGAGATCGCGCCATTGCACTCCAGCCTGGGTAACAAGAGCGAAACTCCATCTCAAAAAAAAGAAAAACAAAAAAACTTTCACTAGAATGACTTTCCTTGCAGTCTCTGAACCTGTTCATTTCTCAAATCTGAAACCAGTCCTTTCTTCCTCTGTTTAGTTTCCCTCTTGTCCTTTTTAATCAGTCAAGTCAAGTCTTTCTCTTCTTACTGTCTCTTTTCCTGTGTTCCCACAACTGTGTGATCTTGCATTTGCTTTTGCAAAGGCCACAACTAAGTTCCATGTTGTAAACTGAGTTATTATGAAGGAGGCCTTGCAACAATAGGCACTGAGGGCTACTAGAGGGAGAAGGGTGGAAGAGGGGGTATGGGTTGAAAACTGCCTATCGGATACTGTGCTCACTACCTGGGTGACAGGATCAGTCATGCACCAAACCTTAGCAACATGCAATTTACCTGTGTCACAAATGTGCTCCCTGAACCTAAAATAGAAGTTGGAAAAAGAAAAAACCAAAAAATAAAATAGATCTTGGCATCAGATAGTATAGAGGCTCGAATCTTGGCTCTGCTGCAAACTGAGTGATATCAGTCAAGTTATTTAACCTGTCTAAACCTCACATTATAAGATATGATAATAGCTTTTTATTATAAAGATCAAATGTGATGAATATGTGATATATATTATAAAGTGTCCAATGTACTTAACATGGTGCCAGCCCACAGGAAGTGCTTCATGAGGGATGGCTGCTGCTCCTACTTCTACTGAACAGTGCTGTTGCAGTTACTACTACTGGACCTGCTGCTGCATTTTTTTTTTTTTTTTGAGGCGAGTTTCACTGTTGTTACCCAGACTGGAGTGCAATGGTGCAATCTCGGCTCACCGCAACCTCCGCCTCCCGGGTTCAAGCAATCCTCCTGCCTCAGCCTCCTGAGTAGCTGGGACTACAGATGTGCGCCACCATGCCCAGCTAATTTTTGTATTTTTAGTAGACGGGGTTTCACCTTGTCTGCTGCTGCTTTTAAGTTTGAAGGCCTGCAGTCCTCCTCATGCTGCGAGCCCTTGGCTTCCACATCTGTATTCTGTAGGCTTGCTTCTTTCTAACCGTGCCTGCAGCTGTCCTGTCCTTCTGACCTCCTTGGCCTTTTCCTGCTACTGAGAGAAAGGGGCTGCCATGGATTCAGTCCTCAGCCCCCTGTTCTCAACACTTTGCCATCCATACTCCCAGCTTTAACTCCCTGCTGTATGCTCATGACTCTCACATTTATCTCTATTGCCTGCTGATATAATCACTGGGTTATCTCATGTCTCCTTCACTCATCACATATTAAAAACTCCAGTCACCTCTCAATTCCACGGTTGCATTAGCCTCTTAGCTATTCTTTTTTCTTCCATTTTTGGCCCTATTTAAACTAAGTTGCCCCATAGCCAAAGTGATTTCTGGAAAAGGCCAATCAGATGATTCTCTTTTAAAAACCCTTCAGCTAAGCACCTCACTCCAGCCCCAGCCTCAGCTACAGAGCCTCTCTGTGACAGCCACGATGCCCCTGTCTGCTCAGCACCCCATGCATCGCCTGTCACAGTATGTGCTGTGGGGACATCATGCCAGTAGGACAGCTGAGCATACTGCATGCTTTTTGCCTCGAAGCCTCAAGATATTGGCTCTCCCTGGAATAGCTTTCCTCCTCTCTCTGTTTAGCTCACTTTGATCCTTCTCAGCACAAACTTTGTCTTCATAAGGCCCTTTCTAATCTTGGCTGGGCTGAGAGCCCCTCCACTGTTCTCCCACAGCACCCCAGCTATCTCTCAGCCTGTTATTGTGACCCATTTTTTTTTAAGTTAAATAAAACTGAACAGAATAGACTAGAAGAGGAGATGATGTTTTGTATGTTTGTCTGTACTTGTATATAAGATTGTGGTATAAGATTTTTCAAGGTCACAGAAGAAAAAAAGCTTGGAAAACACAGTTTTGTGATGCTATACTGAAATTATCTGTTCATGTTGTTCCGTGAATTGTAAACTCCTTAAGAACCAGGACCATTTTTATCATTTTAGCCCTAGTGTTTAGCAAAACATATAGTCAATAAAAAGCTTATTAAATGGAATCTGCTAATTCTTGAAGAAGCAAAGGTGAGGAGAAATCATGGAGTATGTGAATTCCTAGGATGAAATAAATTATTTGTGAAAAGTTACTTCTCTGAGTCTAAATGAATTAATAACTGTGAGCCCCCAGAGTGAGCCTCCTTGTCCGGTAGACCAGTAGAACCCTATATAGGAAATCTGGAGTGAGAATCTGCCAAGGAGAGTACTTTGTTCTCTTTTGTCAAATGTGTATGTGCAGATTCTGCGATTACATAGGGAAAATCAGCTCACTTTTATTTGTTTAGGGAGACCGAGCTCCTACCACATCAGACTATGTGAATGGCTTTTCCTGCAACCAGAATGGTGGAGGAAGGAAAGGGTGACAGGTGGAAAGTTTCATATCAACTTTTTCCTGCTGGCAGGCCAGAAAACAAGCCCTGAAGGAGGAGTGCCTCCTTCCATCCCAGGGGCTCACCGATGCATTCTCAGCACTGAAGCAAATGGCAGGAGATGCAGGATGCTCCTTGAAGGGGTCACCTGCTAGGGTCACCTAGCAGGGAGCCAGACATGACTCTATCATGCTTGCCACTTTTCCATGCTTCTCATTGTTCTGTTCTCCTTTTCAATTTTTTATTTGTTCTTAATACTTTTGTTGCTTTCTCTTATGTTTTGACAGCCTTTGCTACTATGCCTTTTTCTTCCTCATTGCATCCCATTCCTCTCTTCCATCTCCCTAAAAGCAAAGAATAAAAGAAACAACTGTAAACAACACTTGTAAAAGAGAAATTAGTTGTCAAATGACTTCCACTTAATTTGGGGACCTCCATTTAATACAGGGAAGGAGTTTTAGTGTCATAGACCACGTATTTTAAAATGATAATGTTCCTTAAGGGGACATGCCTAACTTATCTTTATCCTTGTAGGGCATAACGTGGTGCCATTCATAGAAAAATGAGTTCAGTAATTGTTTGCTGTCCAGCTAAATTGAAGTAATAAAGATTAAGTGTGATGCTACAGCTACATTCTGTTTGACTTGCCCTGAAGCAGTTTCCTTGCTCTCTTTCATGTCCTTATCTGCCTCCTTCTTTTAAACATTATTATGAGTGCTTTATTTTATACTCCTGACACATTGACATAAATGACAGTCTTGACAGATTTGATGTTATTAAAAACACTACTGAATAATATGCTTGTGCTTCTTGAAGTCAGACACTTCATTTGTGGAAAGTTGATTCTCTGAGTCTAAATGAGTTATTAACTGTGAGAACAATTATCCTCTGTACTAGCTCTAAAACCCTTCCGTTGACAAATGGCCCCCAGAGTGTTGCTTTAGGTATAGTCAAAGCCACTTAACAGGAATTACCACAAGAAGACTTGAGTGCTAGCCTATTCTGACAGCCCCAAGTTTGAGCAGCAAATTATAAAGGAAATAGTTTTCAAAGCACTTTCTTGATTAGCAATAGCATTATTATTTTTCATATTTTACAAATAATACATATTTACTATAAAAATCAGACTGCAGAAAGGCTTAAAAAAAGAAAGTGAAAATTACCCACTTTCTTACCATCCTTTTCAGGGTATAGTCATCTACATTTTTGCTTATATACATAATATATGTTAATATTTTTTAAAAATTGTTCTAAAATGTTATCTGCTTAACAAAAACGATATAACACAGATAGCCATCCATGCAATCAGTGTAGTTCTCTCTCATTGTTTTAATGGTTGCATGGTGTTTTATTGAAAGATTATTCCATAATTTTTAAACTACATTTAGGTTGTTTCTATTTTTTTTAGCATTACAAAATAATTTTCTAATTAAGGTTTGTCCTAGGTAGCTTGAGTTGTACAAATAATCACTGTTTGGATCCTTGCTTACTTCTGTGAAAGTTGGAGTTGAGCTTGATGATCTCCTGGGTATTATGTTTAAGGTCACTTTTTATTACATATGGTTTTATGCCTTCAACTCATGTCTTCCCCTGGCAGAAGTGGAATAGACAGTGGTTAAGGGCATGACTGTTGTAATCACAGTGCTTGGATCCAAATTTCTTTTATTGCACGTACTAGCTGTGTGACCTTGGGAAAGTCGTATAACCTTGTTGAGCCTCAGCCTCCTGATCTGTATATGGTGATGACAGTACTAACATTATAATGATGTCGAAAGGATTCAATGAAGTATAACGCACCTAAAGTGCTTAGCACTCACTGCAGGTTAGTCAATCTTTTTATTATTAGGATTTCCACTTCCAATGTCCTTCACACATCAGAAGCCTACCCATTTTTCAGTGGGGAGTCAGATGACTCTCCATCGTTCTAGGTGGTCAGGCCAAGAACATTGTAGTCATCATTGACCCATTAGTGGGCTGAACTGTGCCCCCTCAAAATTCATCTGTTGAAGTCTTAACCCTTAGTGCCTCAGACTGTAACGTACTTGGAGAGAGGGCCTTAAAAGAGGTAATTGAGGTTAAATGAGGTCATTGGGGTGAGCTCTAATCAGTATGTGTCCTCATAAAGGAGATTAGCATAGATAAACAGACCATGTGAAGACACAGAGAGGAGATGGCCATTGGCAAGCTGAGGAGAAAGGCTTGAGAAGAAACCTTAATCTTGGACTTACAGCTGCCAGAATCATAAGAAAATAAATTCATGTTTTTATTTTTGAAGAACTTTAGTTAATAATAGTGTATTGTGTTCTGCAGTTTTGTTTGTTTGTTTGTTTGTTTGTTTGTTTTTGAGACAGAGTCTTGCTTTGTCACCCAGGCCAGAGTGCAGTGGCGCAATCTCGGCTCACTGCAACCTCTGCCTCCCGGGTTCAAGCGATTCTCCTGCCTCAGCCTCCTGAGTACTTGGGATTACAGTTGCCCACCATCATGCCCGGCTAATTTTTGTATTTTTAGTAGAGATGAGTTTCAGCATGTTGGCCAGGCTGGTCTCAAACTCCTGACCTCAGGTGATCTGCCCGCCTCAGCCTCCCAAGGTGCTAGAATTACGGCATGAGCCACCATGCCCAGCCTATTCTGGATTTTTTTAAAGCACACATTGCTGTGTGCTTCCCAATTCCCTCTGCCTGGAACACTCTTCCTGCAGATAGCTGCGGTGCTCAGCCTCACCTGTTTCAGGGCTTTAGTCAAAAATCATCTTTTCAGCAAGACTTTATCACCCTGTTTAAAATCACACACACACAAACAGCACTTGTCTTCTCTTTCCTGGGTTTTCTCCATAGTATTATATATCTTACATGTCATGTATTTTACTCGTATTTTTAAATGTTATGTTGGTTTTTTTTAATTATAAGTGCCCTGAAGGGTGAGGTTTTTGCCTGCTTTGTTCCTCGTATATCCACAGTACCTAGAACATTGCCTAGCACACGTTCAGCACTCCATAGACATGTCTGGAATGAAGAGACATGCTTCTTGGCTCCCTTCCAGTCTCCTGCTCTCACTTCGTGCTCCTATGGCACCACCTCTCTTGTGGCTTTTCATGTATTCTGGATTTACTATAGTGTGTTGTCTGCCCCCACCCCAGACTGCAAAATGCTTGATCAGAAGCTATTCTTTATATTCTTTCTACTGTCCAATGGCACACTCTATATAGGAGGTACTCAATAAACAGTTAATGAATATGTTAACATCAGCAGTCAGCAGTCATATAGCCACTCTGTTTCCCTTTCCCACACACAGCAGCTTTGTAGACCCCAGGCCCATGGTTCTACTTTTGAATGAAGTAGACCTTTCTGACCCAGCACCATTTACCCATTACTTCTCTTCATCTTCTACAGGTTTATTCACGTCCTCTACCTTTCCCTCCTTTCTCTTCCTCTTAGAGCTCTTCTCTAGTTACCTCATACATTTTACTCCTTTTCTTTTTTCCACCCTCACGTTGGATCCCTGTGTTAGCTAACAGATAGATGCTTATTACTAAAAAGAACAAGAACAATGCTGGTCCAAAAGTGTTAATCACCAAACAGTGTACACTTGTGAGAGCAGCAGGCTTTGCGTCTAAGTCAAGAAGCTTCCAGACTGAGGTAGCCTTTGTGGAAACAGAAAGACTTAAATTGAATATTGGAAATGGGAAGGATTTGGATAGAAGAGAACATGGGGAAAGGTGGTTTAAATAGCGGGAAATGAGAAGCAAAAAGGAGGCAGTGGAGAGCGTACCTCGTTCACCAGCTTTCCCAGCACTTCAGTGGGCCCAGCGGACCCTTCAGAATTCCACAGGAGAAGGTTTCCAGTCTTTATTCTCCTTCAGTTACTACCGTTTTTCTTCATATACTAGATGGAATAGGAGGATCAAAATGAAAGCTTTAAACATTATTTTTAATTGAATTTAAATTGTCTTCTGTTTGGTTTAACTATTATTATTTCAACAATAATTTTCCCTTTTAAGTTGTCTGCCTACATTATTTTTAGCTACATTGTGGATTAAATAGGCTTTTCTGGGTTGGTCTGTAATATAAGGACTATTTATATTACAGTTTTTATGGGAGAATGAATTCAGGGTTGCAAACAAGTGACCTATGTAGAAACTTTTGGAATACAACTTAATGGTGGACTGTTTTCTTGTAACTGTTTGAAGTTTTGTTTTCTTTTTGCATTTTGCTTTTCTAGTCTCTAAATGGAATATGGTGTGTCTTATTTCCTTTGATTCCACTGTTACTCTGTGCAGCTAATCAGAAAGTTTATAGACATTATAAGTCCTGTCATAAATCACTTTACTTCAAATTTCTTATTATATTTTAAAATAATTAATAGTTATTTTCTCTCTGCCTTTTAATCATATAATAATCAGGGAGAGCTTATCTTTTATATTAGCTTTTTCCCACATACGAGTAAATGAATAATATAAAATTAAAGTTTTATTTTTTATTTATATTTTTTTGAGACAGGGTCTTGCTCTGTTGCCCAGGCTGGAGTGCAGTGGCACGGTCATGGCTCACTGCAGCCTCAACCTCCTGAGTTCAGATGATCCTTGTACCTCAGCCTCCCAAGTAGCTGGGACCACAGGCACATGCCACCACACCTGGCTAACTTTATTTTATTTTTTAGAGACAGGGTCTCAATCAGGCTGGCCTCAAACTCCTGGCTTCAAGTGATCCTCCTACCTCAGCCTCCCAAAATGCTTGGATTGTAGGTGTGAGCCACTGCACCCAGCTAAGGTTTTATTCTTATGAGTCATCATTATTTTGTGTTGGAGCTCAACCTAAACTGCTAAAAAATCAGTAAATAAAGATTTTCTTAAACTCTGACAGTTGTGAGATTGGACAACAGGAGATTTGAGCTCCTCAGGAGAAGTGATGGTGCTATTGGAGCTCCTCAGGAGAAGTGATGGTTCCTAGAACCACACTCAGAAAATGAGGCTGGAAGAATAACAATTCCTACTTTGACTGTCAGAAAGAAAGGCCTGTCTGCAAAGCATTTCGGTTGACACTTCCTATCTGTTTGGTGTTTTGCACTTTTGGGGAGCATTTCATAACATCCATGGGGTGGAAGTGTTTTTGAAACAGAATATCCTCTGCTTTTCAATAGTTTTGTTTCCATGTATTTTAGTATTCCAAATAATTATAAGATTTACCCCAAGTCTGAGTGGAAACTATCTTTGCCACCAAAATCTTCATAATTACCTCAGTGACTGGCAATATTTTAATCCTCTCCCCACCCTATTCTTCCAGAAAGCCCTTTCATTCTTTCTCTTGAGATATTCTGATAAAGAAATTAATTGCTGGTTGAGAATATTTCTTCAGTTACAAAAACTCATTTCTGAAAATTTAGCATTTAAGAGAAGCTTAATTTGTAAGTTAATTATCATTAATATGATATCAATAATTATTTTATTTTCATTATTTTTATAAAATAGCTCATTTGATTCATTAAGGATTATTTGTTAGGGATGAATAAAGAAAAACATGTATTTTAATTGTCCTGCTTTCTTAATCATCCAGCAGACATTTACAATGAGTTATTTTTCTTAAAATGCTTTTGAATTGTGCAAAAATGTTCATAGCAGCATATTGTTAATATCTCAAAAGTAAAAGCAGCCCAAATATTCATCAGGTTATTAATGGATAAATAAGATGTGGTACATTTGTACTATGGACTATTTGGCAACAAGAAGAAATGAAGTACTGATGAAGAAATGAACTACACAATGGTTAAACCTTGAAAATACGCTGAGTAAAAGAAGCCAAACACAAAAGGCTGTATATTTATAAAGCTGTTTATGTGAAATGTCTAGAATAGGACAAATCTGTGGGGACAGAGGTAGATTAGTGGTTGTCTAGGGCTGGGGTCAGGGGTTGGGGGTACAAAGGAAGCGACTGCTAATTTATTTTTAGGATTATAAAAATGTTCTAAAATTGATTATGGTGATGATTGTAGAACTCTGCAAATACACTAAAAGTCATTGAATTGTACACTTTAAATAGATGAATTGTGTGGTATGTGAATTATATTTCAATGAAGCTATTATTTTTAAAAAGCATTTTGTTAGTATTCACTCATTACTCTCAGCTAATGAAATGCAAGATACTTTAGAGGTACATAGAATGGTCAGTGAGAGAGAGAAATACAACATACAATGAGTACATGATTTCCTGATCTGAGGAAGATTCTCAACATCTCTTTGAATCTCTAGGTGAGAATGAATAGAGAACAAATTCCCTATTCCATGAATCTGAAAATATCATTGTACTTGTCTACCGGAGAAAAAAATCTCAGAATTCAAATGTGCTGAGAATTTTAATGTAAAACCTGAATGACCGTTTGAAAAAAATCCAGTATGTTTGATAAAAGTACATAAAATATTTCTGCCTTTGATTTAGAGATGACCTTGCTATACATTGTCTCCAGTCCAACTGTAATATCATAGTTTGCCGTTAGCCATAAAAGGCAGTTCAGATAACACAACTGTTGGGTGCATTTTGGACTGCTACGTAGCATTTATTATATGTATGTATGACAAATAATATGTATGTATTATCATTTTTTAACCATTCCCCTACTGATGGTCATTTAGGCTTTTTTCCTAATTTTGGCTATTAGGAGTGGTTCATCGTAGAATCCTAGTACACAACTCCTTGTGAAAAGGCATGTGGAAAGCTCTTCTCTAGAATAGAAAATGAAAGATAGAATTGCTGGGTAAAAGGTATGTCCATTTTTCACTTTGATACTGCCAGGTTATCCTCTCACAGGTGCCAATGCCCTCTTCCTCCAGCAGTTTTCCTACACACTTGCCAATGCTTGTTTTGTCAAACTTTATCTGTGGTATTAAAAAAACGCCTTGTTTTGATTTGCAATTGTCTTTGCGTGAGTATTCATGAGGTTGTTTAATGGTACTTTAATTTCCTCTTATACAAATTATCCTTGATACTATATCCTTTTAAAAATATTGGGTTATCTTTTTCTTATTGATTAGTGGGTATTCTTTTTATATTTTGTATATTAATCTTCTGTCTCATAGGAATTGTAAATGTTTTCTTCCTCTGTGGCTTGCCTGTTAACTTTGTCTATAGTATCTTTTGTCAGGCAGAGTTTTAAATTTAGATGTAGTCAAATTTATCTTTCCTTGTGCTCAGAAGTCCCTCCATCCTCCTCCCACTTGGTTTAATTTTCTGCTGTTGCCAGTCTTCAAAGTCTTGCATTTTCATTTTTCACTGTAGCACACAAGTAATGTAGTCATTCCTGCTTATATGTTTTTTAGGCTTAGGTCTTTAATTACTCTGGAATATTTTGGGTGTGTGTGACTTGTGTGAAAAAGAGATTTAATTATTTTGTATTTTTTGCAAATGGACTGCCAGTTATTTCAATACCATTTATTTAGTAGCTAATCCCTTTCCCATGATTTGGAATGCCACCTTTCTTATATTTTGAATCCCCTTGTATTCACTGGACTGCCTCTGGAGTATGCATTTTATTCTGTTAATCTGGTCATCTGTTGCTGTACCAGTATCATGATGTTTTAATTGCTGTGTCTTCACACTGTTTTTCAATATCTGGTAGGACAAGACTTGTTATTCCTTTCTAAGATTACTTCAACTATCTTATATTTATTTGCTTTCCTTTTTGGTATCAGCCTCTCAATTCCTTTCAGCTTCCATTTGGGATATTGTTAGGGATTACATGAAATTTATAAATTAATTTTGGGGAAAATAACATCTGTATAATATTGAGTCTTCCCATATAAGGACAAGATACATCTCTTCTTTAATTACCTTAAGTCCTTCAGTAAAGTTTTATCTATTTTTTTTTCTTAATGGGCTTGCATAGCAAGCATTTTAAATTGTTATTTTGAATGGGATTTATTTCTAAGTTTTTTAAATTGGTGGTCGTTGATGTATTTTAGAGCTAATAATTTCTGATTTTGGTTGTGTATTTGACCTCCTTGCGGACATCCTTGTAGATTTAATGGTTTGCCTATTGATTCTCTTAGCTCTTCATATAGAGATGTAAAAATACAGACGGTGTTGTGTCTTTATTGCTAATATTTATTTTGCTTTTTTTTTTTGGTTACTGCTTTGGCTAGAATAAATCTTATTCTTCAGTTGGGGAGCCTCTAGCATTTCATCATTTAATAAAAAGTTTGTTACTGGTTTCTCCTAGATTCTCTTTTTCAGATTAAGGAAAACTTCTGTTTCTAGTATGTTAGAATCTTACCATGAATGTTTTGCATTTTATCAAATCCTTTTCTCTGTAATAATTAGCACAATCATATGGTTTTTATCTTTTAGTTTGTTAATGCAGTAATGACCTTCATAGAGTTTTTCTTTTCTAAAACCACATTGTATTTCTGCTTGTTCTTGACATATTGATTAGCCAGGATTTTATTTAAGCTTTCTGAAACTGTGTTCATAAGTTTGAATGATCTATGATTTTCTTTTTTTGTTTTGTCATTGTCTGGTTTGGGTATGAACCAAACAATACAATGACAGCCTCTCTTGCACCCCAAATAATGATTCTGTCTAAAATATTAACACTGCTAAGTTTGAGAAACTCTGTGCTAGACTCGAAATAAACTGAGTGGCTTTCTGTTTTTTTCTGAGTAGTTTATGTAACATAGATTTTACCTGTTCTTTGAGAATATGGTATAATTCACCTAAAATGACCTGAACCTGGTGCCTTTTAAGAGGTAGATTTTTTTTTTTTTTTTTTTTTGAGACGGAGTTTGCTCTTGTTACTCAGGCTGTAGTGCAATGGCGCGATCTCGGCTCACCGCAAACTCCGCCTTCTGGGTTCAGGCAATTCTCCTACCTCAGCCTGCTGAGTAGCTGGGATTACAGGCACGCGCCACCATGCCCAGCTAATTTTTTGTATTTTTAGTAGAGACGGGGTTTCACCATGTTGACCAGGCTGATCTCGATCTGTTGACCTCGTGGTCCACCCGCCTCGGCTTCCCAAAGTGCTGGGATTATAGGCGTGAGCCACCACGCCCGTCCTATTTATTCTTGGATATTTATCTCAATGGTTTTCTTCTTGAGTTAATTTTGGTAATTATATTTTCCTGGAAAATTGGTCATCTTATTTTTTAAATTCATTTATATTAAATTTTAATGTATTAGCTGAATTTTGAGAGTAATAATTCTGTCTTCTTTGTTTTTGAAATACATTTTACCAAAGATTTGATTGGCCTATGTGTCTTTGAAATTACCAGGTTTTGGTTTTATTCATCAACTCTACTAATTTCTGTTCCTTGATTTCTCATTCATCTTTTTATAGCTATATTAATTTCTCTTTTCTATATGTTTATTTTCTTTCTCTTGTTTTTAGTTTTCTGAATTGAAAATTTCGGCCGCTTACTTTTTATTGTGCTCATTTTGTAAACAGGCATTTAAGGCTATAAATTTTCCTGAGTGCTACTTTTCTAGTAACACATAGGAGTTAGTGTATATTGCACACATATTTATTTTTAAACTGCTGGTGATTTTCATTTTCGCTTTTTTACTTTGACCTAAAAATTTTTTGGAAGTGTTTTTAAATTTCTATTGTATAGATTTCTTTGAGTTGTTTAGCTCTGTCAGGTAATTTGGCCTGTATGGTTTCTGTTTGGGAATGTTTTTGGGTGCTACTCTGTGGCCTAATACAAGATCATTTGTTCTGAATGTACCAAAAATTACAGTTTGGTAAATTAGTATTCAGATGTTATCATCTGATGAGATCCTGGTGCCTGTCATGGCCGAAGCAAGAAGCCATCTATATAGATGGGGTTCTATGTAACAGATGATAGAAACCTGAGGACTTGTGGTTACAAACTTATCATCCATTCATTTAAAGTAAACAACCAAACACCGTGTGTTCTCACTCATAAGTGGGAGTTGAACAAATGAGAACACATGGACACAGGGAGAGGAACATCACACACTGGGGCCTGTCGGGGTGGGAGGCAAGGAGAGGGGAGAGCATTAGGACAAATACCTAATGCATGCGGGGCTTAAAACCTAGATGACTAGTTAGTAGGTACAGCAGACACCATGGCACATGAATACCTATGTAACAAACCTGCACGTTCTGCACCTATATCCCAAAACTTAAAGTTAAAAAAAAAACAAAAAAACAACCTGTTCTAATCACTTTTAGGAACCTGTTTAACGCAAGGAAATACAATTAAAGATGCTTTTATGCTTTATTTGTAATAGTGAAAAATCAGAAATAAATGTTGGTTAAATATATGAATAAATATGTGGGCTTTAAAAAATCATATTTTTAAAAGAATAAGATTATGGGCAAAATTATTCCTGGCATATTTATTTAATAAAGCAGGATACAGATGTGCATTTTTTTTTTTTTTTTTTTTGAGACGGAGTTTCGCTCTTGTTACCCAGGCTGGAGTGCAATGGCGCGATCTCAGCTCACCGCAACCTCCGCCCCCTGGGTTCAGGCAATTCTCCTGCCTCAGCCTCCTGAGTAGCTGGGATTACAGGCACACGCCACCGTGCCCAGCTAATTTTTTGTAATTTTTAGTAGAGACGGGGTTTCACCATGTTGACCAGGATGGTCTCGATCTGCCGACCTCGTGATCCACCCGCCTCGGCCTCCCAAAGTGCTGGGATTACAGGCTTGAGCCACCGCACCCGGCCAGATGCATATTTTATGATCACATGTTGAGATAAACAAAACATGAACATTTAAGTATTTGCATACATTGAAAGATTATTTTTGAGTTATTTCTTGAGTTATTTAAAAATTTTATTTTATTCTTTACATTTGTGTTTCTGAATTTTTACAATGATTATTTACCTTACAATAAAGTGTATGTAGTTGGAAGCATCTTTTGCCAAATAATTTCTTTTGTTTAGCTTGTGTATAATGCAGAACTGCAACTTACGGAGGGCAGTTTAACAGGATGTGCTAAAATTTTGAGTATTTATATTCTTTCACACAAAAAGTTCGCTGCTATGAATTAATTATAAGTTCCTTTAAATGTACAGAATAATTT
This sequence comes from Callithrix jacchus, assembly GCF_049354715.1. Lineage (NCBI taxonomy): Eukaryota > Metazoa > Chordata > Mammalia > Primates > Cebidae > Callithrix > Callithrix jacchus. The sequence continues at coordinate 55,700,438 of NC_133518.1, forward strand.
TACTATCTTGTTTATAATAGTGAAAATTCAAAAAATACTTCTAATACTCAGTATAAATCTAGTTAAATAAATTGCATCACACATATAAAAAGGGAATATTAAACAAGCCTTAAAAATAAATTGGAGCTTTATGGGTAATGACATAAAAAACTGACCAAGACATATTATGTGAATGAAGCAAGTTGCAAAACACTATGCATAGTACAATTCCATTTTTGTAAAAATGGGGTGGTTATGTATGCATACGTCACATGTAATACATTACAATTTTCTGGAGTAATATATAGGAAATAGCAGTACCTACCTGTGAGCAAAGGGCTAAATATGTATGATTTCACTTCACGTATTTCTATCATTTTGAATTTTTACAGAAAACATGAATTACTTTAAATAAATTTTAATGAAAATAAAATTTAAAAAGTGCAAGCAAAAAACTTATCTGCCATTTAACTTAGTAGATAGGTTAAAACCATTGTTTAGGATCATTGACATGTAATTGAAATGAGTGACATTTTGAATGATGATACAAATATTAGAAAGAAGAAAAATATAAAACTAATGGACCAAACTACTATGTCAAACTCTTATATACAAAAAATAAAGTTACTGTGAGTAATTACAAACTTTCCACTTTCACTCCCTTTTCAATTTATGCATTAGATTTTGTCTGACTCTCAGTTACACCTGGAAGCTCTACATTGGTATTTGTTTTCTATAAGTATTTGTTTAGTGAACTGTTGAGAATGCATACCTGCTCATCTGTGTCAGGAGCAATCATGAAGGCTGGGTTTGCAGAACTGCCAGATGAGGCTGCTGGTTCCATTTGGCTTTGCCCTCCTTGGAGCTGGATCCTGTGACTGTTGTAGACCTTTTTCCCCCTAACTCATGTCCCTCTTTTGGGATGAGATACCTTTGCACTCTGTTTCCACTACCAAAGCTACGTTTCTATACTCTGCCATCAACACCTTAGACCATCCTTGGCTTTTTATTATCCTTCCAGCTTCCCAACCAATAGCGGACAAAGCAAAGGGTCCCCCACCTCTGCTCCAGTGGGAACCCCTTCATCTGTGCTTGACAACATCACCCTTTTCCACTGCAGCTCCTGCTTCCACATTTATCCTCACTCTCCAAGATCTCTGGCCCGTTCCCTCTGAATTCTACCATACACCCAGGCTTCCCTGTCATAACATCATGTGTCTCTTGCCTCTTAGCCTCTTTTGCTCCTTTTTACTACAAAACATGTTGAACAAGTGGTCCATGCTCCACCTTTATGTCTCTCCAAACCGGTTTTCATTTTCACCAATCTACCGAACAACTTTCTTCAGTGTTACCCTTGATCTTTATTTTATGAAATTCAAAGATCTGTAGTTCATTATTTCTTGTGTTGGCCTTTCCATAGCACTAATGTTGCTGACTTTGCCCTTTGAGAATTTTTTGTCCTTGTGGCTTGTGTCTCATTATCTGTCTTAATTCCCTTCCACCTTTCATAGTCTTCCTAGCCTTCCTTGCTGGTTACTTTTCCTTCTCTCTGATTGTGCATGCATCACAGACCTCCTATCCTGTTCATGCTCTTTTCTATCTATATTTTCCCCCTTGGAGAGTTCTCACAAGCAGCAAATATCACCTCTACACTGATGGCTTCCTCATCGTAGTCCTATCCTCGAACACTTACCTGGCCATCAGTACCATATCCCATCTGTGTTCAGAACTTTTTCAACCAGGAGTCCCACTACAATGTCTCTTCTTGCTTGAGAACGTGTAATTCTTTAGGTGTAAAGAAGGTCATCTCCATTAAACTGGTTCATTCATCAAAATTCTTTGGTTCAGCATATCACCACCATCATTCAGATCTCTGTAAAGTGGACAATCTTTAATAGTGATTTAGCTGCAAACCTAGAAGCCTCACATAAATCAACCCACTTCATTGTCCTCTATGGAGTCACATGCAGATTTATGTCAGCTCCCCAGCACAGTGCCACCACACTGGTCCATCTTACCTTGCTAGCCTTCTGTCTGTTAAACTCTTCCAGTCCCTCAGGGTCATCACTGCCTGGTGACACTTTTAAACACTATAGGCAAGCACTAATCATCCAGCTGTTCCTTACCTGCTTTGACATTTGTTTAGCTCCTGGATCTGACTCTCAGGGCCCTCCGGAGTTTATCCCTCCCTCGGTCTCCCACGTACTCAGCATCACTTGACATTTGGTCAGCTGCCTTCTCTCTCTTTTGGTAATTTTAGTTACAGAGTCCTTTTTGTTTGAATTGCCTGCTTCACTCCATTCTTAGTCCTACTCACCTTTCAAGGATCACTAAAATATCTCTGAGTCAACAACACCTCAAGTCAGTACTGTGAGTATTTTTCATTTATGTCTTAAATGGGGATAAATAAATGGTCCTCTCACTGTCCCTCAGAAGCCTTTCCATATACTACCACTTCCTAAAAAATATTACATTTTCCTAACTGTACTCTAAGCTTAAGGGTGAGAATATATTTCATCCCCTTCTCTGTCTCCTCTGGTGACTGATAATATACAAAGAATAATTTCAATGACTACTTCATGATGATTAACTGTTGAATATCACAGTTTAAATACTTAGCAAGTTGAGAAAATATAAGGAAAATAAGATTTCAAACAATCCAATCATCTGTATTCAGCAAAACACCAAAAGTTTCTGTGAGATTTAACAGGGCATAGTGTTCATGGAATTAAAACATTGTTTTCTAAATGAAATATATGCCATTGAGGTAAATATCGTCATGTTTCAGAGGAAATGGAGAGCCCACACTTTCCTTAGGAATACCTTCTAATATTTAAAGCATAACACTACTTTGTTTTATACTCATGATATTTGGTTTATGCCATTAACAAATGTTGAGACTGGGGCTAGAAGTTGAAGTTCTTATATCTAATCCAACGATCTTTCCACTGCACATTTCTGTATATTCAGTTCACTCATTTATTTATTAAGCACACACTTAATGAGCACCTACTATGTGTCAGGCCATGCTAGGCAATGAGATATAGCCTTCAAAGAGCTTAGTCTACCGATGGAGACTGACAAGGCAACATAAAGTTGAAATGCAGTGGGACATGAAGCAGAGGAAAACTTTATCTTAATGTTTTGTTTTCAGACAAGGGCTTAGGGAAGTTTAATGCTGATGGAAAGTGCTAATAAGGGAGAGGATAAAGATTCTGGTGAAGGGTAACTAGCAGAGTAGTGTCCCTTTGAAGGCTGTGTGAAGGGAATGGGGCCCAGAGCACAGATAGGGACATTAGCTTCCCACCAGAGAGGAATAGCATTTCCAACCAGAATGGAACTCAGAAAGCAGCACCGGAAGTGGGGAAACATTCTCATTTGATGCCTTCTATTCTAGGTGAAGTAAGAGACAGGCTCATTGAATGAGAATGAGAGTGATGGGATGGAGAGGAAGGTAGAGTATGTGAAACCAGCTTGTAGGAATTAGAGTAGTCTTGACCTTCTCAGGAATATAGGCAGCAAAGTAATCTATCACCCAAGAGAGGCAAAGGTGGTGAGGGGAAATGGCCTGATATAGCTCTAGTGGATACTCGACAGAGGAGCAACACCAGGTGGATAAGGGGTTTGCTTGATAAGAGGTGAACCCTCTCATGTTCGGAGCACTGCAGGGTGCCCAGCATCTCAGCTCCTGCCAGGAGGAATCTGGGACTGATGAGCAAGCTGAATGGCAGTTTGAAAGATCCAGTATCCATAGGGGTTATGGGGAAGCTCAGGGAGCTTGGACGCCCAGGAGTAGGTCAAGATAGCACCAACTACAGGGATAAGTAGACATTTTCCTCTTGTGGCTGTAGATGTGTAAGGAATAGACAGTTGGTTGAAGAAGTGAAGAGAAAGGGATATTAGAGAACAGGTTATTTTAAAAGAGATTTATTTTGAAAGGGGATAATCAGTTGATTTAGTTTTGAAATGGAGAGCTGAGTTAGCAGAGATATCTGATAAGTTCTGGTCAGTTCAGGGTGTCTCTCTCCTTGAGTGATGACCAACCTTGCTGCTCAGCCTGCCCCATGACCTACCTGTTAGGTTCTCTGGATTCTCACTGCAATCAGGAGCCTCATCCAGGAGCTTTGTTTTTTTTTTTTTTTCCCAAGGACCTTTCATGTTTGATTCTTATACTATTATAGTTCTCAGTATTAATAATTCAGAGTCAATTGTTTTTAATAACCTAACTATAAATAATTAGTGAAGAGAATTAAAGGAATGGATATACTCATTGATATTTCATAATCCTTACCCTGCCCTGTGGCATTGTTTGTTACTGATAAAACTCGATATTGTAAAAGTTTTATGTGATGAGATTCAAATGAGAGGAGAGGAAAAGCAATGACAACTGCTTTGAAAAATAAAATGAAGAGCACAAAAAGGAATTACTAGGGTCTTTCTAAACCAAAAAGAAAAATTAACGAATAAAGGATTTGGAAAAAATCCCTCAAAGTATTAAAATTTTCTTCTTATTCCTAAAGTTAATTGGAACTAGTAATGAAAAGCAAAGAATATATGTGTATGTTTATATGTACACATACATACATATATACATATACACATATGTATACAAAAACACACTTGCCAGTATTTGAACCAGTGTATCTTTTCAAAGTTAAAAAAGTAGCTGGAAATTACAATCAAGATTAAATAAAATTTTTAAAAAGTAGCAGGAAATTGCAATCAATTTTAAATAAAAATAGCTTCTCTTGAATTAGTAGTATATCAGGTAGATGTAGCTAAGATATTTTTTCAACCATGAAAAGCAGTGAGGAATAGTTTAGAAAATAATTGGTTTAGATTGTTTTACATATTTATGTAAATATTTTCATTACCACAAATTTTAATTACTATTAATTTGAAATATTAAAATTATTTAGTGTGAATGAAAGGGTATTGTGACCTAATATACAGGTAATGCTGAAAGATTTCTATTTGTCTTTGGATTAATTACATGAATTTAAAATGGATCACACATCTACATACATATATACATACACACATGTTAGTATTTTAAGCAATATATTTTAAACTTTGAAAATGTAGCAAGCCATCATAATCATGAAGATGAAAAATAGCTTGAGAAGCTATGGAGATATTTAATAGCTTATCTTGAAAGAAAACATTTATTAGTAATTTCTAATTATTATGTTAATAATTCATGAGTATATATTGTAAAATCAGAAAATAAAATTGCATGTTCTGATCCTATGCCAGCAAATATACATATCCGAGTTTAGCATTTAAGACTCTAGGTTAAAATTATGTTTACTAATCATTTTCTCATCCTTGTGACTGTGAATTCTTTGAAAGTAGAATAGAGAGCAATCTTATTTAACCTCCAGCATATACTCATAAAAGTACTCAAAAGACCCTGTGATTATAATGCTTACACTTAGAATATCAAGTCTTAGAATAACCTATGACCATCCTTAAATTATTATCACCATTCTACAAGTGAGTTAATTGAGGCTTGAGAAGTTTAAATAACTTTTTTTTTTCAAGTCACACTGCTCCTAAGTGGCTGGTCAGAAATTGGAACCTAAGTGCTGGAACTCCAAAGCCCACACTGTTAACTACTGAGCACAGGTAGGAAATGTGTTGGCTTATTTCTTTAATACCTGGTACTGTGCTCAGACATTGTAGTCAGTCAGTGAGAGTGTTTGAAATAAATAATGTAAAAGTTGTAATAACTAAAGTTATCCAAGATTAGCAAATGATTTTTTTTAACTTTTACTTTAAGGTCAGAGGTACATATGTAGGTTTGTTATACAGGTGAATTGAGTGTCATGGGGGTTTGATGTGCAAATTATTTCATTACTCAGGTAATAAGCATAATACCTGTTAGGTGGTATTTTGATACTCACCCTCCTCCCACCCTCCACCCTTAACTAGGCCCAGTGTCTGTTGTTCTCTTCTGTGTGTCCCCGTGTACTCAATGTTTAGCTCCTACTTGTAAGTGAGAACATGCAGTATTTGGTTTTCCTGCATTAGTTTGCTTAGTATAATGGTGTCTGGCTTCATCCATGTTGCTGCAAAGGACATTATCTTGTTATTTTTTTGTTGCTGTGTAGTATTCCATGGTGTCTATGTACCACATTTTCTTTATACATTCTACTGTTGATGGGTATTTAGGTTGATTCCATGTTTTTGCTATTGTGAATAGTGCTGTAGTGGACAAACACTTGCATGTGTCTTTATGATGGAACAATTTGTATTCCTTTGGGTATATATCTAATAATGGGATTGCTGGGTTGAATGGAATTCTGTTTAAGTTCTTTGAGAAAATGCCAAACTGCTTTCCACAATGGTTGAACTAATTTACATTTCCACTAGCAACGTATAAGCATTCCCTTTTCTCTGTAACCTCAATAGCATCTGTTATGTTTTGGCTTTTTAATAGAGCCATTTTGACTGGTATGAGATGGTATCTCATTGCAGTTTTGATTTGCATTTCTCTAATGATTATCGTTGAGCATTTTTTCATATGCTTGCTGGCCACCTATATGTCTTCCTTTGAAAAGTGTTTGTGTCCTTTGCCTACTTTGTAATAGGTTTTTTGTTTGTTAATTTTTTTAAGTTCCTAATAGATTCTTGATACTAGACCTATGTTGGATGCATAGTGTGCAAATTTTTCTCTCATTCTGTAAGTTGTGTGTTTACTCTGTTGATAGTTTATTTTGCTGTGCAAAAGATCTTCAGTTTAATTAAGTCCCATTTGTCAATTTTAATTTTTGTTGCAATTGCTTTTGGTGTCTTCATCATGAAATTTTTGCCAAGACCTATGTCTCAAATAGCATTACTTAGGTTATCTTCCAGAATTTTTACAGTTTTCGGTTTTACATTTAAGTCTTTAATCCATCTTGAGTTGATTTTTGCATATGGTGTAAGGAAGGGATCCAATTTCAATCTTCTGCATAGCCAGTTATCCCAGAATCACTTATTGAATAGGGAGTCCTTTCCCTATTGCTTGTTTTTGTCTACTTTGTTGAAGATCAGATGGTTTTAGGTGTGCAGCTTTATTTTGGGGCTCCATTCTGTTCCATTGGTCCATTTGTCTGTTTTTGTGCCAGTACTATGCTGTTTTTGGTTACTGTAGCCTTGCAGTATAGTTTGAAGTTGGGTAATTTGATGTCTTCAGCTTTATATTCTATTTGAGGAGGTTTGACAATCGCCTTGGCTATTCAGGACCCTTTTTGGTTCCATATGAATTTTAAATCTTTTTTTTCTAATTCTGAGAAGAATGTCATTGGTAGTTTGATGGGAATAGCATTGAATCTATAAATTGCTTTGGGTGGTGTGGCCATTTTAATGATATTGATTCTTCCTATCCATGAGCATGGAATGTTTTTCCATTTGTTTGTGTCATCTCTGATTTCTTTGAGCAGTGTTTTGGAATTCTCACTGTAGAGATCTTTCACCTCCCTGGTTAGCTGTATTTGTAGGTATTTTATTCTTTTTGTGGCTATTGTAAATAGGATTGCTTTCTTAATTTGGCTTTCAGCTTGGTTGTTGATGGTGTATAGAAATGCTACTGATTTTTGTACACTGATTTTGTATCCTGAAATTTTGCTGAAGTTGTTTATCAGATCAAGGAGATTTGGGGCAGAAGCTGTGGGGTTTTCCAGGTATAGAATTGTATGTCTGCCAACAGAGATAGTTTGACTTTCTCCCTTCCAATTTGGATGCCTTTTAATTCTTTATCTTGCCTGATTGCTCTGGCTACGACTTACAGTACTATGTTAAATAGGAGTGGTGGGAATGAATATACTTATCTTATTCTAGTTCTCAAGGAGGGAATGCTTCTAGCTTTTGCCCATTTAGTGTGATGTTGGCTGTGGGTTTGTCATAGATGACTCTTATTATTTTGAGGCATCTTTTTCAATGCCTAGTTTATTGAGGGTTTTTAGCATGAAGGGATGTTGGATTTTATTGAAAGTCTTTTCTACATCTAATAAGATGTTCACGTGGTTTTTGATTTATGTTCTGCGTATGTAATGAATTGCATTTACTGATCTGTGTATATTGAACTAACCTTGCATCTCAGGGATAAAGTGTACCTGGTCATGATGGATTAGCTATTTGATATGTTGCTGGATTGAGTGTGCTAGTGTTTTGTTGAGAATTTTTGCATCTATGTTCATCACGGATATTGGCCTGAAGTTTTCTTTTTTTGTTGTGTCTTTTCCAGTTTTAGGTAGCAGGATGATGCTGACCTCAAAGAAGGAGTTAGGAGTTGCTCCTCCTCATTTTTTTGGAATAGTTTCAGTAAAAATGATACCAGCTCTTTATGCATATGGTAGAATTTAGCTGTGAATCTATCTGGTCCTGGGATTTTTCTAGTTCATAAGCTTTTTATTACTAATTCAGTTTCGGAACTTCTTACTGGTTTGTTCAGGAATTTAATTTCTTTCTGCTTGAATCTTGGGAGGTTGTATGTTTCCAGGAATTTATCCATTTCTTCTGAGTTTTCTAGTTTGTGTACATCAAGGTTTTTATAGTGGTCTCTGAGGGTTTGTGTTTTTTTTTGTATTTCTGTGGGTAATATCCCCTTTGCCATTTCTGATTGTATTTATTTGGGTCTTGTCTCTCTTTTTCTTTATTAGACTAGTTTGCAGTCTATCAGCTTATTTCTTCCTTCAAATAACCAACTCCTGGATTCATTGATGTTTTGTATGGTTTTTCATGTCTCAGTTTCATTTAGCTCAGCTCTGATTTTGGTTATTTCTTTTATTCTGCTAGCGTTGGGGTTGATGTGCTCTTGTTTTTCTAGATCAAGGTGTGATTAACGTGTTGTTCATTTGACAGCCTTTTAACTTTTCATTGGGGTGTTTATCCGTGTCCCAGAGATTCTGATATGTTCTATCTTTGTTCTCATTAGTTGCCAAGAATTTCTTGATTACTGCCTTAATTTCATTGTTTACCCAAAAGTCATTCAGGAACAGTTGTTTACTTTCCATGTAATATGGTTTTCAGTGATTGTCTTGGCATTGATTTATATTTTTGTCTTGTGCTGTGGTCTGAGAGGGTGGTTGGTATGATTTTGGCTTTTCTGAATTTGCTGAGGTTTGTTGTATGGCCGATTTTTGTTGTGTGGTCAGTTTTAGAGTATGTGCCATGTGCAAATAAGAAGAATGTATATTCTGTTGTTTTGGGGTGGAGAGTTCTGTAGATGTCTGTTAGGTCTGTTTGATAAGTGTCAAGTTCAAGTTCCAAATATCTTTGTTAGTTCTCTGCCTTGATGATCTAACACTGTCAGGGGGGTGTTGAAGTCTCCCACTATTGTTATGTGATTATCTAAATCTCTTCATAGATCTCTAAGAAATTATTTTATGAATCTGGGAGCTTCTGTGTTGGGTGCATGCATATTTAAGTCTTTCTGTTGAATTGAATCCTTTGCCATTATGTATTGCCCTTGTCTTTTTTGATCATTATTGGTTTAAAATCTGTTTTGTCTAAAATTATAATAGCAACTCTTGACTTTTTTCTGTTTTCCATTTGCTTGGTAGATTTTTCTCCATCTGTTTACTTTGAGCTTATGATGTCATTGCATGTGTAATGGGTCTCTTAAAGACAGCATATAGTTGGTTTTGTCTCTATCCAACTTGCTACTCTGTGCCCTTTAATTGGGGCATTTAGCCCATTTACATTCAAGATTAATACTGATATGTGCAGATTTGATCCTGTCATCATGTTAGCTGATTATTATGCAGACTTGATTGTGTGGTTGCTTTAAAGTGTCAGTGGTCTATGTATTTAAGTGTGTTTTTGTGGTGACCAGTGCGTTTTTCCTCTCCATCTTAAGTACTCACTTAAGGACCTCTTGTGAGGCAGGTCAGTTGGTAACAGATTTCCTTAATATTTGCCTGTCTGCAAATGATCATATTTCTCCTTTGCTTATGAAGTTAGTTTGGCTCTGATGTGAAATTCTTGGTTGGAATTTCTTTTATTTAAGAATGCTAAATATAGGCTTCCAGTCTTTTCTGGCTTGTAGGGTTTCTGCTGACCTGTACCTTCTCTCTAGATGCCTTTTGCTTCCCTCCGCTGCCCCATTTCTACCATTTTTGCCTTGGAGAATCTGATAACTCTGTGTCTTGGGGATGGTCATCTTGTATAGTATCTCAGAGATTCTCCATTTCCTGAATTTGAATGTCAGCCTCTCCAGCGAATGATCTGTTCAAACTACATAAGTTGCTAGAAATCTCTGTATTCCTTAAATACTTTAAAATTATGCTTAAAATTATGCTTAAAGTGGAAAAAATGATTTTTAAAGAGTATTGCTTATGAAAACACTGAAAACCCTACAGTGTGATCAGGGAGAATCAACAGGGGAGTGAGAAGAGGGCCAACTTAAATACCTCTGCTGCTGCTGTCAGTATTCTGTTGTGGCCTTGGACCATTTACTTTCGTATACTCATTTATTCAGCAAATTTGTATTTAGGTCTGCCAGTTTTTATTTAGGTCTATAGTGGCAAATGGAAATAGTCATAATTGTGCTCTCAAGGAACTTATAGTCTAGTGGGAGAGACAGACATTCAGTATATAATGAGATAAATAGAAACAGAATTGAAATGAGATAAGTTTTACACAGAAGAGATATATGGTATGGTGAGAACATATAATAGGAGAGTTAGACCTTATTATTGGAGATCCAGGAAGTGACCATTGTTCTGAAATCTGAAGACTGAGTAGGAGTTGAACTAAGCAAAGAGGGGAGAAAAAGGGAGGGCATTCTAGGCAAATAGAACAGCATAGACAAAGCCTCATAGATGATGGGGCTTGGGAAGTATCAGAGAGAGTGGTGGGGAGAGTGAGGCAGGGCATGAGCCAGGGCTTGGAAGATAAGGGCCAGTCCTTGCAGGGCCTTCTGGGACGTCTTAATGAGGTTTATCTCTATCATGAGAGAGGAGGGAAAACATTAAAGATCAGGTCTCACAGCTGCAGTGGAAAGTGGATTAGAGGGAAGGACTGGGTGACAGTAGCAGACTGGGAGACCATTGGAGGAACTCAGAGACTTAACGTGGTGGTGGAAAGGAAAGAAGTGGATGGGTTTGAGGAGGAATTAGGAGGTAATGTCAATGGAGGGAACAGAAGGAAGAGTGGGTTAGTGAAAAATGCCCCTAGGTTTTGAAAAAAGGATAGTAGAGCTCATGCTGAGAAGGGGAACTCCACCAGAGACCAGCTGTGTCTAGTTTGCTACATCCTGGAATTGAGGTGCCTTTGAGACTACCAAGAAGAAGTAAGTGTCCAGGAAGCACCTTAACATACAAGTCAGATACTCTTGAGAGCTCCGGACTGATGTTTCCTAAAAGGATATGATCATTCCTGCCTGGGTCTTCACAGTACTTTGCATGTCTCTTGCTGCCACCATTAACTGTTTCTGTTTTGGATCATGGTTATCTTTCTGTGCCATCTGTTGTTTACAAAGTCTAAGTCCAAAAGTGTTTTCCTAGTAGCAATAAGATTTAGAACCTTTGAAAATAGTTATGTCTCACTTTACATAATAGATGACTATTGGATTGTCTTGAAATTGACCTTACAAGATTGAGTGTATGTAGAGGAGAAGGGCTTGCATCCATGTCCTAGACACTTTGAATTTCTCCGGAGTCTCCTGCTTCTATTTAGTTTCAGTTCTGGTACTTGCCCTTTTTCCCAATTACAGGATTCTAAGGTGAGCTCAAATAGAGGAAAGGGTGCTTACTTCAGGTCTGGCCTTTCTAGAAAGGGCAGTGAGCCATGGAGAATTCCAATCTAGGCTCCAAGACTATTGCTTTGCTCTAAAATGTCTCAAAGAACAAAAAAAATTTTCTTCCCTTGAGCCTCGGATTACACTAAGACAGAGATAGAAAGATGGGCCTTTGAGAAACATAGAGACTTGTCATAGGGTTTGTTTGGGGCCAGCTCCTCGGGGAAGTCTTGGTGACCTTTCCTAAGTAATAGGGGAGATTGAGTCTATGATTTGGTTCCTTATTCACTTACTCATGGCATAGCTCAGTGAAGCCCAGAATCACTCAGATTTCAGGTCATTGCTCTTTTAGTTAGTAGGTTCAGCTGCTTTGAAACATCTAGTGTAGAGCATAATAGCAGCTTATTAGGAGTTTTTATTATAGTTTGGAGCCCTTGTGAGGGATCAGAATTTCTAATTACTGAATCCAGAGGATGTAGCTTTCTTGACTGTTCAAGCTGGCAGAAGAGTCTGAGAGGCCCAGATGGGATAAGACTTGTTGATAGGGCTTCTAGGTCATGGTGATGCTCAGACACAGGCCCATACTGGAATTATACCATGGAGATTCTTCCAAGTGGTTGGGGGATCGGGCAGAAGGGGTATGTGTGTGAGGAGGTCTGCCCTTAGCTGAAAGGTTGGAAGACTCATTGGACAGAAGTCCAAAATGACTGCACTGGGAAAAGGAAATTGCTGGAGTGAACTCCTCTGAGTACATGGGGCAGAGTTCATCCTGAGTGCCATCATGCCCTGATTGAGACACCAGGACTCTTCTAGGCCCCATTTACCAGTAGGAAGGCTGCTGCCAATCTCTGTGGAGGCCTGTCTCTCCTTGGGTCAGGCCTGGTATGGTGGGGCTGCTGGTACTACTCTGTTTTCGGTTGGCTGAAGCAGACAGTGCCCGCAGTGCCTCAAGTCCCATTTTGGAAAGAACTGGTAGGACAGGGAGATAAGAGTTTAACCTTGCCTATCCAGGTAATTGCTTCTGAGAAAGAAGTGGGCAAGGAAACAAAATGGACATCTCAAACAGCTATTGCAAAAAGGTGGGGGGATGGCTCTAAAAGAAGCCAGAGTTCAGATTACAATTGTATTTGTTAGGGTCCTACAGAAAACAAAACCAATATGATATTTGCATGTGTATATATGTGTGTATGTCTGTGTATGTGTGTGTGGAGAGGGGTTGGGGACATGGAGAAATTTTTAAGGAATTGGCTCATGCAATTGTAGGGGCTGGCATCTCCAAAATCTGTAGGGAAAGTTGGCAACAGGCTAGAGATTCAGGTAACAGTTGATGTTTCAGTCTTAAATCCAAAGGCTGGAAACTCAGGCAGATTTTCTGTGTTTGTCTGGAGGCAGAATTCTTTCTTCTTAGGGGAAACCTGTTTTTGCTCTTAAGACCTTCAACTAATTGGATGGGGTCCCACCCACATCATGGAGGCTAACCTGCTTTACTTAAAGTCATTTTACTGTAAATGTTAATCCCATCTGAAAAATACCTTCACAGCAATATCTAGATTAATGTTTGATCAAACAACTGCACACCATAGCCTAACCAAGGTGACACGTAAAATTAACCAGTGCCCATGGGACATTGTCATCTCTTTAGGGAAGGAGGGTCATTAGGTAAGCATTTTCTCCTTGAGAGAGTAGGGAGAAGGAGGGAGAGAGAGTATTGTCCTTATTTGTGGGACTTATTTATTTCAGTCTTTAGCTACTTCTGGAACTTTGAGTCGTCGACTGGCCCACACCAGGATGGCATTTGGGTGGCCGGCATATCATAGATCATTCCCTTCTTAAAGGCTGCCATCGTTGGTACCAGCCAGAGTCCCAAACTCCTGGTCCTTGGTTGGGGCCCATCTGTATACATGAAAACATCTTAAGGATAGAATTCACATCTGTTCATCTTGGTAGCCCATGGTGTCTAGTACCTTAGTACTGAGTCTGATATATAATGGACCTTATTCATTAAACAAAAACAAAGTCTTCCAAGTTCACACAAGGCACTGTGATGATAGGTGTTGGAGTAGCCATTGAATGCACACATATACACACAATACATATACATACATATATATACCCATATACACACACATATATGTACATATTTATTCATTTATTTATTTGAGTGAATTATTGCATACCACTTTATGTTATGATTTGTATTTTCTTTTTCTCGAGTAGTGGGGAGTGATCTCAAACTAGTGTATTGTAGAACATAGTGCTGTAAGTACTTAGACCCTGGCTGGCATTCATAGTTCCTGTGATTTGCCTCAGGTTACTTTTCAGCCCTCATTGTTCCCCTCCCTGAACTCAGACCACTAGCTGCCCTTCATAATCACTCTGGGAGCATTTTTGCTCTCATGGTATTCCTTTTACCTGAAATGCCTTTTCTTGCCAGTTCCTTTCTTTTTTAATCCATTCAGATCTATTTTTCCATAGAGGAGCTCAGGTACCTCACTCTCTCTGAATTCTGAGTATCACAGCCCTTTCATACCTATGGTAGACCACTTAGGTATTTGCTATAGCCTCTCTAAGCTTTAGAAGACAAAGTCTGTGTCTCATTCCAGATTGTAGCCCTGCTCAGTACTTTGCATTTGGCAGGTGCTGATGAAGTACAACTCACTGGAACCTCCAGTAGTCTTTGTATTATGTTTGTTACATGCTTAGTCTGCTCAGTCCACCATTACAAAATATCCTTCACTGGGTAATTTATAAACAATGAAAATTTATTTCTCACAGTTCTAGAAGCTGGAAAGTCCAAGATCTAGGTGCTAACAGATTTAGTGTCTTGTCAGGACTGCTCTCTGCCTCATAGATGGCGCCTAATCTTGCTGTATCCTCACATGGTGGAAGGGGCAAACAAGCTACCTCATGCCTTTTTTATAGGGGCACTGATCCCATTATTAGGGCTCTGCCCTCATGACCTAATCACCTCCTATAGGCCCTGCCCCTTAATATTATCACATTGGGGATTAGGTTACAACATCTGAATTTTGGTGAGACCATACCAATACATATGTTAGGAGTCTGTACAGCCAATACATATAGTTTTGGGCTGATTACCCAGAAAGACAAAGGCATATAATGGGAAGTAGCGAAGGGGTAGACTGGAGCCTGCTTTCATTTCTTTTGCAGTTCAGTGGGTTTGGGTCTAGACTAGATATCACCACTGAAAGTGAGAGAACTGTTCTAACTGTGGAGAAGTTCTGGCATCCACAATGTTCTTGGGGATGTAATGATGTAAGGACATTCTTACAAGCTCATTAGTTTTTTTACCATAGAGGCATTGGCATGCTCAGATGCCAGAGGACATTGTGTCAATGCAACAAGCCCGGAATCCTGGCAACAATTTTAAATGTTGGAACCTTATTGAAAATGACTCTTTTCACATTAGGAAGTTTTGTTGGCAGAGGTTAAAGCAGACTTTGCCCTTTGCCAAAGCATAGGAAAACTTGTGGGTAATTTTCTTTTAGTCAGCCCTTGTTGTTCTTTTAGAACCTTCGGTGAATATGGAGATACTTGCCCAAAAAGCATAATTGTCAAGAAAAGGTAATTCTAAGGAATGATGCCTTGTTTTTGGAATGTTTACTCATTCACAGCACCAGCAGTTTGTTTTTGTTATTGTTGCTGCCTTACTGACCTTTGGATGGCAAGCCGCTAGACCGTTCTAAGCCCAGAGACGGCTCTCCAAATTTGATTAGTATTTCAAAATCGCCTCATGATGTGACGTACACATTAGAGACCACATGTATTTCATCGTTAAAAGCCTCAATTAAATCTACGACATGAATTCTCAATTTCTTTTAATACTCATGGCTATGTTCCCCTCGTCCCCCATGGCATTTTGCATATAGGAACCCTATTTAAAATGTGGTTTAATTTGAACTACCACTTTCAAAAGAAAAATTTATCAAATCACTTTCAACCATGATTCTCATAATTTATATTTACTGGAAATATATTCATTAATCAATAACATATTGATCAAGTAGCAAAAATGGAAACAAGTACATTTTCCCCCAGGTTACTTTCCATTTTAATTTAAGTGAATTTTATATCAGTTTTTTTTTTCGTTTCCCTTTTAAAATCACAACATGCGTTAAAGGTTTATATAGATGGTCTAGAAAAAGAGTCAACAGTAATCTCATGACTAAAATTGCAAATCCATCTTGATTTTCACTAACTAGGAGAAACGTGTAACATCAGTGTTAATGGGGTATTGTATGGAGTTTAAAATAGTAATCACATTTTCTGTGAGTTTGGTTATTTGGTTCAGTTGTAATTGTTCTATCTTTGTGTACATGTCTATAGGGACATCTTCTGAAAAATTCCTATTTCGTTTGCAGCATGGGCAAAAACTGTATTTGAAGGTTAATTTAATTATCCACTTTCACGTCTTTGGGTTTCCCTTTCCTGAAAACCAAAGTAGTTGTGGTTGACTTTATTTCGCATTGCTGTTTATACAAGAACCATGTGATGAATTGCATCTTGAATTTAGTTCCTGAAAGTCTCTGCAAGGACTTTTTGCTTGTTTAATTTTGCTGGACAGTAAAAGATGTGTAACCTGTGTATTGCCATTTGTGACTTTTCTGTCACAAAAATTTAGTATCTGGCTATTGCTGTTTATTCCCCTCTGGAGTATGGTGACATCTTATCCCAAAGCTCCTTTTAGATGTTCTATTTCCTTCATCTTAAATTATCCTCTTTTATATTATGCAGTGACCATAGGCCTCTTCGGATTCTTTGTAAGTAGGCTGGGTACATATTTCTAAAAATACGTTTTTTGGTTAATAGTTTGATTTCTATGGAAGTGCTTCAAAGGAGAAGTGTGTGAATTAGAGAATACATTTGCTTTATGTCCAAAAACCTAGAGTCCATTGGAAAATGTATGGCACCTGGGAGACCCTGTAAATATCTGTCCAGTTAGTGAATATACCACATAGATCTTACTTCAGATTGTAAAATTAGGACCTGTTCTGTATTAGTGCCTCATTGCTTCATATAGCCTCTGCCCTCTTTTTCATTTCACCAATTTCAAAGCAGGTTTTAAGGAACTGTTGTTTATGCCCAGAGAATTCTGTGAAAGCTTCTGAGCCACAGTGTTCAAGTGACTTGCTATTTTTTTCTTTCCCTGTCTGGGGGTGTGTGTGTTTTCAGGTGGAGGGGATGGTATCCGTCATCATCAGTGCTGCACATTTATCAAATCCCATTAATGCAGCCCAAAGCCAAGACAGAAATGCATACTTCTGCATAAAAGATTCTCCAAGCTTTTTGAATTGAGAAGCAAGTGTCAGAGTAAATAGAGCATGGGATGGAGTGTTGCCTGGACCTGCCTGAGTTGATATACTATGTGTATCTAGCAATTATGTCCTCTCTTTTTCCTCTTACTTAGGAGCCCCTTAACATAGCAGGACTTCCTTTGTTAACAGCATTGGCCCCTCCTGTGTCATGGCCAAATTTTCTTCTTGTTCCTTTACTGAAAAGAGAGAAGCTGTCTACAGCTGCGTATTTTCTTATTTAAAAAAAAAAAATGGGGAAAAAAAGCTATATTCCTGGTTGTTTCTAAAAATTAAATCACTTCTTTCTTCTTTAATGGCAAAAATAAACTTACTTTAATTTATGGGTATACTTTTATTTCTATATAACTTTGGCCTCATTAATATCTACATTTCTGTATTTTATGTAAACAGTAATCTGATATCTGCCATTAGTGGACTTTTGTTTTGAATTGTTTTTCCATGGTGGTAGTATATTTTTATGTCTTTAAATTTTTCGTATTAATTTAAAGACGATTTAAAGTATACACTAAATAACATTTTGAAGAAAAAAATCCCACTAGGTCTAATTCCTCCCACAGTGCTATTTTCATTAGTGCATATTACCTCGTACACATGTAGAGCATAATTGTTACTAAAGGATGTGTTTTGTTTCCTTTAGGGTTTGACTTGTCATGATTCAGCAGTCCCTAATCCATTCTCCTTTGGATTTACAATGCCTAATCAAGTTTAAACATCTATTATTTGTGGGCATGGTTCAAAGCAGAGCTAAGTGATTCTTGTGGGAATAAAGTCACCCATATAGGATGTGAGCTTTGGTGTCTTTAGAACTCTCCTTGAACTCGAACCAGGCATGGTGGCTCATGCCTGTAATACCAGCACTTTGGGAGGCCGAGGTGGGCAGATCATCTGAGGTCAGGAGTTCAAGACCAGCCTGGTCAACATGGTGAAACCTTGTCTCTACTAAAAATACAAAAAAAATTAGCTGGACGTGGTGGCAGGTGCCTGTAATCCCAGCTGCTCAAGAGGCTGAGGCAGGATGATTGCTTGAACCTGAGAGGTGGAGGTTGCAGTGAACTGAGAGCTACACTCCATCCCCAACACTCCCCCCCGACCCCGCAAAAAGAACTCTGTTCAAACTCTAACCAAATGAGTTGGCAAGAATTGTCTACTACTAAGTCATTTTATAATGCTAATAATGACCAATTTTAACTCAGAATACTTTAATAGGGACAGAGAAATTCTCATTATAAAGACCCTTTCTACTTTATCTAGAAAAGTATTCTGAAACATTTGTAAGTTATCATTTGAGCACATTCTGATTCCTTAATTAATGTTTCTACATTAATTAATTAAATATGCCTAAGGCTTTCATTGCATTTTGCAGTCACATTTTCAAATGTAATGATTTTGTATATCAAAGTGGGTCAGCAGCAAATTGCATTTTTCTATATATTATGAAGACAATTAATCAAAATATAAAAGGTATTTATTTTCAACCATTTAGGTAAATTGTTCTTTACACTCAAGACAGGAAATGGGATGATTCTATGGTTCTGCCACAAGCTATGTTATTATGTCTTTTGGTTCGTGAATGTGTGGAGGGTGTTTCTTTACTAATATGCAAAGCTTAAACAATGCAGCCCCAATGACAGGTGTTGTTACTTGTTTTTAGCAGAAATGAAGAATAGTCTAAACAGAGCTAATTTGGTGTTTAAAATTCTGATATTTTTAGAGAAGAAATAAGGTTCCAACAATTGTAAGAATAAGAATAACTTGCCACTAGCTATTTTCACTGGTTCTTCCTTTCCACTTCACTTATTGATTCTGCTTAGCAGACTTGTAATTGGTTGTTAACTTCTGGAATTTCAGAGAAATAAGATTTTATTAAGTAATAAATCATTTCTGTGTTTCTTTGATTAAAAGACTTTCAATGTGGGCAGAGTGGTAGAGGTTTTTGTTTTTATACGGATCTTTTCAGGATTTATCTCTTTGTGTTACTCTGCCCAGTTTCTGATCTCTATACATTAGAAAACGAGGTGATGATCAATCATAGCTGACTTGGAATGTCAGAAAAAAGGGGAGGTCACCAATTGAAAAAAAGGATTATGACTTAAGGGTTATTATTTAAGAATCAGACCTATCCCTAATAATTTCATGAATAAGCAGATTACTTGAAAGAAGCTAAGATAACTGTTTTCATGAAGTATAAGCTCAAGAAGTTTCATTCCCTGATTTCTAGGCATAGGATTGTTATCATTTTCAAAGAGAACTGTTCATGGAATTCTTTCATTACTTCTCTTTGTTCGAGTATGTAGCAATTTGACCTGTGTGTTTTAGTTATTTTAAGGCTGAGGAGGCCCTGGGAAGCATTCTCTGAATTTTAAGGCTGGGGAATGGTGGCTCCACTCTGGGTGCCTATAGCTCCTGGGGCATACATCTAAATTAGCTTCTAGTACTTCCATAGTACCTGTTCCACAACGCTTAATAATTTTTTGTTGAATTGAAGTAAACTAAAGGCCAAAATAGAGATCATAAAATAGGCTTTCTTATCTCTGAAGCTAACAATATACTTGATCAATGTGATATTCCAATATTACACACATTGAAACATCGAAGGGTGAAAGAGAGAGAAATTATAACTTAGTATTTTTATCTGGTATCATTTTTACTTTATTTCCTTAGGGAGCTGAGAGTCATGTGTCTATGTCTATGCTTAATTTATATACTCCATATGCTTTTGTCTCCAAAAAGGGACTCTATGAGGAGGACATAGAGTTATTGCCTCTGTATTTCCTGTGATTAAGCACTGCTAAGAGAATTGAAAACTACTGTGCAGTGCCCAGAAGACCAACTTTCACTTTATATTAACTTAGTAAGAAGGCATAGGTGTGTTATATTCACCTTTAGTAAGAGTACATGGGAATTAAGCATGGGATAGTGTACGCTCATTTACAGTGGCAGCTGCTGAGGGCTAGGCAAAAGAACAGACCTGGTCATCAACATTGAGGGAAATGGGGCACTCCTCAATATTCCTGGCAGCTCCTTGGCGATACAAGGAGGAAGAGAACAAAATAACAAACTAGTTCATGGAACCGTGACATAAGGAGCCTGTAAGTCTTTGGGCATGTTATCAGAAGCAGCTAGTGGAGCGAAGACATAGGGAACTCTAGTCTGGATGGATGACACCTTGTCCAACCAACAAGAACAGGCACAAGGAGTTGTAGGGGGATAGCAGCCAGCCAGCAACCCAGCTGAGGAAAAAGAGAAGTGATGAGAAACGATGTTGGACTACTTATAGCTTTGTCATTGTGGACAACTTTCCTAGCCTCCCGAGTATTGGGTTTTTGTAGAAGGTAGAAGATAGTATCGACATCTCAGAAGAGTTGGGTTCACACAGAGTAATGAATATGGTTCCCCTAGTGCTGGGCCTGGCACACTGTAATTGTTCACTATGTTAGTTCCTTCCAGACTCTACAGTTCTAGTGTGAACCACCCCGCAGATGAAAGGGCCACATCCCTCGGGTTCTTTTTTTCTTTCTTGAGAGACAGGGTCTCACCCTGTCATCCAGGCTGGAGTACAGTGGCGCAATCTCAGCTCACTGCAACCTCCACCTTCCGGGTTCAAGCAATTCTCCTGCCTTAGCCTCCCGAGTAGCTGGGATTACAGGTGCACATTACCACGCCCAGCTAATTTTTTGTATTTTTAGTAGGCACAAAGTATCACCATGTTGGCCAGGCTGGTCTCGAACTCCTGACCTCAAGTGATCCACTGACTTCAGCTTCCCAAAGTGCTGGGATTACAGGTGTGAGCCACCTTGCCTGGCCCCCTAGGAGTTCTTTAACTCCTGCTTTAGGGATGGTAGAACTGCTTTTAAAAACTCTAATGGAGGAAAAACAAATGATAACCTAACAATTGGCCAAAAAGAGTGACCTATCAGAGAAATTTGGGCTGGGGATCATAGCCTGTCAGGTGTACCAATAGCCCTTGTTACATACAGCTCCTGAATATTTGCTATACCTAATACATGTTTAAGATTTACAGTTCATGTATCTCTTTGCTTTAGAAATGAAGCAGCCATTTGATATAGAAGGCTATGTATTTTTAAGAGGAGCTAGAGAAAGAAGTCTGACATTTATGAGGTCTGGGTGCCAGACCTTTTTCCTGTACCTTCATTATTTCATTTGACTTTCAGAGCAACCCTGTAGAATAAGTTATTATCCTTGTATAATAGAAGAGGAAATCGAGGCCAAGAGAGGACAAATGAGTAGCCTAAGGTCATCAGCTCTGAGCAGGCAGAGCCAGACGTGGACCCAGGTCTGTCAGGTATTAATGCCAGTGCTCTTTATTTGCCCACATTTGCTGAAATTCAGAAAGACTGCCTGGCGGGAGAGGTTTCAAGAGCAGACACAGCAGCCCCTCTGCACTGGGAGTGCTTGGAAGGCCAGGGCTGTGTTCTGCTTGGTAACCCCAGAGCCCAGGAACATCTGGCACATGGCAGTCTTTTCAGCAAATATTTGCTGAGAGAACAAAAGTCACAAGTTAAGATAGAAAACTAATTATTTCAGAAAGTGACAGGTTGTCAGCAGTATGAAATTTATCATCTTTACAACATTATTGAATTACTGAAAAATATGTGACATTTATCATGCAGGCTCTACTCAAGTGGCTCTCCAGCAATTCAAAGATCTGTGTTTAGAATTGGACAATACGTGAAAAACTGACACTAAATAACATTCAAAATATGTAATTTTTCTAAGGACTAAAGAGGCAAATGCTGCCTTTAGAGAAAAGTAAACTGATTAGAAGCCAAAAGTGTATTTTAAAATGTAATGTGATATAAATTTTGATTTATGTACACTCTACTTCTTTTCTCTCAAAATTTAAATGTTCAAAAGTTACCATTATGGAGATTCTAAAAGGCACTGTTTATCTTTTAATAAATGTAAAGGACAGCACAAACAGCTTTCAATAGATGGAAAATTAAAGTAAATGTAATAATTTAAAAAGTAAATATATTATGCCAGCTCTTGGCCAAATAAATGAAACTAATTAGCTGTGTGCTTTATAAGGATTTTGATGATAAAAATATAAATGGACAAGCAAGCTGAACGTTGGTATTTCATTAGTAACCACAGAAGCATGGATTTGTCAAGCCTGGGATCTGATGGAAATTCTGCTAGGTTAAAGAAATCAAGTTTTAGTCAAATGAGGGATTTTTTGCTAAAAGTAAAAAGGTCAGTGTCTCCGCTCCACACAACTGTACTGGAATTGGTTGAATAACTCAGTTCCTCCTTCCCCAGTAGACAAGAGCCAGAAACATTTAAAAGGGGGAAAAAAACCCACATATTTTTCTTTTAATTTGGTCAGGGTATATTTAGAACCAACAGAAACCAGTTCTGTTGTAGTGAAGGAAAAAGCTTTTCTTCCCTACCTGCCTCCCCAAGAAAGTACCCTTCCAAGTAGGTGCCTTTAGTGCTAGTTGACTTTTTCTTAGAAATTTATTTTACAATCTTAGTGAAGATATACCAAATATTTTGTAGTTTCATACAACTTTTGTTGAGATTGACCATTTCCTTTTCTTGAGGGAAATGGAATGCCTCTTGAATTTTATGACGCCATTGCTGATGGTGGTTGTGGTCTGGGTAGTCTTTCAGCCATCAGCTGTCAGATGATTTCTGTATCACAGGTTGAAAGAAGCTACCATCTTTTCTTTGGCTGTATCTATATGGCAGTTCTATAAATGGTATAATTTTGTGGACTTCAGGAACTACAAATTCTTTTAAGTGGTTATCCTGACTGAGCAAGTTGATTTGTATCAACTAGGTAGCTGAAAGCAAAATGTAATTTGCATCTATTAAGCCTTTAAACTTTCAAGCAAAATATGCTTTTCATAACACGAAGGGAAAAAAAGATATTCATCATTTTTGTAAATTAACTTGGTTGTAATATTAGTTTTTAATTCCTTTTCAAGTTATGTCTGTGTCCTAGCATACATTATAGCTTCTTATATAATATCACACATCTGAGGTCATTTAAATAGTATTTGGTGATTTATTTGGTCGATTATTATGGAGATCTAATTGGGGCTGTTTTTGGTTTGAGGACGGTTGTAACCTTGCTTTCTCTTTTTGGCATTTGGGGTGATTTGAGGTGAGTGAACACTGAGATTTTTAGCAATTATGTTCACTTGTAATTTTTAAAGGTGTAAGACTCACAAAATGTTATTCTTTCAAAAAATTTATATTGGCCTCACTTGCATATATGAATGATAGTCCTTCTTTCCAGATATTCATTTCTGAGTTCAGTGAATATTTGGTGAGTGCTTTCTTTGGACAAAGCACCATACTAGAAAAGTCAGAGTGAATTTGGAATTAAAATATGACAAGTCCCTGCCCTTAAAAAGCTTATCATCTAGACCTGCACTGTCAGATACTCTAGCCACTAGCTCACCTCTGATTATGGAGCACTAAAAAAATGTGCTTATTCCAAATTGAGATGTGCTATAAATGTAAATTATGCTGGATTTCAAAGACTTGAGTTAAAAAAATAAACTATTAAAGTTTATTTTACCTGTTTCTTTTTAGATTTTTTAATGTGAGTAGTAGAAAATTTTTAATTACATATGTGGCTCTTATACATTTTTGGACACCACTGATGTAGACATTGTCACTGCTTCCTCTCATTACTTTCACTAAGGGAAGGTATTCAACTACCTGAAGATAATTCAGTGTCTGCCCCATAAATGCAAATGTTTATAACCACAATGAACAATAGCAATAGAAGCATAATGATTTCTTATTAGCCCTTTAATTGGCCCATTATTATGTGAATATTGTAGCTAGAGAGCATACGGGTTTTTTTTCATTTATGATAAAAAATAGTAATGCTGAAAGCAAGGTTCCTAGGTGCTCACACAGGATAGGAATAATAAGAAAGGAAAGAGTCAGGGGAAAGGAGGCCCATTCTCATGTAACAATGATTGCCTGAAGTATGTGAAGATGTCAAGGAAGCATATCTGAGATTGTCACTCGACTGGGAATGATATAGGCAGAGGAGATAGCTCTGATCAAATCCTCACAAAATGCATTATGGGAGAGGATGACGATGATGATGATGATGATGGTAGTAGTAATGTCAAACCACATTAATTACACTTGACATTTATTGGGAGCATCAAGATCTTTAGTGGGCATTTCTGCGTTATCTTGATAATAACAACAACCCTAGCAAACAGTACTATTATTATAGTCCTTGTTTCAGGGTTACCTACACAGGAAGGGCTGGTGCAGAAGACAGACCAGAGCCCAATACCCTGTCTTTTTCACTTAGGTGCTCTATAAAGGGCTGCTTGGGTTCATGTGGTTTTAACTCCCTTCTGCATTGGTGGTCAGATGCCCTCTGAAAGCATTAGAGGTCTCAGCCAACCGACTTTCCTTTTGTTATGAGAGAGCAAAGTGTTCGTAAGCTTGCAATGAGCTCTTAAAAGGCAGCGTTGTGTACTTTTTACCATTTAGATCCAAGAGATTAACTTGAGAGTTAATTTCAGTGAACTCCTTTTTGCCTGTCCAGTGATTCCAGTAAATAAGACTCGAGGACTTGTAATGTAAAAGTCTTAGGTCAGCCTCTTCTGAGCTTTCACATTTATTATCTCCTTTGTGCCTTACCAAACCCTTTAAAGTAATTAAGAACAAGTAGTTGTTTTCCTTATTTTATAAAATTGCAGCTGAGGTTTCGAGAGGTTTATTGGCTTCCCAAAGTTGCACAGTTTGAGCATTGAGTCACTCGGGGTCCAACTAGAAAAACAATGTTTAAAACCGAGGTAATTTAATCTGAGGAATTATTACAGGTAGTGGAAGAACCAGGAAGCCAAACAAGATTGAGATTGGTTAAGCCACCCAGAGGTTGTCAACAGCAGATAACTATCCCCACTCACAGGATAGAGAGATGGGGAGCAGGTGGTGGAGCTTTGGGAACCTCAGAGGGGATGCAGCCTTTGCGCAGCCACTCACCTTGCCCCACAGGGAGAGGAGGAGGGAACCCGCCCATTCCCCCCCGCGTCCAGCTTTGCCCTTTTTCCTTCCCAGCCTTCAGTCTCCTGCCAAAGCCTCATGTGCCTAACCCCGTGGGCATCCAGCTGAGTTGGAATCTGAAGAAATCTGCCATGAAGGCTAGCCCTGTGGCTACAGACCAGAGCAGGGGAGGAGAAGGAGGAACTGACCTGCCTGGGTATTATTTAACCTCTGAAATGGGATGATGGGTCCTGCTTCACAGAGTTGAGGATTCGTAATAGTAGCTCAGTAAAGGTTAGCCCACCACTTCCCCTTTCCACGGGCACAACTGCATTTACAGCAGACAGTAATTACCATGTGGCTCGAAAAGCTGAGGTATGCAGTGGTGAGAATTATTAGGATTCTGGTCACCTCTCTTGAGTGCTGTGAGCTATTACGGATTTTTCTGTATCATGAATTTTATTCTCCATACTTCATTCTCTTCATTCTTTTTGAAATGTTCTTTTTAATTCATAAGGAAAAATTAATTCATAAAGAAAATCCATTACATCTTCTAACTCAAGGAACCTGCCAATTTTATCTGAAAGTTGGGATAGTGGGCCACAAGATGAGGCTGACCCCTGGAGAGTGGATACAGGCCATGGAGAGGGCTGGTTTCCCCATATTCCTAGTTGTATCTTATTTTTTAAAGTTTGTGTTTTCAAGTTTTAGTCTTATTAAATTAAAAACTGTTCTACAGTAATGCTTTCAAAAGCACAACTACATTACTTAAAAAATAAATTTATAATTGGAATAAAACATGGTTTAGCCAAAACTCCATTTCTTTCCAGAGGACAAAATGTGATTTCTGTGTTGCCATTATAATTTTCAGTAAGCCCAAGTGAATTTTACCATCATATTTAGATTGAGGGAGGAGGGGAGATGTTTCAAATTAGATTAAAAGATGATCTAATTTTTAGATACATTTCTTAAGTGCCATGAGCCACAGACTCAACTCAACAGCCCTTTAAAGAATTTCTGAACTTGAAGGTTGAATTTTCGGATGACTGAGGGATATTAGCAAGCCCAAGATTGTCAGTGGTGACACATGTGATAGTAGTGATGTCATATTCATGTAATACATTAATATTTTGGCTTACAATGAGAGCTACAGTACATATGCTTATGAACAGGGCAGAGGGATTGTTAGGTGGTGATGGGGGTGGGTGGTGATGGCCCTGATTCAATCACCAGGAAAACTGATCAGTCATCTCTTTAGAAGATTGTCCAGAACAGCCCAGCCATCAGTACCTTCACCCTTCCTGGCACCTCACCTCCTTGCTTCAGCTCCAAGAACTCACATTTAGCTGCTGACATCTCTCTTCTACTACTGTGTCCCCTTTATGAAGGGCTTCTTTACCACTGCCTGCCCTCCACAACCCTCACTACACCTTCGTTATCACATCCAGCAAATAACCCCCATTTGCATCTCTTCCCCATTTGTGGGCTATACAGGCACTGTGGTGAGATATGTGAGAAGGTCAGAGTAATTGGAAGTGGCAAGAGCTGAGAATGGAGAATCTTAATTAGAGTGTCCAGAGGCGTGCGGTGAGCACAGGCCAGTGCCTGCAGGGTTCCCCCTCCTGGGAGCCAAGAAAGAGCAGGATCCTGCAAAGCTAAGCAGGTGGCCACATTGTCCTCCTCACAAGATCCATGCCCATCAAAAGGAAATTCCAGCCAAGGGCTGGGCAAGGACTCAGTTCTAGCCAGGCAGGCTAGGGATGGAATTAAGGATCCATGCCCATGAAGGGGCAGAGGGTAGAGAGAACTGTAGCCAGCCTCAGGAAACAAACAAGAAGCAGTCATAAGGATTCAGCCACCATACTCAATGAGACACATGGCTATCCATCTCCTGGGTTCAAGGCAGCAAGACCAAGCCAGACCTCACAAGCAGGTAGAGGTGGGTTCCTAGCCTGGGTAGCATGGATTCCCAGACTGGACAAGGTGAAGCCTACAGGTAGAAAGTGTCCAGGCACACTAAAACTGGGAACCTGCCTGACTGCCAGTCAGGATGAGAATACCCCTGTAGTTGAGATTATAATTTCGTTGTGCCTTCATTTTCAGTGCCTGGGACTTAGAACTTAACACATTATTAATAAGGTCATTTTCAGGTAGGACGATTATATGTTTCAGCTTGCCCAGGACAGTCCCTGTTGTTGTGGCATGTTTATTGATACCCACTTTCACTCTTTAAACTGTCCCAGTTTAGATGTCATTCTACCATGGTGGATATAGTTCACCAGTTGCTGGTGGTTCCAACCATTCCTGTGGTTTTGCAGGTGCTGGGGACCTCATATGTTCCCTCCCGTCAGAACCTTCTGTTGGGACACCATTTCATTCCCAGTGCTCTCTCTCTAAAAGTTTCCTCTCTAAGTAGCTTAAACTTTAGTGAGTCAGTGTGGAATTCCATAATGGACTAAAGAGTCAGCTTCAAAAGTCTGGAATTAAAGCCTTGTTAAAATTGGTAATTGGTATGGCAGCCTGACTCTTGGAATAAGGATAGCATCCTGCTTATTAATAAGGGAATTTGGTAATTAGTTTGCAGGTAGAATTTGTCCATGTTTTTACTTCTGGATAATTTTAATGAAATAAAACATGGTATAATTAGATGTGGCATTTTGAGCTTGCATTATAATACTTTTATGTAAAATCTAAGCATACCTTACTAATTTCATTCTCACACTAGCATTTTAAAGCATATTAATGCAAGGCCCTTTCAGTTCCAACTCTCAAAACTACTGTGTGTAAGATTGCTTGAACTTCTTGGTTTTATAATGTATACACAATGGTATAGAGACCCTCTTAATCATTTGTTCTGTGCCATATTATTTAAAACATGAGCTAGGTTCAGGAAGCTGTATTTAGAGTGAATTTGGTGCCTGTGTGAAATTAATTGTACATTTAACACTGGTAGTTTTCTCTCAGTAGTTGGGACTTAACAGCAGTGAGGCCTGGAAATGGTGACACAAGATCCATTGAAGCAGTTAAATTGCTTTAGTCACTGGCAACACATGCCATTTAAAATACATTAATGATGAGATTTTGCTGGGTTTTAAAACTGCTTTTATTTTCGTTTGATGAGCTAATTAATTTGGAAGGGACTTGTGGTTTTACAAAGGTATACAGTGATTCAGGAAAATGGCAGAACTGGACCTTCTGCAGTCCAAATTGGCATTACTCTATTTTGCAAATGCTCTAGATTAATCACTTGAGTCTTTTGGATTCCTGCCATTCAGATATTGACATTTTTATTGATTTCTTAACCCAAGTGTGGCTTTTAATAAAAAAAAAAAGGAGTTTACTATGGGTATGACATAAAGTGGATGTATATTGTTGCTATCTGCCAAGAAAATACTATGAGGCACGTCTTTGCCACTTCAGCAGAAGTTTGTGTTAATAAATCTTTCATTTGCATATAACACCTCTAAGCAGAAAAGCAGTGGGTTTGAGATTTGCTGCAATTTTTAAATTACTCATTAATTTTACAAAGTGGATTTACAGCAATGTGTATTATAACATTTTGAGATAATTGTAATTATTTTAAAACTGTTTTTAAAATATACAGATTTCTACCTGGTGTTTGAAATGGTGATCCTACAAGTGGTACTCTTTGAGTTCATTCATTCATTCATTCAGGGGATACGAAACTGTAACATTTAAACAGCATATGTTCTCTAGTGTAGTTTATTTAGGCTGTTAAGGCAGAAACAAAATAAATGCCTACATGTATAAGCTGGTGATTCTTAGAGTGGTAAAACAAAAGAGACTTCTTCCATTTGTTGACCTTTTAAAACAGGTGGTGGGTTGTATTTGCACGTGAAGGGGAAATGCAGATGATTATCAGTTTTGTACATATTTGTGTTTGTTCTGTCTGTGTCTCAGGAACATGCACTCTCAAGTGGCAGAGGCCTTCTCTAAGGAGATGCTGACTCCCCTTGCACAGAGGGAGGCTAGCTGTGCTTCGCAGTGTTACCCAGAATTCACATCTGGCCTCCTTTTTCCTGATCCTTCCCCCAGGCTGATGAGCTGCCAGCATTGCAGTCTCTTTACTACCTCATATCCATGTAATTGTTCTTCTCTCTGATTGGCTTTCCCTTCTCCACATAATATATTAAAATCTAATATTTGAAGTTTTGTATTTTAAACCATTTTGATTTTAGCATTTTAGCTGTAGACTTTGGATTCCATTACTAAAATTGGACTTATTTTTTTCCATCGACAAGTATAATTCTGCTGTTTTTTTATGATATATTAGACAACTCCATGTATAGTATGGCCCTAGGGTCAGTGTAGGATTCAATAAGCCAAAAGTAAATTTTTTAAACATGATTTCTGCTTCTTAGAAGTATATGCTCTGGTTGGGAAAGTTCACAGATTTTACAAACACATGCTGTCTCTAGGTACTGACTTTAAGCACAAAAGGATTTAGGAGAGGTTAGCCCACACTCAAATAAAGTAAATCCTTTCACTGAAGGCCTAGGATTTCAGCAAGACCTCTAGCATGGGGCCACATTTGGAGGTGGAAGGATAGGACAGAGAATAATATAGGCAGGGAAATCAGCACTGGCCCCAGAAGTGGCTGAGGAATGTAGATTTCCTACTCTGGGAGCAGGATCTAACCCAGAATATGAAGGTGAGCACACCTACTTTTGAGTTGTTCTGAGGAACAGAAAGAAACAAAACACTGAGTCCCATGCTTAGCACTTGGAGAGCACTTAGGAACAGCAGAAGTAGCTATTGTTACAGGAATAATTACAGCAAGAGGAGTGGTTAGTGCCCGAGCGTTGTTGGGTTGCGACTCAGGACATGAGGAGACTTAGGTGGCTTTCCCGTGGGTGAAACTGATACCATGTCCTGTCCTAGACTCAGGGCCTTCCTGGCTAGACCACTGTCTTCCCTCCCAGCCTCCAGATGGACACCTGTAGGCGAGTCACCTCATCTCTCTGGAATGAAGATCTTGATAATACTTGTGTTATAGGATTGGTGAATGCATAGTAACTGTGTAATTAATAAACTTGAGCTATATGTGATTCCAGATTCCTAGGCCAGAAGATTCAGACAGTGGGACGATAAGGGAAATGGGCCAGTGACATAAGGAAGCTGATCAGGGAGCCAGGGTGAATTTGATTTTACAGGAATTTGAGGACAGAGCTGAAAAACAGTTACGGTAGAGGCCCAATTTTTAAATCGGAACACAGAGGATGCTGTTACTGAAAAAAAAAAAAAAAGGTTTGTTAACAGATTTATCTCCATGTGGCCCTTTGGTAGGCAGTGAACATTTTGTTTCAGAAATAGTCATTTGAGCATTGACTGGTATTGCTATAGAATTGTAATTATTTTATTTTAAAATAAATATTATAACTAAAAACAGCCAAAGTTGAAAAATCTTAAAATTTAGTCATTCACCCGTCTTTGTGCTATCAACTTTGTCTTTATACTATTTTACATCCAAAAGACCTCTTGCACTGAGATTTTTCAAAAAATTCTTTTGAAGATGCTTATAAAGTCATATGATATAAGATATAAAAGATAAAAGATATAAGTTATATGATCTGTCACCCCTCAGTTGAAGAAACAACAGAATGACTTCTGCTTCTTTTAAAAATACATGTACCTTACATAAACAGTCATTTTGATTAAGCTAAAGAATTAGCTTATTTTGTCTTTCTGTTAGTTCCAAGACCATCATTGGCTTTATTAAGATTACCAGTTAATTGAAAAGATTTTCTATTCTGACTGTCAAAATTGGTCCAGCCAGAGGCTACAGAAGATAAGGCCTGTTCCCTTAAAAAGTTTACCTCCTACTTGAGGAGATAAGACTAACCCACATAAAACAATTAGATAACTGAATAAGACTGTTAAATTACAAGGTAGACACTGTAAACACTGTAAGAGGTTAGAGAAGAGAGAACACTGAGGGCTAGCCTAGTGTGGTTCATGAATGGTTTGGAACTTACAGGTGTTTTGTAGAAAGCTGAGTTTCTCTTTTACGTAATTTGTTATTTTGTTTCTTTTCTTATTTTTCCAATCTAATGTCCCCCTTCACACACATATAATTTCATATGCAGATAAAGCACTAGGTTAAAAAACGCCCCAAGAAGAAGTTGTTTTCCTACAAGACAAGATAGAAAATAATAAAGTCATTGCATAATAAATAGTCAGTGGGGCAATTCTCCTTAAAAATTTAATTTTAAAATAATTATGGAATCATTAAAATTTCTGACTATGCTCTAGTGGATGTGATGTGTCCCAGGGCAATAGCTTTGCCCCAGCATGCTGATGGATCTCTCAGACGCTTTCTTTCTAACTCCTGGATCAACCCTGGATTGCATTTTTCCCCTCAACCCAAGCAGTGCCAGAGTTAAGGATTTTAAAAATGAGGGAAATTGTTTTTTTTTTCTTTAAAGTTATCCTGAAATAGTGAAGAACCAGCACAGTATATGGGAAAGAATGATTACTCTTAGGATTGATATGTTTCACATTATGTGATTCAACTTGCATATCTTTTAAAATTCAATGCAATTTACTAGACAGTTATTAACAATTAAATTTATATAATGACATCTTTAAATAGCTCTGTGGTATAGGAAGTCAACAAGCTTTATAATATGCTTAATATGAAGCTACCATATCTACAGTTGAGAAACACAGTTTTTACACCAAATTGTGCCACTTAAGTACCATTATAAGAGACCATAACTTAAAATTTATTAGCATCATTATTTTCACTGAAATACAAAGGATTGCTAGTATAATTTATAGGAGCTCAGTGTTTACCATTAAGTTTTTCATTACTGGAGAAAACTGATGAATTTTGTTGTAGTTTGCATTGGACACAGATGTAGATTGTGGCTTTGTATATTTACTTTGAGGAAATATTTTGGTAGTAGTGAAAATGTTTTGCAAAAAGAGTGTTGTGAAAACTGTATTGTATGTTATTATGGTCCTGTGATTTCACAAGTAGAGACTCGATTGCTTTAAAGGCAGATGTAACCCGTTACACTGAATTATTTGGAAACTTTAACCTGACCTTGAAAGCTTCATTTTACAAAAAATGGAAATTTGTTTTCTTTACATGTAGCTGTTTTGGGCGCTGTAGGTTTATCTACATTGCAAATAATAGGAGAGTGTAAAACAGAAGGAATCATCTAAATAATTTCAGTCACAAAGTGCTTTGAGTGATGTCATTTATTCTGGAGATTATGGGGATCACTGCTTCAAACTTGTACTCCTATGTGAATACTTTATACAAGACCTAAATTATCATTTTAATTACATTGGTGGGCTTTAAAATTAACAGAAGACTTTGAGAAATGTTTTCTTCCCTATGGGTGTGGGGATGCAGCCTTCTGAAGCTATATTTTGAGAGGGCAGCTGGCCATCTTTGACAGTTTCCCAGTATATCTTGGGCATCACATTCATTTGGTTGTGTTATCAGTTAAACAAGACTCAGAGGGAGTGACATTCATTCTGTTTCTTCTGTGACAGGATTATCTTTCAACAAATCATAAGTGATTAGAGTATTGCAGTGACACATTTGTGATGGTATTTCTTTTCGTTATTCTTTCATGAAGAAATAATTTCAGCCTGAAATGTATTTATTGAACAGGGGCTAATGTAAACTGTACAACATTCCAGGCAGTGTTTAGAGCACTTTTCAGATATGAACTCATTTGATCACTGCAACAACCCTGTGGTGTTAAGTACCATACATAACATTTGGGGGATAGGTATTATTTTGATGGCTGTTTTACAGGTAAGGAAACCGAGGCACAGAGGACATGCAGTGCTAGCTCACATCTTGTGGTGCCAAGTATTTCTGTGGGTGATTCCTTAACTAGAAAGTTGACAAACTATTGAAATTTTTTTGTTCTACTCTGGTATAAGAAAACCATTTCACAGCTATCAATAAAAGTTCTTTCTGTGATTGATTTTGCTGTTTTTATTAATGAAATTCTATAAATTATGTATTTTATCTATAAATTATGTATTTAAATTTTCATTTCTTCCCTGTCTCCCAGTTTGTCATTTCTCTTTTGGATAGCTTTAAAATTTCCTTGAAAACTCTGTAAAACATTTATCCTCTGCCTTTACTCTGGCATTTAGGGTAGACATTCTTTCCTAGGAAGTGATAATCTTAATCTCTGTCTTCTAAAGTTTATGTTAATAAGGCTATGATTCTAAACTTCTTAGAGGAAGAGAGGTGACTTTGCAGATCTTATTCAGAATTCAGTCACAGTCTTGTAAATCCTGTGAAACTCACCTGTGATCTCTCAAAGACTAACATCTAAGTTAGAGACACCTTTGAAAGCACAGGTGAATTTGGGGACTACAGTCCTTTAAAAGAGAATAACTTTTTCATAAAACTATTCCTTATACGTAGTACATTTGCAGGGTGGTGGTTAAGTAAACAACTTATAGATATAAGTGGATCACCTGTAATTCATCTGAACTGAATTATCTTTTATTTTTTTCAATTGATACATTATAATTGTATGTATTTTTGGGAGTATGTTTTATATTTTGATACATGCATACAATGTAAAGTGATCAAATCAGAGTAATTGGGACATCAGTCACATCAAACATTATAATTTCCTTATGTTGAGAATATTTCAAATCTCCTCTTTTGAAATATAGATTAAATTATTAATAACTATAGTCAACCTACTGTGCCGTCAAATTCTAGAACTTATTTCTTCTGTCATTTGTACCCATTAACCGTATCTTCTCTTTATTTCCCCTCCTTCTTACCCTTCCCAAGCCTCTGATAAATACCATTCTACTCTCTACCTCCATGAGATTAACCTTCTTAGCTCTCACATATGAGTGCATGTGACATTTGTCTTTCTGTGCCTGATTTATTTCATGATATCCTCCAGTTCCATCCATGTTGCTGCAAATGACAGTTGTTTTCTTCCTGTGGGTGAGTAATATTCTATTATGTATACTTACCACATTTAAAAAGTCTATTCATCCATTGATGAACTCTTAGGTTGATTCCATATTTTGGCTATTGTGAATAGTACTGTGATAAACATGGGTATGCAGGTATTTCTTCAATATATTGATTTTCTTTCATTTGGTTATGTACCTAGCAGAGAGATTGCTGGATTATATAGTAGTTCTATTTTTAGCTTTTTAAAGAAATCTTCATACTGTTTTTCCACAATGGCTGTACTAATTTACATTTCCACCAACACACTTTTTCCACATCTACACTAGCTTCTGTTTTTATTTTTTTGTCTTTTTGATGATAGCCATTTTAACTGGGATGCTGTGATATCCTTACTGTGGTTTTGATTAGTATTTCCCTGGTAAGTAGTGATGCTGAGCATTTTTTCATGTACTTGTTGGCCATTTGTATTTCTTTTGAAAATGTCTATTTAGATCATTTGCACATTTTTAAGTTGATTTTTTAATTTTGCTGTTGAGTTTCTCCCATTCTGTAGGCTTTCTCTTTTCACTCTGTTCATTGTTTCTTTTGCTGTGTAGAAGGCTTTTACAAATGTAAACCCATTTATTCATTTTTGTTATTGTGGCTTGTGCTTTTGAAATCGTATCCTAAAAAATCTTGCCCAGATGAATGTCTTTAAGTGTGAATTGTTTCCCCAGTGTTTTCTTCTAGTAGTTTCATTGTTTAGGTCTTACATTTAAGTCCTTAATCCATTTTGATTTGATTTTTTGTATATGGTGAGAGATAGGGGTCTAGTTTCATTCATTGTATATGGATATCTGATTTTCCCAGCACTCTTTATTGAAGAGACTGTCCTTTCTTTAATGTATGCTCTTGATGCCTTTGTTGAAAATGAGTTAGCTGTAAATGCTTTGATTTATTTCTGGGTTCTCTACTTTGTCATTGGTCTATATGTCTGTTTCGATGTCAGTACCATGCTGTTTTGGTCACTATAGCTTTGTAGTATATTTTGAAGTCAGGTACTGTGATGATGCCTCCAGCTTTGTTCTTTGTGCTCAGTATTGCTATGGCTATTTGGGTTCTTTTTTTGTGGTTCCATATAAATCTTAGGATTGCATTTTCTATTTCTGTGAAGAATGTAATTAATAAGGATTACATTAAATCTGCAGATTGTTTTGGGTAGTATGGATATTTTAACAATATTAATTCTTCTAATGCATGAACATAGTATCGCTTTCCATTGTTTTGACGTATCTTCTTCAGTTTCATTAGTGCTTTATCATTTTTATCGTAGAGATAGTTAACTTCTTTGGTTACATTTATTCTTAGTTATTTTTATAGCTATCATAAATTGGATTGCTTTCTTGATTTCCTTTTCTCATTGTTTACTGTTGGTGTAGAGGAATGATACTAATTTTTTTGTGTTGATTTTGTATCTTGTAACTTTACTGAATTTGTTTATCAGTTCTAGAAGTTTATTGATGGAGTCTTTAGATTTTTCTAAATATAAGATCATGTCATCTACAAACAAGGACAGTTTGACTTATTTTTTTCCAATTTGGATTCCCTTTCTCTCATTCTGTTGCTTAATTACTCTGGGTAGGACTTCCAATACTATGTTGAATAAAAGTGGTAAAAATGGACATCCTTGTCTAGTTCCAGATCTTAGAAGAAAGACTTTCAATTTTTTCCCATCATCTGAACTAGAATTCTTATTGATGCTTTTCTATATGTGACTTTCTTTTTTCTTTGGCTGCCTAAAAGCTTTTCTGTTTAATTGGTTTTCAGCAATGATATATCCAGGAGTGTGTGTGTGTGTGTGTATGTGTTTGTGTGTGTTGGATCTTGCTTGAGCTTCTTATTTTTGAGGTGCTTAATTTGGAAAATTCTAGGACCTTATTTCTTCAGATACTTTGCTGCCCTATTATCTCTCTTGTTTTACCTACAGGGATTTTGTTTTCACATAAGTTAGACAACAGCTCTTAGATGCTCTGTTTTTTTAAAAAAGAAAATATATATATATATTTTTTTTAACATAGCATCTAAATATATATATATATATATATATATATATATATATATAGATATAGATATGTACATACTCTTTTGTTTCCTTGTGTTTTTATTTGGATAATTTCTGTTGACCTATCTGCAAGTTTACAGATTCTTTTCTTCATTGTATTTAGTCTGCTTATTAGTCTATCAAGGAATTCATCATCTCTGATGTAGGGGTATTTTTTTTAACAGTATTTCCTTTGGACTATATTTTAAAATTCCCATCTTTCTGTGGAAATATACCATCTGATCATGCACATTGTCCACTTCCTCCACTAGATCTTTTAACATATTAATCATAGTTGTTCTAATCTCACATTGCATAGTTTGAACATCTTCTGAGTCATTTCCAGAATCTGGCTCTATTGATTGCTTTATCTCTTGACAGTGTGTTTTGTTTTGTTTTGCTTCTTACTTTTTTGGTATGACCTGCCATTTTTATTGGGTATGAAAATCATGGTTAATAGAGACTGAAGTAAATAGTGTGCTCAGAAATGGGCATGTCTCTTCTTCTAGGTCACTAGTGTTGGGAAGATTGAGTTAGTAATTGGGCCAGGTTTGGGATTTGTGTTGCCATTGTTACCTTCATTGTACCACTGCTTTCAAATTTCTCCACTGGTGGGCGACTGTCACCTTGTGTTTAGTGTGTTGAGGAGGCAGGAAGGGTCCTAGAGGGTTTACGCAGAGTTCCTGCTCTGCCTTCAGCTGTCAGCTATGAATGCCAGTGTCAGATAGGGGCTTCTTCCCATGTTCTTGTCCCTCCTGTAATAGTAGACTGCTTGCTTCTTGGTATTAGGCTTCTGGTGGGGTCAGGGAGAATTTTTGGTCCTGTTGCTCAGTTTTAGGCAGCCCTGTGCACCTGGGCCTCAAGAATTGGCCTTCTCACCTGTCCTAACCTCCCTCCTGCCTGTGGCAGCAGAACTCTTCCTGTATCTGTTTTGAATTTGGGCAGGTGATAGTTTTCTGAAACTCTCCTGGTCATAGCAGAGCTCTGCTTTTGTTGGTGCAGGCTCCTGATTATAAGAGGTTCTGCTACTGCCACCCCTAGGGCAGTAGATCTTTGCCTGGTTCCAGAGGTGGATGGATTCTGCTTTTACCCTTTTCCCAGTGGCCCACTGGAAGAATTGTTAAAATGTCCTTTTTCCCAGTGGCCCTGCTCTACCCCCAGTTTTTCTCATGAATACCCATGGAGAAGATTTAGAAATGAGTGCAAACTCTTCCTGTGTCTGGCATTCCCCATTACCCTAGACGGATACACCAGGCCACACTTGACTTTTAGGAGTTCCTTAAAATTTTCTCTGATTTCCTCTTACCTGCTTCCATGGTGGCCACATCTTCTTATGCTCTACCAAAACTAAAACAGTTTCTGTGTCTGATTTCTCCTTGGAGGGGCTTGTCACTCTTTGGAATTCAGTTCCCTTGGTTTCTCTGTGATCGTGGCTCTCTGGTGGATATAAGAATGGTTATGATTTATAGATTGGTGGGCTTTTTCTTGTTAGGGTAGAAGTGACATTCTGTCTTGGCTTTCTCTATTGTAAAGCACCATCTGAACCTTACTTGCCCCCACTTCATGACTTTTTAAGTCACAGATAGGCTCCTAAGCCATTGCAGATCTAAGACCTCATAGACTCTGCTAAGCTGGGGTAGAGGTGAGCTTTTGGAATACAGAATACAGTAGATGGCATGACAGAAGAGGAGGGCCCACGGAGGAGAGGCATCCACAGGCCAAGGAGTTCCTGTTACTTGCAATAAAAGGCCCTTCCACATAAGCAAGAAGCAGCATTTAACCGTACTTAGCTTTCCTTTCTGTTATTTTATCCTTTTTCAATTCATTTTATTTTATAAAATAACCTTCAGAGTGACTGCTTTGTCCCAAATCCCCCTTTTTCTTCTTTTTTTCTCATCTTGGAGTGAACATCAAAGTTTTAAAGATGTGTAAAAACCTTGCAAGGTAGCCCTTATGTGCCTGGCATGACTTACTCTTTCAATTCAGAGTTATTGTTATTGAGCTGAAGAAAGATCAGGCCTTGCTGTACTCCTTTAATGGACTTCAAATTCTTTCTTGGGGTTTTTTGTTTCTTTAACCCACAGTTTCTCAACTCTCTAATTTTAGATCCTCTTTGATAAACATGAAGATCCCCTACTTTTCTTTAATGTTATTTATATTTCAAATTAAATAACTTGATTCAAGGAAACCAGAGGGATAAATGGCTGCTTTGTTTTCATACTACATCCTCTCCCCATTCTAAGCCACCTCATGCCCACTCCCCAGCCCCACACCAGAATCACTGCCTAGACTTGATCACTGTTTTGCCAGGATATTGAATCTGGATATTGAAGCATCGTTTTCTCATGATGTTTATTGAGGAATAAATCAAACAGAAAACGGGAAGAAATGAGTCTTGAAAGACAGGGGTCTTTCAAGTGGAGGTCTTTCAAGTCTTTCAAATGGAATAGGAAACAGGAGGTAGTTTCCCGCAGGGCGTTAACTATCTGTGTGCCATTGGACAAGACTGCAGCTCCTCAACTTGGTTTCTCGTTGCTCTTCTCCAGAGTGAGCTAAATCAATTGAATCAGTGCCAGACACCTTGTTGCCAGCAGAAGAAATGAGTATCACCTATTCCGTATCCCATTTTAGGATGAGAATTTATGAAATTGCCCATGCCCGTTTGTGAAACTGCTACTCAAGTATCCCAGATGGTAATTTTAGTGGCCTCCTGTTTTTAGTGACAGCTTTCTATTAAATAAAGTAGGCAGTTATGTTAGAAAGATGAATCTTTTTCCATAGGACTCAATATGGCTATTTATATTTTTAATGCTAAATATGAGTTCTATAAACATTTTTATTCTTCCTGAGTTTGCTGTGGTGCAGAATGCTTTCCTAGCCTCTTTCTAGTTCATTGTTTTACCTAAAATCATTCCTCGTATGAAATTGTTATCCTGTAAATAAGTATTGGCTAATGTACAAATGAATCTTTGTTTCTTCCTAGTTCTAAATGTTATGATTATCAAGAAATGCAAAATTTCAGGGTGATATGGGGGTAGGTTCTTTTGGAAGCTGGTTTTCTTCCAGTCCAGACATTTTTTGTGTGTTCTTTCTCTTGAGGTAACTAAGTGCTAATAGAGTAGTGGAATTGCACCGCGTTTCCCTTTTGTTGTGTTCACCACTCAGAAGCTTTGGGTGATGAGTACTCCTTCATGATATAACAGCCAACACTGAGAAATTATTTATACTATTTTTTTTTTGAGTTGAAGTCTCACACTGTTGCCCAGGCCGTAGGGCAGATGTGCGATCTCGACTCACTGCAATCTCTGGCTTCTGGGTTCAAGCAATTCACCTGCCTCAGCCTTCCGAGTAGCTGGGACTATGGGTGTGCACCACCATGCCCAGCTAATTTTTTTTTTTTTTTGGTATTTTTAGTAAGAGACAGTGTTTCACCATGTTGGGCAGGATGGTTTTGATCTCCTGACCTCATGATCCGCCCACCTCAGCCTCCCAAAGTGTTGGGATTACAGGCATGAGCCACCATGCTTGGCCTGTACTATTTTTAAACAGTATTTTGAAGCACAACTATCTCAGCAGAAACCTACATTTTTTTCCTCTGGTTTTAGATTGTTAATGCATCTGAGGAGTGTGCATTTAATGTTCTTCCAGTTAGAAAGCTGTATGTATAGCACATGTAGTTTGAATAATTTTAATTATCTAGTTTAAACTAACTTGCATTACGAGGCAGCTTAGACAATAGATCCCAGCTCTGTCCTCCTGACCAGCCACTCAGCTTAGGCAAATATTTGATCACTGCCAGGCTGAACAATGAAAGCCAAGTTGAAATGAGTAAGAGTGGAATAAAGATTCCAGGAGTTAGGCAATTTGGGGCTCAGTCTCCTGCCATTGAACCCCAGTTCTCCTTCTCTCCCACACAAATGCTTCTTTCCTCCCCTTCCTTTTCTCCTGGCTGTGGAGGACCAGTTCACCAGCTTCTCCTGTAGTCACATGCACTTGTTGCTCCTAGCCAGAGATTCTGGTCCACCCATTAAAAGCTCACACCTGTTCGTTCTCTTCCTTATTGGTCTCTAAACAAGCACACTCCTCTATTGGTGTTTTCTGATCACTTTATTTGCTAGTGAAGAAGGAGAAACAGATTCAGGCCTTGGTGTGCTATGGAGAGGACAGACAGTTCTAGGCAGCAGCAGATAGAGTGGGTGGAAGAGACAGGAAGTCTCTGCTAAGGGGTGTCCTTGATGTGGTTATATCTGCCCATACTTGGGTGGTCATCATGTTCATGCATCTGCAACTGATAACCAGAAGTCACCAGTCAAAGCCTGGGCTGGTTTGTGAAAAGCATGGCAATGTTTTTAAAGCCACAGTATGGTGTTTAAGCTGCTGTCTGTTCCACACACATGGGTATGTGAGCATGTGTGTATGTTATTAACTTACTTTGCTATTAGGCCTTTTCCCTCTTAATAAAAAAGAAACCTATGAATCTGACATGTATCATTTATACCAAATTAGAAAGTGTAACAGAATATTAATTAGCATGTAGAATGAAAGAATAGAAGATTACAATGTTGAGAAAATATTATATATATTTTCATGAATCTGTGGATAAACATCTACATATATTTTTGTAATTGTTCTACTAGTGTCGTCTTTGAGACAGGATATATAAAGATTATAAAATTCCCTTACTGACTCAGGATGTTGCCTTTATGAAAGGTAAATGTGTCTTTTAAAAACTAAAGACATCCTTTATTTTGAAGAATAGAAAATTTAGACATTTGTTTCATGTCCTTTTGTATGACTGATTACAAAGCTAATTTCATGCTAACTTACTCGCTTGATATAATACAATCTATGCTTTAGGGACTTGGAATGACTATAATATAATGTATCTTACAGATACAATTACCATAGTTTTTATGTATTTTGCACTTTATTATTCTGAGGATATGGTTGTAAAGAAATACTTTACCTTGTGGCTTTTATGTTTTGTCTTGGCACTCAGATCACAAAAGCCTCTATGGTTCATTTTGAAACTTTCAGGAATATGATACCCATTTGATTTAAAGTTTAAGTTTAATTACCTTCTGCAAATTGCTTTTGGAAATATAGTCAGAAAGTAAAAGTGGTTTTAAATTTCAAAGATAGACTATAGCATAATAGCTTTTTAAAATACAGAGATTTTCTATCCAGAGCAGGAAAATTAGAATTGCCTTTGTATAATATTTAACAATGTTCTTTTCTTTGGCATGAAAGTGATATAATTCCAGCTCCCATCCCTATTTCTTATTTACGAATACAGTGACTTACTGAAAATTTGTCATAGATTTTATACACATCCTGAAAGGTTTAAAATTGTGAAAGATCTTCTGAGGGAATTTGAGCTTATTTTCCCCCCAAATAATAAACGAATCTATACAAGGAAGGGCTTAAGTATACACACAGAGGTAGATGTCAGCCCCTTAAGATGAGAACATGTTATCTTAAGCAGGAAAGTTGAACAGTGCCTTACTGGTGATGCTAACTTCTTTAGAAATAAATGCTGCATGAAGTTTTAAACTTAGTCCTTTTAATGATCTATTAACATTAAGGTACTAGGTGACATTGTTCTAAGCGTTGGTCTAGTGTATAGTAGTAGGTTTTAATAAATCCAGCTCTGCAAATTTAGGAGCTCCTCCAGCTATAATCTAAGCCTACATCTCAGAGTTACTACAACTGAAACAGTAAAACCGTGTCTATCTGATATATAATGATGACTGATCTAGTATGAGACTTTGAAGAGAGGAATTTCTGCTGGAATTCCCATTTAACAGATACTTAATTGGTT
This sequence comes from Callithrix jacchus, assembly GCF_049354715.1. NCBI lineage: Eukaryota > Metazoa > Chordata > Mammalia > Primates > Cebidae > Callithrix > Callithrix jacchus. The sequence goes on from NC_133518.1 coordinate 55,742,306, forward strand.
TGTACTTAGCTGTTTCTCATCATTGTCTTAGTCCAAGTAGTCAGAAAATGGTTTTAAACTTTAGTGTACATCCCCCCATGACATGGGGTGCTACCTTGAATGCAAATTTCTTGGGACCCCAGGGAACTGGTTCCATGGGCCTAGGAATCTGCATTATAACCAGGTAACCCAGGTGATTCTGAGACAGATGGTCTGGTGACGAGAAGCATTGGTGTAGGAGGTATACATAGAAATAGGGCCTGTTTCATGATGTATGATCTGTATAGTGGCACAGGCTTCACACTGACTCGGAAGAGCCCTGGGCTTCACTTAACTCTTCTGTCACCTTCTTGAAATTCTTAATAGTTTTTAATCAAGGAATCCTGCATTTTCACTTTTCCCTGGGCCCTGAAAATTCTTTCTTTCTTTCCTTTTATTTTTTAGAGACAAGATCTCATTCTGTTGCCCAGGTTGGTGTGCTTTGGCAAGATCATAGCTCATTGCAGCCTCAGTCTCCTGGGCTCAAGCAGTTTTTCCATCTCAGCCCTCTGAATAGCTAGGACTACAGCCATGAACCACCCACCATATCTGGCTAATTCCTTTTTTTTTTTTTTTGAGACAGAGTCTTGCTCTGTTACCCAGGCTGGAGTGCAGTGGTGTGATCTTGGCTCACTGCAACCTTTGCCTCCCAAATTTAAGCGATTCTTCTGCCTCAGCCTTCCAAATAGCTGGGATTGCAGGTGCCCGCCACCACTCCCGGCTAATTTTTGTGTTTTTAGTAGAGACAGGGTTTCACCATGTTGGCCAGGCTGGTCTCAAACTCCTAACCTCAGGTGATCTGCCCACCTCATCCTCCCAAAGTGCTGGGATTCCAGGTGTCAGCCACTTCGCCAGGCCAAAACAATTTTTTCGTAGAGATGGGATCTCACTGTATCGCCCAGGTTGGTCTCAAACGCCTTGCCTCAAGCAGTCCTATAGTCTTGGCTTCCCAAAGTGCTGAGTTTATAGGTGTGAACCCCCGTTCCTGGCCTGAAATTGTTCCTCTTGATAAATATGAATTGCACTTACTCAATAATGATTTCATCCCTGTTGGATTAAGCTGTCAACTTTAAGGCCACTTCTGAGCTTTAGAGATTAATGAGTATCATTCATCACAGGACCTGGAATAGGAAATCTTAATAGTGTGATTTTTTTCCAGGGAAATTAAATTTCTGTTTATGATTTTCAAGCAATTAAAGCAAAGAACATAGAAACCTATATTTATGTTATTCTAATACAGTGTCTTTTTTTCTCCTAGGATGGTACAAAACAGAAACGGGAACGAAAAAAGACAGTCTCATTCAGCAGCATGCCGACGGAGAAGAAGATCAGCAGTGCAAGTGACTGTATTAATTCAATGGTTGAGGGTTCAGAACTCAAAAAGGTTCGCTCCAACTCTAGAATTTATCACAGGTACTTTTTACTGGATGCCGACATGCAGAGCCTAAGGTGGGAGCCATCAAAGAAGGATTCTGAGAAAGCTAAGATCGACATTAAATCCATCAAGGAAGTGAGAACAGGAAAAAACACAGACATATTCCGCAGCAATGGCATTTCTGACCAGATATCTGAAGATTGTGCATTTTCTATCATATATGGAGAGAATTATGAGTCACTGGATTTGGTTGCCAACTCCGCAGATGTTGCAAACATCTGGGTTACGGGACTGCGGTACCTAATTTCTTATGGAAAACATACACTTGATATGCTAGAAAGTAGCCAAGATAACATGAGGACTTCTTGGGTTTCACAAATGTTTAGTGAAATCGATGTAGATAACCTTGGACATATAACTCTGTGTAATGCTGTGCAATGTATCAGAAACCTCAATCCTGGTTTAAAAACAAGCAAAATTGAGCTTAAGTTCAAAGAATTGCATAAATCAAAGGACAAAGCTGGTACTGAGGTCACAAAGGAAGAATTTATTGAGGTTTTTCATGAGCTTTGTACTAGACCTGAAATTTATTTTCTTTTAGTTCAGTTTTCAAGCAATAAAGAATTCCTTGATACCAAGGACCTTATGATGTTTCTTGAGGCAGAACAGGGTGTGGCACACATAAATGAGGAAATAAGCCTTGAAATTATTCACAAATATGAGCCATCTAAAGAGGGTCAGGAAAAGGGCTGGCTCTCCATAGACGGGTTTACTAATTACCTTATGTCACCTGACTGTTATATATTTGATCCAGAACATAAGAAGGTCTGTCAGGATATGAAGCAACCTCTGTCTCATTACTTTATAAACTCCTCTCATAATACATACTTAATAGAGGATCAGTTCCGAGGTCCCTCAGATATCACAGGATATATTCGAGCTCTTAAAATGGGTTGTCGGAGTGTTGAATTAGATGTATGGGATGGGCCAGACAATGAACCTGTAATTTACACAGGCCACACCATGACTTCTCAGATAGTCTTCCGCAGTGTCATTGATATTATTAACAAGTATGCATTCTTTGCTTCAGAGTATCCTCTTATATTGTGTTTAGAAAACCACTGTTCCATTAAACAACAGAAGGTAATGGTTCAGCACATGAAGAAACTTTTAGGAGACAAGCTCTACACAACGTCACCCAACGTTGAGGAATCTTATCTGCCATCCCCAGATGTCCTGAAAGGGAAAATACTAATTAAAGCAAAGAAGCTGTCCTCAAACTGCTCTGGGGTAGAAGGAGATGTTACTGATGAAGACGAAGGAGCAGAAATGTCTCAGAGGATGGGAAAAGAGAACGTGGAGCAACCCAACAATGTGCCTGTGAAGCGATTTCAGCTTTGTAAAGAACTGTCTGAACTGGTCAGCATCTGCAAATCAGTTCAGTTCAAAGAATTTCAGGTGTCGTTTCAGGTTCAGAAGTACTGGGAAGTCTGTTCCTTTAATGAAGTGCTTGCCAGCAAGTATGCCAATGAAAATCCAGGGGACTTTGTAAATTACAACAAACGTTTTCTTGCTAGGGTTTTTCCCAGTCCAATGAGAATTGACTCCAGTAACATGAACCCTCAAGATTTTTGGAAATGTGGTTGCCAAATTGTAGCCATGAACTTTCAGACACCAGGACTGATGATGGACCTGAATATCGGCTGGTTTAGGCAGAACGGAAACTGTGGCTATGTCCTTCGGCCAGCCATCATGAGGGAGGAGGTCTCCTTCTTCAGCGCCAATACAAAAGACTCTGTCCCAGGGGTCTCACCTCAACTTCTTCACATTAAAATCATCAGTGGGCAGAACTTCCCCAAGCCCAAAGGATCAGGTGCCAAAGGTGACGTGGTGGATCCTTATGTCTATGTTGAAATCCATGGAATCCCTGCTGATTGTGCAGAACAAAGGACAAAAACAGTGCACCAGAACGGAGATGCTCCCATTTTTGATGAAAGCTTTGAATTTCAAATCAACCTGCCTGAACTGGCCATGGTGCGCTTTGTAGTGCTGGATGATGACTACATTGGGGATGAATTCATAGGCCAGTACACAATTCCCTTTGAATGTTTACAGACAGGCTACCGCCATGTCCCCCTGCAGTCCTTGACTGGAGAGGTCCTTGCACATGCTTCTTTATTTGTCCATGTGGCTATCACTAACCGAAGAGGAGGAGGGAAGCCTCATAAAAGGGGCCTTTCTGTGAGAAAAGGGAAGAAATCCAGGGAATATGCATCTTTGAGAACATTGTGGATTAAAACTGTAGATGAGGTGTTCAAGAATGCCCAGCCCCCTATACGGGATGCCACAGATCTGAGAGAAAACATGCAGGTGCGTGCTTGTGTTTAATTATTTACTCAGTGGCTTTCCTACTTAGGACATGTCCATAGTTTATAAGTATGTTGGTCTTTTTAATAACAGTATATTTAATTCTAAGTATTTTTAAAATTCCAATTAGTTATTAGAATGTTTACCACTAGTCTCTTTTTATCATTTCAATTCTTAAAGGTACAGTTGGCGTTGAAAATATTGATTACATATTAGGATTAGTGAGTCTCCTTGCTGTGTTACACACCTTCATCCCAGTCCCTGTTAATGATTGCTGAACAGTTCCTTGTTTTTTCTAGTAGTATATGTGGGAATCTCTGTGATTTCTGAATATTACTTAGCTGGAACACAGACTGATGATCTATCACAATAAAAAGGATTTAGATAAAAGTAAAATGGGTGTGATCCAGTCTTTTTTGATGAAGCTGCAATGCTGAGATGGGAAGCCTTTACATAAGCCGTAAATCTATGTTTGTCTTCATAGTGAGCCTCCTCTTGATTTGAGAGGATAGCTAATTCTGTAAGTAAAAGAGGTGTCTGTGTTTATTAGAAGTTTAAGATAATAATTACCTCTGAAATATAAAATGGCTAAAAGCAATCAGTTAGGAATTACTTATTTAATTAAGGATTGCCCACACGTCTAGCTGTACGCTAGGGCCCCTGAGTGACACAGAGCTAGACAGCAAGGGACTGCCTCATGGAGACAGCAGCCCTAACCCATCATAGTGTATGAGAAGTGTTGTGTGTGTGATAAGTGCTCCATGTGTGTTTATTTTGTATTTTAAAAAATTATATTTTAAAATGACCAATGAGAATGATGCCAGCAAATAAAATCTGACTCAGAAAATTCAGCATATTCTTCCTATCTACTAATTCTGCATACACTTCATGAATAAAAAGGCCTTCCCACAATAAGGAAATTTGTTTCCTTTTTCTTAAAGTAAAAACATAACAGACATATGAAAGGCTTTTTCCTGTTTCTGAGGGTGAAAGTAGTATGGTAAACCCTCAGCTCTGAGCGAGCCTCCTGGTTCACTGCCAGTGGCTGCTGTGGTGGATGTGACACAGAATTCCTTTGAGAATTTGTCAGAGCTCAAGCATTGTCTTTCCCAAGGCTCCCTCTGCACTGAACCTGACCAAGCAGTGGGTAGTGATGCTGAATGAGCACCTTCCCCATGCACAAGCAGTCTAGGCCATGAAGATGCAGTGCTGAACAAAGAGATTGACTGCCTGCCCTCAAAGGGCTTGCATGCTAGTTGGTAGCAGGCAGGGGGAAGGGGAAACAGACAGGAGGCTGGCAGATAAACAAATAGAACAACTAAGATATGAGTAAGTGGTGTGAGTGGGGAACTGAACTTTAAATATCACTGTCGTGATTGTTTTCTGTAACTGTGTTAATATCAAAGTGATATGAGCCAATGATATATAGTTTGATGTCCATATTTAAAGCAATATTAACAAAAATGAAATGTTTAAATTTAAAACTAAAGTGTTGTTTGTTCCCAAGAACCTGGGTTATTTGAGAGCAGAAGGCACAGGCCTGCAGAGCCTAGGTCCACCCCCTCTCCCCATATGCCCAGCCCAGACCAGGACTCAAGTGTACCTGAAATAGCCCAGCTGACTCTTATTATGATTAGAATTGACCTGATATTACTCATGGTGACTCAAAGCATGAGCATTAACATCAATAGCTTTTAGGTAAAATCTTGACTCCTTCACTTACTAGCTATGTGACCTTAGATAAACAGAGAGGCATTATAGCTAAGGCTCAGTCTCCTCATCCATAACATGGCGTGCTGTGTGGATTAAAAGGAAGTAATGTGTAATAAATATGCCTAATATGGCTTAGCACTTAGTAAGTGTTCAAAGAAAGTCAGCTCATGGCATTTTACAGTGTTGAAGGTTTTTCTTTAATGGATATTTAAATGGTATACTTCTGGTGATTAAAAAAAGAGAGAGAGAGGCATTGAGATCAGCAGTGACACCAATAGGGGAAGGCCACAGGTAACCAAGGTCCCTGCTGGGCAGACTCACCAGAGGACAGTAGCATCCTCAAAGGTTCTTTAGATTTTGAGCCAGCAGGCATAAATAGATGGAGAGATTCAGGTTTCCACCTTGCAAATATTTCTTTCCTTTTTGTATGGCTGGCATATTTGATACTTACTTTAAACCTGATTTGATTTTTTTTTTTCTAAATCTTTACCCTCTTTGAATGCAGAAGTCGTTCTGTTTGCTCATAGTTGCATATCCGCAATAGCACTACTAATGAACTTTGAGCTGAAAAGAGGCCTTGCCCTTTGGAAGAATTTGACTTATTTGCATTTTCAGTACTTTTGATAAATGGGTGTTACAAATGTCCATAACAGTATTTACTTTGGATAATAGCCATTTTTCCCAGGATAAAATAATAATTAGCCAATTCTGTTATAACACTGCTAATAACTATTGTAACAGGTGGTTCAAGCATAATCAGATATATCAAATATAATATCCAGGAGAAATTAAAACCCCAGTTAATTACAAATGCTCCTTTCATTCCATTTAACAGAATGCAGTGGTGTCATTCAAGGAGCTGTGTGGCCTCTCCTCTGTGGCCAATCTCATGCAGTGCATGCTAGCGGTGTCTCCCCGCTTTCTGGGGCCCGATAACACACCACTGGTGGTCCTGAATCTCAGTGAGCAGTACCCCACAATGGAGCTGCAGGGAATCGTGCCGGAGGTTCTGAAGAAGATCGTAACAACTTATGACATGGTGAGTTCTTCCTTGTTCTTTGACATAGTCTGGGTGAGAGAGATGCAGATATACTTTGTAGCTTTTGCTGAAGTGGGCTTTCCTATTTCATGCTTCATTCACCTATGCTGGAGAAATAGTTCCCACCTTGCTGTATTTGAAAGAGCTTAGTGTGTTGTTGTTTTAGAAAGCAGAATTCAGAGACGCTCATCCCAGTTGGATTAAACATTAGTTAGCTTCTCAACTGTATCCGAATTGATTTTTAAAGGATGCACTATTTTCCACACAGGTGTAGGAACGAGTTTTTAAAAATCTTCTCCTGCAGCTAGTCATTGATTTATTCGTTTTCATTTTTTTCAACTGGTAAAGGCAAGAAATTTAACTTAGAAAATGTAATGCCATGAGGGGCAGGTGCTTGCATCACATGACTCTGCACTAGGCGGTGGTTTCCCTTCTTACAGCAGCTGCTCTGTGACACCTGTATTTGTAATCAGCTTAACACTAATGGGGTATCCTCAGGACACCTAGAATATTACATTTTTGACCTTAAGATTTACTTTTCATTTTCTTAATCACATCCTGCTCTTACTGTAATTTTTTATCTATCATAACTCTAAGAGAGAATTTAGTGGGTGAAGGACACCCATTTCAAGTATATTGATGTAGTTGAAGCTGTTAGTGACTCTTCAACCTACCAGGGTTAAGGGTGGTGTTGAACACTCCCCTCCCAGATGGGCCAGGCTGTCTTCTAATACTGTTTAGAGTACTTGAGGGTGAGTACCTCATCTGCTACCTCTTCCACTCCAAAAGCACACGCTAAGACCACTAAACTCTAGGTTTCTTGTGATGTATCTTGCCGTGGTCAAGGACAAAACTAGATCGGCATCATTAATCTAAACAGGAATATTTCTGACTGTTTTATAAATTGTCTGAAAGCTGTAATTTAGAAGGTTTTATGTAAATCAAGGGAAAGACAAAACACTTTAGGCCAGCACTCCTCAAATTGTGACTACTTCATAGGTTTCATAGGATGTTAATAAACATCACATGGGGGAAAGGTTACTTGATGAAATAATTTTGGGAAATACTAGTTTGAACAAAAGTAATCAGATATCTTTACCTCAGGATTTCTCAGAACCTTTATTTGTTGTCACCATGAGTTCCAAGACAGTGATACAGTATTTCCAGGTTCACAAATTGACCTGACCATTCGAATGCTATTTGTAAAAACAAAGGTTCTGAAGAATATATTTTGGAAAATGCTTCTTTAGTCTTTGGTTGAGTAAGTCTGGAAGTACAAGTCAGAAGAATGCAATGTTTTTAATAGCTTATGAGTTCATTACCTTAAAAAAGTGATATTTGCACATTTCGTAGGTTCTTATGAAGTAGTCACACATTGTAGTGGGTGCTGTTTCCTTCTTAGCATTCATGGTAACATTAAGAGGTACCAGGAACTGAATGCAGGATACCACAAGCAAACTACATAGAGTGGCATCCTCCTGCAGAGAAGAGGGAGGCCAGGGTCAGGTGTCTGATGAGCACTGGGTGCTGAGTACCACTGTGCTGAATGCCAGAGGGAGCCACAAAGACTCATATGAACAGCCCCATCCTCGGGAGCCATTGAGTCCACCAGGAGAGAAAGCGAGGCTGGGGAACAATATCAACACAGGAAGCTTATGCTGAGATTCCTTTGGTGGGGAAATGGAAAAGGGGGTAAAAATGGAAAAGTTTGAAGATCTTTTACAAGCTATGACCCAGCCTGCCTAGATAGTTCTTGACTTTTTAAGTTTTATGAGACAAAGCCAAAAGAAGTAGCTGATATAAATGCTTTTTAAGCATAAGCCACAAATAAAATCTCAGACCTATTTTGTTTATCAAAATCTAATATGATTTATCCCCTAAGACATTTCTTTGATTTCTGTGGCAGTCATACAGTGACATTTCTTCATGGCAAGCTTTTTAACAGGGACTTCCTGAGAGTGGGGTAGTAGTCCCCCATGTAGGTGATAACAGCATAACAGGGCAGGCCAAGTTCAGGGGCTGATTGCTGCTCTATCCGGAGTGTGATCATAGCTGGATTCTCATGGTCTATGTTAAAAATCCTTATGACCACCAGCAACCTTTATGGCACTCACAACAACATTTGGCTCAGAAATGGCTCATTGCTCCTTGGCTCCCTGCCCCTTCCTCTTAGATTGGTAGATGCTAGCACTTACTGTGTAGGTCTTATTTGCATCTAACTGTATTATTATATTGTTGTATAATTGATAAGACAGAATATGTTATATTGCTTAAAATTTTTAAATTGTAAAATTACTTTTTTATAATGTATAATTTAAATAGCTGTGCAGCCTTATACCCCCTAATTTATCAAAATGTTCTGTTCATTCATCTGATAAAATAACTAATAAAATATTTAAAATTAAATTCAAATTATGGCTGCAGCAATATTATAACTCTTGTAATATTTTACAGCTCTTTTTAGTGACTTAATGGTTTCTTAACCATGTGACAATTTATTAAAGCTAGCCAGAATAGATTAAATATTGATGGGAAATATACTAAAGGTTTTGAACACCCAATAACTCTAAATATAGCTCTCTCTATTTGTAATGTTATGTTGAGCTTGACCCAAAATTAACCTTAGAAATAAGATCTTATTTCATTCTGTTGACTTCCCATGTATGATGTATGGAGGCGAATGAGAAGTGAAGGCAAATTGAGAGCTCCTCCAGAACTCCCGTCATGGCCAGTCTGCGTGACTGAAGCGTGTCCTCCTGTGAGGACAGTGCCATGGTACCTCCTGAAATGTACGGATGTGTATTTATACTATCAAGATTGTGATTACTTTTCAATTTTTAGACTCTATTAATAAAATAGTATTTCAGAAGTGTGCCAGTTTATTTGTGAAAACAGAGTGCAGAGTGTTGTCCTAATGGCTCCCATCATCACCACCAACAAACAGGCCTTGAATACTGCCAGAATTGTGCTTTTACAGGACTTGTGGTGCTTTTGTGGCTCTCCTGGTGGGGTGTGAGCCTGAGACCTAGACCAAGAAGGCAGGTATCAGAGCCATTCAGAAGTGGAGAAGAAGAGAAGTTCACATACCTCTTTAGACTAGGCAGATTAAGGGAGTTTTAAAAGGAACTGGACTGGGATGGAAAGTGGGAATGACCCTTGCCAACAGTGCTGGTGTCAGAGACATCAGTGTGGGGTAGAAGGCACCTGCTGAACTTCTGCTTGGAGGCATGGGGTACACAGATGACCCTTCTTCCTCCCAACAGTGAGCAAGGGCCCTAGAGTCCTCTCCCCCCAGAATCTAGAGCATGAAAGCTGCACATAGCATCCTAGGTAGGGAAATTGTAGTGGGGCTGGAAGGGGGCCTCATGCCAACGGAGGCTTACCAGGCCTTTAAACGAGGCATCTTTGTCCCCATAAGCTCAGTGTCCTTAAGTGCTTCATCCTATGATTTAGGGACTCAACCTATGAGGGCTCATCTTCCTCCAGTCAGCTTGTCCTCTCTGCCTTGAGTCCCCTTTTTCATACCTATCTACTTTTTTCAACAGATGAGAGCTAGACTCCATTATTAATCCATGTGGTTGGGCTTTTGCCCACAAGTCCATATTTATCATATTGTATTGGACAGTGTACATTATTATACATCATGACCATAAAGTCAGAGGGTTGAACTTTCATACTCAAATAATTGATTTACTTTAAAGATGTCATGTTTGGTTGTTTTAAGTGGCATATGGTAGAAATTTAATTAGTTTATCTCAATAAAACAGATATAAAATAAGTTACTGCGTTTTTGGTGATGAATTTGACATCCATTTGTAAGTTCTTACCATGTGCAAGGCACTGCTCACTCATCAACAGCAAGTATTTATTGAGTACCTATTGTGTACCAGTGACTATTCTAGGTAACATGAGGTAATATAAAGAATTTTCGCCCTTAAGGAGCTTGTAATTTAGTTGAAGAGATGTAGTATGTTTATAGATTACTAGTAAAATGATAGACAATAGATAGTAGATAGACATTTTAAAATACATAAATGAATTATTTGGATCTTCAAAGGAGGGAAATGTTAGTTTCAGGTTCAGTGATTGGGAAGACTTCAGTGAAACACCAGCCTTGAACTAGACCTGTAAGAATGAGTTGGAATTCAACTGCTAAAGAGGAGACTATTGCAAGGTGAGTTCACAGGGTGAAATATGCTAACAGGTGAAACATGCTCAAGCACATATTCTGGGAAAGCCAGGTTTGGACTGTAGCAGATAGTAGGGAGTCCTTGTACATTTTTTAGCAAAGGGTTATGCTCAGAATTAGGCATTAGGCATTATGGCCTCAGGGAGGCTTGGAGTGAAACAGAATTCAGAGATCACCTGTTGAGCACCTTCATTTTGCATATGAGAAAATGGAAACCCTGTGACACATCAAATTAATAGCAGAACTAGGATTGGCACTCAAGTGGTATCTCTGTCCAATTTTTTTCAGCAAACCAGATCAGAAAAATTAACTGTGTAGAGTGTGTAGATGACTGGTCAATATAGCAATAAAGCCCAAGTAACTTCAATAATAATAATCTGCAGTTATTCATGTGGGGCTCTTGAAGTCACAAGCACCTTATTTTTGGTTCTTGTGCCCCATAAAGGTAGAAAATTCTTCATTTTGCATTAGCATTACTAAACATATATGAAAATGCAGATTTCATGAGCTTAAAATAAAGAAAACTGTAATAGATAGATCAAACTCCACTCAAAGAAATTTGATTATAAATGTCTGAACACATTGTTTATAATTTCAGAAAATAAAAACTTAAGTATTTTACTTAAAATATATGTACATGAACTTGAATACACCCACTATTTACAATCAAGATCAAGATTGAACTTGTTCGCTCATGTAATCGAGGGCTGGTAAGAGAAAATGAGTATGTAACCTGAGTTTAAGAGATTCTAGTGACTATCTGGATACCCTTCATAATACACAGTCTTCTTAAGAATGGCTATGAACTGGGATTTTGGTACATCTCCCCTCCCCCATCAATATAGGTGCTCTAATTCATCATCTTTTTAAACTGAAGTGATTTTTACCATCCTTTTAATGTTAAGAGTGACAATTCTGCTCTCTAGCTATCTTTATTAGATGCAGATTTACCACCTGTTTTAAACTTGAATGTTTAAAATTGTTATGAGATCTGTACTAACATATAGAGACCAAGGAGTCAACATTCTTTCTCTGTAGAGAGAAAACATTGGAAATTTAAATATTTTGTGACGTATTACATAAAATGAAAGTTCTTTCCTAAAGTTTGTTAATTTTGCTGCAGTTTTTCAGTAATGGAATATGCTTTAGGCATTGTAATTAAATTGAAGTCATAGAGAGGAAAAAAGAGAGAAGAGGAAAAAAAGAAAATGAAGCCCATCTCTCTCTTACAGGCAGTATGTTAGTTCATATACACAACAGTGGACTCTTGGGTGGCCCCTATCTATTCAGAGATTATACATGAGTTCATTCTTATCATTGCAGTTCCTTTGTCTGTACTGTTCATTTGAAATTAACTTGTTTCAGTTTTTTTTTTTTTTCAGCTTCACAAAAGTCTTGATTTTAATTTTCTTCAGGTTTAATTAAGAAAGCATACTCTGAGGAATCCATTTGCCTAGTAGAGAATACTATTTTTTAAAGGGAGGAGGAAGATATTTTGTCTGGGAGGACATTATTTGCTCTCTGTCAGTGTTTTTATATAAGTTGCTGAGTAGTCTCTTCTAACACAAGAATTTAAATATTTCTTAAATATAACAAGGTTCTTTAAATAAAATATGTGAAATGAAGGTTTTATTCCTTACACAGAAATGTTGGCAGTTGACATGCAGCATCAGGAAAATTCTGTGTTATGTTGTTGGTATGGTTTCACATACTTTTTCTTGTTACTGCTTAATTCAGTGAAGAGACAAATCACACTTTATAATTAATGGAGTCTGCTGGTTTGGACCAAGCCAGAGATGATTTGTAATAAGGTTACTATTGATCCCCATCTCCTATGTGGCTTCTTTTATCACTCTCCTGCCTCAGAACTTGACATTTAAAAGCTGCTTTTAATTAGAGGTGTCAACTTTACCAACTTTTATAAATGTAGAAAAAAGGCCAGATGGAATATTGTGCTTTGGGATAAGGAGAAGCTAAAAAAAAAAAAAAAAAAAATGAAAGAAGGGAGGGAGGGAGATTTGGGAAAGGTAGATGCATCCTACAGAGCGATGATTTGAAACCCAAAGGCTGTTGTTTAATCTGATGACTGGAGAGGTCCAGCCAATGTTTCCAAAACCAGTTTCTCTGGAACCATCAAAACCATTGATGAGCCATTTTGTAATAGTTCAAGTTACCAAGATAGTGGAAGTGAAAATAAATGTTTAAATGATACAGTGTGATAGGTAGCATCACATGCGTCATCAGATGAGAAGTACCAGGTTCCCACAGGGTAATCAGGAGCCAGGAGATTGGGAAATCTTTGGGAGATTGTGCTTCAAGCACATAAATGGTGGTAATTGTAAGACATTATTTCCAATCTAGTTTTCTAGCTTAACGTGTCTCCATAGAAACCACTAAGGAACACATATTTTAAAGTATTCTTACGCGTGTGTGCATGCATGTGCACATACACGTGCACGCACGCGCGCATACACACATACACATACACACACCCCAAATACTAAGCAAGGAACAGTTGAGGAAAGAGTAGCATTTTAGGGGATGGCAGTCCCCTTGAAAGACACTTCATCACAGAACAGCTTTTATCAGTTAAGTTTGATACCTAGCTCCAAGCTCTCTGGGAGGATGACTTTAATAGAGTTGAACATTTTGTCAGATGGGATCCTCAGACAAGAATTGATCAGTGGTGTTAAGCAAGCCACTGTGTCATCTGACATACTAACAGTCTGATTTAAAATTGCCAAGTAAGCTGGGAAACAAGAGCTGGGTGCCATCCAGCCCTATTGCTAAATGAGAAATGAGAGCCTTCTGTTAGCGTCAGTTCTTGGATAGATTTCATTGGAGCCAGCACCACCTGGAGAACTGTTAGGGGCGGTGGTTTAGGGCCATGTATTTGGTAGGGTCTCCATGGTTTTAATTCTCTTTTTAAAGCATTTTTATTGCATTTTAAAGGGGCAAAGGCAGATTGCTTATTTTTGAGACTCTTAATTTCCCCAGATCTGGTACAAAATATGAGTATATCTGAAACCCAAAGCTCCAGAAAAGTTAGGGAACTTCTTTCTAAACCTATGCTTTACACAAAAGAATACTACTACATTTTTTATAAAACCAATATCTTCAAAATACAATAGTCTTTTTTCTTCCTATGCAAAATTAGAGGAGGTGCTTCTATGTTCCCATCAAATTCCACATTGAATATTGGATTTTGCTCTTGATAGTTCCTTCAAGGCCTGCTTTTGATACTTTTTCTTTGTTAGTTCCTCTCTGTTTCTGCAGTGGCTGAAGGTGCCTCCTAAGTTCTTTGCTAAGTTCTTCTGTCAAGGACCCTTACAGGAAATTTTTTTTTTTTTTTAAAAAAAGGATTTTATGCTTCTTTAAAATTCTGTTCATGTTCTGGAGGTAATATACCCAATTCTTTTTGTCAACCATGTGCCCTGGCAGTTTCCAAAGCTGTGAGGAAGCACTTAGCTTCTTTACCCCCATTTATTCACTAAACTTTTTGTCTTTACTAGACTTTGAAGAAATTCATTGAGCAGAGGAGGCAGTGCTGGCTGACTTTCCATTTCTGTAGCCCTCATTCTAGTTCAGGCTTTCATCACCTTATGCTATGTGGCAGAGTTTGAGTTCAAGCTTCATACTCAGCCCAGGTGAAAAAGTAAGTGTAACTTTCTTACCTCTCTCATGAGGGAGGTAGATGTCCCTGGATTTTAATTCTGTTGGTAAACTTCATCTGTTGCATTCATTACATTATTCATTTTGGACTGTAAATGCTCAGCTCTTTAGATAAAATGCTCAATCTCTCTCCCTTCCCCCTCTTGCTTCACAAAGTGACCACTAGTTGCCTGGAGAGGGCATGGTTGCAAAGCCTTTTTGTGTTTGGGTCAAAGAATGTCTAAACATCTAAAGCCACCATCCTCTCCTCCACTTTCTATTCACCTTGAGGTGGGTGCATAGTTGGGGGATTTCCCAGCTCCAATATGAGTCACTCAATACTTCAAGAGGCAGGCTTCAGCTCCCTTTCCTCCTGCCTCAGAGCAGCAATTCCCTTGGCTCAGCCTTTGTAGTTGGAAGGAAGTCTCCTCTACCTTAGGGGCTACCACTCTGTGATCTATGGGTTGTTTCTCCATGATATGGTTTGGCTGTGTCCCCACCCAAATTTCAACTTGAATTGTATCTCCCATAATTCCTATGTGTTGTGGGAGGGATCTAGGGGGAGGTGGTTGAATCATGGGGGCCGGTCTTTCCTGTGCTATCTTGTGATAGAGAGTAAGTCTCACAAGATCTGTTGGGTTTATCAGAGGTTTCCACTTTGCTTCTTTCTCATTCTCTCTTACTGCTACCATGTAAGAAATGTGTCTCAGTCTCTGCCATGATTGTGAGACCTCCCTAGCCATGTGGAACTGTAAGTCAAATTAATCCTCCTTTTCTTCCCAGTCTCATATATGTCTTTATCAGCAGTGTGAAAACAGACTAATACACTTGATATGTCAAAATAATTTAGAAAATAGTTTCCCCTTGTTAAATCCTGATTTTCATTTCTGTCATTTTGGTGGGAACCCAAGTAAAAATCTAATTTGATCTTTAAAACTGAGAAATGCCACTGTGTTCATAAGATAGTTGCTCTTCATTCAAGCTCTGAAACTCATCCTTTGAATAGGGGGAAAGCCCCAGGGAAAACATGATTCATAAACTATGGCAGCATCTATGAAAAGAAATAACTTCTTGACACTATCCCCATCACACTTCCGAGACTGGTGAAGCCACCCAGCCTGCCGCCTTTCTGTCTCTGCTGCAGTTCATCCTCTGGTTTGCCTTCAAGACATTAGTCCTGAAATATCACCCAGAGAAAGGCCTGGGTATTACCGGGAGGGTCCAAGAGGTACAGTTAGAAGTATGTGACAACTTTAAGAACTAAGCCAACTAGAAGGATTATATTATGATCAACAAGAAAAATGGAGCCAATTGCTCTGTTACCTTGACTATATTTGCTAGGTGAAAAACATTTTTTCTTAGAGCATCCTGAAAAAGTGGCATACCTTTCTTTAGTGTGTTTAGATTGATGAAGAATTTGAGTTAAGCCTAATAATTGCCAAGAGAGGAAAAAAAGAAGGGAGAGTGTGGGAGGAATAACTTTTAAGAACATACACCTCATATTTTCTTCTAGCAATTGAGTCTTTCCAGCATCAAGATTTTTTATTTACTGTTGAAACATGCATCAAACACTACTGGCAATAGTATAAAGTCCTTTTTTAAAAAAGTTTTTACAGCATCTAGAATCTGTGTGATACCTTAAATTGTGTAATTATTTTTGTAGTATTCACAGAATAGTATTGTCTCTTCATTCAGTTTTGGGGATTGTGATTGTCCCTTTTGTGGAAATTCAAACAGAAAAGCAATGATCAAAGAACAAAGAACTTAATTGGCTTTCCATGTGTGGTAATATGTATGTCTTTATGCAACTTGTGAGTTCCAAATATTTTCAGCTTGACAAAAATGAAGACTAGCTGACCTAGAACATGTGATTCACAGATCATTAATGCATTCAGCCTGCTTCTCCCTTGGAGTTGAGAGCCCCCTGCTCCCTATTACTTGGGACCCAGAGGAGAGCCATGTTGCTCCTTGATCCTTCAACCTGTGTTCTGGGTACAGAGGTGGCTGTGCCAGCTTGTGCTGGCTACTTTAAAAGAAAAACAGAATGTGTTCATCTTCATCAATATAAGCTTACAGAGACTAGTGATAGAAACTTCAGAGCTTCCTGAGTGTGGGCTCAATTTGAAAACCCCAAGTTCTCTGAGCCACACCCTACTGGAGGACTTGGGACATTCACTTTTACTGTTGAATTTAATTAGTTGTTCTAATGGGGGCAACTTCTGACCAGGTAGGATTATGTGAAGCCTATCGTGGTTCTTCATTGCATCTGAGAATGAAGGTGACATATATTCAGATTAGAGTTTAGAAAGTGTCTAAGTTGCAGTGATAATATAATTTTATTGTTTAGAATCTTAATGTTCTTTATATCATTCCTTGACTCTATAAATGCAAGATCCATTCATCAGCGATTAGCTCAATCTATTGCCACCCATTCTTGTGTAGTTTAAAGAGGTATATACCTTTTTATTTAGATATTTGTCAGTGTCACATGTCCAGTGGAGTTGTGTCGGGAAGATTGAAATTACATCAGACGGCCGGGTATGGTGGCTCATGCCTGTAATCCCAGCACTTTGGGAGGCTGAGGCGAGTGGATCTTGAGGTCACACGTTTGAGACCAGCCTGGCCAACATGGTGAAACCCCGTCTCTACTAAAAATACAAAAATTAGCCAGGCGCAGGGGCAGGTACCTGTAATCCCAACTACTCAGGAGACTGAGGCAGGAGAATCACTTGAACTTAGGAGGCAGAGGTTGCAGTGAGCCAAGATCGTGCCACAGCACTCCAGACTGGGTGACAGAGCAAGACTCTGTCTCGGGTGGGGGGGAGAAGGGGGGGAAGAAATTACATCAGACACTTCTATCAAATTGATAGTGGTGAGACATGGTTTTATTTGTAAATGCCGTGAGTGGACACGAACTTTTGGGATATGCAATCACATTGTGTAAGAAAACTCTCTAAAAATATGAAATAATTTGGATGAAATATACTTTATAAAATGAAGTTATTGAAATAACCAGTTTAAATGAGAAATCAGATATTTCAGAATTGTTTTGTAAATATGATTGTTGACACCTATTTGGACCACCTTCTGGCAGTAAGGTGTGTTAATTTCTGACCCTTTTTCCTGTCTGTTATGTCGTTGGTCATGACCTGGAAAAAGAATTCTAAGGTGTTTCTTCACAACCTTTTGAATAATGAGGTAGTGATTTTTCTCCACAGTAGGAGGTATTTCTATAAATAACATTTGACACTTCTTAACCTTTGAAGCTCATATTTTGTTATGTTACATTTGACCTCATGTTCATAAGAGATACAATTCAGCATTGGCTCTCATTTTCATGAGTGGGAAGACTCAAAATTGCCCTCACCAAACCTCTCAGAGCAGCGCAAGGATCGAGGGTGAGTCCCTTCTGCACAGTAACTGCTCAGTCAGTGGGGACTGCGGGAACTGTCACTCGTTATTTAACAGCTCCTGTTTTTCACTCTCTTCACTTCTATTCCCCCAGCTTGCTGTGAAATAATTAATGCCACTCACCCCACCAAAATAACCACTTTTAATACCAGAAAGCTGATTTTACTACTAGACGGATTTATCAGGAATAAAAATAGCATTTAATAATGGTTTTAAGCCTTTTCTAACGTAATTGGGGCATTTGAAATTCTGAACCATAAGAAAATTACTCTCACAGTAAACACAGTGGGTGGACAATATGATGTGTTAAGAGTTAAGTTTAATTCTACAGGCTTAATTATCAATTAGCTTAAAACTAACATGTTAAGTAGTTTAAAACATTTGTTTCCCTACCACATTAGTATTAGTCAGATCTTTAGAGCTAAATGTTAGTGATTTTTATATGGAGATTTTATATAAGATTATTCATCTACCTACAGAAATAATTTATTTCTGGTATTTTCTTTGAAATCAGTGTTCATCATTCTAGTTTTCTTTATAATTATATTCTGACACTGGAGAGACATCAGATGGAGCCATACCATCATTTATGTAATTCTGTGGCATGAAATAACTGTAGCTTTTAAATCACGTATCTGGGACAGGTGTGGTGGCTCATGCTATAATCCCAGCACTTTGGGAGGCTGAGGCAGATGGATCACTTAAATGCAGGAGTTTGAGACCAGCCTGGCCAACATGGTGAAACCCCATCTCTACTAAAAATACGCCAATTAGCCAGGTGTGTGCCTGTAGTCCCAGTTACTCAGGAGGCTGAGGTGGGATGATTGCTTGAATCCAGGAGGCAGAGGTTGCAGTGAGCTGAGATCACACCACTATACTCCAGCCTGGGTGACAGAGACCCTGCCTCCATAAATAAATAAATAGATCATTTATTTTGTATCAGAAAAAAAATCAAAATATGTCCTATCTTTGTGAACAGAAACAGCTGTTTCATTATTTAGCTAAATATAACTGGAATGATACTAATTTTAAATTATTTTCCTAAAACTAAGCCCTGTCTTTATTGTTAAACATTAGAATTCTCCATAGCCAAAATTTTTTCCCAACATATATCATAATATGTGTTTATTCTTTTAAAATACCAGCTACACTTGATTTTTCATGTTCTTTTCTAAAAAGTGCATGTGGCATATCAAACTATGTTATCTCAGGTACTTGTAGTCCGGTTTTGCCAACTGGTGCGTCACATAACATTTTAGAGCAGGAGCTGGGAAACGCCTGTTTTTGTATGGTCTGAAAGCTGAGAATGGTTTTTACATTTTTAATTGATTGGGAAAAAATAATTTTTGTGATATGAAATTCAAATTTTGCTCTCCATAAATGAAGTGTTTTTGGAGCACAACCTCCATTAAATACTATCAGTGACTGCCTTCTTACCACAGTGGCAGAGTTGAGTGGAGTAGTTGTGACAGGAACTAAGCCTAAGCCTTACAGCCTGCAGTGTGTACTGTCTGGCCCTATGCAGAAAGAGTTTGCCAGCACTTCCAAAAGTGGATTGGGTTAAAGTCCTTAGGGTATTTTGATACAGTGATTTTTAAAGTCACGTTTGCCAACCTAAATTATGACTTTCTCTTTCTTTCCTCCCCTTCCCTCCCTGTCTCTGCCTTCCCCTCTCCTCTCCTCCCCTCTCCTTTCAAATGTACTCACTGCATTTCTAAGGGTGAGATTCTAATTGTTAACCTGGTAGGAAGGAGGAGACTGTTGCCATTGCCTAAGCACTCCTCTGCTGAAAAAAGCAATAAGCCCGAATGTGTTGCTAAGGGTCAGAAACCTAAAGAAACAAGAGGTGGAAACTAAGAGGAAAAAGCCAGTGGGAATTAATGTTTGTTCTGATTTTTTAGTGCCCATGAGGCAACCATGCTATGTCGGGAAATGGTGACAATCCACCTGAGTTGTGTGCTATAACTCAGTAACATTTGTAAGTAATTTAACCTCACACATATTTGGTGATTGTGTATAACCGTGGTTGTGCTGCTTGGTAATAAGGCATTAAAAAGGGGCCAGTCCAAGAAATGAGTTTCAATAGTACTCCTTCTCAGCCAAATCAAGCATTTCTTGCTGAGGAGCTGAAGGGCTGGATGGAGAGAAGGGAATTGGGTAGAGTTAGCGAGCAGCTCTGCATCGACTGTGAAAACCCCTGGTTTCCTCTCACCCTTTCCTAAAGCAATGAGGAGGACTTTCCGTCAAACTGTAAAATCCAGACTATGCTAACCACACTTGGTTTAAAGGAAGGGATTATGAAGAGAGCTGGAGGCAGAGACCAAGCCCATAAAACCCTCTCCCATGTAAAGAAGGGAAAAGACTCTCTGAAGCCTCTCTGGATTCCCACACCTTCCTGTCATATATGCTATTGACCTCCTTCTTATACTCATTACAACATATACTTTCATTAGCTTGATCCCCTTTTTTTTTTGAGACAGGGTTTCACTCCTGTCACCCAGGCTGGAGTGCAGTGACAAATTCTTGACTCACTGCAGCCTCTGCTTCCTGGGCTCAAATGATTCTCCTGCCTCAGCCTCCTGAGTAGCTGGGACCACAGGTGTGCACCAGCACACCTGGCTCACTTTATTGTTTTGTTTTTTTGTAGAGATAGAGGTTTGTCATGTTGCTTAGGCTTGTCTTGAACTTCTGAGCTCAAACAATCCACTTGCCTCAGCCTCCCAAAGTGCTCGGGATTCCTTTTTTAAAAGTACCTCTCTTCCTTTCCCTGAAATCTGAGCTCCAGGATAGCAGGGACTGTTCAACACTGTGTTCTCAGCACTGACAGCAGAGCTTGGCACATAGCAAGTACTCAAAATCTATTTTTGGTGAATGAGTGAAAATAACCTTGATCTCCAGGACACAAATATCAGATGCCCTTCTTACCCTACATCTCTTTCCCATGTGTGCCTATATTCCCCGAACTTGATTTTGATTTCCATACACACCAGAAGTTTGGGGGCAGGGGGAGCAGAGGGTGAAGTGGCTGCTCTTCCAGTCTTAGGTCTGGATGGAAGTGCTCACACTCTAAGGCTGGCTCTGCTGCTCCAAGAAGAGGAGGATGCCTGAGGTGCCTGGACAGCTTCAGATGCTTGTAGGGAGAGAGGGGCCAGAGGCAAGAGAGACACACCCTGAGAAGTCAGATCTGAGTGTCCTAGCTCTTGGATCCCTTATCTCTTGTTCAGACCCTAGATGTCTTTGCACCCTTTACCAGAGGATCCTTTATCCTGTCTGAAATTCCCTCATTAATTCATATGCCCTTAAAAAACAAAACTATATAGAAGGGTTTAGTGCAGAAGGGAGGAGGAGGAGAAGGTGAGGGCCCCTAGTTTTTCACCTGGCTATGATAGGAGAGCAGCCTGGTTCAGTTAAGCCACCTGAGGTGGGAACTGCCCTCAGATGTGTACAGTGTTTTATGATTTTTCCCAAGCATGCTCATAAATCAATTGTTACATGAGCCAATAGTCAGAGGCTCTGGTGTGCAATGATCTTAGCACATGGGCTGGGGGCAGAGGAGAAGAGCGAAGCCTTGGATGGGGATAGGCTTCTGTTTGAGCTGAGCAGAGAAGTTCTTGAAAGCCAGATAGCCACTTTCCCCCAACTGATGCAGGCTCCCTCGCCCCAACACCTACTGACCCTGGTGAGTGAGCCAAACCACATCTCTCAGGGAAGAAGGCCTTGGTTCCTCTTCCTCTACACCACACACAGCATCCACCAGCTCCAGCTCCACCTTGGGAAATTCTTGTCTTCATCTTTATCTCACCTGCCACCATGAGCTGGCTCCCAGGGCAACAGAAGATGTACCCTGGCATGTTTTGCAAAGGGCACATCTTAATAAGAACAGTGGTGTATTTACAGACCACCCAGGTAGGTGTGCAGGGGGTGTGAACACATATGCACAATACTGCACCCTAGGAAGTGGATGAGCCTCTGCTAATGAGATAGCTCCTGCACTAGTGCTCACTTGTGTGACCAGGAGCAAGGCCATTTCTCTCTCTCTCTCTCTCACTTTTTTTTTAAAGAAATGGGGTCTCACTGTGTTACTCAGGCTGGTCTTGAACTCCTGGCCTCAAGCGATCCTCTAGCCTCAACCTCCCAAAGTGCTGGGATTACAGGTGTAAGCCACTGTGCCCAGCCCACGCCCATTTTTTAACCTCTAAAATGGGCATTAGATCACAACCTCAAAGGATTATAAGACTATGTACCTGTCAATAACCTAGAACATAGTAAATATTCAATAAATCATAGTCATTACAATTGTCATTATTAGTTTTCAAAGGCTAGATGCATATAGCTCCTGAAGCTTGAAGACCTATGTGTGAGTTTACTTTAACATGACTCCAAATTCCAGAGCAGCATTTGTCAGGCCCCACTTTGTTATTTATACAGAGCATGGTTACTCCATTTCATAAAGGTGGGTTTAAAGTTCAAAATGAAAAGCAAAAGGTAAGCTTTTTCATCACCTTGCTAGGCGAGTTGTTTCTCTACTCTGAAAGGGGAAGACACCATAACATGTGAGTTATGTGGTCAAAATCAGGAAGAACGCCATGCCTGGGTTTATACAGTAAATACTCTAGTAGCTGCTCAGATGCATTCTTCTGGCTCTGTTATTCTTGGAGAACTGTGGACACTCTGCTGTGTTTAAAAAGTATTGCTTTTCATTACAGAGAAGTCTTCAGTTGCTTTTCTCTTTTAACTAACGTCTATACTTAGTTATCACAGACTTGAGAGAAACCAATGATACCTTACAGTAAGACTATCTTAAATTACCTTCTGTTAATTAGGAGTTTCTAAATCACCTTTATCCCTCTGGAGAAAAGACTTGATATAAATAGGCGGAATAAAAGTGATACTATGTTTAATTCAAATTGTATCTTTTGAAATTTGATTAATTTAGTAGTAACAGTTTTAAGTGAGCATGTCAGAACTAAAGGGTCCTTAGTGACTTGAAAGAGTTAATGTAGCATCCAGAAGTTCCCAGTGTACTCTTCAGAAGTAGCTTGCTCACTGAATAATTGGGTTTAACCAGCTCAAGTTCCCCTTTCCTCCCACGGGATTGATTCAGAGCAGGTTTTGAGCCATTCTCATCAGTTCTTTGGAGACATTACCCTCCATTCAGGATGTAGTGTCTGAACTTTATCTTTAAATTTTCTAAGACCAGGAGAAAGACAGTGAGGCCCTCTTTCCAGGCACTTACTAGAGAAGTAAGCCAGCAAGATGGCTGTCGACTCCATCCTCGCTGGACTGCACCTGGCTGCCCACGGTACCTGTCGAAAGTTCCTTCTGAGTTGCTAAATCCCTTCGCCTACTCATATCCTTTCCTCCTTTCATGACTGTAGAGGATACTTGAGCACAAGCCACACATAAATTTCATATTCTCTGGGATGGGATGAGGATGTCATGTTAGGACATTATTGTAGCTTAGAAAAGCTGAGAAGTGTTTTATAGTGTAGACAGGCTTGACATGACCAAAGGCCTGGTAGAGGGTGGGGTTTGTGTGTTTGTACATCCTTGAGGCAACCATGGTGCAAAGCAGTTCATCATGTGCTGTAAAGTAGACTGTCTAATGTGTGACTATTGTATAAGGCTTCCCACAGTAATCATGTGCAAAATGATATGTAGCACACCAGGTTCTCCCCTAACGAGACTTCTGGTCATGTAAGGTTGATAATAAAATAGAGACGAGGATGATTATCATTTAAATGCATGTGAACTTACTGTGTGCATGCTCTTCATATAGAAAAGCATAGCATAATAAATTACTGCATAAACTGGTAGAAATTATTATATAGCTTTTCTTGATAGTTTTATAATTGCAACAGAGTTCCTTTGCAGGGTATTTGAGGTTCTGTGTGGTTGCTTGATTTTCAACTTTTTTTTTTTTTTTTTTTTGCTTTTCCTATGAATATCGTATTGTTCAGGACCAGAAACTACAAGATCAAATTTAAAATTCCTTCCATTTTTTGAAATTCTGTTTATTTCCTGAAATAAGATGGAATAACTTTCATTTCTTAAAGTTTTGGTTAAAAACTAAAATTTGAAATATTTGCCAACAATTTAGAGTAGGGTAAGTATTTAAAGTACATTCACTGACTTCATAACTAATCTTTTGGCATACTGGAACCCCAGATTTTTCCAGCACCCCTTTCAGTTTCCCCAAGCTATTATGCACAGCAGAACTTTGCCAGCCTCTGGTCTATTTAAAAGTATTGGGACCACATGGAGACTTCTAGTAATACTAAATCTCAATCTAGAAATAGTAGTGAATGCCTTTTAAATCTAAGTCTGGTTGTGACTTTATGGCTTATTCAGTTGACAGCATAAAAATAAAAATTTCTTACCTGATTTAAAAGCACAGTTTTTGGTGAGATAAATCACCCTGGTGTGTTCATTATTTTGATTGCCCTAAGCTCTGCCTCTGTGATTTTGTCTATTTTTTTTCTTTTAATCCTCTAGATGTGCTTTTTAATTTTTTGCCCGCTATCCTCTTTGTACTGTTTTCCCTTATCTTTGCTCCTTTTCCCTCTCCTCTCAGCCTAACAAATGTGTATTACTAAGGACTTCTAGTGGCTAATGCAGGAAGTGCCTCTCAGAAATACCCACAACTGTAAACAGTAGGTCCATGCAGTGTGCCTTGGACATACAGCACCTGGTAGAAAGTAACTTGAAGAACTTAAGGAAATAAACTGGTTCTTTTGACTACATGATACTATTTATTTCATGAATGTTACGTTGAAATCAAATGGTTACTGAGTGAATGCAGGAGACACCTGTATTACACTGTATAGTATGCTTATGCCTGTATCTTATGTTTGTATGGTGATTACATTTAGAAATGGCACTTAAAGTTTAACCTGTGAAACGTGGCCGCCTTCTAAGTGAGTGAATATGATTATATATTAGAGTGAGAAGTGATAGTGACATTGACTGTGTTAGAGGAGACTTTTTGTAATGTGAAAATTCAACTAGATACCTATAGATAAGATGGGATGTTATTTTATAGGATTTTTATCTGAAATGTGGTACATAAGAGGTTCTGACTGTATTAGGGTTTAGATAAAAGTTATGTAACAGGAGAGACACATTGATCCCTTAGGCACTATGCTAGCTCTGAAGTGGGCTTTATGAAAAGTTAGAGTATGTTGAAAAAACTTAGAGAATTGTTAGCTTCCTACATGTGGACCCTGGGTCACTCATAATTCAGAATTCATTCCAGATTTATATAGCATTTGGCATCTGTTCTCTGGCAAGAAATGATTGTTAAACTAGTTGAATACAGTGTTGAATCGGGCTTATATGATGCCAAAACCATGCTTTGAATGTGGTAGAAACTGAGAGTTTAACTGAGACTTCAAACAAAATTGCACAGAAGAATTTTGTAAACACGTTTCTTCTAAATATTTTGAAGTATTCTCCCTTCTGTAGTAAGTTCTACTACAGTACTCATTTTGAAAATTCAAACTTGCTTGAATGCAGTTTATACATTAGGTAACAATTTGAACATACCACAAATATTGCATTTTTTATGCACAACTTTGTGTGCACAAAACTGCACCTGGGTGAACTGAAATTACATACACACCCCTCAAACATCCACCATCTCTTTCAATTCACCAAAAGTGTTATGAGCTACACCCTCCACATCTTGTGTTATAATTTTCCGTTGGATTTCAGATCACTCTCCTTTCGCCACTTCGCAGTGACTCACAAGCTGCAACTCTTCCAATGCCCACTTCCACCAGCAACCTTCAGGTCTTTTTTAAGGTTAATGCCATGTTTGTTGTAATATTTTTTCATTCTTTAACCACTTAACCTATGAAGAACAATGAAATGTCTGTCTTTTTATGTGTCACTGTCAAAGTTTTGAGTGTTGTGTCCCAACCCACTTTCCTTATAAGCACTGTGGTTTTTATTGCACAATTTTGTATATGGAGGTGAGTTTCAGGATTGCAGAACTGTCATACTGCAATTACAGCAGGTTCTTGAATAATGTCATGTTGTTCAGCATCATTTCATTATAACACTGAAGAAGAAAAAAAAAAGTCGATTTCCAGCTGGAGCCACTTGTGTGGAGTTTGCATGTTCTCCCACATCTGTGTGGGTTTTCTCCAGGTACTCTGGTTTCCGCCCACTTACCAAAGATGTGAATTCCAGGTGGATTGGACAATCTACAGGGTCTAAGTGTGAGTGACTATGGTTGTGTGTGTGTGAGTATACCCTGCAATGGGATGGCATCCTGTCCAGGGTGGGTTCCTCTTGCACCCTGAGCTGCTGGGATAGGCTCTGGCCACCTTAGATCCTGACTGGAATAAGTGGGTTGGGAAATGAATGAACGAATATGAGTTACTGGAAAATAAAAATTTGTCAAGTATTTGAAAATCATCCAAATGCATGATGCTATTTGTTAACTGTTTTTGAGCTGTGCGATAGTAGGAGGTTCCTCTGAAAACTGTCACTTTGCAAACATTGGTTCCTTAATTTAACACACCACCACTATGACTACTATCACTTAGAGATTCACCACAAATGGAGTAAATAATGATCTTACTTGTTTTCATTAATCTTTCTTAAATATATGTGTAGTTCACATTTATTTCATCATTTAAAATTAGAAGTGTTTTGATCTTTATTGAGAAGTTCGATGATGTTTTTATGACTAGAAATATGCTGTGGAAATGTAATTCTTGTTTATATCAGTTAGCCTATGGTAAAATTGGTTTTGTTGTACATTGTCCACTTAAAGTCCCAGTTTCCAAGAACCTATCCATGTTAAGAAAAGACTTAATGTATATTCTCCACAATTACTCAAGATCACCAAATGAGCAGATCCACAGCTTCCAGTACTGTGGACTCACCCTCCTCCCAGTACCTCTCTCTGCACGCATCTGTAAATGTTTAGCATCCTTGTTTTTTCCTGCCCTCTGACCACTCTTGCACCTGTCATACTAGTTATTATTCTTTCTACTTATTCCAGTGATTCTGGGGCATCATGCAGTGTTCATTCATCTTTAAAATTCCTCCCTCAGAGATACAGACATTCTTTCATCTCAGCTACTACCTCTGTACAGAAAATTTTTAATTATCCAGTGCCAGAACAAAGCTGTCATGTAATTTCTGGTTGCTACTGGAGATTCTTACACTTCCCTACTGTAACCACCAGCTCAATTCAACTAAGGTGGAAGTTCACATCCTAAATGCATTAACATACTTAACTATAAAGCACTGTACAATGTGTAACATGTTTAGTTGTAAACTGTAAAGCACCCTATAACTGTAGGGTGTGTTACAATTTTTCTTATCCTGACCAGTTTTCCTCACTTATCTTGGCTCTTCCTTCTGTGTCCACAGCAAATCAACCTTGGAGTCCTCCTCTACATCATCTCTTCATGTCATCCTTTCTTTCCCAGCCCCTCTGCTGCCATTCAAGTCCCTCATATAGCAGTGGCCCCCACCTGCTTCCTGTGTCCACTTTTGTGCCCCCATCTCCCATTTCTTCTTCACACTGATCCTTATTCATGGTTCTGAGATTTTATTTTGATCACAACACGTCTGCTTAAAATTGTCTAGAGTTTGCGATGAAATTCAAACTCCGCAGTGTAGAAGTGCGGGTCTTACCCAATCTGGCCCTTGCTCCTTTTCCATTCATGTTTCCTCACATTCTCTAACATGAGCTGTCTAATACCTAGACAGCTTAACAGTATTTTACATGATTTCAAGTCCTGCCCTTCCACATCATGGCTGCAGCGGGGTCGTATGTGTGGCAGCACCCAAATATACTCCTCTGTATGTTAACAGTTGAGTAGTACTTTTTATCAAGCACATCTCAGGTTCTTCCTATCACTTTCTCCTATATAGGCTTTTACTTTCCCTATAATTTGCATAGTGAAAGATGTAGTAGTGGAAGTGAAGTTTCATGACACACGCAGGACAAGTTACTCTGGAAACCGTTTGTTGTTTAGAAAGTGTCTTCATAGTGACCTTGCTGGAAAGGAGGATGACCACAGCTCTTAAAGATATGACAGACCTCGACACTTGATCGTCACCGGCTCTCTGCCCTCCCCACAGTGGACCCCAGCTGCAATTCTCCCTCCATGTGAGATGGAAAAGGGAGCTGGGTTTCATGTAGCGCACAGCTGGGCAAAGACCCCTATGGCAATAATCCTTTAGCATTTCAATTTAAATACGTGACTTCTATATTATGTTTAAGTATTTAAAACTGTGTTTTATTTTCCAACAATAACTTTATAAATGGTGCCTCTTCTGTTAGTTCAACTTTGTGAGATTTTTCTGTACTTGGAAGCTTTAGTAAAGGAAAAACTTAACCTCTAGATTTCAGTTAAGACGTCTCAAATCCCGATGTTTTAGAACCGAACTAAAGTTCTTCACCCACACAGTAATAATTATTTTAAAGTGTTAAAAAGAGAAATTATATTGTTAACTCAGAGAGGTATTTCTTTCAAGAGTGCAGAGAAAAGCACCAAAGCTTACAAACTCCTGAGGGCATCTTGCTCTTACTTTCTGCCCCATTCATGGCATTAGTTGAACGGACCAGCGTTGCAGGGGCCACACAGCACAACAAGGCTGATCACCCACCAGGGACATTGAGCTTTAAGAGGCTGTTTTAATCCATTTTGTGCTGCTATAACAGAATACCACAGCCTGAGTAATTTATAAAAACTGAAACTTACTTTCTCAGAGTGATGAAGGCTGAGAAGTCCAAAATCAAGGCTCAGTATCTTGCGTGGGTCTTCTGACTGGGGCCTCATGTGGCAGGATACAGACGGATACTAGCCGAACACTGTGTGAAACCTCTTCTATAAAGACCTTAATCCCATTGACTAGGAGGAGTCCTCTTGGCTTCATCACCTTTTAAAGACCCTGCCTGTTAATACAATCACATAGGCAATACTTGAATTTTGAAGGTGACACATTTAAACCATAGCAGAGGCTGCCAATCAGCTAATTCTGACTAGATGGGGAAAAATTACTTTGGATTGAATTAATTCCTGTCTTCTGAAAACCTTATCCATGATCACATTTACTGTTTTGTATTCATCCCTGGAGTCCAGAGAAACAAGTCCTGCTTTGGTCCAGTCCTCCCAAGGTCATCCTGAGCCTGGTGGTGCCTGAAGCCACATCTGCCACCTGGGCATTCACTGGTACACTGAGGCCTCTCACGGATCTCCAAGGGGGTCATGGCAGTATGGGGTCATTCACTGGTTAGGGCCAGGTGTATACTTTGTCATTTTTGTAAGTCCATTGGCATGTTTGAGAATGATAATCTTTAAATTTTTTGAGTTTGGAAAGATACTTCCATGTTATGTGTCAAATAATTAAGAAGCTTTTTTACTATCTAGCCTTTTACTTTCATAGCAACTTTAGGACTTCTAAGACTTTGTAACTTCATTAGAAACAGCTACAGTAGAAGATGCAGTAGCCACATCTGTGTTGAGTAGGACAGGCAAAGGAAGGAGTTTAGAGGTTGGGATTTTCTATCTGAAACTGAGATTCAAAACAAGATAAAGGGGGAAAAAAACCTAGAATTCAGAAGATGTTACTTCTAAAACTTCTTTCACCCAAGGATTTAAAATTATTGGCAAACTACTTTTATAATTATTAACAAAATCTATGTTCTTAAGATGAAAGGCAATTCAGTGAATTGTCTAAAATCAGACATAAGGTCCTTATATAAAACCACAGACTTGCTTCTGAAAATGGGATTTTTTGGTTGATAAACAAGTTTCAAAACAGAATATGAAGGAGCAGTCTATAGAAATCTAGTAATATATAAATATATAAATGTATATATATAACAAATATAAAACAATATAAATATATGGTAATAAATATAGTTTAATATAAAAATATATAATATATAAAACATTTTATATAATAAAAATATTATATATATAAAATAAGTATATAATAACCCTTCTTATAACCATATCTATAAACAGAGAAGTTTACTTTACACTAACATGGGAGTTACTTTCAAAACACAGCACTCTTATGAAAGGTTTCTTTCCAGCATAATAAAATATCAATTTTAATTTTTACTTTGCCTTTTGTTGAAATTTCCTGCTTTTCATCTGCTCAGATTTTTTATTAAAATCTTATATTAGAGGTGATCAAATTTATGAAATAGATTTCTAGGCTATGTTAAATCCATAGATTTTCCTAACACATTCGTTCCAGAAATGTAGGAGGCACTGGTTAACAAGTCACTAATATAAAATCCATTAGCAACAACTATATAAAAGCATCTTGCCCTGAAAAAATCGATATAAGCATCCATGTGGCGAATTACTCAGGCTGGCAGCATGGTATCTGATTGCTGTGCCAAGACTTACACCTGTGTGTTTACAAGGGCTTGATGAAATTCATGCATTTGTATTAATGCAAATAATTCTTATATAATCAACCACTCTACTTGGCCTTGCATTCTAGTGACATATCAATGTAATTCACACAAAGAAAACAAGATAAAGTAGCTTTTTTCTTTGGCTCATGCATCTGTATTACTCCCCATACATCTGCTTTTGTCTAATCTGAGATGCTTATTCTAGTAGTTTCATATTAAATATAAATTATATCTTATTTATAATAACAAATTGTAAAATGGAGACAAGTAATTTATTGTTGTCATTTTAAAATGTTTTCTCAAAGTGCTTTATAGAAATATTATTTTTTAAAAAACAACTTTGGGTCAATGTTAGTAATTGAGATGATATTACTATAGTGTGTGTAGCACCTTTTAGGAGTTACAAAATTTCCTCTGCTTTTGGGCGTTCATCTGGTTGGAACACCCTTTCCTCTTCACTTGTGCAATTGCCACTCATGTGTCAAGACCTATTATGGTTTTGTGGATAAAGCAGAGACTTCAAGGTCAAACAATACCACTTTCTTGACATACTAATTACAATTATTTTGCCTATAATACCAGATGACCTTGAAAGACTGCTTATATTTCAAGTAGGTCTTCAGTGTTCACATCTGTAAAACTGAGTACTCATATAAATACTAACTTGACATGGATAATGTGATCAGTAAATAAAATAGAAAGCACTAAGTACATACTTGATGAAGAAATGTTGAATTACTTTCATTTTGGTTCATTTAACCAACACTTGTACTATTTATAATCATAATAGTACAGGCTTGTTATAAAGTAGCAGACCCAGACAGAAAGTGGCTCCTGCTACATCAGCTGATGGTCCCATGTTGCCTGTGCTGCATCCTCAGTGCCATGTACACTACATTCAGTTATAATTGATGGCAGAATGAAAGGGAAACATTAGCCCTCTGAGTAGAGGCCAGAAGACCCATTGCCTAATCTGTCCTCTAATCCGACTAGACTCTTCACCTGGTGTTCCTGTAGGAACCCACAGTCCTAAGAGCTTCCTTAGGAGCACCTAGAGGAGCTCTTAGACTCAAGGAGAATTTATGCAATACTGCAAAAGTTGAAGATTATATGCCTGTTAAGAACAAGAACTGTAAACTGTTAACATACATTAATTTTTTTTTCTTTTTTTTGAGACGGAGTTTCGCTTTTGTTACCCAGGCTGGAGTGCAGTGGCACGATCTCGGCTCACCGCAACCTCCGTCTCCTGGGTTCAGGCAATTCTCCTGCCTCAGCCTCCTGAGTAGCTGGGATTAACAGGCACGTGCCACCATGCCCAGCTAATTTTTTGTATTTTTAGTAGAGACGGGGTTTCACCATGTTGACCAGGATGGTCTCAATCTCTTGACCTCGTGATCCACCCACCTCGGCCTCCCAAAGTGCTGGGATTACAGGCTTGAGCCACCGTGCCCAGCCAATATACATTAATTTAATTATAAATATGTACCCCAAAACTATAAAAAGATACTAACTGGCAGTTCCTCCTTCTGAAGCAAGTAGTGCAAATATTTGATAACAGGTGTAACAATGTGAATCATCTCTGCTGAGGTCTGGATGTGTCTTTTGCCTGCCTTGTCTA
The DNA here is from genome assembly GCF_049354715.1 of Callithrix jacchus. Taxonomy (NCBI): domain Eukaryota; kingdom Metazoa; phylum Chordata; class Mammalia; order Primates; family Cebidae; genus Callithrix; species Callithrix jacchus. The sequence goes on from NC_133518.1 coordinate 55,774,087, forward strand.
AGCTTTGCTGATTGTTTACTATGGGCTTACCTTCTAGGCTGGTTTCCCCTGGAATAACAGTCTGCAAATGCCTCCTGCTGTTTACTTCCAAACCTAGGAGGAATGGCTTCTCACTATTTGTGTTCTCCACCCTGATGTAGTAGTCATCTTCATATTTTATATACTACTCATGAATGGGGGGACAATATTCACTCATTATCAGCAAAGGAACTTCCTGTATTGAAATCTAAGCCACAAGCAGATCCTTCTGTGGGTGTCAACATGGCTACCATTACACTGCAAGTACCTCACCATTAAATATCTCACCAAAGGGCTATAGTTTAGGAGTATTTAATCACATCTGATAGCTCATGGGCTACAATAATAATCCCATATTTTTAGTTGTTTGTGCATCTGTCTTATTTTCTTACCATCGTCCCATTGCAGCAACTGTTCTTAATTCATACTCGGCCCTTAGATCAGGGTCCCACACACAGAGAGCCTCAGTAAATGATTGTCCCAAGAATAAACAAATGATCCTTCAAGTGTTACAGAGTTTAGGAGGCAGATGAGCTTCTGTATCCAGACCCTTGAGATAGATATGTATTTATTCAGCCTTGCATATATTTTATAGCTGGAAGGCGCATAGTTGTTTAACCTTTGGTGTTACTTAAACTGGAAGTCGATTCTAAGAATAATAATACAACTTGTTTCTCTGAGCTTCATCACACCCAGCTTTTCAAGAGGAACTAAAATTAGTAATGAGTATTGGAAACCCTGCCAGTAAACATATGAAAGGAGGACATTCAGCTAATTTGAGGCTACCAGAAAATGCTGTGCTAGGCCTCCTGGAAAAATGGAGTGTCTTGCAAGTGTCTTCACTGTGCCAGTTGCTCCTCAAGCATCCTTTCATTTATTCTCACATTATGAGGTGTAATGTCTTTAATAAACTTATTTTATGGGTAGGAAATTAGGGCTTTCTTTGGGGTTAAAAATCTTGTCCTAGGTGACAGAGTTAATGAGTAATAGAAGCAGGATTAGAATCCATATAAATCTGTGTTCTTTCTGCCTCTACACCACTCTCAGGATGAGTTTCTCGTCTACAATTGTGAGCCTCCACTTAATGCTGCTGTTTTCTTCTCTTCCACTCCTTCTGCTTTTGCTCCTGTCCTGCTCATTTGTTTCATCACTGGGTTCATTTTATGGATGATTTTTTTTCTCTTTTCCTGTTTGAATGACGGGGGCACAGTTGCCCAGTTCTTTGATACTAAGCTGTGACAATCACCATCCTTGCTTGAAGAAGTCCTTGCTTCTTTGTATCTCTCATTTGGCTTGACATCAAAGCTGAAAAAGGTTACTTGATGACGGTATGAACCTTTTCAGTATGCAAATTACGTAATGGTACAAATGACTTTATATCAGTATAATAAAGTTCTTAACGATTCATTTTTATTGCTGCCTATTCAATATGTCAAGCTGTAAAATAGAATATTTTAATTTACAGGAATGACTCAGATCTTGAAGAATGAATTTGAAAATGCTGAATTCCAAAGTGCAAACTCTGCCATAGGCTGTGGACTTCCTGAAGACAGGGGTTGTATCCTGTAGGTCATGTGTCCCCAGTTTCCACACAAGGGCTGCCTGTAGTAGACCCCAGTGATGATTAAAGATACATTATGAAGATGTAAATAAATGCCTACCTTGGCCTTCAAACTTTTGATGTTTACCATTTTTTTTTTTTTTAGAACTGTGCAGGTTGATAAATACTATTTGACTAACCTTAAGAAGCTAGTACATTTTTTAAGAGATGTGTTGGTTATATTTTAAATAAATGTAACTTACCAAAATATGGTGGTTTTGAGTTATACAAATAATTCAACCTATGTATATTTAGTTACTATAAAATAATTATTATGACAGTTACTGATAAATGCCATAAAGAAAAATAAGGCAGGTCAGGTCCAGTGGGTTATGCCTGTAATCCCAGCACTTGGGAGGCCAAGGTAGAAAGATCACTTGTCCCCAGGAGTTTAAGACCAGCCTGGGCAATATAGCAAAATCCTATCTCTACAGAGAATTTAAAAATTAGTCAAGCATGGTGTCACATACCTGTAGTCCAGCTACCTAGGAGACAGAGACTGGAGAATCACTTGTGCCTGGGAGCTGGAGAGCAACCACTGCACTCCAGTCTGGGTGACAGAACAGACCGTGTCTCTTAAAAGAAGAGAAAGAAAAAAACCGAGGCAGAAATGAAAGGAATGGATCGGTGTTTGTTACTTAGAATGTGATGGTCATGAAAAATAGATGAATAATATTACAATGCAAAATGGCTGGACATTTAAATACAAATATTTAGAATTTACACTAAGGCAGGTATCATAATTGTTCCCATTTGAGCCATGAGAGTTGTATCTGGCTATCCCATTTCCTTTTCATAATTATTCTAGAGCTGAAAAGATTACTTCAGAGTGATCTTTTCCTAGCTTTTTGGTGAGTAAAATAATGGATCGATCAGCTATTCCCTGATTCTTTCTCTTCTTCAAGCTTGGGTTCTTAAAACACGCACATGCAATTTGGAACAAGAATTCAAATTTGAACATTTTAAAAACCATTAGTAGGAATGTAAAAATACTAGTTTGAGAGGTGCTATTAGTGATGAATGGTATCAAATAGATGCTGTTTTTAAAAAATTCTCATTGTATGTTTGAAACTGATTTTCAGATGATGACATTTTGGCTGAAATGAGTGAAGTATGTAGGTGTTGAAGTTTTCTATAAGATGAAGTTGAAAATTGTGTTAAAAAGGATAACCAAAAATACAATTTAAAAGTCAGATCACATTTGCACACATATTTGTAGCTTTTCACGCTAAAATGGACTCAGTTTCAGTATTGACTCAGGGTTCAAGTTCAATGTCGTACTAGCCTCACTGCACTTGTAATGTAATACTACTCACATCTTGTTTTAACCATTATGTGGGATGCGTGATTTTATCATTTTTTTGCATGTACATTTGAAGTTGAGTAGTGGAAAGTCAGATAAAAAGGCATTTGATATCATCACATCAGCCTGTTTTAGGAGAAGAGTCTGTGCATGAATGCAGGAGAGTATATCTAGTTGTCAGGTGTAATCTCATGTCTGGATGTTCCCTTTGCAGATGATTCAGTCCCTCAAGGCATTGATTGAAAATGCAGATGCTGTGTATGAAAAGATCGTACATTGTCAGAAGGCAGGTAAGTGAAAGTTTGTTTCCTCTGTTTAAAATAAAATTAGTAGCATCATATACTTTGTCCCAAAACTATTTCATTTTTTGGATGCTATATCAAGAAAATTATTTTTCTACAGCTAAAGAAAATACCAATTCAGTGGTTTGCAACCTTAGGTGATATGCTCACTGGAGCTGGGGGCGGAGGGGTGTGAACTTTCAAAATACATCAACATTGGTGGTCTGAGGTGTGGAGCTGAGAATGAATCCCAGCACTTTGGGAGGCCGAGGCTGGTGGATCACGAGGTCAAGAGATTGAGACCATCCTGGTCAACATGGTGAAACCTCATCTCTACTAAAAATACAAAAAATTAGCTGGGCATGGTGGCGTGTGCCTGTAGTCCCAGCTACTCAGGAGGCTGAGGCAGGAGAATTGCCTGAACCCAGGAGGCAGAGGTTGCAGTGAGCCGAGATCGCGCCATTGCACTCCAGCCTGGGTAACAAGAGCGAAACTCCATCTCAAAAATAAAATAAAATAAAATTCCCAGGTGTTTCTAGTGTACAGCCAGGAATTAGAAACTCTGCACTAACCTCTTTTTCAGTGTTAACTGTGATGCCAAAGGTCCTGCTGGTCACCTGTGCCTTTAGTACCCAGTAGGATAGGTAAGGCTTGAGCAGAGGGAGAATGACTTCTTGTAAAGGAGATGGGCACCAGTTTACAACCTCCTGATACTTTTTAATACACTGGCATTTTCAAGTGCTGATAAATTCATTAATTTAACATCCAAATGATATACCAGATTATAAAATTCTACTTATATAAACAATTATCCAGTTGATTTTAGCTGTGGCAAAACCAAAAAATTCAGTGTTCTGCATTGTAATAAGAATATACAAAATGGAGTGATTTTAATTTTCTAATTTTTTGAGTGTTGATTTGGGAGATTCTAATATGGAGAATATTTTCAAGTCATAAAAAAAAACTGTCCTGACTTTCTAAGGTTTTTTGGTTGCTATTCTTTAAAACCAGGAAACTGTATTGCCTACCATGGAAAAAAAAAGATCATCCCTTATCTCAGAAATGAACTTGTTTAAAATAGATCAAAGATAAGGATATGAGTGACATTTTTCTTTTCTGGTATTTATTGAAAGAGTATTCTTATTAGTGACAAGTCAGCAAACTCCACAGTCCCCATCTTGTTTTACTCATCTTGACAGCAAATATTGTTAGCAAAGTGATCTTTCTACTAATTCACCCTACAATTTACATTTAAAACAAGTTATTCAAACACAATTTTTATCATGTCCTAGACAAAATCATCCAGAGGCTTGGCAGGGTCTCTGGTAACAAATCGAAACTCCTAACCTTGCCAGGAGGAGTGAGGTCATCTACCAACGAGCCCACCACTTTGCCAATATTATATAAAATTTATTAATTAAATCATCTGCTCATTCATTTAATAGGTGTGTTTTGAACTTCTATATGCATAAGGTACTTGGTAGCTCTTGCAAAGCAAAACATGAAAAAAATCACGATTGGTTGCCTTCTGGAACCTTCAAATTGAACAGGAGATGTGGAAGTAAGCACAGTAAATATATTGAGTACTTACTGTGTATTATTCAGGAGTCTCAAGTTGGTGTGTGAGGCACTGGGGAGACATTGGTTTTTGTGCAGAACAGGAGAGGGACCGAGCTTTCAGGTACTGACTGTAATAGCTATGTGCAGAGAATGTCCGTAGGCAGAACCTGATGGGAGGCAGCCAGCAATAGATAAGGAAGGTACTTCTGGAGAGTGAGGAAAGAAGGGAAGAGCTGTTGAGCCATCCACCCTCTGCTTTAGGCTGCCTGTCCCCATTCCCTGTGTTTCTCCTTACTCATATTTTCACACACCACTCATCTGTTGAGACTTCTTTCTCTTTCCTCTCTGGCAGTCTATACTTTCTCTTTTTTGAATTATCTTAACAGTGTTCTAGGAGACCTTTCAAAATTCCAGGATTTATGTTACCTAAAACATTCTATTCAGCCCTTTAAACCATTTATTTGCTTCCGTTGGTAGGGCTTCTTCAGTTACTGTGTTTTATTAATGCATTCCTTCTTATAAACAGGATGATAACCTCCTAAAGCACCAAGATTGTATACTAAGTTGCTCTCTGTATCTTACACATGACATCTGTTCTAACATTCTGCACAGAGTGGTTGCCCAAAGATTAACTTACTAAATATGATTTGACTTTAATTATTTAATTTCATTAAATGCATGTATTGCTGTGAAAATTGTGGACTTTGTGGAATTTGAAAAAAGAACTGTTTATCAGAAAAAAACTATTAATTCAACAATTTGAGTTATTCTCAATTCATTGGTTTATAATATTTGCTAATTTTAAGTATAATGTGGCTTTCTGTTTATGTTTGATTTCAGTAACTGATACATCTGCTTGTATTTATGGGTGAAGAATCTTATCTATTAGGGGTTTTGCTTAGGATAGGGGGAGAATAACCACTGTGTAATGGTTCAAGTTGCTCTGGGGTTAAAGATCTTTAGAAACATGTTAAGATTATCTTTTGGTTTCACAGTTACTGCTGAATGCCTCCACAGCCCTTTCGTTATCCTAAGTACTTACTTTAGAGTCCCTTGATCTTTTGTTTCTCATGTTTGTAATTATGGCAAGGACATATAGTCATTAGTCATTTGAAGAATTGCTAGTTTGTATTGGGCTCAAAAGACATTTGCATAAGATCTTACTTTTGATAAGCAACTGGTATTCTGCTTGCCAACAGATATAGGTCACCAAAGTGCTGCAAGAGAGGATTATTTTAGATATATTTCAATTTTTTCTTTATTCTTTTTTTTTTTTTTTGAGACAGAGTCTTGCTTTGTCGCCAGGCGCCAGGCTGGAGTGCAGTGGCACGATCTCGGCTCACTGCAACCTCCGCCTCCCGGGTTCAAGGAATTCCCTGCCTCAGCCTCCCAAGTAGCTGGGACTACAGGCATGCGCCACCATGCCCACCTAATTGTTGTATTTTTGGTAGAGACAGGGTTTCACCATGGTTGGCCAGGATGGTCTCGATCTCTTGACCTTGTGATCCACCTGCCTCGGCCTCCCAAAGTGCTGAGATCAAATTTTAAAGTACAAATATATATATTTTTATTAGTTAAAACCTCATTTCAATAATTGAATGGAAACAAAGAATCAGACACCTACCCCTAATCACATGTTAAAAAGTGGCCCTAGTTCAGAAGGATTTAGGCTCCTGGCTGTGTAATCAATTTTTTACATAGGGATATGCATATATGCTGATGTTAGTACTGGAAAGAAGGAGTGGGCAGGAGAGGAATGCTGAGAAGTGATGCCTCCAACCAAGGTAGGCTAGGAACCTATGCAACCAGATAGTAGAGGACCCAAAGAGACAGTGGAAAGAGCAGTGGTAACAACTCGGTGATGCGCAGTTGGAGGCAGCCTGCCTGCATAGTCCACTCTGTTAAGTAGAGAATGCAGTAGCACAGAGAGTTGTGGGTAAAAGAGAAATTTTAATAATAAAATCATGTTGCTAGGAATATAAGCAACCTAGTGAAGAGGAAGACATTAAGATGAGGCAGAGATTCAGGATGAAAGATGTAAGGTCAGGAATGAAATACAGTCGTGAAACACTTGACCTTAGAAAAGGGGAAAGGCTCCTTTTCTGAGATAATACAAAAAGCTGTGACATTTAGAAAAATTCTGAAAAGAGAGGAGTGTTTTCCAATGTGGAGGTAAACAAGGAAGTAGCATCATAGGAGAACACCAACTTTGGAGGTGAGGAAGTGAAAGCGGGGATTCAAGATGGGGGCAAGAGTGTGGAGACTTTGCTCAGAGTCAGAGATCAGCAGTGCCAGCCAAAGGGACAATTAAATATCAGATCCTGCAGGGGTGATATGGGATGAGTGAGTCTGGGCCACCATGGGAGTGAGAAGTGATGTGGCGTACAAGAATGAGTAGGGGATTGGTAAGGAAACACCAGCAGGGGAGCTGAATAGGAGTCTGCAAAGAGAGAAACATCATAAAGTTTATTCGTTAGAAATATATAAAAGTTGGGAAAAGATTTGCCAAATTCTTTCAGGGCAAAAGTCTTCTACTTTCTAATATCTATCTCTTTGTCTCTTTCAATGTCAAAACTGTAGCCTATTTTTAGATTATAATTTCCTTTCTAGTCACTGAATTGGTGTGCTTAATAAAGGATAAGAAGATGATCAAGAAGGAAACCCAAACTGCATTGCCTCAGTGAGCTAGGTGTTTCTGTCAGGTGATTTTAAATGGAAAATAAATTGTTCTCTAGAGCAGGAAAAGAAGAAATCAATGACATCCTTTTAAAGATGGCAAATTAACAAATGCATTTAATCTCTACTCCCTTCTAAAAGCTCGTTAAAATGATGGTAAGCGGTTTTTATAAAGCCACAAATCCATAAGGACAAAGAAAATGGGAGCAACAAAATTCTGAAAACAGAGTAACAGCCAAGCAAATGATAATTGACTTAGCTGCTCATGCAGGGAGCCTGACTCTGAAGCTGGTGATGGGGTTCCTGACACAGCCTGACTCACAGGCAGACCACCAGCTCAGAAATAACCTGGTGACCAGGTACCTCTGGAAACTGGGGTAAAACCAGTGATAAAAGGGAAGAACGGTCTGGAAGCTGGATTAACTAATACTTAGATCTTTGTGTCCTGACAGTGGGGTGGTTAAAAAATAGCAAAATTATCATCTTTCATCTGGGGAATTTAATAGGTAATGCTTGAAAAACAATTCTTAGTAAACAATGTAAGCATGTTAATTAGAAATATGAACATAAATACTAAAGAAGGGAAACAATCAGCCAAAGGCATTGAATGTGACTGCTTCTGGGGAGAGAGAATTATTTGGTTCTTTATGTACATGCATAATTCTAATAAAAATAAAAACTAATTTCGAAGAAAAAAGAAGGAAGGAATCAAGGGACAAAAGCAGCCACAGGAACTTCGATGTTCCCAAAGACATGACTCTACACCCACAAGGCTTGGGAGGGACAGTGTTAGGTTGCAGAGGGGCAGAGCCTACAAAGGACCCCTGCTGGCTTCTCTGAGTTCATGGGCATGCAGGCAGAGGTGATGCCTGCATGCCTGGGAGGATGAGAGCCTGGTTCCTCTTCTGGCAGGAGAATCAGATCTGTGCACTTTCAGAATGACTGTTAGGAGGGAGGACCAAACTAAATGAAAGATGACCCAGCCCACTAGAGACCTCTTTAAATAGAAGCTTCTTTGCTAAAAGCTCTAACATATTTTCATGCATGACCAGGGTTGCATCATTACTGAGTAAAGTGGGATTGAAGAAGATAACTTTCCAAATAATAAAAGGTTTAATTACCCTTCACTTTAATCAGTTTAATGGGAAATTTTTAATAAATCCTATACATCCCTGCTTTCTTAAATTTGATTTGCCAAACATAATTTGAACATTGGTTTTGAAGATCCAGGGTCATATCGAGTTGCTGCAGTTTAATGGAGGCTTTAAGTTTGGAGGCCCCTTAACCTGCACACTCAGCGGACTGCCTGCTGTGACTGTTCAGATTTGGATGTGGTGTTAATAGTTTAATTCCATCTCCTTTCATTAAGCTCTCTCTTCCTACTGCTTTGTACTGTATTTCCAACTGTCTATTTGTATACCGCTCTTTTTTTTTCCCTCTTCTATTTGCTGCTTCCAGTCTGCTGAGCAGTTGATGTCTCCCCGGTGACCAAATTTGATAGATTTATCTTACATAAAAGAGGTTGAGGCCCCAACACACTCCTGCATGGGAAGAACCAGCAGAATGTCAGGCCAGACCTACGTGACCCGGATTTAATTACTCAGAGACTTTTTTTGCAAACTCCTCGTATCTCAGTGTGCTCCTAGGAGCTGAGGTTATCAGATAAGTAAGCCATCGCCATCTGTCACTTAGTTTGTGCACATCATCTTGCCCAACATAGTAAAGAAAATCATCTGCAAGATTCATTCTGAAAGCACTTCATGTGTGTTCTGTTTGAAAATACAGTTGATGCTTGGAAAACACAAGTTTGAATAGCACAAGTCCACATATATGTGAGTTTTTTCAATAAATATACTGAAACATTTTTTGGAGGTTTACAATAATTTGAAAAATGATAGATGAACCATTTAGTGTGAAAATATCAAAAAAATTTAAGGAAAAGGCCACAAATGCATAAAATATATGTAGGTACCTGTCTATTTTATCATTTACTGCCATAAAATATACACAAATCTGTTATAAGAAGTTAAAATTTATCAAAACTTACGCACACACTTAAAGACCATACATGACATCATTCACAGTTAAGAAAAATGTAAACAAATGTAAGATGCAGGATTAACTCATAACTGCTAAAATTAACTTCAGAACATACTTTACTGCTGTAATAATTTTCTAGCCACCTCCTGTTGCTGTTGTGGTGAGCTCAGGTGTTGGGAGTGTCTGCTTAAAACACTGTGTGGTGGCTCAAGCCTGTAATCCTAGCACTTTGGGAGGCCAAGGCGGGTGGATCACAAGGTCAAGAGGTCGAGACCATCCTGGTCAACATGGTGAAACCCCGTCTCTACTAAAAATACAAAAAATTAGCTGGGCACGGTGGCGCATGCCTGTAATCCCAGCTACTCAGGAGGCTGAGACCAGAGAATTGCCTGAACCCAGGAGGCGGAGGTTGCAGTGACCCAAGATCGCACCATTGCACTCCAGCCTGGGTATCAAGAGCAAAACTCCGTCTCAAAAAAAAAACCAAAAAAACAACAACAAAAAAACGCTGTGTGATGCTAATCATCTCTGACTGAGAAGTTTATCATTACAGTAAATTGTCTTCACAGTAAAAAGTGATCTCTCACAGTTATGGTATATTATTCATCATGTTTAGTACAATACCATAAACCTTGAGTAACACCATGGGACCTATATGAAGCGCCAGTGGTGATACTTTAAGTGCTCCCAAGAAGCAGAGAATAGTCATGACATTACAAGAAAAACCCCAAATTGCTTCATGTATACTATAGATTGGGGTTTGCAGTTGCCTGCCATTTCAGGATAAATGAATCCAGCATAAGGACTGTTTAAAAAAAACAAAAAGGAAAGTCATGAAGCTATTGTTGCAGCCATACCAACAGGTATAAAAACCTTGCCCTTCTTGTGCAAAATTTTTTTATCTCACATTGAAAATGCAGCTTTCAGGTAGGTACAGGGTTGCTATACAAAAGGCATACCTATAGACTAATATGATTCAAGAAAAGTTGAAGTCATTATATGACAATTTAAAGTAAAGGATCTAAAGCTGGAGAATTTAATGCCAGCAAAGGATGGTTTGATAATTTTGGAAAGAGGCTTTAAAAATGTCAAGGTAATAGGTGAAGCAGCTTCTGTCAACCAGCAGGCAGCAGACAAGTTCCCAGATGCCATTAAGAAAATTAATAGTTTAATTTCATCTTCTTTCATTAAGTCAAATTATTCTTATTTGCAGATGATATGATCTTATAGTTGGAAAAGCCTAAAGACTCCACCAAAAATCTGTTAGAACTGATGAACAAATTCAGTGAAGCTGCAGGATACAAAATCAGAATGCAAAAATCAGTAGCCTTTCTATATGCCAACAGTGAACAATTTGACAAAGAAATCAGAAAAGTAATCCCATTCAAAATAGCCCCAAATAAAATTACATACCTAGAAATTAATCAAAGAAGTGAAATATTTCTACAATGAAAACTATAAAACACTAATGAAAGAAATTAAAGCAGGCATACACACAAAAAAATGGAAAGATATTCCATGTTCATGGATTGGGAGAATCAATACTATTAAAATGTCCATACCCAAAGCAATATACAGATTCAATACAATCTCTAGCAAAATACCAGTGACATTCTTCATGGAAATTGAAAAAATGTCCTAACATTTATATGGAATCCCAAAAGACCCAGAATATTCAAAGCTGTCTTGAGCAAAAAGAACAATACTAGAGTAATCATATTACCTGACTTCAAATAATACTGCAGAACTATAGTAACCAAAATAGCATGGTACTAGTATAAAAGCAGACACATAGAGCAATGGAACAGAATAGAGAACCCAGAAACAAATCCACACACCTACAGTGAACTTGTTTTTGACAAGGGTGTCAAGATTACATATTGGGGAAAAGATAGTGTCTTCAGTAAATGGTACAGGGAAAAATGGATATCTATGTGCAGAAGAATGAAACTAGACTTCTATCTCTTTCCTTATACAAAAACAAAATCAAAATTAAAATCTAAGACGTCAAACTATGAAAACACTACAGGAAAACATTGGGGAAACTTTCTATTTATTGGATTAGGCAAAGATTTCTTGAGTAATACCCCACAAGCACAGGCAGCCAAAGCAAAAATGAACAAATGGGATCACATCAAATTAAAAGGCTTCCAGCCGGGCGCAGTGGCTCATGCCTGTAATCCCAGCACTTTGGGAGGCCGAGGTGGGTGGATCACAACATCAAGAGATCAAGACCATCCTGGTCAATGTGGTGAAACCCCGTCTCTACTAAAAATACAAAAAATTAGCTGGGCATGGTGGCGCGTGCCTGTAATCCCAGCTACTCAGGAGGCTGAGGCAGGAGAATTGTCTGAACCCAGGAGGCAGAGGTTGTGTTGAGCCGATATCACGCCATTATACTCCAGCCTGGGTAACAAGAGTGAAACTCCATCTCAAAAAAGGCTTCCATACAGTAAAGGAAACAAACAACAAAATGGAGAGACAACCCACTGAATGGGACAAGGAATTAATAACCAGAGTATTTAAGGAGCTCAAACAACTCTGTAGGAAAAAAAATCTAATAATCCGATTTAAAAATTGGCAAAAGGTTTAATAGGAATTTCTCAAAGGAAGACATACAAATGACAAATAGGCATATGAAAAGGTGCTCAATATCACTGATCCTCGGGGAAATGCATATCAAAACCACAATGAGATATCATCTCACTGCATTTAAAATGGCTTCCATCCAGATAACATGGAGAAAGGGGAATGCTCATACATTGTTGGTGGGAATGTAAATTAGTACAGCCATTATGGAGAACAGTTTGAAGGTTCCTCAAAAAACTCAAAATAGAGCTACCATATGATCGAGCAGTCCCACTGCTGCATGTATACCCAAAAGAAAGGAAATCAGTATATCAAAGAGGTACCTGCACTGCCATGTTTATTGCAGCATTGTTCACACTAGACAAGATACATCTACGTACAGTTGAATGGATAAAGAAAATGGGATACATATACACAATGGAGTGCTGTTTGGCCATAAAATAGAATGAGAGCCTATCATTTGCAATATGGATGGAACTGGAAGTCATTATGTTAAGTGAAATAAGCCAAGCACAGAAAGAAAAACATCACATGTTCCCAATTATTTGTGGAATCTGAAAATCAAAACAATTGAACTTATGGAGATAGCGAATGGGAAGATAGTTACCTGAGGCTGGGAAAGGCAGTAGAAGGTCAGAGCAGGGGAATTGGGAGTGGTTAATGCATACCAAAAAAAAGTTGGAAAGAATGAGTAAGACCTAGTATTTGATAGCACGACAGGGGTGCTATGGTCAATAATAATTTTACTGTACATTTCAAAATAACAAAGTGTTACTGGATTGTAACACAAATGATAAATTCTTATTAAGTGGATAAATACCCCATTTTCCATTATTATGCATTGCATGCCTGTATCAAAACATGTCATATACTCCATAAATTATATACCTACTATGTACCAACAAAAATTTAAAGTAAAAATACAATTTAAAAAGAACATTGAGGAGAAAGGATATCTGCCTGAACAGGTGTTTAATGTAGCTGAAAGTACTCTGTTCTGAGGGGAAAAAATGCCACAGAAGACATTTGTTAGTAAGGAAGAGAAGCAAGCACTAGGATTTAGGGCAGGAAAGGATGGGCTAACTCTGCTATTTTGTGCAGATGCAGTTAGGTTTATGATAGTACTGCCCCCATCTATAAAGCTGCTAATGCCCGAATCTTGAAGGGAAAAGGTAAGCATTAGCTGCCAGTCTTTTGGTTATACAGCATGGAGGCCTGAACAACAAAAGCTTCTTCTGTATTGGTTTCATCAATTATTTGTTCCTGAAGTCAGGAAGTATTTTGCTAGTAAGGGAATGCTTTTAATGTTCTTTTGATATTGGACAATGCCCTTAGCCACCCAGAACCCCATGAGTTCAACACTGAAAGCAATAAAGTGGTCTCTTTGCCCTCAAGCACAATGTCTCCTTGTCAGCTTCTAGATTAGAGGGTCATAGGGACCTTTACGTCTCATTACAGAGGATGCTATATGGAAAAGATTGTTAATGCTGTGGAAGAGAACCCACGACAGAAGGATTCAAGATACCATTGTTATTACAAAAAAAGTCCGTGAAAGTCATCAAGTCCAAAACAATAAATTCCTGCTGGAGAATATGTCCAGATGGTCACAGGATTTATAACAGTTGCTGAAATAAATCATGAAAGAGATTGTGGATATGGCAAAAACAAACAAACAAAAAAAATGGTAAGGGGTTAAAGGGTTTCAGGTTACAGATTTTGAAGAAAATCAAGAGCTCATGGACACCACACCAGAGGAACTAACAGATGATAACTTGATAGAGATGAGTGATTCCAAACCAGTGCCAGACAATGAAGAAGATGTAGAAGAGCAATGCCAGAAAAATTGACATCAGACAATCTTGCAGAAGGGTTCCTATTACTCAAGACTGCTTTTGACGTCTTTTATGACAAGGATTCTCCTGTGATACTAGCACTGAAACTAAAGCAGAAAGTGGAAGAAGGATTGGTACTGTTGGAAGCATTTTTAGAGAAGAGAAAAAGCAAAAAAGACAAATTACAGCGTATTCCATAAAGTTACACTGAGTGTGCCTGCCTCTCATATCTTTCTTTCTACCTCCTCCGCCTGTGCCACCTCTGACACAACAAGACCAACCCCTTCTCTCCTTCCTTCTCCTCAGCCTACTCAGCTAGAAGATGAGGACGAAGACCTTTATGATGAGCCACTTCCACTTGATGAATAGTAAATATCTTTTCTCTTCCTCATGATTTTCTTAATAATGTTTTCTTTAGCTTACTTTATTTTAAGAATATAGTATATAATACATATAATATACAAAATATGTGTTAATCAACTGTTACCAGTAAAGGATCCATCAGGTCAGAAGTAGACTATTAGTAAACTTTTTTGGGAGTCAAAAGTTACATGCAGATTGTTGACTGCATGCAGGGTCAATGCCCCTAACACCCCTGTTGTTCAAGGGTCAATTCTATTTGCAAAAGGAAACCCTAGAGGCTTATAACTTTTGTTTTTATATTAGTCTGTTCTTACACTGCTATTAAGAAATAACTGAGACTATGTAATTTAGAAAGAAATGGATTCATGGTTAATTGGCTCATGGTTCCACAGGCTGTACAGGAAGCTTGATGCTGGCATCTTCTCAGCTTCTGGGAAGGTCTCAGGAAACTTAGAGTCATGGTGGAAGGTGAAGGGGAAGCAGCCCCATCTTACATGCTGGAGTAGGAGGGTGGAAAGAGGTGATGCACTCTTTTAAACAACCAGATCTCATGAGAACTCAAAAGGGGGGATGGTGTTAAACCATTCATGAGAACTCTGCCCCCATGATTCAATAACCTCCCATCAGGCCCCACTTCTAGAACTGGGGATTACATTTCAACATTAGATGTGGGTGGGGACACAGATCCAAACCATATTACTCTGCCTTGGCCCCTCCCAGATCTCATGTCCTTCTCACATTTCAAAATACAATCATTCCTTCCTAATAGTCCCCCAAAGTCTTAACTCATTCCAGCATTAACTCAAAAGTTCAAAGTCCAAAGTTTCATCTGAACAAGGCAAGTCCCTTCTACCTGTAAGCCAGTAAAATCAAAACAAGTTACTTACTTCCAATTTACAATGGGACATAAGCATTTCCCTGTTAAATATAAATTCCAGTTTCAGGACATTTCTTTGCTTATGCATATGAGCACAGGTAGTTAGAAGCAGCCAGGCTACATGTTGAACACTTGCTGCTTAGAAATGTCTTCTGCCAGATACCCTAAATCATCACTTTCAAGTTCAAGGTTCCACAGATCCCTAGAGCAGGGACACAATGCAGCCAGTCTCTTTGTTAAAGCATAACAAAAATGACCTCTACTCCAGTTCCCAGTAAGTTTCTCATTTGCATCTGAGACCTCCTAAGCCTGGACTTCATTGTCTTATCACTATCAATCAGCATTTTGGTCACAACAATTTAACAAGTCTCTAGGAAGTTCTAAACTTTCCCTCATCTTCCTGTCTTTTTCTGAGTTCTCCAGACTGTTCCAACCTTTCCCCATTACCCAGTTCCAAAGCTATTTCCACATCTTCAAGTATCTTTCCAGCAGTACCCTGCTTCTTGGTATCAATTTTTTGTTTTATGAGGCTTCAGAAACTTACAATCATGGTGGACGGCAAAGCAGGAGCAGGTATCTTCACATGCCCAGAGCAGGAGAAAGAGAGTGGGGAGGGGCTACACATTTTTAAACAACAAGATCTTGTGAGAACTTATTCACTATACACTACCAAGGGGGGATGG
Source organism: Callithrix jacchus (assembly GCF_049354715.1). Lineage (NCBI taxonomy): Eukaryota > Metazoa > Chordata > Mammalia > Primates > Cebidae > Callithrix > Callithrix jacchus. Next base: position 55,789,909 of record NC_133518.1, read on the forward strand.
TGCTAAAGCGTTTATGAGAACTCTACCCCTATGATCCAATCACCTCCCACCAGGACTCACCTCCAGCATTGGGGATTTTATTTCAACATGAGATTTGGATGGGGACCCAGATTCAAACCACATCAGTTCGCATTTATGTCAGAATGTTTCTCAGCTCTGTTTTACAAAAGTGAAAGGTTCTTTCCTAGGAATTCTCATGTTCTGTTCTCTGCACCATGTCTTGCTGTGTGACTTCAGGTTAGTTATTTGACCCCTCTCTGCCTCATTTTCCTTCTTCTAAGTGGAAGTGGATTATGTCATTTCCCGATGGCCCTATGCCTTCTAAATTGCAGTGACCTAAGATCAGTTACATAAGCAGCAATTTGGGAATGGCTGGATTACAGTTACTGAGGAAGATGAAAAGACTAAACAAGTCATCCCCCGTAATGTCACAGAACACATAAATTGTAGCCCATCATCATTAGTTTCAAGGAGGAAAGTCAACACTTAACTCTGAAGATGAAAAGCCAGCCTTTCTGAAGATGAGACACAGGAAACCTGCATCAGACTCCTAGGCCCCATTTGAAATCCTCAGCATCTTTTCTCTTAAAGACTGTGTGTTGAACTACCACATCCTCTTCTAGGCAATTACTAATTAATTAACTAATAATTAGTGAAGCCATGGGAAGAAAAGAAGTAGCAAGGTCCTCAGAGGCCTCTTTCTCATTTAATTCCCTTATAAGGGACCTTTATCACTGATAAGGGATGGCAGAGGAAGTGACCACAAAGACAGCAACTAGGCCAACTCATTCAGAACAAAAGCTTCACAATAAGCAACTGGTCTCTAGAAACCCCTGTCTCACCACACCCCAACCGTCCCTGTAACCTTCACCCTAATTCTGCTCTAACATTCTCATATCATGTATTCACAGAGTCATGTGAAGAAAAGAAAGATTCCCACATCAACTTTCACACTAATGGTATTTTTCATACGTGTGGTCAGAATCTCCTGGGGATGCTTGTTGAAAATGCAGTCTCTTTACATCATTCCCAAAATATTGACTATTTGGGAGTGGGACTCAGGAATTTGCACTGTGGTGAGCACATTCAGGTTTTGAGAACTTCTCTTTTGAGGGTGGAGCAGAGCAGGCCCCCTTCTGGTTCATGCTGTTTCCCTAAGCCTCTCTGTTCTGTCTCTCACAGGGACAGTGTGAGTGACTGCTCAGACTCAGACATGTACCAGCTGTGTGATTGAGTGACGGCCGAATTATCTTTCTAGAGCAGCATACTCCTTGCTCCCACCAGTGACATTTCCCCAGTGCCACAAGTGAGGGGGGAGGGAAGTTTAGGGGACACTTGCCCTTCCTGGGATACTTGTTCTGTGATTAAATCCCAACCGTGTGCTCTCTTGTCACATCTTCCTCCCTCCTTCCTCTGTAAACCCTTGGAGTCACTGAAAGTATCCCCTTGTATTTAAATAGCAACTCTCAGGGTCATCTCAGCAGACGTTCTGCTGAAGAGGGGTCGGGAGTGACAGTCTGTTTTTAACTCTGGCATTTGCATAAATAAACTTCTTGGTTATGAGAACTCCCATTATAATTGCTTATTAAAGCTGAGAAGAACTACACTTCAACTCCACAGACAAAATGAATCACCTTTCTCATACAAATACCAGAAGGTTGTGTGTGTGTGTGTGTTAGGTATCCTTAGGTTTAATATAAAGTAGTTTGGCTCAGATAATCCCTAAGGCTTTTCAAGTTCTCAAATTCTATGGTCTCTAAATCCTATAGTATATTACAAATATATAAGGATTGTAAAAGGGAATACATAAATAATTGGATAAAAGTGAACAAATGCATTCTAAGAATGTTTTAACACTATTTAGAGGTAAACTTTGTTATAAGAATAAGAAATATAAATCAATTTTAATTAACCCATGTTCTTTTATTATAGGTCACTGTATTTTCATTATAGGTCCATGCCACGTCAGTAACATATTAAAGAAAAAACAGTCATGCATTTGTGGAATTTGTTTCATGACAAGTTATTACACTAATTACTTATTGGAGATGCAAAAAAGAAAAATGATAATGTCTCTACCATCATGGAAAGTTATAATAAAACACAACCAAGTTAGTGGTATAGATAGCAGGTATAAGTGAAATTTTAAGAAAGGAGCAATTTCAGAGGCTTTCCTCCTTAGGAAAGGAAGTGGAGCTTGAACTAGGGACTTGAGGGAATGCAGGATTTGTATAAGTTAAGCTCATCCACTCAAGGAACAGGAACAGGGCATTTTAGATGGGCCAAAGCTTAGCAGATTTTATCATCAAGGTTTACTTTCAATGCTCATGAAACATATTGTCCTGGCTGCAGGGAAATATTTGCTTCAGGAAACAGTAAAAATTAGGGTGGGAAATACAGGCTGGGCCCAATGATGGAAGCCTTTTAACTCAAATCTAAAACATTTGGGATTGATTTTTTTTAAGCCAACATTCACTAAAGCCTAATTCATGCAACACTAGTCAAGTTCTTTGGGCAAAGGACTTCATCATCAAATTTTTATAATGCAAGTTATTCCCCTTTGGAGATTCTCAGTACACATTGGCATGCTAAATATCCTCCAGTTTAACTCAGCATTTATCAAATGTATTTGGTGATAAAGCCTTTTTCTCAAGTTCTATCTGTCAATGTCTTGAATACTTCAGGAAACTGTTACAAGCAGTGAGGTCACTAGATAGTTCAGGACTCACTCAGGGACTCAGTGATTGATTCTGTCTCCTGTGCCCTCTATGTTCATATACTACTCCCAGCAACAGAATGTGGATGCCTGAAGTATTAGTTTAGGAAGAAGTTGGTTGTGAGGGTCTGTTTCTGGTGTGACACACATGAGATCACAGTAGGATGCTCAAACGGAAATAGCTAGTAAGTTGTCAAAACAATTATAGTGAAGCTTCAGGTGGAGATCGTACCTACAGATAGAATTGGCTGTCATCCAAAAGAAGGACCACTTGAGTGGATGAGTTTTCTGTAACAATTGTTTTCTTGTAACACCCCATATAATTTACTTATGCTCATCACTTGTCTGTCTTCCTCCTACTAGAGTGGAAACTCCTTGAGGGCAAGGGACCTTTGTCTGTTCATAACATTTCCCAAATGCCAGGAACAGTGTCTGGCACAAAGCCAGCACTCAATAAATATCTGTTGAGCTGAATTGAATGTAGAATGCTTCATATTTATTTGTTCCGTGAACATGAGCTCTTACTCTCCATCTGACCAGAAAAGAGGATATGGACCCTCCCTGAAGAGGGCTCCAGGTCGACTATGGGAGACAGATATCTAAGCCACTCATCATCACCTAGGGAATAAGTGCAGGAGTGAGTGTGCACTTCCCTGCAGCCCTGACCACACAGAGGAGGAGTGGGAAGGTCTGTGGGGATAGTTGAACCAGACCTTAGGGCAGGAGTTAAGTCAAGAAGGTGGTTTGTCTAAGAGCCAAGGCAAGTGGGCACGACATTCCAGACAAACAGAAGAACGTATACAGGGCAATACAGCCCATGTCAGCAGCAGCAGTGAGCAACGTGGAATATCACATGGGAAAAACAGGAGCAGCAAATGAGGCTGGAGATACAGGCCAGGAACTAATATAACCTCGCAAGCTTTAACATAACATTAAGCAAACGAACTTAGTGTTAGACTGCATGTAAAAGAATTTTGTATGGCAAAAACAAGCATGCTGAAGATTGTGCAAACAGTACCTATTGATGGATTGAATGTGGAGTAGGAGGAGAGAAAGAGATTTTTGGCTTCATCTTGGAAGGATGGAGCTGCTATTTACCAAGATGCCAAAGACTGGAGCAGACCTGGGCTTGAAAGGGACTATCAGGGGTTTGTTTTTGGACAAGTTAAGTTTATGCCTAGTTGGCCTCTAAGTCTAAAGTTTAGGTAAGAGGTCAAGACTGGAGTTAATCAGTTTGGGAGCTATCATCACAAAGGTGATCTTCCAAGCTGGGAGGCTGAGCTCATCTAAGAAGTGACCACAGGCTGGGCACGGTGGCTCATGCCTATAATTCCAGCACTTTGGGAGGCCGAGGTGGGCAGATCATGAGGTTAAGAGATCGAGACCATCCTAGCCAACATGGTGAAACCCTGTCTCTACCAAAAATTAGCTGGGCATGGTGGCATTCGCCTGTAGTCCCAGCTACTCAGAAGGCTGAGGCAGGAGAATCTCTTGAACCTGAGAGGTGGAGGTTGCAGTGAGCTGAGATTGCACCACTGCACTGTAGTTTAGTGACAGAGTGAGCCTTTTTCTAAAAAAAAAAAAAAAAAAAAGAAGTAACCATAGACATAGAAGAGGGATCATCCTTGGCCCCCAATGTTTATATGTCAGCAAGATGCAGAACAAACAGGAGGTGAAGGTGTGGCAGCCAGAGAGATGGAAGGGGAACACTGTGATCTTCTGGAAGTCTAGTGAATGAGGTATTTCAAGGAGATGCTATTTTTCAGATGTTTATATTAAAGACCCCAGAATTCCATCACATAATTGGTAGGGATGTCGGGGAAACCAGTAACTCAGATTTTGGGGAGGGAAGGCATATAAATTGGGTCCATATCAAGGGAAACCCACATGGCAGTACATTTTAGAGTTTCAAATTCTGTGTACTTTCAACCAATAATTCAATTTTTTTCAGAGATTATTCTATGAATATGATCAAATACTTAGGGAAAGTCATATGTGCAGTGGTTTTTGTTGTGATGTTGAGGACAACTTAAATGTTTACCAGGAGGGCCCTGGGACACACATTATGATACATCCTTAAAATGGAACATTATGCCACTGTACAAAGAGTAAATAATTCAAAAGTTAGCCAGACACGGTGGTGTGTGTGCCTGTAGTTCCAGCTACTTGGGAGGCTGAGGCATGAGAATCGCTTGAACCCAAGAGGCAGAGGTTGCAGTGAACCAAGATTGGGCCACTGCGTTCCAGCCTAGATGACAGAGTGAGAATCCATCTCAAAAAAAAAAAAGAAGTATATGTGTATTTGTGTGTGTGTATTTGTGTATATATGTATATGTGTATATGTATTTGTGTGTATATATACACAAATATATATAGTACTTGTTCAAACATATGGGGTCTTTAATATAAGGCTATATGTTTGAACAAGTACTATATATATTTGTGTGTATATATACACATATACATATATATGCTTGCCTCCAGACATATATACATATATAAGAAAGGTCTTATATACATATATAGATAGAGATATAGATAGTTGTAAAAGCAAGAGAAACCGTGTGTGTTATTTGCTAACATTTGCTTTAATGAGGCAGGCAGAATATGCCGTGTGTGCTGTGTGCATCTCTCTGGAAGGATACCTAAGAAGGAATAACAGAGGTTGCCTGAGAGGGGGAAGGGAAGCAAGGAGGCTGGGAGATGGGGAAAGGAAAGACCGTTCCTTGTATATCAGTTTATGCTTTTAAAATTGTTGAACCATATGACTACATTATCTGTTGAAAATTAAAATAGGAAGAGGTGTCAAAAAGAAGGAGAAACATGGACAGGCTGCAGTCTGCCGTCACGAGGGCCTTGTGTGTTATGGTAATCATGCCAAACTGTGGGAGAGCAGGAAAGCATCGTCGTGAAAGTGGCGATCTAAACAAAAATGTTCTAAGTCTAACAGAACTTCTCTGTGCGTAATTGCGGTGAAAAAGACCATTTTATTTCTCAGTAATAAGTGAGGGGTGTGTTGCTGAGCGCATTGTTCTTCATATTACCATACCCAGGTGAGTCACGTGGTCCTGTGTTTAGAATGGTGGTGTGGTAATTAGATTCCACAAAGGGTTGAAAGTTATGCAACTTCATCTCACCTAGATCTACCCAGATGGAAAGTGCTGGCAGAAGAAGAAAACCTCCCTCATATAATTCATTCACAAATTGTACTGCTGTGGATTTGGCATCACAGGGATCTTGTCATCCATCTGGGTTTCAGGCATATATTTAAGAGACCTGGTTTATCTATTCCATCTCACGTGGAACGGGATTTAACAGTTCAAAATCCATCTTGAAATAATTTGGCTTTTGTTAATGCCCAGATTGTTTGGGAAGAAGGCCAAGAAAAGGAGGCTACCAACTGGATCTATCTGAAAAGCAGTTAGGCATTTCCACATCTCCACAAGGATTAGGATGTAAATACCCACAAGTCGGTCGCACACCCAAACTTCAGACCTCTGGAGTTGTGAGTCAGAGCATGTAGTTTACAAAGGCTATATGTTTGAACAGGTACTATATATAAATTATACATATTCTTATAAAATTTTCAGATATTCATATTTTGTTCTCTAGTATGATACCATACCATAAGTCATGTGCAGACCATGTATGTTAAGATACTTTTAATACTGTTGATGTATCACCTCTTGAATGAGGTCCCAAAATACACTTGTGTCATATGGAATTCCATCCTTCAGGAAATATTCCACTACACCTAATTTGGGGAATTTGAAATAAAAATATAAGTAGATGTTTTGTCATCATTTAAAAGATTTTAGCTTTTGCTTTTAATTTCAGTTTTTCAGCCTACACACAAAAATTTTTGTACTGGTTGTGAGGTGATAAAAGAGCTTTTTGGGACAGCAAAGTAAATGTTCAGTTGAAAAACTAATCTTTAAATGTATCCATTTAAGATCAGTATGTCTCCTCATGAAGAAGTTTTAAAATTGTATTTGCTTCTAAAATTTTAGCCATGTGCTACATGCTGTATTTTAGATTCATATCATTTAGATTGGTAGAGAAAATCCCAACCAGAATGTTTGAAAGGTCGTCTGCTTTACGTTTGGCAAGAATAAATGGCATTCATTTCATTGAAAAAGGAGATGATGCCATGTTTCTGACTTGGCCCCCACTTCCTTTCAAAGCAGAAGCCTCTTTTTGATATCTTTTTATTGTATATATCATATTTTTTATTTTTAGGGCTGTTTGGTTTTTATCTAAGTTTGTTATCTGTGATGGGAAGCAGAAAACTTGATAGAAGTGGAAATTTCTCTTCACTATATTCCAGTATAGTTGTCTGCAGTTGTACTAAATGTTGAGTTAATTATGCCATCTTGAAAATTTTGCACCCATTATTAATTTTCATAAAACCTGACATTTTAGTGGCATTATCATTCATTTTTGTCATTAAGCTTTTAAGCCCTTCAGGAAAAAAACTCTTTAAAATATTTAAATTATAAAGTATTTAGGAATAATTGGAAATTATATGTAATCAGCACCTACACATATAAAAAAATCTGAGCTGTTTAGATTTTAGAGATAACACCGAAAGAAGCAATAACTTTATAAAATATGTTTCTTTATATAAAATTCAATAATATAATTTTGTATGACCATACCAATTTTTAAAATTTAACATTATAGCTATAAATCAAAGGTTAAATGATTTGTGCAGTCCTCACCATGAACTGATGGCCTAATTCTGTTCTTTGTCCACACAGTCTGAATCTTTCATTCCCTTTCGACCAGAACTGAAACTCTCCTTGACATCACCTAAGGATTTCCCACATGTTCTTTCTCTGCTGTTTGATGACCTACTATTTATACCCTTGGTTCTCAAGTTTATTATCACAAAGAAATTGCAGCAAGTTTCCTCATGGTTAACATTCCAGAAGAAAAATAACCCACTGCTTTTCCCTAGGAACAGAAACTTGGGATCATGGAGTCAAAGGAACCTAATGGTTGGTTCTTTGGCACAGAGCAACTGAGGCTCAAAGACAATAATTTTGTCGAGAGAGCAACCAAAAAAGAGGCCACTGAGGCTCAAAGACAATCATTTTGTCGAGAGAGCAACCAAAAAAGAGGCCAGCCAGGTCTGTGTATGAGACACTGATCATTTGCTGATTTCTGAACATGATTTACCCCTGAGTATTAATTCCTGCATGTTTTATTGGATTCATGTAATATGCTCACAGCCTTCAAACTTTGATGTCTTTAAACACACTATATATTGACTGTGATTTATATAGCACATAGCAATTGTGCTGCACTTCCAAAGGACTGTTTACCTAGTTAGTGTTGGTTTTCAAATGAAGTTTATATTTTAAACTGGAAAAGATTTCCTTTTCTTTAGCTAGAATTAACTGTTACCTCTTGTTGTACTTGGGTGGCAACATGGTTGTAGAATCAAGGAATCCTAGTTCCTTCCCTTCCCTCTTTAACAGCTGCCCAAAAATGGCCCAAAAATGTTATGTTTCACCTTTAAAGAAAACATGGACAAGGCCATACTTAATTTGAGACTTTTATCATGCCATTTAGTTTAAATTAGACTGGTATATGGGACATTGACTAATAGAAAAAAATACAATTATTTTGTTAATTAGCTTCAAGATAATGTGAACAACTATACATGGCTCTAAAATACACAAATTTAGGATGCAAATGTGTTGGCATAGTATTTGGAACATACTGGAAACATACATACAGGAAAGTGGAATTTGTTTTTGAAAGAAAAAATTCCTACTTCTTATTCCCTCATTATTATTGTCCTGGTTTCTATTTCTGAACCTGAAGATTGTTTTCACAGTGGGAATTCTTGTCACCATCACTAAGCAGCGGCAGAAGCAGCAAGCTCAACGCCATCCCGAATCTGCCTTCCTATTTATTCTCCCCAGTGTCTTTCCATACGTCCAGCAGGCAATGCTCTGGCCACATAAGCTAAGAGCCATACTCTGTTAGAATATTAGGACTCTTTTGGCTTAAATCCATAGTTTAAAAATTTCTAAATATGACTTTCTAAATATGCAGATGATCATCACAAAAGAAATTTTCTCAGGATCAATAAAATTCCAATTATTTTTATTATGTTGGTTTTTCTTACCTATAATTCATCAATGAAAAATACTTGTGTCTCTTTCCCTCACTCCTTCCCTAATTCCTCCCTTCCTCCCTAATTCCTCCCTCCCTTCCTCCCTTCTTTCCTTCCTCCCTTCCCTCCCTCCCTCCTTCCTTCCCTCCCTCCTTCCTTCCCTCCCTCCTTCCTTCCCTCCTTCCTTCCTTCCCTCCTTCCCTCCTTCCCTCCTTCCCTCCTTCCCTCCTTCCCTCCTTCCCTCCTTCCTCCTTCCTCCTTCCCTCCCTCCTTCCTTTTTTGGGATAGATAGTCTTATAGCTCTTAGATTTTCTGAAATACCCCTATAATCATGATCCTCTGATACCTACTGGATGTGGATTTGCATCTCTCAGTCCCATCTCCCCATCTTCCTAATCATGTTTTCCTCAGAATGATCCCTAGTCCTCTTGCATGGAAGTCTGAAAATGCAGGAGCCTGCACTTTAAACACACACCTCCAGTGATTCTGTTGCTCATCAAGGTTTGAGATCCACTCTCTAGTGTCTATGCGACTTCTCTGTGCTGCCTGTCCCCACCATTCTCTGGCAAGTTCCCCCAGACCCTCCTCACATGCTCTTTAAATTCTCTGGATTACTGTAACAGCGTCCACTTTTGCCTGTTCAGCTGCAGCCACATTCACACAGTTCCTTGCCCACCCACAGCTCTTCCCAACACTGGGTCATGCCCCATTCGCATCCCCATAGTGGGAGTCCCACATCTCTTCTCCTTCCTGTAATTAAAGTACAAGGAGTTTTAACTTCTTGTGGGAGCGGAGAGGGAGTATGACTTGCTCTTAAGCTTTTTATTTCTTACCTGATTTTCGCCAGCTACTTTAAAACTCACTCTGTCTACTCTTTAGACAGAATAGTGTGACTTACAAAAGGAGAAGACAGACTACTCTTCAGCTTTTTAGCAAGAGAAGGACTTTTTCAGTGGGCTAATGTTTCTTTGCTGAAAATAATTTGAAAAATGAGTTGGTTGCTTAACCTCTAACCCAGAGAAGTTCTTTATATACCACTGTTGGTATAAAGAACCCAGAAGACCTCCTGTGACCTGCTAGGAGTAGATTTCTTTGGAATTTAGTACCCAGAGAATAATGCAGCTTGCATCTTAGATATGTTATTGGATTTCTTTTGTTTTATATAAATAGACGGATTCAGTTCAAATGTATAATCTCATTCTCTCAGTTCAAATATATAATCTCTCTCTCTCTCTCTCTCTCCCCCCACACACACACACCCTTCCTTCCCTCCCTCTCCCTCCCTCTCTCTCCCTCCCCTTAGAACTGGTACCTATGCAATAGCCCTTTCAATGTTCTGCCCACAGAATAATTATTTTACACATTTGACTATATTATGAGCTCATATTAAGGACTAGAATTTTTTGTTAGAAAACCTTGGGTCATTGGGCTCAGAAAAACCAAGATTAAAATCCGTCTTCACCACTTCCTCAGGAAAGTGCTATAGCCTCTGTCTGCATTTCTTATCTAGCATACGTGAAGTGCCTGGCAGGTTGCCTTGTGATTCCCTTTATTGTGTATCCTTAGTCCTTGCCCTGCGCCTTACATGTCACAGGGAGACAGTGAAAGGTCAAGGTGAGAACAAATAAAACCAATATATGCTTCAAATTAGTTGATTAGCAAAATCCACTCTGGTGGATTAGCAAAGATCAGTCATTTCTAAGTTAATAATACAGAAATGTTTAAAAGAACACCCTGACCAACATGGTGAAACCCCTTCTCTACTAAAAATACAAAAATTAGCCAGGCGTGGTAGGGGCGTGCCTATAATCCCAGCTACTTGGGAGGCTGAGGCAGGAGAATTGCTTGAACCCAGGAGGCAGAGGTTGCAGTGAGCCAAGATCGCACCACTGCACCCTCATCTAGGTGACAGAGTGAGACTGTCTCAAAAAGAAAAAACATGTTTTGAAAAAACAGATGTGTTATGCAGCAAATCAAATAAATAATAATGGGATTGATATTGATTGTCTCAGTCACTTTTTTGGATTCTGAGTTTTTAATTTTTAACTTAGTATTTCCATTGTTCAATGTATCACCTTTTTGCCTGTTTGTTTGTTTTTTTAAAGAGCTTCACTAATAAAACATTTTGTATGTCCCTGTGAACTTTTATTGAGCTAGAGATATTTTAAGAAGAGTAAAATAAGGGGGAATGGTGTTGTCTAATTTTTTAAATAGATTTGTAGAATATGAGATTTTTAGATAGCAGCCATGTAAGCAGCTACACTTGTTTCTTTAAATGTTTCCCTGTTTATACCTTATTTATATTATTTTTTATCCTCTCAACTCCGTTTCGTCTTCAAGTCCCCAATCCTTCTCAAGGCAGCCTGTTCTGTAACAGTCTCTGGCCCTAGGCTCATACCCTCTGAAGTTTCTGAAAGCTTTTTACTTAAGACCTAGAGTAGCCGTTTTGTCTAAGTTCAGCATTCCCTTCTTCTGTTCTTCCAGACTTACATTATGTGAGTTGGAATTAAGCCCAATATAGCAGTTCCTGTCATTGCCCCATTACCTTACAGGTGATCAAATGTTCAGCAAGGCACCATGAACAGTCTGTCCCTAGCAGAATGAGGCTTCCATGCAGATAGATACCTTGATGTTAGAAAAATCCTTCATTATTGTTGTTACACCTTATGCCAGTTTTGAAATGCCATAAAAAAGCATTGTGAAGACCCCACATGTAGTGAAGCAATTGTAATATGTGGTCCTGCATTAACAGCACTTCCATTTTTCCTCCCAGTTTCTTTTCCCATGCATCTTGCAGTCCATGGAGTCATATTTCTTGTTTGTAGAGAGCTACACCCTACCTCCCCATCTTGTGTCTCTTCCCTTTCCTAGAATTCCAGTCATGGATCCCATTCTGCAAGACTCAGTGATACTTATGAGAATATGGTGCCTCCTGATTGCCAGAAACATAATGAATATTAATTATTCCTGTTTGGAAATCCAGAATTCTTGCCAAAGTCCAGTATTAAAACTTAGAAAAGCCAAGGGCATCAGTCTTCTCATTAGGGCCCCAACCAGTGGATCTGAGTCATGCAGTACACTCTAGGGAGTCTCCCAGATGTGAAGAGTGGGGAAAGTATGTGTGTGGCATTGGGGCGGAGGGGGCTTATTCAGTTAACCAAGTTGGGATGTTCTCAGGTACTGACATAAGAAAAAGAGAAGATGGAGAAAAGGGGAGCAGTCTATGCTTTAGTTTCTTAGAGAGTGGAATGAATCTTACCAGTTACTGTACTTTCCCAAAACCAGTGAAGCCCTCATACCTTATTAGTATAACAGGAAGTAGGACCACAGCTCCTGTTAGGTAGTAAAAAGAATCACAAAAGTAAAAAGACTAAATTAGCCATTTATTGTATTTATCATGTGTGTGTCAGCTTTTTCTTGATATTTAAAGACACTAGGGAATAAAGTTGTTGTCAATCACCATATAAAGAGTTGCTTTGAAATGGTGTTGCATAGAAAGGGAATTAGAAATGGGAATGCGTAGCTGAAGAGTAAAATTGTGCAAAAGAATGCAGAAAATGTCTTGTAAAATTTACAACAGTTCCAAATTATTTATAATAGCAAAAGCTTTCAAACAATGCACTGTCCTTCAGTAGGGACCAGTTAAATAAACGCTGGTTCATCTACACAATGGAGTCTCTGTAGCTGTCACAGAAAAGAGTTGAGGAGGAGCTCTATACACTGACATGGAGTGATCTCCACTATGCAATTAGGTGAGAAAAAAAAGAAAACAACCAACATGCAGGACACTGTCCATAGTATGCTACTTTTTTCTATCAGAAAGGAAGATTATGAATAATATGTACACATATGATTATATTTGCAAAGAGAAACAATACAATAGAAAACTAAGAAGAACATGTAAGGGGAAGAAGGATCAAGGTAGAGAAGACCATAAAGGAGGCAAGACTTACCTGAATTCACCTTGATAGGTGGTTTAACTTTGGAATCATGTAACGTTTTGACATAATCCATAAATCAAGTTTTATCCAGAAAGAGCACTACCCCCCACCACACACATGTAAACTGAGAAAAAAGAAACACATGAGCTAAATTGTACATTGTCAGTAAGATAACCACAGAGAGAAAAGAATTATTCCCGCTGACCCTAGAACATCATATTTTTTTACTGAACATTCTCAATTACATATACTCTAAGGACGAAAAAATGTTAAGAATGTTTAAATTGGATTCAGCAGTCTCACTATTAGCAGTTATACTGGTGTGATTAGGAATTAAGAGTTTTCCACCTAATGGGAAAAAAAGCATAAAATTTTGAAATTAATGTGAAAACACTGTACACTAAATTTCAGTTAGAGGATCTACAGATCTTGCAGAAATTATTTTGAATAGCAGTAGGGAACATTTATGATATAAATTCTGGGGTAGAGTTGTAACATAAATGCGGAGTTAGAGTTCAGGGTCTGTCTCCACCCCACTCCCTGTACTGTGGGCTTGGTCTCTGACCTCAGATTGACCCTTTCTGTGACAGGAAATACATTACATTCTTTCTCTCCCTGGTCTCCACTGTATCCTCAGTGGAGCTGAGATAACCTTCCTAGAGTCAAGTCTAGGTGCTGGTCCCTTTTTTCTGCTTCCTTGCAGCTTCCCATCTCTGAAGCTTGCTGAGCTTCCCTTCTCTAAAATAAGAATAACAATGATCATAGGTGCCCTGCTTCCCTTCAAAACAATGAGAAACAATTGCTGACTTCAAAGATGCCTTCTGCCTTGTTGATGCTGTAGTTTTTCGGTGTTTTGTCCCCATTATTACATTCTTAAATGGACATATCTAGGAATTTCACTGGAGGTTGGAATTATTTTAGCTTTATCTAGAGAAATAAATATTTCCAGTTCATTACCACAGATTGGTTCATTACCACAGACTTAGGGGGTAATATACTTTGTCTTTTTTATTTCTTTCAGCCATGGAATTCCATGAACACTTGCACAGCATAGGCACCAAGGAAGGTTTGAAGGAGAGAAAACTACAAAAAGCAGTGGAGAGCTTTACCTGGAATATTACCATCTTAAAGGTATCTACAGGGTTGTTTCGGATGCTGGTGATTTTGCAGTCTTTTTCAGCATGCTTCTTCCTCTTAGTATAACATTTTCTGCACTGTACATGATCAGCCACTGAGATTGTAGAATGGACACAGAAATCACAAGAAGAACTCTGCCCTCCTAGAGTCTCCAGGCACAACAGCTTGGCATTGTGGATCAGATGAAGGTCAGGGGAACTTCTGTGATTGGCACATTGTAGGTTCTGATAGAAAGACAAAGGACTTTGTAATTTTATCCTTGAGACATTCTAAAGTTCATAAATGCCAGTTGCTATATAGAAACGAGAAAATATTGATTACAGAGGAATGATTGGGAATTTAAAGATTCCAGTTACTCAAATTTTATTTAAGACTTTAAAGTATAATTATAGCTATAATGTTTATATCATCCCAGAAATAAATAGAAAAGAATTGTATGGAGCATTATCAGAGGAAATACATAAAAGAATTACTATCGAAAGAAATAGTTCTTCAAGGGAAATGCCACATCTATGCATATCTATCTTGGCATAACAGTTTTTTAAAATTAACTTTTTAATTTTTCATTATAAAATATTTTCATTACGAAAAATGTCAAGAGTAATAAAGGTAAACACAATCCCATCAATTACTGTTGGCCTTTTGCTGTGTATTCTCTCAGGCTGTTTTTATATTTTATATATAATGACATAATTTTAAAAATAATGCTGTGTATGTACCTCAAAACTCTTTTGAGCTTTACCTCAATAATTCTTCTCAGTGTTATTCACAGAGTGTAAATAATAATAACACAGAAGTTCTTTCATTCCAGATCTTGGACAAGTAATAAATGTAAAATTACTCCCTGGTGTTTGCCTTCCAAACTTTATGCTCAGCTGAATTTGTAGGGAAGAAGGGAAGGCTTCCCCTTCACCCTCTGAAGCTGCCCTGAAATGAACAGACAATAGATTAGCAGGTGTAAAAAGGCCTACATATTATATTTATTTAAGGTGCAGAAGCATGGAGAGTGGCAGAAGGATAATTACCTAACAACCCAGTGCAATCCTGATGCCTACAAACCCTTCTTCATAGTGGAGGGACATTGGGGGAAATGTGTCCATTTTTGGGGGGTAGCAAATGAATTTCAGGGGAAATGAATGGGCTCAGGGCTTAGACAATGGGAGAGTAAATTATTCTCTTTGGGAATTGAATGGTCTGAGAATTAAAAATAGTTTGGGAGGAAGTTCTGTGCTGTAGATGTGGTGTTTAATTTCCAATCTCTTCCTCTGTGATGTGAACTTTACTCTTCTCTGGTTAATGAAATTTCAGAGAGAGATCAGAGGCATTTGTGGACCTCCTTGGTGGGCCCAGTTTCTAGTTAATAAGGGAAGTTGAACAGCCTCATCTTTGGGAGAGAGAGGACTGAGATAGGTGGTGGGTGTGGTCAGAGGAACCTAGAGCCTGCTTCTTTAGCTAAGTATGTCAAAGTGGCATCTTTTCAGGTATTGTTTTCTGAGCCCCAACAGATTCAAGACCGTTAAGACGTTATCACAGCTGCCTTTTTAAATTTCCTCCTAACCCATCAAGTTAAAAGCTCCATCCCTGGAGCTGACAACAATTTTCAGATGTGATGTAATAAAAGCTATCTTTCAAAGCTAGTCACTACTTGCATTTTTCTCACGTTAAACCTCTACTCATTTTTATAATTAAAGTCATTTTCTTGACTTCTACAGACATTTCCTTTTTACACATGTACTTTTCATACATACCTATTTTGCTTAGAATTTAACTCTGTTCGTAGTTCAGTAAACAGCAGACATAAGAATTTACAATAAAAAAGGGATCTAGCTTTACAATTTGCTGACTCACTCCTGGTCAGAGGTGAGGGGTATACTACAAATTTCCTGTAAACCTCAGGAAAATATAGCACAGCAGTTTAAGCCCTGTGGTAGGAACAAATGCTCACTTTGCTTTAATTTTATTAGAGGCAAATAATAGACATAGGGACCAACTTTGGCCTGTCAAGTACCCTTGCTACTCTTGTGTGGTCCAGGAACCAGCAGCCTGGGCCTCATGCTGGAACTTGTTAGAAACTCAGAATCTCAAGTCCCACCCCAGTCCTGCTGAATCAGAACCTGCATTTTCACAAGATCCCCAGGTGACTCTTAGGCACATTGAAGTTTGAGAAGCACTGGGCCGAGAGCCACCAAAAATGGGATCCTGGTGCACATATTAATGAAAAACAGCTGACATAAAGCAGTGTGCCATATTTTAGAAGTAATTGGACCAAATAGATACACTGAAGAAACCTACTTTCTTTTGAATTGTGTCCAGAAGAGAGAATTAACACCTCAGACTTATGTTCATATGGAAGTAAATGTGTAGGATGGGGTAATAGGTCTTTTTTTAATTTCCAGGATAATATTTGCTACAGATGGTGTTTGAGGATGGTAGAACGTAAGTGAGGAATGAGGAAGAATTGGAGAGATCTGTGTGTCATTTTTGTAGAATGGAAGGGCTGTTTTCATTCCTGCATTTCACTGGCTTAAACTTTATTTTAGAAGAATGAGTGCTCATAGGGAATCTTGAACTCACGTGAATTTAGGTCTGAGTTGAGCTACCAGTGTTTTCCTGGCGGGAGAGCATGGGGTCTGTTGAGTTCCTCCCATCACTTTTTCTGTGCTGTGAGCTTGGAGAGGTGGCAGCCCTCCAGGCAGATGGCCGGCAGTAAACACAGCAGGAGGCTCCCCATGGCACAAAAGCGTACAGAGGGTTTTAGGTGACCTCGGAAATGCAGGGAGGAGGAGGTGAAGGAGGAAGCCAGGAAGACAGGCTGAAGGAGCTCTGAAACAGGCCAAGGCTTGAGAATTACCTGGGATGCTTAAAAATGCCCTCTCCTAAGCTTCACCCCAGACTTCCAGAATAGAATCTCCAGGCTTGGGTCCCAGGAATCTGCTTATTTAACAAGTTTCTTGGAGGATTCTGAGACACACTAAAAAAACCTTATTACTCTTGACCTGGAATCAAAAGTGTCTTTCCTGATGCATCACCACAGTCATTTGAACCATAAGGAGGAGGGTGGCCAGCCCTCCCAGGAGCAGGGATACAGTGCAAAAACAGAACAGTCCCGGGCAAACTGGGACCATTGATCACCCTGAGAGGAGTTTCTGCCAATAAAAAACTCCTTCATTGAAGGATGTCTGTCCCAGTTTTTATGAATATTTACTTGCTTTGTTTAGCTTTTTTTTTTTATTTTGAAGGTTCTTTTAAAATTCATAAATGAACAAAGAAGAAATAAAGTCATCTATAAGTGTCACACCCAGAATTATCTATTAACATCTTGGCATACTTCTGGTCATTTTTTTCTTGAATAAAAAAAGCATTCATTTGTTGTTATAATTCTATCTTTTTGTAAATACAAAAATGTTTATAAATGACCCAAGATTCTCCCTCTGAGAAATAACCATTATTAGACATAGGTGACCTTATTCCAGGAAGCTTTCTATATGAATATGTCTGGATAGATGGATCAGTATATATTTTATTGATTCTAAGTCATACTTTTTTTTCACACTTTCGATATCTTTGAAATTAGCATATATCTTATAGTCCATGGCATCTTTGCATTATATCCTCGTTAAATTGGCTATGATTCTTCTTTCTTAGTGCTACATAAAGTACTGGTACATCTCACAAGCACTAGTGTCTCAGATATTATGAAATAAGGTACGTCAGTAGATAGAATTCTTTTTTTCTTTTTTGAGATGGAGTCTCACTCTGTCACTCAGGCTGGAGTGCAGTGGTACAACCTCAGTTCACTGCAATCTCTGCCTCCTGGGTTCAAGTGATTCTTCTGCCCCAGCCTCCCAAACAGCTGAGACTATAGGTGTGCACCACCATGCCTGGCTAATTTTTGTATGTTTAGGAGAGACAGGGTTTCACCATCTTGGCCAGTCTCGTCTCAAACTCCTGACCTCATGTAATCTGCCCACCTCCGCCTCCCAAAGTGCTGGGATGACATGCATGAGCCATCATTCCTGGCTGATAGATTTCTGATACAATTGTTCTTTACATTTTTGTTAAGTATTAAATTTCATTTTACTTAATTAAGCAGAAGAAAACTAAACCATAAAGATGCTAAATGAATTGGTGAGCAATTTCTACCATAACAGATTTATTTCCATTTCCTAAAAGATCCCTTTGAGGTTAAGAAAAGGGATTATGAAAAATGTTAACAGAGGTCATTTTGTCAGGTGTTTTGAAAGCTACATGTTTCAGCTGTAAGTATTGTCAGTTGACCTGCTATCAAAGGTGATGATATGGGCTGGGTGCAGTGGCTCATGCCTGTAATCCCAGCACTTTGGGAGGCTGAGGCACGTGGATCCCTGAGGAGTTTGAGACCAGCCTGGCCAACATGGTGAAACACTGTCTCTCCCAAAAATACAAAAATTAGCTGGGCATGGTGGTGGGCACCTGTAATCCCAGCTACTAGAGAGGCTGAGGCAGGAGAATCGCTTGAACCCAGGAGGCAGAGGTGGCAGTAAGCTGAGATCATGCCACTGCACTCCAGCCTGGGTGACAAAGCGAGACTCTGTCTCAAAAAAAAAAAAAAGGAATATGACAATATGAGCATTCTTTAATATTGCTAGACGGAGCATATTGTTATTTTTTATTGTCCATGTTAAAAATATTTATATTTGGTCTCAAAACTATAATTTATAATTGCCGTGTCACTTGGATGAAGTTAAATAGTTAAATTGGTTCACTGTCACCACCAGTCTGAGAAGTCACCCATGCTTTCCTGCAGACCATGGGAATAGCAGGGAAAATAGATAAAGCCAGCAGGTGTCATTGCCAGGTTTCTTATGATACTTGGACCCAGCCTTCTCTTCTCAGAGTTTATAAAATGTCCTGTTCTAGGGTTTCTGCCGCAAACTTGGGAGAGGGTATAATCCATTCCCACAGGCCTCCAATTGCTTCTTTGATTTAGAAGCCAACTTTCAAACCTCACTCCCATTAGATAGTCAGCGGCATCCTTTTTTTGTGTCAACTTTGAGACATAATGTATGTGAAATAAAATTCACCAATTTTGAGCGCACAATTTTATGAGTTTTGACAAATGCATATAAAGACATATCTTGGAGACTGCTTGTTCAGTTCCAGACCATGGCAATGAGGCAAATATCACAATAAAAGGAGTCACATGATTTTTTTGGTTTCCCAGTAGATATAAAAGTTATATTTACACTATAATATAGTCTGTTAAGTGTACAGTAGCATTATGTCTAAAAAACAACATATATAGCTTAATTTAAAAATACTTTATAGCTAAAAAATGCTAATAATCATTTAGGCCCTCAGTGAGTTGTAATTCTTTTGCTGGTGGAGGGTCTCGCCCCCGTGTTAATGGAAGATGACTGATTAGGGTGGTGGTTGCTGAAGGCTATGGTGGCTTTTGGCAATTTCTTAAAATAAGACAATGGAGCTTGCTACATTGATAGACTCTTCCTTTCCTCACAGATTTCTCTGTAGCATGCAATGCTGTTCCGAAGCATTTTACCCACAGTAGACCTTCTTTGAAAATTAGTCTTCTCAAACCCTGCCATTCTTTTATCAACTAAGTGTAAGTAATATTCTAACTCATTTGCTGTAATTACACCAATGTTCACAGCACCTTCACCAGGAGTAGATTCTATCTCAAGAAACCAGTTTCTTTGCTCATTCATAAGAAGGAACTCCTCATGCATTACAGTTTTGTAATGCAGATGAGATTGCAGCAATTCAGTCACCTCTTCAGGCTCTGTTTCTAATTCTAGTTCTGTAGCTATTTTCATCCCACCTGCAGTTGCTTTCCCCACTGAGGTCGTGAACCCCTCCAAGTCATCCATGAGGGTTGGGATCAACTTCCCCCAAAATCAGCTTTTTCTAAACTCCCGTTAATGTTGATATTCTGACCTCCTCCCGTGAATCAAGAATGTTATTAATGGCAGCTAGAATGGTGAATCCCTTCCAGAAGGTCTTCAATTTACTTTATCCAGATTCATCAGAGGAATCACTTTCTCTGGTAGTTATGGCCTTATTAAAGGTATTTCTTAAATAATAAGACTTGAAAGTCAAAATTACTCTTTGATCCATGGGCTACAGAATGGCTATCATATTAGTAGGCATGTAAACAATATCAATATCCTTGTGCATCCCTATCAGAGTGCTTGGGTGACCAGGTACATTTTTGATAAGCAGTCATATTGTGAAAAGAATCTTTTTTACTGAGCAGTAGGTCCCAACTGAGGGCTTAAAATATTCAGGAAACCATGCTGTAAACACATACGTTGTCTTCTAGGCTTTATTGTTCTATTTATAGGGCACAGACAGAGTAAATTTAGCATAATTCTTAAGGGCCCTAGGATTTTCAGAATGGTCAGTGAGCATCAGCTGCTACTTAGCACCACCAGCTGCATTATTCCCTAACAAGAAAATCAACCTGTCCTTTGAACCCTTGAAGCCAAGCCTTGACTTCTCCTTTTGAGCCATGAAAGTTCTAGATGGCATCTTCTTTCATAAGAAGCCTATTTCATCTACACTGAAAATCTGCTATATAGTGTAGCCACCTTCATCAGTAATCTTGGCTAAATCTTCTGGGTAACTCACTGCACCTTCTGCATCAGCACTTACTGCTTCTCATTGCACTTTGATGTGATGGAGATGGCTTATTTCCTTAAACCTTATGACCCAAACGCTGCTAGCCTCCAACTTTTCTTCTGCAACTTTCTTACCTTTCTCAGCCTTCATAGAATTGAAGAGAGTTAGGCCTTGCCCTGGATTAGGCTTTGGTTTAAGAGAATGTTGTGGCTGGATTGATTTTCTATTCAGACTACTCAAACTTTCTCCATATCAGCAATAAGACTGTTTTCTTTCTCATGATTCATGAGTTCAGCAGAATAGCACTTTAAATTTCCTTCACAAACTTTTCCTTTGCATTAACAACTTGGATAAATGTTTGCTGCAAGAGGCCTAGCTTTTCACTCATCTCATCTTTTGACTGAACTTGGCCTTCCTCAGTAAGCTTCATTATTTCTAGTTTTTTATTTCAAGTGCAACTCTTCTTTTCACTTGAACACTTGGAGGCCTTTGTAGGGTTATTTCTTTTTGGCCTAATTTTCGTATTGTTATGTCTCAGGGAATTTTTATGTCATTAAGGAGGCCTGAAGAGACAGAGAGAGATGGAGAGCAGCCCGTGGAGCAATCAGAACACATACAACATTTACTAATTAAGTTTGCTCTCTTATAAGGGCATACTTTATGGTACCCCAAACAATTATAATAGTAACATCAAAGACCACCAATCACAACTCACCATAACTCATATAATAATAATGGAAAAGTTTGAAATATTGCAAGAATCACCAAAATGTGACACAGGACACAAAGTGAGCACATGCTTTTGGAAAACTGATATCGTAGACTTGCATGATGCAAGGTTGCTACAAACCTTTAATTTGTAAAAAATGCAGTATCTGTGAAGTGCAATAAAATAAAGTATGCCTGGACTCATGCAACCCCAGCACAATGATAGGGCACTGCTGTCACCCTGCTCCCCCCACCTGCATTGTGCCCCTTTGTAGTAACATCCTTTATGTTGGCATCCACTTATCTCATTTCTGTCTGTATAGTTTCACCTGTCATATAAATGGAATGTCATATAAATGGAATTGCATGGCATACAATCTTTTCTGCCTGGCTTCTTTCATGTAGCATAGTGCTTTCATGTAGCAAGTTAATGTAGGTTTCAGTACTCCATTCCTTTTTATTGCTAAATAGTATTCTGTTTTATGGACATAACACATCTTGTTTATACATGCGCCAATTTATGGACATTTGAGTTGTTTCCAATTTTTAGCTATTATAAATAAAGCTGTAATGAACATTTACATATCAGTCTTTGTATGGACATATATTTTTATTCTTCTTGGGTAAATATGAGTGGGATTTCTGGGTCACATGGCAAGTGTGTGTGAGACTTTATAAGAAACTGCCATACTGCTTTTAAAAAAAAATTGATGTTCCGTTTTGCATTTCCCCATAGTGTTACAAGGGTTTCAGTTGCTCCACGTCCTTGTCAACACTTGGAATTGTCAGTTTTGTCATTCCAGTAGGTGGATGGGGGTTGAGCATCTCTGTATGTATGTGAGTTTTAAAAAAATATATGACACGCTCTGATGTGGTTTTCTTTATGTTTCTTCTGTTTGGGGTTTGTTGAGATTTTTAGATATGTGGATTTATAGTTTTTATCAAATTTGAAAACTTTCTGGTGATTATTTCCTGAAATTTCTTGCTGTCTTACCCTTTCTACTGTCTCCTTCTGTAACTCCAATTATATATATAAATATACTCCTTGATATTATTCCACAATCACAGATGCTTATTCATTTGCTTTTAAGTCTTTTCTGTGGTTAAAAAAAATTTTTTTTTTGAGACAGGATCTCACTCTTGCCCAAGCTGGAGTACAATGGCATGGACACTACTCGTTGCAGCCTCAACCTTCTGAGCTGAAATAATCCTCTCATCTCAGCCTCCTGAGTAGCTGGGACCACAGGCGTGTGCTAACATGCCTGGCTAATTTTTATATATTTTGTGGAGACTAGATTTTGCTATGTTCCCCAGGCTGGTTTCAAACTCCTGGCCTCAAACAATCCTCCCACTTCAGCCTCCCAAGGTGTTGGAATTACAGGTGTGAACCACTGCACTCAGCCGTTTCTTTTTTGTTTTCTTTTTTAATTCCTGATAATTGTTATTGCTATATTGCTATATCAAGCAATATTACTGTATTTTTAAGCAATACTTCTGATTCTATAATATCTCATCTGCCATTAATCCTATTCAGTTTTATTTTTAATTTCAAATTTTTCATGTTTCTGTTCATGCTAGTCATATTCTCTACCATCTTGAAGACATGTCATATATTCACAATAGCTATTTCTGAGCTCCTTCCGCTCCACTTTTTGGCCCCTCATATTCTAGCCACTGTGGGCTCCCTGAACTCCATACTCTGTTCTCTCACCCCAGTGGGACTGCTGGGCTCTGTTTGGGTTCCCCTTTCCTGCACTACCCATGGACACTTCAGGCATTGCACTGTGCTGGACAAGATTGTTCCTTGCTGCAAGAGGCTTAGCCTTTGGCTATCTTGAATTTTGACTTGACCTTGGCCTTCCTCAGTAAGCTTCATTATTTCTAGTTTTTTATTTCAAGGGAAACTCTTCTTTTCACTTGAACACTTGGAGGCCTTTGATGGGTTATTTTTTTTTTTTGGCCTAATTTTCATATTGTTATGTTTTCTAATTGTATACCAGCCACGTTTCCAACTTTTCCTCCGTCATTTCTTTCTACTTATCCTCTGCCCCATCTGCTATTCCATGAAACAGAGAGAAGAGCATTCACTCAGTTTGCATCTCTCTGGTTTGTTGTATTTGAGATAGAATTTTCAGGACTTCCACGACTTGCCAACGTGGTTTCTGCAAGTTTTAGTTTACAGAATGATGCCACACCCTTTGCTTAGTTTGGTTGCTGTTTGTGGTTTTTTGCTTGGCTTTATTTTCCCTCGTTTCATAGGAATGTGGAATGGAAATTCTGTAATGCATTTTCGGTCCACCAACTTAATCAAGACTTCCTCTACCTTTATTTTCCAGTTGCCAAAATAGTCACTGTACTGGTGGTAATTTTTACTGTGTCTATTCATTGCCATTCCTAAAATGGTAGAAGCTCATACTGGAAGAGTCCTGTTTTCATTGGTCCGTTTTGGTTACCAAGAGTAGAAACTCACTCAGGCCAGCTTACAGGGGAGTGGTCATAGATGCAGGCTCACACAAGGGATCGTGAGGGGGACAGGGACCTCAGTCCAGCCTGTGACAATAGCAAGCTGTCTGAAAACCTGACAGCCCCGAGGTAGCTGCTCTGCTCTGTGGGGCCAGGGGTCTTTCTGCTTATCTTCCTGCCTCTTTTCTGTTCTTCTTCCTCTGCTGACTGGCTCATTCTGTTCACTCAGAGTTTCTACTGCTTTATAACTTGCTCTGGCCTTGGTCTGTTCTTTACCATATCTTCTAAGCATTTATTTCAAGTACTCGATTGATTTGTATTTCCTAGCTCAGCCTAGCCTTTTAGCTCCAGACCAGTGGTCCCGATAAGCCTCCTCTTGTATTAAGTGTCCTTGGATCAGGTTTTCCCCCTGCCTTAATCTACTTTGTTCGGGAAGGTGTTGTCAGATAGCACAAACTATGGCTCCCTTTAGTGGCTGTTTCACTCACCTATTGCTATATAACAAACTGCAAAACTAGTGGCTTAAAATAATGACTTCTCATTTCTTGTGGTTCTGTGGGTTAGCTGGGCTCAACCAGGCAGTTTTCCTGCTCCATGTGGTGTTGGCTGGTATCATTCGAGAGATTTTCTTCTGCTGGGAGCTTACTGGGCCTGGAACATCAAGAAGGCCACACTCACATAGCTGGATCTCATCTGGGGTGACTGGGATGGCTGGGCCTTTTTATACCATCTGTATCATATCTTGGACTTGAATTGTTTTTCAGATGAATGGCTGCCAGGCTAGCTCTCTTGACCTGTGCCCTGCTACCATCAGAAACAAGACTATCAATAAACCTTAAAAGTAATTAGGGTTTATTCTCTCTAGGAACCTAAGACTTCTGCCAAAAAATAAATCAATAAACCAGATGGTTTTTGCACCTGGTGAGACATTCATCTTGATTTTCTTCATTTTCACCTGAGGTTCAGTGCTTATCTTGACTTAAAGACTGGCATTTATTTTCTTTTCAGAAATTACCATGATGCTCGATGTATGACTCCTTTTGGTCATTAAAGCTTTTAGTTATTTGTATTTATTATAGGTAGTATATTATGTTGTCTGTTTTCCTGAAAAGCTGTAATTGACTGAAAACCACTTCTCCATTTAGCGTGTGAAAATTCCTCAGAATGGCTCAGAAAATCAAACTGCATTAGCGGTTGTCATTAGACAGGCTGTTCTTTCTGGTCCATTTGAAACACAGTAAAATTCCAAACATTGGGACCCCACTCATGTGGAGTTTGTGATTACTCAGCTAATGTTTGACTGTGTAAATGGTGTGCTTGAGAGATGAATAGTGCGAAGGAGGTGCTTCCGTGCACTCTGTTTTTCCTGGTGTTTCCAAGGGCTCTCATGCCCATTGCCCAGTCCCACTTGCCTCTTAGCATCCCCTCTTGCTTTCTGCATCCTCTACACAGCTGGGCCACCTCCCCTCACCTCTGGCCCTGGTCCCTGCTTGGAACCCTCTCCTGACACCCCACCTTTTGTGCTTAGGTCATGACTCACCTCCACTGTCTGGAGACTCTGAAGCCTGCTCCTGAACCCTCACCTACCTCTGCCACCAGAGTGGCCAGCTCTGAGCCAGACGAGGCCACTGTCCTACTGCATAGTGGACTTTAGCCTTGCCCATGGCCAGGTCTGTAGCAGAGGGATATGTAGTCAAAGTCAGAACCTAGAACTCTTTGTAGCATAGAAATCATGCTGCTAAATAGTTGGGCTCCAGAGGTGCCTTGTGTTGGAGTCATAGTCACTCCACTGTGGCAGGCAGCATCCTCCACAGCCCCTGGACCACCTGCCATCCTTTCTTGCCGAGTTTCTCCACCTCAGACGCCACCTCCTCCATAATGCTACCACCCCCAACCCTCTGTCTTTCATGAAGGAAAAATAAAATTATTTCTGAGGAGGAAGGCATTCATTCTGAATTTAATGAATTGAATCTTATATTTAAAATTATTAACTTTTGTACAAACCTCTGAGCACAACCATGGGACAACTGGGGACTAACTGTAAATGTGATAACAGCCCAAATATAGGCAAAATTGTGGCAGGCAGAGGGAGACACACGGATGGTCAGATCCATGCAGCCCACTGTCCCTGCATCATCAAGACACTGCCTCGAACCACAGAAGCACTTATTTGGGTCCAGGAAAAACCAAAGGCAGGAGCTGTGCTTAGAGGGAGCTCCTTTCCACTCCTGCACAGAACCTCTCCCCTGGCAGCTTCTTTGTACCCTTTGGGGTGGAAGTCAGGGTGGAGGGAAGGTGGTCTTCCTGCTGTAGGGAGACAAGCTGATTTACAGCTCATGTTCCATGCCCATCAAATGTGTGAGTGGACATACAGGAAGCCAAAAGGGCAGAAAACATCACGCACTCTTAAAACAAACCTAATGTCCTACACAAAAGCATGTATCCCATTGCTCTTGGTTTGGGTGACTCTGATGATCAGGGGGTCTTTTTTCAACCATAAAGTTTACTGAGACTTCAGTGAGAAGTAGGCCTGACCAAGCTAGGAGGCCTTCCTTAATTCTGATGAATGTGCCACTTTCTCTGCCAGCCTCAAAAGAACTCTTGAAAGGGGAACTGTCAACGTATAATGATGAGGGGGGTTTAGAATCCGTAACCAAGACTCCCACAATCCATTCATTCTTTTGTTCACTCAGTCCTCATTCAACAAACACACATTGGAAATCCGTATTTCTGCTTCTGCTTTTAATCACAGGAAGAGTGAATTATCTACACAGATGTTGATGTGCTGGGTACCTGAAAAATGTAGTGGACATTTCCATGTGCTTGCTTTAAAATATTGCATGCAGTCTGTGGGGTTCAACTCTGTATGGTTTTTGCCTCACAGTTTAGTTTATCCAACAGGAAAACAAAACAAACGCACCAGAGAGAAAGGTGTGTGTGTTTCAGTGTGATTGGCTGTTCAGACTCTACCTGTAATCTCTCTCAACTCAGTATCCTCCTAATGAAATGGGGTTGGTAATAGCACTTCCCTAGCATCCTCTTTTGGTGGAACAGGTAGTATCAGTGAAGGTACCTAAATTCTGCTATGCTCCTCTCTGTGTTCCCAAGTAGATAAGAAAGCCATGGAGGAGGAGTATTTTTGTGCCTCCTTCAGACTCCTATAATGATAAAAGTGCCCTCCTTCTCCTCCCTCACACTGGATGTGATCTGTAAGAAAAGTGTCTGCTGGCCCCCAGGGAATGGCAGGTGCTAATCTTTGCTCTCTTCAATACCCACGCATGTGGCCATTGCACAGGTGGCAGAGGGCAGGGGAAGTCTTTGCCGCCGCACTAGAGCCCTCACCTCAGAAGTAAGGCAACTGTTTTTCTCTAATAGATAGTTGGACAAAAGGATTTTGAAAAAATTAGCTGGTGTATAGAATCCCTTTTGTTTTGCCCCTTCATCTAAATAAAAGCAATGGCTTGTGATTGTTAATTTTGGCTCCTAAAACTATGCAGCACTAACAGATGTGTCTTGAAATATTTTTAATATATTAAAAACTAGGACATCTTTTGTGGTCATAAAGAAGGTTTGGTGATTAGCCGAGGGTTGAGCACAGCTGGGGTGTGGGTCTGGCATTTGGAGCTGCCATTGTTCTTTTCCTGGCTGTTCCAGCCTCTGATCCAATCCCAGGTAAGCCACAGGCTCAGCCAGAAAAACCACAGTCACTGCAGACTCACAGCAAGAGTTGCTGGGATCCAGCCACTGCCCGTTAAAGATTACTTTCTGGGCCTAGGTAAGCACCTTAAACATTTTGACCTAAGGTTGTTATAACTCTTTTGAGATGAAAACCAAATAGAATAAGTTAAAAAATTCAAACTGGAATGTGTGAAATCAAATGACATTTGAGTTGTTCAGCTGAAAACATTGCAAAGTCAGCTTTGTGGAAGGAGTCCTCAAAACCAGACACTCTGTGTCAGTGGGTGGCAGTGTTTTAAGTAACCTTTCCTCTTTTCAAGTCTTTTGAAGCAATGAAATATGAACACTGCTACAACAAACACTCCCACCTCTTTCAGAATTTTTTTGTTTTTGAGACTGAATTTCATTCTTGTTGCCCAGGCTGGAGTACAATGGCATGGGCTTGGCTCTCTGCAATATCCACCTCCCAGGTTCAAGCAGTTCTCATTCCTCAGCTTCCCAAGTAGCTGGAATTACAGGCTCCTGCCACCATACCCAGCTAATATTTTGTATTATTAGTAGAAACAGGGTTTCACCATGTTGGACAGGCTGGTCTTGAAATCCTGACCTCAGGTGATCTGCCTGCCTTGGCCTTCCAAAGTGCTGGGATTACAGGATGAGCCACTATGCCCAGCCAGAATTGCTTTTACTCACACTACATGCCTTACCTCCAAGATATCTTAAACATGGTTTTAGACACATAGAATAAAATAAAAATGTTGTGGACAAAGTTCAGCAGCTCCTCAGGCCCAGATTTACTGCCTTTGTGGGTCCTAAGTGTCTCGACTTGGTAATGTTCAAAGGCCTGTTCTATTCAAGATGCTGTGATGACTTCTCTGAAGTTGAGAAACATAAGATTCAACCAGATGAAGAGCTCTGTTATTACCACATTAATTATCTTATGCCATCTGGGGATTTTTGTTTTTAAATACCCTGTCATCATGTGGTAGATCTATATATGCTGACATGGAAAGAGCCCTAAGATATAACTTTTTGTGACAATAAAAGGAAACCAAAGAACAATATACATTACTTGATTTTATTTACATTAAAAGTAAAACAAAATACCTATTTGTAATATGTATATAATGCCAAGAAAAAGGCAAAACACATTGTTTAGGGAGGAGGTAGGAGATTAATGGGGAGATTTCAGATTTTACTTTAATTACATTCAACAGATGGTTATGGAGCCTGTACTCTGTACCTGGCACTGTTCTAGGCTCTGAGGATTCAACAGTGATCAGAAGACAATTCCAGCCCTCATGAAGTTTACATTTAGTGGGAGAGACAGACAATAAACAAAGCAATAGAGTATGGCAGTAAGTATTATGGAAAGAGCAAGTCAGGAAAGGGGTGAGGAAAATTACGGACAGGACTGGATGTTCTAATTAGACAAGACGGGGCTGTCAGGGAGTGCACCACTGTGAAGAGGGCATCAGAGTCAACATGGCATCAAGGGGAGGGGAGGGTGCTAGCCAGGTGCATTTCTGGGGCAAAGGCATTCCCTGCAGAGGGAACAATGAGTGCACAGACCTTAAGTCTGGACTAGAGAGGACCTGTGGGTTTGAGGAACATGTAGAAGCATAGTATTGCAGAGGCTTTGTGAACAATACAGGGTGGGTGGGTGAAGGAGGTCAGATGAAGCTGTGGGCAAGGACTTTGACTCTCACTCTAACTTATTTGGAGAGCCACAGAAGGGTTTTGAACAGAGGGGAAGGGATGTCCTCTAGCTGTCACATTGAAAATGGAGAAGGAAGACCAGTCAGAATAAACTCGAAGAAAGATTATGGTGGCTTAAACCAGTGGTGGCAGTGAGAATGGTAAGACGTGGTGAGAAACTTCATATATATGTTTTGAAGATTGTGACAATAGGACCTGCTGACAGGTGGGATGATGGATAGAAGAAAAAGGGAAGAGTGAATAATGACACCTGGGTTCTTGGTCCAGGTCACTGCAAGAATGGAGTTGCTTTGACTGAAGAGTAGCTGGTAGTAGGAGTAGTAGCAGGTTATCAAAAACTCAACTGGACATGTGATGTCCAAGAGTATATGCTAGATAGGCATTTTTGGTAGGTACTGATTTTTATTAATAAAAAATAAGAGTATAAATCAGTGAAATTAAAAGCAAAAAATGAATAGAGAAAAAATCGATAAAACCAAAAGCTAGTCCTAGCAAAACCTCAGTAAAATCAATAAGTCTCTAGCCAAGCTAACTAAGAAAAAAAGAGAGATGGTACAAATTACTAATGTCAGAAATGAAAGAAAGGACATCACCATAGATTTTATGTACACCAAAAGGATAGTGAAGGAATATTATGAACAATTCTATGCCCACAAACTTGAAAACCTAGATGAAATGGGCCAATTCCTTGAAAGGTGCAATCTGCCAAAACTCACATAAGAAGAAATAGACAATCTGAATAATTCCATATCTTAAGAAAATCAAATCAACATTTAATAACCCTCCAAAACAGAAAGCATCAGCTCAGTTAGGTTCACTGGTGGCTTCTGCTGAACATTTACAGAAGAAATGATCCAATTCTCTACAACCTCTTCCAGAAAATAGAAGCAGAGTGAATACTCCCTAACTCATTCTACCAGGCCAGTTTTACCCTAATACCAAACCAGAGACATTACAAGAAGAGAAAACAATAGACCAGTATCTCTCATCAACACAGATGCAAAAATCCTTAATAAAATATTAACAATTAAAATCCAAAAATGAATAAAAAGAATTATGCACCATGATCAAATGGGATTTATACTGAGTATACAAGGCTGGTTTAACTTTTGAAAATCAACTAATGTCATTCATCACATCAGCAGGCTGTATCATGGTTATATCAATAGATACAGCTCATGGTTATATCAATAGATACGGAAAAAAATTTTGACAAAATTTAACACCCGTTCATGATAAAAATTCTCAGTGAACTAGGAATAGAGAGGAACTTACTTAACTTGATAAGAAGCATCTACAAAAAAACATACTGCTTACATCATATTTAAAGGTGAGAAACTCAAAGTATTCCTGTTAAGATTAGGGACAAAACAAGGATTTCTCTGACACTGCTGCTTTCAACATTGACCTGGAAGTCCAGTCCTAGATAATGCAATAAGACAAGAAAATAAAAGGTATGAATCTTGAGAAGGAAGAAATAAAACTGTCTTTGTTCACAGGTGATATAATCATCTGTGTAGAAAATCTAAAAGAATTGACAAAAAATCTCCTGGAACAATATAATAAGCAATTACTGCAGGGTTGCAAGATGCAAGGTTAATATACAAAAATCAATCAATTTCTTTTTTTAAAAGAAAACAAAATTTGAGACAGGGTCTCACTGTCACCCAGGCTGGAGTGTAGTGGCATGATCATGACTCACTGCAGTCTTGACATCCCTGAGCTAAGGTGATCCTCTCACCTCACCCTCCCAAGTAGCTGGTATACAGGCGCACACCAACACACCCAGCTAATTTTTTGATTTTTATATAGAGATGGGGTTTTGCTATGTCACCCCGGCTAGTCTCAAACTCCTGAGGCTCAGGCCATAGCCTCCCAAAGTACTGGGATTACAGGCATGAGCCATCCCACCCAGCCAATTGTTTTCTTATATACCAGCAAAGAACAAGTGGAATTTGAAATTAAAAACACAAGACCATTTTCATTAGAACCCCCAGAAATAAAATTCTTATGTGTGAATCTAAAACCTTATATATGACTTATATAAGGAAAACTATAAAACTCTGGTGAAATATACCAAAGAATTAAGTAAATGGAAAGATATTCTACATATATGGATAGGAAGACTTAATGTTGTCAAGATATCAGTTCTTTCCAACTTGACACATAGATTAAACACAATCTCAATCAAAATTCCAGTAAGCATAAGAATAAAAATAAATAAATAAATAGTAAAATAATTCTAGCAAGTTATTTTGTGGATACTGACAAACCGGTTCTAAAGTTCAAAGAGAGAAGCAAAAGACCCAGAATAGCCAACAGAATATTAAAGGAGAAGAATAAAGTCAGAGGACTGACTTGTTCTGACTTTAGGACTTACCTCAAAGCTATAGGAAACAAAATGGTGTGGTATTGGCAAAAGAATAGACAAATAGATCAGTGGAACAGGATAGAAGAGCCCAGAAATAGACCCATATAAAATAATTAACTGATCTTTGACAAAGGGGCAAAGGCAATACAGTGAAATAGAGACTTCATCTTTTCAACAAATAGTGCTGGAAAAATTTTACATCCACATGAAAAAAAAAATGACATCCACATGAAAAAATCAATCTAGGCACAGATCTTACACCATTCACAAGAATTAACTCAAAATACATCATAGACCTAAGGATAAAACACAAAACCATAGAATTCCTAGAAGATAACGCAGGAGAAAATCTAGGTGACCTTGGATATGGCAGTGCTTTTTCAGATACACCACCAAAGACAATCCATTAATGAAAGAATGAGTAAGTTGGACTTCCTTAAAATTTAAAACTTCTGCCCTATAAAAGACAATGTCAAGAGAACAAGAAGAGAAGCCACAGACTGGGAGAAAATATTTGCAAAAGACACATCTGATAAAATACTGTTTTCCGAAGTAAGCAAAGAACTCTTAAAACTCAACAATAAAGAAATAACCTGATTAAAAACTGGGCAAAAGTCTGAACAGTCACCTCACCAACGAATATACACAAATGGAAAGTCTATTAGCATCACATGTCACTAGGGAATTGTATATTAAAATAACAATAAGATACCAATACACATCTATTACAGTAGTCAAAATCCAAAATTAACATCACCAAATGCTGGTGAGGATGTGGAGCAAAAGAAGCTTTCATTTATTCTGGTGGAATGCAAAATGGTACAAGACAGTTCGGCAGAAACTGTCAAACTGCCTGTAATTCTGACAGAACTGAACATACTCTTACTGTATCATCCAGCAATCATACCCTTTGGAATGTACCTAAATGAACTGAAAACTTGCGTCCACACAAAAATCTGCATACAGATGCTTGTAGCAGAGTTATTTTTAATTGCCAAAATTTGGAAGTAACGAACATGTAAATGAATGGGATAAATAAACTGTAGTGTATCCAGACAACGGAATATTATTCTGCACTAAAAAGATAGAAGCTATCAAGCCATGAGAAAACATGGAGGAAATTTAAATGCATCTCACTAAGTGCAAGAAGCCAATCCAAAAACACCACACACTGTGATTCCAACTATATGACATTGTAGAAAAGGCAGAACTTCGGAGACAGTAAAAAGATTAGTGGTTGCTAAGGGGTTGGGAGTGGGGAGGAATGACTAGCAAAGCACAGAGGAATTTTAAGGCCGTGGAACTATTCTGCTTGATCCTATAAGGGTAGATGGAAGTTGTTATACATTTTTCAAAAACCATCGAATATACAAAACCAAGGATGAATCCCAATTTAAGCAGCAGACTTGAGGTGATGTGGCAGCATAAGTTCGCTGATTGTAACAAGTGTACCACTGTGGTGTGGGATGTGGCTACTGGAGAGGGTTTGTGTGGGGAGGGAGCATAGGGAACTCTCTGTAGTTTCTGCCCTGTTTTGCTGTGAACCTAAAACTGTCCTAAAAATTAAAGTTTATTAATTAAAAAAATAACATTTGGAGTTTTAAAACACAAATGAAAGACTACTTACAGTCTCTTAAAACTGTGAATGTATGTAGCAATTCTGTTTGTGAAGGGAAATACACTATTTAACAAGAAATTATATTCCTGACATAATATGATATATATACAAAGAACTCATAACTAGTAAATTTTCAACATACGAGTTCAGTGACTAGTAAGAATGAATAAAAATGAAGCTCCTTCAGTTAATCTAAGCAAGGGAACATCTATTTATAGTTACTAATTAAAGGACTCTGTAAAGCAGGAAAACCATGCATGGTAAGTGGTAAGCAGCAAACTGTTCTGTGGATTTAGGCCTCATGATGGTTTAAATTGCCTTGCAATTTGATCTCACCAGTAGCTGACATTTGACTATAGTCCAGTTGCCAGCCAAGGTAAGTCCCTACCCACTGCCCTCTGCAGCTGGCCCCAAGCTCTTGCTGGAAAGGAATGCCTTAAAGGGGACGTACACTGGAAGGCAGTTCAAAGAGGGGGAAAGGGGGAGAAGGTGTAAGTATGACAAAGAAAAAGTCAAACTGCAGAGGAATTATAGAGAAAATAATAGAATAGAATTCATTGAGAACCCAAGGGGATGGAGAAAAAAGAGCCAGCAAGGAGAGTAAGAAAGAAGGAAAGGTAACAGTGTAAGTAGAAAAAACTGTTAGTGGAAGGCAGGTTAAATTTGAAAAGAAAAGTAGAACAAAAAAGCAAAGTAAGTGTGTTGGGATTTACAACAATAGAGGACCACATCATCTCTTCTGCTTGATAATTTTGGGATAATTGGCTGATGCATTAGCCCAGTGGTTCTCAACCGGGAGTATCTCACCCTCCCACTAAGAGACAGTTAGCAGTGTCTGCAAACATTTTTGGTTGTCACAGTTGAGGAGGTGCTAGGGGTGCTGCTAGATTATCAGAAACTATTCAAGACAGCTCCCCACCTCCAAAGAACTGTCTGGCCCAAAATGTTAAGAGAAAAGAGGGTGACAAACTTCATTGGCCCATTGTCAGCACCAATTCCAGACTCCCAATGACTGTGCTTCAATTCACCTAGTGTTTTCTGATCTACATCATGTTATACTGCATAGATCAAATTGATGATCATACCTCATAAAAGGAATTAAAATTTGGCTGAGAAAGTGTATCCAGAGTAGAGAATCCTTTGCTTCACTCTTTCCTTCACAACTGCTCAGTGAGAACCTGCTGTGTGCCCACGGCTGCCAGTGCTTACCAAAGGCTGTGTGGGCTCAAAAGCCAGTCTTCAGAGATGGAAAACAGATTAGTGGTTGCCAGGGTTTAGGGATGGTGGAGAGGAGGGGGTGGGTGTGACTTCCCTTTGGTGATGGCACAGTGCTGTGCCTTGGTTGCCATGGTGGTTGCATGAACCCACACATGTCATGAAGTCACACAGAAGCATAGGCACACTTTGTACCCCTCTCAGCTCTTGGTTTTGTTATTATGCTATAGTTATATGAGACATAACCATTCGGGGAAATTTGGGAAAGAGTACATAAGACCTCTCTGTACTGTATTTTTATCCTTCTGTGAATTTATACTTATTCAAAATAAAAAGGTTTATTAAAAAAGAAAGAAAAAGCAAACCTTAAAAGGGAAAAAAACAAGATTGGCCAAACAACTAATGAAAGATGTAATTTTAATCAGAATAGACAGGAATAGTTCATGCCCACAGAACCCCATGCAGATCTATAAATAGAAAGGGCCAGAAAGGCAGTGTACTCTTGGAGTGTAGTGTTGAAACTGGGAAAACAAACTCACTTTTTATTAAAATTGACCTATTCAGATGCAGTGCCAATAAGAAATACTTATGCCCTCTTGTGGAATCAAAATACTTCTATTTCAGTGAAAGATCTATATTGTTGAAGTATAGCACTAAGTTATATCATCTCTAATATTGTTTAATTGCATGTTTTGCTATAGGGACAAGCAGATCTTTTGAAATATGCTAAGAACGAGACTTTGGAGAACCTGAAACAAATCCATTTTGCTGCTGTTTCATGTGGACTGAATAAACCAGGCACTGAAAATGCTGATGTGCAGAAGCCACGCCGGAGCTTGGAAGTCATACCTGAAAAAGCAAATGATGAAACTGGAGAATGAGGAAACTTACAATAAATCATTATGGAGTTTATAACTCTAGGACCAATTGTAGTCAGATGGGACATGTGCTTTGCACTCACTAATGAAGATAATATTTGGAATTTTAAAGCACAACTGGAATAGCTAATTACAGTCTATTAAAACTGTGAATGTATGTAGCAATCCTGCGTGTGAAGGCAAATAAACTCTTTAACAAGCAATTATATTGCTGGCCAGAATATGCTATATTTGTATACAAAGACATCCTAACTCAGTTCCAGTATGAAGAACAGATTATTCACTCTAGTTCCATTGAGAAACATTTTCCTAAGTGAAAACAATTTCTTAAGATGGAAATGGATTGGATTGTCAAATTAGTATTTATTGGAGAAAAAAAACCTGATCTACGCATTTTTACTTATGTGGGGTTGCCAGAGTCTCTGGGTTCTAGATGATTTTGGTGGCATGCTTGCTGAGCCATAATAACTACAGAGAATGTAAGTGGACAGGCTTCCTGAATCCCCCAAGGACCTTGGAGAGCCGTCAAGGAGAATGTGCAATTGGACTGAAGCTCCCTGGCTGAAGACACATGCCGAGTCAGCACATGGGTAGAGATGATGTAAAAGCAACCAATCTGGAAACAACACATTGTAAATAGTTTTTCATTGTATGAAGTAGTGTTCACATTAAAAAGATGTTTTATGATATTTCTGCAATAGCAGTATATGTGTTTAATGAAGCCTTAACTTTTAAGATTTCTAGTTCAAAATATTCTACTTGAAAGAGTAGCCAATTACTTGTTGAACAGCTTTGTCAAAAATAAGTTGCTTGTCTGGGCTGACCTTATTTTGCTTTTGGTAAGGTTTCAACAGCTTTAAGCAACAGCAGCTGACTGTAAAGTGAACCGAGATGCCAACAGCTGCCCTCTTGATGCTTCTGAATTAGGTCTGTAGTGACATGCACCTCAAGATCTGGCAAATGTCAGTCAAAGGCAGGTAGAGGGGCAGGAGCAGGTGTAGCTTTCCTACAGGTCTACTGGCAACAGATTCCTTCCATTTATGTTTGTCTGAGAAAGTCT
The DNA here is from genome assembly GCF_049354715.1 of Callithrix jacchus. Classification (NCBI taxonomy): domain Eukaryota; kingdom Metazoa; phylum Chordata; class Mammalia; order Primates; family Cebidae; genus Callithrix; species Callithrix jacchus. Next base: position 55,826,158 of record NC_133518.1, read on the forward strand.
CTGTGTCTCCTTCACTTTTGAAAGATAATTTTGTGCCAGCTGACTTTTTAATCCAAGCTTTTATTTTCCAAATCAGTGAAACTTCGTGCTTTCAAGATACTGAACACTGCAGCCTAATTACTACTTCTCCCAAACCAAAACTGCTTTCAAATTTTGGAAGGGTAAATATTTACTTTAAATCTTCAGCAACCCCTTTTTTCTCTATTCAGTGACTCAGGTATGTGAGCCAGATAATTATATGTAATCTTCAGCTGGGTATCTTATTAGTGATTTCCTCACAGTTAAAGAGATGCTCAGGTGCTCATGTTGTTCATTCATTTCTGCCCAGGCTCCTCAATATCCTCTTAAAAAACAATTCTTTGCTCCATTCTTGTCATTTGCATTCTAATGATGTGCTTAAGTTAAGGTACTCGTCGCCACTGCCCTTCTCCAGATGTAATTCCACTTAGAAAATAAGCCTGTTACTTGGATAATAGTGCCTTTCCCTGCACACCCAGCTAACCACCAGGCAGTAGAGTAGGCTCTTAGCTCAGAAATGAACTCTACACGGAGTAAAAGCAAGTCGAAAATAGCAGACAATTAAAAGTAAATTTATAGAATGAGAAATGAAATAATGTATAACTTAGATTATTGTTAACAGTACTTGAACTTAGCTGGTAAGTAAATAGCAATATTCGATTCAAAGTGAAAAATCCAGAAATCATTAAAAATGACTTAAAATATAATGAAATTGAACAAAAAGTTTCTACACTTCTAGTAATGACAGGCATGATCTAATATGTGACTTGAATAACTCTGATAGCAAGACACATGTAATTTATTGTACTTTATACAGGCTTAGAATCAACAATTTTATAATTGAAGGAGTCTGTGAGATCATTCAGTCCTACACTTTCTTTTTCAGATGCCGAAGTTGCAGATAAAAATAAATGCATCATTGCCTGATGTCAAAATGTCTATTAGGGGTAATGTTGGTGCTAAACCCAGCCCGGGGTTTGCTTCACCTTTCCATGATAAAGCGTCAACCTTCTTTTGACCCATCTCATCAGAGGAATAAGCCAGGCCATGAGATTAGCAGGTATGCCTGTTGGGAGTTGTTCCCAAAGCCTCAGCGTTTCTCCTGTTAGTCTAGATCCTCTGCCAGTAAATGCACCATCCTTCATTGAGGATGATGACTCCTATCAGCAGGGCACAAGTTCATGACCAACTGAGCTATTCTGTTCTTTTTTCCCCATTCATATGGAAACAGAAAACATTTATTAAACTGATGAGGGCAAAGGTTATGATTTATGGAACTTTATAAACAGATTTTTCTTACAAAGGACTGACTGGTCCACTCTAGATTGAATCTTATAATTCAATCTAGAATTATAAGATTCTAGAGTGGAGACCTTATAATCCTTGCTGATCAAATAAAAATGAGGTCCCTGCTTCTGGGTTGCATAAATTGTGGTGACAGCAGGGGTCACATGCTTGCTCCCTCCTGTTATCTGCATTCCTTAAATGAGGGGGGCACCCATTTAAGTTACTCATTGTAAATACCAATAATTCCTTGTGAATTTGACTAAAGTGTATAGAGGGCACACTATAGGCACACACACACACACACACACACACACACATACACACACCATTATTCCCAATTAGGAGGAGGAATATATATGATCACAGATAGCATGAAAACAACTGGTAAATCTCCGCTGAGGACACTGGAAAATTTCGAGTTGGACAAAAATGCACAGAAATCATGGAGAACAGCTGGTCAATTCAGTAAGAAATGAAATGTCACACTGACCATCAAGCCCAGTGTCAGGTTCCCAGCAGTTAGGTGGATGTCAGCCCCACAGAGTCAATCCTGAGGCATGTAGGAACACACTAAGTACATTCTGCTTCCCTTTGCACATTCATCTGCAGTGTATCCTCTCAGCTACTTCAAGTGTTGCAGGCATTAATCTACTTTCTGCCAACACTGAGAAAGAAGCTATCTAAACCCAAATGCTTACCATCTCTGGGCGCATATGACCCAGGAACCAGGGCATGGAGCAGAATTCGTAGGGAGGGTGGTGGGCAGCCCCTAGGGAGGCTGCTCTTCCTCACCCACTTGGAGTTGGGCTGTGAAGCACTAAATGGGGAAAGCCATCCAGTTTGCAGACATTTCCACATGCAGTCTTTGCCATGTGGCCTCATTTAGTATGTTGAGGTACTTTGAATTTGATGAATCTTCAATCAAGCATTTTAAAAAGTTATAAATGCAAATTTAATGCAGTTACAACATAGTTCTGATTGACTCATGCAATGAGGAAGAACACCCAAGCTGGATATATCTGTCTACAGGTTCAGTGGTTCAAATACTCACGTCTCGACCAGTATTTGCTATGAACAGACCTAACATTTTCTGTCAGTTGTAAGAATTTTCTATTTGTGATAGTTGACAGTGGGACGTTTTGTTGGGGCTGTGTGCCAAGGACTGTGTCCAAGACGCTTTGCACATATCATTTCATCTTCTCAACAACTGGCAAAGTGTTTGTTTTTTTGTTACAGATGACAAAATGAAGACTTTAGACAGGTTAGTTAACTAACACCACAGAATGCTCAAGTCAGGATTTAAACTCAGCTCTGCCTGCTCCAAAGCTTATATTCCCAAGCATTCTTTTGAATTCCAGATATATATATGTCACCTCTAAACTACAAGTTGGGTACTATCTTGTAAAATATAATAAGGTATTTGGCATTTTATTTATTTACTTTTTGAGACAGAGTCTTAACTCTATCTAGAGTGCAGTGTCACAATCTTGGCTCACTGCAAGCTCTGCCTTTCAGGTTCAAGTAGTTCTCCTGCCTCGGCCTCCCAAGTGGCCGGGACTGCAGGCGTGCACCACCATGCCCAGCTGATTTTTGTATTTTTAGTAGAGGTGGGTTTTACCATGTTGGCCAGGCTGGTCTCGAACTCCTGACCTCATGATCTGCCTGTCTCAGCCTCCCAAAGTGCTGGGATTACAGGCATGAGCCACTGCAGCCTTATTCTTTAAATGCTATACATGAACTCCCTAGAAGCCACTGAGACTTACTCTGATTTTATTGAGCACATTTTAGACACCAGGGATTCACTCTGGACAAAAACAGGCATGGTCCAGCCCCCATGGAACTCAGAGTGTAATTGGGAAGAGAGAGAGATTTATCCAGATAATTCCAAAGATATAGGTACTATTAAAACTATGGAAAGTGCTATGGAGAGGCCCCACTGAGAGGCTACCTGAGTTTCATCCCATCACTTCCCAGCTGAGTGTTGAGGGGAGGTGTGCTTAGCCTACCTTACCTCTGTAATTGTGGAAGTATTTTGTTTAGTGCTGCTTTCCCTTACAGGGGACTTAAGAGTTGTTCGTAAAGGACTTAGACCAGCACCCAGCTAGCAGCGGACTTGTAATGTTGCCATTCGTTATTGATAGGTGGGACCATGAGGGTGTTTAACAGGGCCTCACCGCTCTTGAGAAGATGGAGCGAGTATTTACTGCTCTGTAACACAACCCCTAAAACCTGAAACAGTCACTTATTCTCATGACTGGTGCTTTGTGGGTTGACTGGGCTCCCCTCAGTTTTCTTGCTTGGGGTCTATCGTGAAGGCACTGGCAGATGTCAGCAGAGGCTTTGGTCATGTGATGGGCTGACCTGCCAGCTCACTAGTTCGCAGGGCCACTGCAGGGAGCTCAGCTGGGGCTGTGGACTACAGTGTCCGCATGGGTCTTTCAGTGGCTGGCTCACTGGTTCACAGGACCACTGCAGGGAGCTCAGTTGGGGCTGTGGACTAGAGCCTCCGTATGGGTCTCTCCGTGTGGCTTGGACTCCTCACCACAGGACAGTGTGTTCTGAAAGAGATTGTCCCAAGGGCAAGGATTCCAAAGACCTACATGGAAGTGGCTCTTGTTCCTGAGGCTCCTGGAAACCTATCCTCAGAAGCCTCAGCATGTCCCTGCTGCTACATCCTACTGTTTAGGCAAGTTGCTAGGTCCTGCCCAGGTCCACGGGGGTGGAGAACTCAACCAGAGGGTGACAAGGTCACATTGTGGAAGATGATACGAGATAGGAGATGTTAAGATTATTTTTGGAAAATACAACCTACCTTGGAAGCTTCCCTGAGAAAGCGGTATCTGAGCTGAGGCCTGAAGGCAAAGATGCTCTCCCTACTTGCCCCACCCCAAAGAAAAGGGTCGGCAGCAGGAGATAAAAGAGTGGGAAGCAATTCAGGCACTTTAGACCAAGAGCCCCACATTCTGCAAAAGCCAGTGACAGGAGGGAGTGCAGCCTTGCCTGAGGACCTGAAAGTACAGTGAGACTGGGGTGCAGAGAAGGAAAGGGAGAGCGTGCGGAGTGAGTGGCAAGGGCCTGGGGGCTCTCAGGAAGGGCTTGGTAGGCCTTGTTAGGGAGTTTTTTGTTACCAAAATAAGTCAAATGCTAACAAATGTAAATTTAAAAAGTGCATATTCCTCTCACACTGCCCGTCTCCTACTCCCCAAGGGAAACAGCATGGCCAATGCCTCCTTACATGGCGATGTTCAGATGCCACCAACAAATGCCCTCCTCCTCTCCCTGAGAAGTTCGTCAAGGAAATGCATAGCTCTTTTTAAGGATCAGAGAAATCAAAGCATTGAGTACTTAAGTAAAGGCAATGAGCAATTCAGTTTTATCCACTAGGATAATTATGTATTTATTCAAAGCCACAGATGTTAGGTAGAAAGTAGGGACTAACAGTTTAACAACCTATGTTTAGATGTAACTATTCAAATGTATAAGAACAAGTGTCTCACCTCTAAAAGTATTTTTAAAGTCTCAACAAGACTGTAAACCAAAAACCATTGTAAAAATTCTTTGTAAATGGATCATTGTAGCCATTAAGCTGACAGGTCAAGGTGAGCATTCTGAACATATAACAAATTATAATATAGGTAATAAATATTCAAAGCATAAAGGAAGTTTAATATGAAGAGTAAAGCCCTCCCCTCATCTCCTCAAGCCTCAGTGCTACGGACTTATCATGTGTAATCATCTCTGGTTTGGATTTTTCTGACAATTGTCTCCCAAACTCTGGACCAGTTCTGTCCAATAGAACTTTCTATAATGATAGAAACATCTAAATCTGTGCTGTCTAATATGATAGGCACGAGCTACATGTTGCTATAAATTTAAATTTTATTTAATAAAAAAGTAATACAATAAAATATGAAGTTTCTCAGCTGCACTTGCTGCATTTCAATAAGTCAGTAGCCCCATGTGGCTGACATCACATGAAGGGAGACGAAAAACATGGCTCATTTCACTATCCCTTCTCTTTGCTCTCCCTCCATTCCCAATCCCTAGTCAGAACATTTTCATTTTAGTTCTGTTGGATTACCTTAATAACTTTTAAAATATAATTCAAATTGCTTATTGATGCATCAATTATTGACTTCCATACTTTGATCCACCACCATGTTAGATCAGAAAATTCATGTTCTCTGTTGTTTCTCTCCACAACCTCTGTACTCTTAACTCCCAACCACCTGCTACTACTTGCTGTATCAGCAGTCTCCAGATGCCATTAATATTCTCTTTTGTGACTATAAACTGTCCGTGCTTCTCTGATTGGTTCTAACATTAGAAAATAATAACCAGCCTTTATAATGTTATAATTGCATAAGAATTAATTTGTTATACAAATAGTGTGGCCAAACCTGCAAAAAAAAAAGACATTTGTGATCCTATGCCACCAAACTTGTGCCATTCAAAAGTGAATATGCTAACTCCCATCTTCAGCTGAGGTAGAGAACATTTTCCACGTAAAACAACCCAAAGCGGAAAATATATATGAAACAATAGTTCTCATAGCCTTGGACCCTTGGCAAAGACAGTGATGACTTAGAAAAGGGAAACAAATGGGATGAGCTCTATGATTGCCACAGCTTATGACTTTGAGAGAGTTTCCAGGCCATGGTACAAGAAGGAGAAAGCCCAGCAGAGCCTAGAAGACCCCCTGAACTGAAGCAATGGAGGTGAGATACTTGGGAGACTGAGGTGGCTAGAGTTTTCAGGACAGAGCACCCCAGAGGAGGGAGCCACGCAAAGAAAGAGCAGACATCTGCAGAGTACCGCTCTGGCATCCAGCAGAGTACTGATCATTACACCTGTGAGAGCATTACCTGAGGCAGAGCACAGAACCACTCAAAATAACTGTAGCAACAATCAACCTTTTAACAATTAACCCTCTTGGAAGTCACTGTAGACATTTTTGTAATCATTCTCCCCCATGAAATTTTTATGCCACAGATGTTAATGTATATGTGATACATTATGTATATTATATGTGTATATATATATATATGATACAGATATGTATACCTTTGCTTTATGCATAAATAATAAAAATTTTTCTCTAAAAACTAAATTTTGTCCCTTTGGGAGCAATATTGCCATCTTTGAGAATGTATGGAATAGAGAGAAGAGTACACAGTGTTTACATAGGGCCAGGATAGTGTCAATCAGAGATCCTCATAATTCAGAAGGGTCTTGTCTCAAGTAGGTAATAATTGGCCTGAAAACATACACTGCTCTGGTCCCACCTAAAACATTTAAAAGCAAGACCTGAAAAGATCAAACTTTGTTTTAGTAACTGACCTGCTTGCCTGACCAGGACCCAAAATGATAAAATTCACAAATGTTTCCAAAAGAGAATGAACAAACATGCAAAGAAGCAGAAAAATATGACTTATAATGAGGAGAAAATTAAAACCAACCCAAAACTGGCATAGATATCAGAAATAGTAGACAACAGTATCAAAACACTTACTATAGCTGTATTTCTTCTGTTCAAAACTAAGTAGTGATATAATATTTCTTAAAAGGCCTAAGTCAAACCTCCAGGGATTAAGTTTCAATGTGTAAAATAAAAAATACAATAGATGGGATTAGTGACAGAGTAGATTTTGCAAAAGAAAAGATTAAACTTGTAAACATAGCAATAATACAAAGTATCCAAAATAAAGCACAGATATAAAATATAAAACAAAAATGAATGACCTTCACTACAAGAAAGATAAGAAGGAAGAGAAGACCAGAAAATAAATAACAAAATGGCAAGCATAAATTCCTACTTATCAGTAAAACATTGAATGTAAATGGACTAAACTCTCCAATCAAAAGACATAGAGTGGCTGAACAGATTTTTAAAAAATGACACAATGATCTGTTGCCTTCAAGAAACATACTTAACCTATAAAAATACATACAGACTGAAAATAAAGATAAAGAAAATGATATTCCATGCCCACCAAAACAAAACAAAACAAAACAAAAAACAAAAAAAGGAGAAGTTATACTTTTATCGGAAAAAGTAGATTTCATGACAAAAATTGTAAGAAGAGACAAGGTCGTTATACAATGATAAAAGGGTCAATTCAGCAAAAGGGTATGATGATTACAAACATATATACACCCAAAACTGGAGCAGCAAGATATATAAAGCAAATATTATTAGAGTTAAAGACAGAGATAGACTCCAATATGATAATAGCTGGAGACTCCAACACCCCACTTTTAGCATTGGCCAGATCTCCTGGATAAAAATCAACAAAGAAACATCAGACTTATTCTGCATGACAGAAAAAAGGACCTAATAGACACAGAACATTGTATCAAACAGCTGCAAAATACACATTGTTCTCACCAGCCCATGGATCATTCTTAGGGATAGAACATATGTTGGGTCACAAACTATTTGAAAGCATTTAAATAATATCAAGCATTCTTCTCCGACTGCAGTGGACTAAACCTACACGTCAACAGCAAGAGGAATTTTGTAAACTGTACAAACACATGAAAATTAAACAATATGCTCCTGAATGACCAGTGGGTCAATGAAGAAATTAAAAAGGAAATTGAAAAATTTCTTGAAACAGGTGATAATGGAAAAACAACATACCAAAACCTGTGGGATACAGTAAAAGCAATACTAAGAGGGAAATTTACAGCGGTAAATGTCTACATCAAAAAAGAAGAAAAAACTTCAAACAAATAACCTAATGATCCATCTTAAAGAACTAGAAAAGCAAGGGAAAACCAAATCTAGAATTAGATGAGAAAAAAGAGGCTTTAATAAAGGCCAGAGCAGACATAAATGAAATGAAGAAAACAATACAAAAGATCAATGAAACAAAAAGCTGGTTTTTGAAAAGATAACAAAATTGACAACCTTGAGCCAGACTAAGAAAAAAAGAAAGCAGGCCAAAATAAAGAAAATCAGAGATGTAAAAGGAGACATTGCAACTGATACTGCAGAACATCAAAGGATCATTAGTGGCTGCTATGAACAACTATATGCCAATAAATTGGAAAATCTAGAAGAAATGGATAAATTCCTAGACACCTGCACCCTACCAAGATTGAATCAAGAAGAAATCCAAAGCCTAAACAGACCAATAACAAGTAACAAGGTTGAAGTTATTATAAAAAATGTCCCATTAAAAAAAGTCTGGAACATGATGACTTCACTGTTGAATTCTACCAAACATTTTAAGAAGAATTAATACCAATTCTACTCAAACTATTCCAAAAAATAGAAGAGGAGAGACTATTTCAAAACACATTCTATAAGGCTAGTATTACCCTGATACTAAAACCAGACCAAGACAGTTCAAAAAAAAGAAAACTACAGGCCAATATCTCTGATGAATATTGATGCAATAATTCTCAACAAAATACTAGCAAACCAAATTCAACAACACATTAGAAAAATCATTTATCATAATCAAGTTGGATTTATCCCAAGGGTACAGAGATGGCTCAACATATTCAAATCAATCAATGTGATACCTCACATCAACTGAATGAAGGACAAAAGCCAAATGATCATTTCAACTGATGCTGAAAAAGCATTTGATAAAACTCAACATTCCTTCAAGATAAAAAAAAAAAAGGCCAGGCGTGGTGGCTCACACCTGTAATCCCAGCACTTTGGGAGGCCAAGGTGGGTGGATCATGAGGTCAAGAGATCAAGACCATCCTGGTCAACATGGTGAAACCCCGTCTCTACTAAAAATACAAAAAATTAGCTGGGCATGGTGGCACGTGCCTGTAATCCCAGCTACTCAGGAGGCTAAGGCAGGAGAATTGCCTGAACCCAGGAGGTGGAGGTTGCGGTGAGCCGAGATCGTGCCATTGCACTCCAGCCTGGGTAACAAGAGCGAAACTCCATCTCAAAAAAAAAAAAAAAAAGCCTCCAAAAACTGCGTATAGAAGGAATATCCAATATCCCTGAACATAATAAAAGCCATATATTACAGACCCACAGATAATACGATACTGAATAGGGAAGAACTGAAAGCCTTTTCTCTGATCTAGAACATAACAAGGATATCCACTTTCACTACTGTTATTCAACATACTATGGGAAGTCCTTGCTAGAGCAATCAGATAAGAGAAAGAACTAAAGGACATTCAAATGGAAAAGGAAGAAGTCAAATTATCCTTCATTGCAGATGACATGATCTCATATTTGGAAAAGATAATGACTCTACCAAAAAACTGTTAGAACTGATAAATTCAGTAAAGTCACAGGATGTAAAATCAACATACAAAAATTAGTAGCATTTCTATGTCAATAATGAATAATCTGAAAAAAAAGGAAAAACGTAACCCCACTTGTGACAGCCACAAATAAAATTAAATATCTAAGAATTAACCAAAGAAGTGAAAGATGTCTATAATGAGAATGATAAAACATTGATAAATGAAATTGAAGAGGACACCAAAAAAAATGGAAAAGTATTCCTTATTCATGGATTAGAAGAAACAATATTGTTAAAATTTCCATATGCCCCAAAGCAATCTACAGATTCAATGCAGTCCCTATCAGAATACTACTGACATTCTTCACAAAAATTGAAAAAAATTCTAACACTTATGCGAAACCACAAAAGACCCACAATAGCCAAAGCAATTCTGAGCAAAAAGAACATAACTGGAGGAATCACATTACCTGACTTCAAATTATACTACAGAGTTATAGTAACCAAAACAGCATGGTACTGGCATAAAAGCAGACCCATGGACCAATAGAACAGAATACAGAACCCATAAACAAATCCACACACAGTGAACTCATTTTCAACAAAGGTGGTAAAACATACACTGGGCAAGACACCATCTCTTTAATAAATGGTGCTGGTAAAACTGGATATCCACATGCAGAAGAATAAAACTAGTCCCCTATCTCTTGCTATATAAAAAAATCAAATCAAAATAGATTAAAGACCTAAATCTAAGGCCTCAAAATATGAATCTACTACAAGAAAACATTGGGGAAATTCTTCAGGACATTGGTCTGGGCAAAAATTACTTGAGTAATACCCTACAAGCACAGGCAACAAAAGCAAAAATGGACAAATGGGATCACATCATGTTAAAAGCTTCTGCACAGCAAAGGAAACAATCAACAAAATGAAGAGACAACCCACAGAATGGCAGAAAATTTTTGCAAACTATCCACTTGACCAGGGACTAATAACCAGAATATATACAAGCTTAAATAAGTCTGTAGAAAAAAAATATAATTCTCCAATTTAAAAATGGGCAAAAGATTTGAATAGACATTTCTCAAACAAAGACATACAAATGGCAAACAAGCATATGATAAACTTGTCAACATCATTGATCATCAGAGAAATGAAAATCAGAACTGCAATTAGATATCCTCTCACCCCAGTTAATGGTGTGAGGATAAAGGGCTTTATCCAATATCAGGCAATAACAAATTCTGACAAGGATATGGAGAAAAAGGAACCCTCATACATTGTTGGTGGAAATGTAAACTAGTACAACCACTATGGAGAACAGTTTGGAGATTCCTCAAAAATCTAAAAACTAAGCTACCATAGGATACAGCAATCCTGTTGAGTATATACCCAAAAGAAAGGAAATCAGTATATCAGAGAGTTTTGTGCACGCCCATGTTTATTACAGCACTGTCCACAAAGCCAAGATTTGGAAGCAACCTAACTGTCCAACAGCAGATGTATGGATAAAGAAAATGTGGTACTTAAACACAATGGAGTACTCTTCAGCCACAAAAAGAATGAAATCCTGTCATCTGCAATAGCGTGGATGGAACTGGAGGTCTGTATGTTAAGTGAAATAAGCCAGGCACAGAGAGACAAACATCACATATTCTCACTTACTTGTGAGATACAAAAAATCAAAACAACTGAACTTACGGACATACAGAGTAGAAGGATAATTGCCAGAGTCTGAGAAGGGTAGTGAATGGGTGTTGGAGGAGGTGGGAATGGTTAATGGGTACCAAAAATAGAAGGAATAACATCTAGTATACAGCACAGCAGGGGGACAACAAAAATAATAATAATTTAATTGTACATTGTAAAATAACTAAAAGAGTATCATTGGATTGTTTGTAACACAAAGGATAAATGCTTGAGGGGACAGATACCCTATTTCTCATGATATGACTATTATGCATTGCATCATGTATTCCATAAACATACACACCTACTAGGTGCCCACAAAAATTTAAATTTTTTTCTTTTAATGAACAGAGTATCAGTGAGCTGTGGGACAACTTCAAATAGCCTCATGTAAATGCTATTGGAGTATCTGAAGAACAAGAGTGAGTGAGAAGGACAAAAAAAATAGTTAAAAAAATAATATCCAAACATTTTCCATATTTGGTATACATTGTAAACCCACAGATCCAGGAAGTTCAACAAACCCCAGGCACAAGATGCGAGAAGAAAACTACACCATGGCACATACCACAGTTAAATTGTTTCAAACCCACAGTGATAAGGAGAAAAAAATTGTACACAAAGCTAGAGAAAAAAATAAAGACATTTTATACAGAAGAACAAAAATAAGGATGGTAGCAATCTGTCTTCAGAAACAGTGTGAGAAGGTAGTGAAGCAATATCTTTAATGTACTGACTCCAAGAAAAAAAATTCTTCCTAGATTTCTATACCAGCAATAAATGTCTTTTAAGAGTAGAAAAATAAAAATAAAAATTCGGTAAAGCTGAAGCAATTCTTTACCGACAAACTCACATTAAAAGAACACTTTTTTTAAGCTCCCAACAAGTAGAAAATGAAACCAGATAGAATTACTGATCTGCTCACACAAAAAAAGAAGAGTACTTGAAATGGTAACTACATATATATTAAATAAAAACATTTTAATTTTTTTCTTATTGCTTAACTCTCTTTAAAAGATAAAATAACAATGCAATGTGAGCTTTATATGCATACACAGTATGACAACAATTGCACAAAGTCCTAGGGGGAGAACTGGAAGTAAATTGTTGCAGGATTCTTATGCTGTATATTAAATGGTATAATTGTACTTAAAAGTAGGCTATTATATGTTGATGTAGACTATAAGCCCTGGGAAACTACTAAAGTAACATAATAAAGAGTTATAGTTAATAAGCCAACAAAGGAAGTAAAATAGAATAAAAAAATACTTAAAGGAAAGCAAAATAAGAGGAAAACGGAGCAAAGAATACATGGGACAAATAGAAAAATAGATAACAACTGGAATTATTAAATACAAACACTTCATAAATTTGACTTTAAGATAAACTTCTGCCCTTCAAATGACACTATTAAGACAATTAAAACTCAAGCCACAGAATGGGAGAAAGTATTTGCAACACTATATTTGATAAAGGACTTGTTTCCAGAATATTTAAAGAACTCCTACAACTCAGAAAGCAAACCATAATTCCAGCACTTTGGGAGGTGAAGGAGGGCAGATCATGAGGTCAGGAGTTTGAGACCAGCCTGGCCAACATGGTGAAACTCCATCTCTACTAAGCTGGGCATGGTGGCAAGACCTGTAATCCTAGCTACTTGGGAAGCTGAGGCAGGAGAATCATTTGAACCCAGAAGGTGGAGGTTGTAGTGAGCTGAGATCACACCATTGCACTCTAGCCTGGATGATACGGTGAGACTCCATCTCAAAAAAAAAAAAAAAAAAAAAAAAAAAGCATACCAATATGATAAAAATAATAGATAAAGGACAATTGACATAAAATATAACAATAGACAAAAAGCATTTGAAAAGATGCTCAACTTTATAAGTCATTAGGGAACTGGAAATTAAAACCACAACGTACATCACTCCACACTCACCAATATGGATAAAATTTTAAAGACTGATGATATGGTTTGACTGTGTCCCCACCCAAATATCATCTTGAATTCCTACATGTTGTGAGAGGGACCCACTGGGATGTAATCGAATCATGGGGGCACGTCTTTCCTATGCTCTTCTCATGGTGGCAAATAAGTCTTACAAGATCTGGTGGTTTTATAAGGTAGAGTTTCCCTGCACAAGCTCTCTCTGCCTGCTGCCATCCATGTAAGATATGACTTATTTCTCCTTGCCTTCACCATGACTGCGAGGCCTCCTCAGCCACTTGTAACTATAAGTCCATTAAACCTCTTTCCTTTGTAAATTGCCCAGTCTCTAGTATGTCTTTATCAGCAGCATGAAAATGGACTAATACAATTGACAATACTAAATGTTGGTGAAAATATATTTCTTATACATCATTGTTGGAAAGAAAATGGTACAACCACTTTGAAAAATGGTTGGACATTTTTAAATATTGTTAAACATCCACCTGATCTATGAACTAGCAATTCTAATTCCAACTTATATCTACTGTAAGACTCACACAAGAATATTTATACTAGCTTAATTCATATTCATAGTATTCAAAAACCTTAAACTACTCAAATGACCATCAATACAAAAATGGAAGAACAAATTGGGCTATATTCATGAAATAGACATATGTTCAACTATAAGAATAAGGTGGTACCTGCAACAAATGTGGGTGACTTCATAAAACCTCTTGCTGAGTAAGACACTACAGACTACATACTGTGTGATTCCATTTACAAAGGGTTCTAGAATAGGCAAAAGTAAGAGATAGTAATAGAAATCATGTCAGTGGTTTCCTGAAGTGGGGTGGGATGTAGTGGAAATTGACCCCAAAGGGAACTTTCTGGAGTGATTTACATGTAATATAGATGTAAGAAGTCAATATCCTGATTGGCGTAGCACACCGGGTTGCAACTAGTGTCCAACTAGTACAAATAGTACAACTAGTTAACCTAGTTCTAGTTACAATATACTTGACATCTGTCAAAACTCATTGAATTGTACATTTGAAGTCTTTACATTTTATGGTATGTAAATTATACCTCAGTCAAGCTGATTTTATATCTTAAAAATAAAAAAAATGTAAAAACTAGGAGAAAAACAATTGGAAGTAGGAGCAGAGTTGGGGAATATGCTATATCATTATTACTATTATTTCATGCCTTTCCCTTAGTAAAATCTTTCTTGTTTCTTAATTATATAATTTATTACAGCTTATTATAATGAGTAGTAGTATTGAGACAGAGTCTCGCTCTGTCACCCAGGCTGGAAGATCTGTTAGGAAGCTATTACTGTCAACCAGGCAAGCAATGATAGTGGTATAGAATAGACTGTGTCCATAGAGATGGGAGACGTCATCACATGTGGGGTCTTAGTTGGATGCAGCAGGAAAAAAAATGAAATCAAGGCTTGCTCCTTGGTTTCACCTGAGCAGCGAGGTGAACAGCATGCCATTCAATGAAAGCAACAAGACGTAGGGGAAAGCAGGTCTGGAGAAAAATGTTAAAAGTGCCCTTAGGACCTATCTAAATTGAAGTGCCAGATAGACTGATGGAGCCAGTGTATATGTTAGATGGTCCAGGCAGCGAGAGACTGGGGACACAGGTTTGAGAGTCTTCAGTGATATTTAATGTCCTGCTCAATCACTGATAGGCCCTTTTATTTAGGAAATCTTGTGTGTCAATTCTGGAAATATTTTTCTACTATTTATTTAATTATAATCTCTCTATTCTGCCTATTCTTTCTAGAATTCCTATTACAACTGACCTTTTGTATTTATGGAATCCACATTTGTAGATTCAACTAACAGCAGATAGAAAATATTTTTGTAAAAAAAGTACTTCTAACTAATGGTGTCCAGTAAAAAAAATAAACAAATGAACAAAGGATGGTTGTGTCTGCACTGAATGCTTACAGACCTCTTTTTCTTGTCATTATTTCCTGAACAATGCAGTATAACAACTATTTACATAGCTTTTTCATTGTATTAGGTATTTCAGGATACTCGAAGATGTGCATAGATTGTATGCAAATACGACACCATTTTATATACAGAACTTGAGCATTCATGGATTTTTGATGTCTGGGGGGGGCGGGGGGTGTCCTGGAACCCATCCCCCACAGATACCAGGGAATGATTGTAGATGGATGTTAAACCTTCTAGATCAATCCACAGGGTCCCTTAACTATACATTTTATTTTCTTAATGGTTTCTCGTTCAGTTCTTAGGCTGATTCATGTGATGCTAGCTTTAATATTTCCTGTTTTAAGACCTCTTTTTTTCTGGGGATTACATCTTATGGGAACTATTCCTGTTTTGTGATTACAGTTAGGACTTCATTTAGATCTATTTAGATCCTTCTAATTTTTTTTCTCCCTATTATTACCTCTGTTATTACAGTTTTTCTGTGTATTTGTCTTGGTCCTTCTGTCTTTTACACTAATATTTTTCATGGTGTGGATCAGGAGGTCCCTGGAGCTCTGTTCTTTTTTATGAACACAGACCTGTTTGCTCAATATTCATGGCTGGGAAGGTTTTCATGCAAGTGTGTTGTCCTCTGGGTCTTTCCCCTGAATGGAGGAACTGATGTAGTGGATGGAATGTGTCTACCCTCAGGCCTCATCATAGGGGCACAAGCAAGAAATGGCATCAGGCTGACATTTTGAGTGCTTTTAAATTTAGTGGAGTCTGAAATCTTCCAAGAAATCACATTATTACTATTTAAATAAGGAATAATGAATAAGTTACCCCTCCCTGAAAACCCATGCCCAGGTACATATCACTAGCCAATAAAGTCCTTCACAAGGCATTGACCCATCAGTGATGTCTGCCATGGGTGTAGGAAGGAAGGCTCATAGTAAGAGGCTCTCACATGTCCTTCCTGCTTCAGCCCACACATCTGTCCAAGTCATAGTTCAGACCCAGCCTGGAGGAGATTAATTGGGCTGGGGCTTATATGACAATCATTTCAGCCAGTGGTAACTCATACTTAAATTTATGTAAACTTATCTTACTCTCTGTGCCAGAATGCTGACAAGAGGGCTGCCCTGAGAGAGAATTAGTTTGAGCATGAAATAGCCACGTGCATTAGTCCCAAAATACATGTGTATGGTTAAGTGAGTGATTATATTCCAAGGTTGATGCAAGTTATTTAGGGAATGACTATCCCTCTGTTACCTCGGCAGGCATGGTTCATCAGAGTTCACTGCATGTAACCCTATTTTAATGGCTCATAAGACAGACAAATATATTGGCCCTGCAAAGGAAACCAAACAGGATGTTATCGTTAGTAACTTGGAACAACAGATTGGAATATTTTAAGAAGGACACTTTAGTAAAAGGGATGTGTATCAGCAGATTTTATATCCACAAAGATAAATTACAGCAATGAACACAGGAAGGACAAACAGTCCAAATGCAAGATGGGCCAGGCCTGATTCATCCGGGGTTAGCAGAGCACCCACCAAGGAAGACGTTAACGCTTCACAATCATCATGAGTCAGTGAGGCTACATGTCAATCATAAATATTCAAAATGTAATGGTGGGATAAATGATGATTGTCATCATCAGGAACGGAAATTGGCAAGAGTTGTACACAGAAATGGTTTTAGGAGCCAGGCTGGTGACATAAATGTGTGAAACTGATGAGAGTACAATCAGGAGTGGTGAGGACTGTGACCAACTGGAGAATAAATGTCACTCTGAAGACATCCTCATTCAGATTATATATTCACACACACACACACACACACACACACACACACTCTGGCCAGTCAGATAGAAGTTTCTCAGAGCCCACAGTGTCTTTGGCATCGTAAGGAATCAGCAGCCCCTCTCTCCAGAACTGTTGCCTTAATGATTGTGGCAGTTGTCCAACACTGGGATACTTGTGAGCTGTAGTATCTCTTAGAGTTACCACACCACTATTGTTTTGCAGTACTATGTTTTCACTTTCTCACAAAGGGGAAAGGGGTAGTCCTTAAAATTTCAATTAATGGAAAAATGTAACTGACCATATAAATATATTGGATGCAAATATATTCTACCAAGGGATTGCAGAGGAAAACATTGAGAATGCTCTTCTGTGGATGTGAGTGTTCGTCGCTGCTCACTGCGGAGATCTTTTCACCTAAAGCATGAAGGGGAAACTAAAAGAGCCCACCCCAAGTAAGCAGATGGGAGGGACCTTTGGACACAGCTCCTTGGACTGTGTTAGCCAAGTGAAAGTAATTAATGGGTTAGCAGCCAAGTAATGTCAGCCTTCGTGTCCATGATGAAGCTGCTCTCTGTTCTCCTCAAAAACAAGGAACATGTTGGTTCAGAGCCAGAAACTTTCTGACCCCAGGAAAGCTCCATGGCATCAGGTTATCCAGAGACAGTGGAAGCCTCATTTCCATGCAAGCTGAAGTCAAGGTAAACAGTGACTTCTGGGACAACCCTGAAAGCAGCCCATTTTCAGGGAAGAGTATAATACAATAATCTTCCATCTTCTCTTAGGGTTTATATATAAATATAACATCAGAAGTCTATTTTCTGAATTTTCTATTAATTATGTAGCCTATATTATATAGGTTATAATATATATAGCATTATCTACAATATAGGTTACATAATGGAAAATCAGAAAATGGACCTTCAACAGTTGTGGAAACTAGTTAAGATATGGAAAAAACTCCTATTAACTAGACCTTTGTAGAAGTAGAATTTGAAGGACCGTCTTTTCTTTTCCAGCGAGGGAAAATCATATAGATTGATTTGGAGAAAGAGGTAAAAATTTTCTTCAATATAAAGAGCATGGGTCTCCATGTAATTTGCAGGGACATATAGTGAAGGAAAAGAATGACCCTGGTTGAAGTACAGGTCTTTTTCCTCCTTTCCTCCCACATCGGCTGTTGGATCATGCATTTTCTACATCTCGGAAATTTTGAAAGTCAATATGGAGGATAATTAAGTGAAAAAGGCAAATCAAAGTCATATTCACAGATTTAGGTGGTCTCAATGAGACTTGAGCCTTGGAATTTTGCAGTCTCTGTAGGAATATATCAGGAGCTAAAATGTGTCTCCTTTGGGCGTAGGCAAATGAAATGGTTGGCATAAACAGTGGATGTTGTGGACTGAATGTTTGTGGGTTGAGATCCTAAACCCCAAGGTGATGGCCTTTGGTAGGTGATTAGGTCAGGAGGGTGGAGCCTTCATGAATGTGATTAGTGCCCTTATGAAAGTCACCCCAGAGGGCTCTCTTGCCTCTTTCTGCCATGTGAGGACACACTGAGAAGTCAGCAGTTTGCAGCCTGGAAGAGGGCTCTCCCCAGAACCTGACCATGCTGGCACCCTGATCTCAGACTTCCAGCCTCCAAAACTGTGGCAGAGAAATGTCTTGTTTATAAGCCATGGGTCCATGGCACTGTTGTAGCAGCCTGAGCTGACTGTAACAATGGGTTTCTACTCAGCAATGAAAAAGAGCAAGCTACTGATGCACACAGCGCCACTGTTGAGCAAAAGAGAACTTCTTGGATGGGGACACAGAACTTATGGGAATTATGGAAATATGCCATACCTTGAGTAGGGTCATCATTACACAGGTGTATACACTTGTCAAAGCCTTGAACTAGCTACTTCAAATGAATTAAACCTCAGGAATTTTTTTTGTTTGTTTTTTGAGACAGGGTCCCACTCTGTCACGCACGCTGGAGTGCTGTGGCACAATCACGGCTCACTGCAGCCTCGACTTCCTGGGCTCTAGCGATTCTCCTGCCTCAGCTTCCTAAGTAACTGGGACTATAGACACACACCACCATGTCCTGCTAATTTTATTTTATTTTATTTGTTTTGAGATAGAGTCTCACTCTGTCACCCAGGCTGGAGTGCAGTGGCTCACTACACTCAGCTCACTATGACCTCCACCTCCCAGGTTCAAGCAATTCTCCTACCTTAGCCTCCCAAATAGGTGGGATGACAGGCAAGTGCTGCTATGCTGCTAATTTTTGTATTTTTAGTAGAGACAGGGTTACGCCTTGTTGGCCAGGCTGGTCTTGAACTCCTGTCCTCAAGTTATCTGCCTCCCTCAGCCTCCCAAAGTGCTGAAATTACAGGCATGAGCCACCACTCTCAGCCTAATTTTTCAATTATTATTTATAGAGAGAAGGTCTCATGAGGTTGCCCAGGCTAGAAAACCTCAGTTTCTAAAGCATACAGAGAGGAAGTTTGGGAACCATGGTGCTCAAATTCAGAAACTCAGGCCTAAAGAAGTCAAGTGATTTCCCCAGAGTGATAGGTAAGGATTAAGCCCCATTCCTGCCAACGCTCTGTGCAACTGTCCTCACAGCACCTCCTTCCTTAAAGCCAGTACCCCACGGTTTCTTTTCATCATTATCCTTTTCTTTCTGAAAAATAGATGCTCACCTTGTGGTGGGTCCTGCCTCTCACCGCCAAGTGTGAATATGTACCTTGGTCCAGAAGAAATGGGTTTTGTATCCTGGAAACAAGGCCAGGGCTCTGCCAGAAAAGCTTCTTTGTTGCCACAGGCTGTAGGTAATTTCGCTTATCTGAATTGCATAATTGAGCAGGGCTGAGCACTATAATCCCACAACAGACCATTGTAGATGGACCTGGCATATCCAGCCCAGCGCGGCCATCACATGCAGCTGCCTCCCCCAGGGTCTCTGGCCCAGAGATTGTGCCTTTGTCAGCTAAGCAGTTTTTTAGAGTCCTGTCACTTTTGATATTTCTTTGACCTAAATGTGATACATCACATAGAAAATATATGCCAGCAAAAAAGTCCCATACATAAGTTATGCCTCACATATGTATGCTTTTGACAGGATTTTTGTTCTTTCTAATCAACAAACAAATGAAGGCATTATACCATGTGCATTCATTACACTTAATTTATCAAGCACTTATATGTGCCAGGCACTGTTCTACATGCTGGGGAAGGAGAACACCAGCTAACTCTCTTAAGGGGGCACAGGCACCAAACAAACAGACCTCTAAATGAAATTGCATGAGTGGTAATATGAGTTTTCCAGAAACAAGTCAAGTTCCAGCAAAGAACAGCAGGAGGGGTTCTACCCCAGATATGGATGTCAAGGGAGGCTGCTCTGAAAACACGACACCGAAAAGGTGAGATTCGCTTACATGAAGGGTGGAAATAGCATTCCAGGCAGAGAGGAGCATGTGCAAAGGCTCTGAGGCAGGAAGGAGCTCAGGTGGGTAGAGACTGGGAAGAGATAAGCAAAGGGAAGAGAAGCACTAGATGAACCTGGAGAGATGGGCCGGAATGGATAATTTGGAACCCTGTAAACCAGTCAGGGTGCTGATGCAATTATCCATAGCAAGATGCCATGTGGTCTCAATGACAGAGATTGCAAGAGAGAGATGGCGAGACGAGGGTGCATCCAAGCAAGCTATGCATCTTAGTCCCACCCTTCAGGCCACCTGGTCACCTTCTACTTGATGCAACATCAAGCTATGTTGGATGCACCCTCGTCTCTCAACAAGCTATCACTATGTTGGGGATAAAGACTTTCCAAGCAACTGGATGAGTCAGATAAGGAAAGGAAGGAACCTGGGATAACCTCTGAGATTCTGGCTTGAGAAATGAAGCAGGTAAGTTTAGGGAAGGAGCACATTGCAGGGACATCAAGAGTTCTTGTTTGGACATGCTGAGGTTGACACCCTATTAACCATCTACCTGGAGATGTCAAGTAGGCAGTTGGATGTATGAGTCTGGAGCTTAGAGGCGCAGTCAACACTAAGGAACATTAGCTCTAATGAGCCTTACCATCATCTCTCTAATGGTTATTATTTCTCTTGTTCTCTGTAGCTCTGCTGTTGAGGATCAAGGGTAGCCATCAAAGCAGCTCTCACACCACCTGTCTGAGGGGAGGCAGATGCGATATTCTCAGTGCCTAACAACTGGCACACTGCAGTGTGGACAATGCAGTAAGGTGAGGTAGCCCTAGCCTCGGGGGGCTGCTGGGTGTCACATGTCTGCCAGCTGAGGTACGAGCACTAGGACAAGGTGCCCCTCACTCCCTGCAGGTGCAGGCCTGCTTTGGCCAGAGGGTAGGCTGGGGCATAGAGGCTATGGTAGCCTGGCAGGGCTAGCGGATACCCAGGGAAGTCCAAGAGAGGGCTGGGGGGTAGGAAGAGGGGAGAGAAACAGGGGAGTTCCCACCAGTGGCTATTTTCCTAACCTTATGGAAACATTTCAACATTCCAGCACAGGTGTGGTTGTTTCAGTATGTGTCTGCTTATCTTCAGCCTGGTGGGGATGAACCAAACCAAGAGTAGAAAGTTCCCCTCCCGCCACCCCATCCCCACCTCCACTATACACCTACCAGGTTCAGATCTGGGCTGTTGATGCTCTTTATCTGAAAGAAACCAGAAGCAGGGAAGAGTAGAGAGCTGGGTCAGGGCTTGTTGGGGACCCACACTCACACACTGTTCCTTCCTGTCTATCAGGACCCACAGAAACCACTGTGGGGCTCCAGCTCCCCCAGAATCCCAGAAGCAGATGTTGACCTGGTGCCTGCCTGGCTGTGGGACCAAGTCTGCATCCCAACATCTGAATGGAGCCTTTGAGGCCTCCTAGGTACCCATGTACTCCTTGGGATGTAACTAACAGAAGAATGCATAAACAAGTTGTGATGTGGTCACACAGTGGCCTACCTTAGAACAACAATGACAAATCTAATACCACGACTCACCAAAGAGGTACCTTGCAGATATAATGTTAGAGAAAGAAGCCAACAAAAAAGACTCCTTTTATTCAATACAAGAAATACGTCTCCTCCTCCTCCTCCTTCACCTCCTCCTTCTCCTTCTCCCCTTTCTCCTTCTCCTTGTCCTCTTTCTCCTCCTCCTTTCTCCTCCTTTCTCCTCCTCCTTTTTTTCTTCTCCTCCTTCTCCTTCCCTTTCTTCTCTTTTTTCTTCTTCCCATTTCTTTCTCCTTCTCCGTCTTCTCATTCTTCCTTTTGTTCCTCTGTTCCTCCTCTTGCTGCTCTTTCTCTTTCCTCTTCCTTTAATTCTCTTCCTGGCCAGCCCTGCATAGCATGTGGACATGCCTGTAATCTGTTCAGAACACGTGGGGACCCTGCTATCATTAAGCTTATTATTGATGCAAAGCTCCAGATCAGAGTCATAAACATCAATCTAATAAGGTCATATCCCTACTTAAAGTGACAATGCATTGTACCTGGAATCAATTCAAAACTCTCTGCTGTGGCTTAAAACAAGGGCTGGAAAACTGCAACCTATGGGCCAAATTCTGCTTGTCATCAATAAAGTTTTGTCAATATAAAGTTTTTTTGGAACACAGCCATGCCCAATCCTTGCATATTGCCTATGGTTGCTTTCAGCTACAAGGGCAGAACTGAGTGGTTGTGGCTGAGACCCATAAAGGATCATAATGCCTACAACCTTTTTTTTTAAATTACATTTTAGGTTTTGGGGTACATGTGCAGAACATGCAAGATAGTTGCATAGGTACACACGTGGCGTGTGATCTGCTGTCTTCCTCTCCTTCACCCACATCTGGCATTTCTCCCCATGCTATCCCTCCCCAGCTCCCCCCCACCACTGTCCCTTCCCTATTCCCCCAATAGACCCAAGTGTGTAGTGCTCTCCTCCCTGTGTCCATGTGTTCTCATTCATGGCCCACCTATGAGTGAGAGCATGCGGTATTTCATTTTCTGTTCTTGTGTCAGTTTGCTGAGAATGATGTTCTCCAGATTCATCCATGTCCCTACAAAGGACACAAACTCATCATTTTTGATTGCTGCATAATATTCCATGGTGTATATGTACCACATTTTTCCAGTCCAGTCTATCATCGATGGGAATTTGGGTTGGTTCCAGGTCTTTGCTATTGTAAACAGTGCTGCAATGAACATTCCTGTGCATGTGTCCTTATAGTAGAACGATTTATAGTCCTTTGGATATATACCCAGTAATGGGATTGCTGGGTCAAATGGAATTTCTATTTCTAGGTCTTTGAGGAATCGCCACACTGTCTTCCACGATGGTTGAACTAATTTACACTCCCACCAACAGTGTAAAAGTGTTCCTATTTCTCCACATCCTCTCCAGCGTCGGCTGTCTCCAGATTTTTTAATGATCACCATTCTAACTGGCATGAGATGGTATCTCAATGTAGTTTTGATTTGCCTTTCTCTGATGACCAGTGATGATAAGCATTTTTTCATATGTTTGTTGGCCTCATGTATGTCTTCTTTTGTAAAGTGTCTGTTCATATCCTTTGCCCATTTTTGAATGGGCTTGTTTGGTTTTTTCTTATAAATCTGTTTGAGTTCTTTGTAGATTCTGGATATCAGCCCTTTGTCAGATGGGTAAACTGCAAAAATTTTTTCCCATTCTGTTGGTTGCCAATTCACTCTAGTGACTGTTTCTTTTGCTGTGCAGAAGCTATGGAGTTTGATTAGGTCCCATTTGTCTATTTTGGCTTTTGCTGCCAATGCTTTTGGTGTTTTGGTCATGAAGTCCTTGCCTACTCCTATGTCCTGAATGGTTTTGCCTAGATTTTCTTCTAGGGTTTTATGGTGCCAGGTCTTATGTTTAAGTCTTTAATCCATCTGGAGTTAATTTTAGTGTAAGGTGTCAGGAAGGGGTCCAGTTTCTGCTTTCTGCACATGGCTAGCCAGTTTTCCCAACATCATTTATTAAACAGGTCATCCTTTCCCCATTGCTTGTTTTTGTCAGGTTTATCAAAGATTGTATGGTTGTAGATATGTTGTGTTGGCTCCGATGCCTCTGTTCTGTTCCATTGGTCTATATCTCTGTTTTGGTACTAGTACCATGCTGTTTTGATTACTGTAGCCTTGTAGTATAGTTTGAAGTCTGGTAGTGTGATGCCTCCTTCTGTGTTCTTTTTGCTTAGAATTGACTTGGCTATGTGGGCTCTCTTTTGGTTCCATATTAAGTTCAAGGTGGTTTTTTCCAGTTCTGTGAAGAAAGTCAATGGTAGCTTGATGGGAATAATGTTGAGTCTATAAATTACTTTGGGCAGTATGGCCATTTTCATGATATTGATTCTTCCTAACCATGAACATGGAATGTTTCTCCATCTGTTTGTGTCCTCTCTTACTTTGTTGAGCAGTGGTTTGTAGTTCTCCTTGAAGAGTTCCCTTACATTCCTTGTTAGTTGTATTCCTAGGTATTTTATTCTTTTTGTAGCAATTGTGAATGACAGTTTGTTCTTGATTTGGCTCTCTTTCAGTCTGTTATTGGTGTATAGGAATGCTTGTGATTTTTGCACATTGATTTTATATCCTGAGACTTTGCTGAAGTTGCTTATCAGTTTCAGGAGTTTTTGGGCTGAGGTGATGGGGTCGTCTAGGTATACTATCATGTCGTCTGCAAATAGAGACAATTTGGCTTCCTCCTTTCCTATTTGAATACCCTTTATTTCTTTTTCTTGCTTGATTACTCTGGCTAGAACTTCCAGAACTATATTGAATAGGAGTGGTGAAAGAGGGCATCCTTGTCTAGTGCCAGATTTCAAAGGGAATGCTTCCAGTTTTTGCCCATTCAGTATGATATTGGCTGTTGGTTTGTCATAAATAGCTTTTATTACTTTGAGATACGTTCCATCGATACCGAGTTTATTGAGGGTTTTTAGCATAAAGGGCTGTTGAATTTTGTCAAATGCCTTCTCTGCGTCAATTGAGATAATCATGTGGTTTTTGTTTTTGGTTCTGTTTATGTGGTGAATTACGTTGATAGACTTGCGTATGTTGAACCAGCCTTGCATCCCCAGGATGAATCCTACTTGATCATGGTGGATAAGCTTTTTGATGTGCTGTTGCAATCGGCTTGCCAGTATTTTATTGAAGATTTTTGTGTCTATGTTCATCATGGATATTGGGCTGAAGTTTTCTTTTCTTGTTGAGTCTCTGCCAGGTTTTAGTATCAGGATGATGTTGGTCTCATAAAATGATTTGGGAAGGATTCCCACTTTTTGGATTATTTGAAATAGTTTCAGAAGGAATGGTAACAGTTCCTCTTTGTGTGTCTGGTAGAATTCGGCTATGAACCCATCTGGATCTGGGCTTTTTTTGTGTGGTAGGCTCTTAATTGCTGCCTCAACTTCTGACCTTGTTATTGGTCTATTCATAGTTTTGGCTTCCTCCTGGTTTAGGCTTCGGAGGACACAAGTGTCCAGGAATTTATCCATTTCTTCCAGGTTTACTAGTTTACGTGCATAGAGTTGTTTGTAATATTATCTGATGATGGTTTGAATTTCTGTGGAATCTGTGGTGATTTCCCCTTTATCATTTTTTATTGCATCTATTTGGTTATTCTCTCTTTTCTTTTTTATCAGTCTGGCTAGTGGTCTGTCTATTTTGTTGATCTTTTCAAAAAACCAGCTCTTGGATTTATTGATTTTTTTGAAGGGTTTTTTGTGTCTCTATCTCCTTCAGTTCTGCTCCGATCTTAGTTATTTCTTGTCTTCTGCTAGGCTTTGAGTTTTTTAAATCTTGCTCCTCCAGCTCTTTCAATTTTGACGTTAGGATGTCAATTTTGGATCTCTCCACTCATCTCATGTGGGCACTTATAGCTATATATTTTCTTCTAGAGACTGCTTTAAATGTGTCCCAGAAATTCTCGTATGTTGTGTCTTCATTCGCGTTGGTTTCAAAGAACTTCTTTATTTCTGCCTTCATTTCATTGTTTATCCAGTCAACATTCAAGAGCCAGTTGTTTGGTTTCCATGAAGCTGTGTGGTTCTGAGTTAGTTTCTGAATTCTGAGTTCTAACTTGATTGCACTATGGTCTGAGAGACTGTTATGATTTCCGTTGTTTTGCATTTGCTGAGGAGTGCTTTACTTCCAATTATGTGGTCAATTTTAGAGTAGGTGTGATGTGGTGCTGAGAAGAATGTATATTCTGTGGATTTGGGGTGGAGAGTTCTGTAAATGTCTATCAGGTTTGCTTCTTCCAGGTCTGAGTTCAAGTCCTGGTTATCCTTGTTAATTTTCTGTCTGGTTGATCTATCTAATATTGACAGTGGAGTGTTAAAGTCTCCCACTATTATTGTGTGGGAGTCTAAGTCTCTTTGTAAGTCATTAAGAACTTGCCTTATGTATCTGGGAGCTCCTGTATTGCATCCATATATATTTAGGATCGTTAGCTCTTCTTGTTGTATTGATCCTTCTACCATTATGTAATGTCATTCTTTGTCTCTTTTGATCTTTGTTGCTTTAAAGCCTATTTTATCAGAGACGAGAATTGCAACTCCTGCTTTTTTTTTTTTTTTTTTTGCTCTCCATTTGCTTGGTAAATCTTCCTCCATCCCTTTATTTTGAGCCTTTGTGTGTCCTTGCATGTGAGATGGGTTTCCTGGATACAGCACACTTCTGAGTTTCAGCTTTTTATCCAATTTGCCAGTCTGTGTCTTTTGATTGGTGCATTTAGCCCATTTACATTTAGGGTTAATATTGTTATGTGTGAATTTGATACTGCCATTTTGATGCTAGCTGGCTGTTTTGCCCGTTAGTTGATGCAGATTCTTCATTTTGTTGGTGCTCTTTAGCATTTGGTATGTTTTTGGAATGGCTGGTACTGGTTGTTCCTTTCTACGTGTAGTGCCTTTTTCAGGAGCTGTTGTAAAGCAGACCTGGTGGTGATAAAATCTCTGAGTACTTGCTTGTTCACAAAGGATTTTATTTTTCCTTCACTTATGAAGCTCAGTTTGGCTGGATATGAAATTCTGGGTTTAAAGTTCTTTTCTTAAAGATCTTGAATATTGGCCCCAACTCTCTTCTGGCTAATAGAGTTTCTGCCGAGAGATCCGTTGTGAGTCTGATGGGCTTCCCTTTGTGGGTGACCCGACCTTTCTCTCTGGCTGCCCTTAGCATTTTCTCCTTCATTTCAACCCTGGTGAATCTGATGATTATGTGCCTTGGGGTTGCTTTTCTTGCAGAATATCTTTGCAGTGTTCTCTGTATTTCCTGGACTTGAACGTTGGCCTGCCTTGCTTGGTTGGGGAAATTTTCCTGGATAATATCCTGAAGAGTATTTCCAGCTTGCATTCATTCTGTTCGTCACATTCAGGTACACCTATCAAACGTAGATTAGGTCTCTTTACATAGTCCCACATTTCTTGAAGACTTTGTTCATTGCCTTTTGCACTTTTTTTCTCTAATCTTGGCTTCTCATTTTATTTCATTGAGCTGATCTTCGACTTCTGATTATCCTTTCTTCTGCTTCGTCAATTCGGCTGTTGAAACTTGTGCATGCTTCGCGAAGTTCTCATGTTGTGTTTTTCAGCTCCTTCAATTCACTCGTATTTCTCTCTAAGTTGTCCATTCTTGTTATCATTTCCTCAGATCTTTTTTCAAGGTTCTTAGTTTGTTTGCATTGAGTTAGAACATGTTCTTTTAGCTCATGGAAGTTTCTCATTACCCACCTTCTGAAGTCTGATTCTGTCATTTCATCACACTCATTCTCCATCCAGCTTTGTTCCCTTGCTGGTGAGGAGTTGTGGTCCCTTGTAGGAGGTGAGGTGTTCTGGTTTCGGGTGTTTTCCTCCTTTTTGCACTGGTTTCTTCCCATCTTTGTGGATTTATCCACCTGTCATCTGAGTAGTTGCTGATTTTCCAATTGGGTCTCTGAGTGGACGTCCAGATTGTTGATGCTGAAGTATTTCTGTTTCTTAGTTTTCCTTCTAACAGTCTGGCCCCTCTGCTGTAGGACTACTGAGGTCCACTCCAGGCCCTGCTTGCCTGGGGTACACCTGTAGCAGCTGTGGAACAGTGAGGGTTGCTACCAATTTCTTCTTCTGCTATTTTTGTCCCTGAATGATGCCCGCCAAATGTCAGTCTGATCAGTCCTTTGTGAGGTGACTCTTTGGATATACGGGGGTCAGGGAGCTGCCTGAGGAGACTGTCTGTACTTTATACTTGAGGAGACAGTCTGTACTTTATAGGAGTTCAAGTGCTGAACTGTGAGCTCCATTGTTCATTCAGGGCTGCTAGGTAGGTACGTTTAAGTCTGCTGCAGCAGAACTCATAAAGCACCTTTTTTTTCCTCAGGTGCTCTGTCCCAGGGAGTTAGGGCTTTATTTATGAGTATCTGTTGCACTGTCCTGCCCAGCAAGGAGGAAGTCTAATCACTGCCTGCCTGTAGTGGCTATGTTGAGCTGCCATGGGCTCTGCCCTGTTGCCATGGGCTCCGCTCTGCTGCCGTGTGTAATTCCCTGTAGTCCTGTTTATATGGGTGTGGTTAGAGCTGCTGTGGTGATGATGGCCCGCCTCTGTAGTGGCAGACTCTCTCTGTTATGGCAGGTTGCCTCGGCAATGGCAGGCTGTGTCAGCAATGGCAGTGTACCTCTGTAGGGTTCGAGTGCCTCAGTAATGGCGGACGCCCCTCCCCCTCCAAGCTGCACCGTCCTGGGTTCAGCTGTGCTTCCATGAGACTCTCAACCCCAAGCATTTTCAATTGCTGTTTTGTTTGTTTTTGTGGGGATGGGACCCGCCGAGCCTGATCACCTAGCTCCCTGCCTCAAAGCCCTTTTTTTTTTTTAAGTTGAATGGTTGACTTTCTCCCAGGCATTTCAGTCGCCTGCTGAAAGGGCGCCAGGATCTGTGTGATTTCCTGTGCAGCAACCCACTGTGCCGGCTGGCACCACATTGCTGCCCAGGAATCTCCTGGCCTGGCTTTCTGTTTAAGTGCCTTTTAATCAGATGAATGTGCTAATCTGCCTTCCGTAATCTCCAATTGCCAGTTTAACAGGGCAACCAAACCAGTGTATTTTGTACGGAGTGCCACTGTGCCACGGCCCTGGCCCAAACAACTGCGCCAGCCCAAACAGCCGTGCTGGTGGCCCGTGGGGCTCCTACACCTGGGAATCTCCTGGTCTGTGGGCAATAAAGATCCATCTGGAAATGCAGCATCCACTCACCATCTGCAGTTTCACTGGGAGCTGCAATCCTGAGTTGGTCCTACAGCGCCATCTTCTCTCCCCAGTCAATGCCTACAACCTTTACAGCAAACATTTGCAATCCCTGATTAGAAGATCCCATGCAATCTGCCCCCTGCCCACCCTTCCAGCCACATTCCATGCTCAGGCCCCTGAGGGCTGTGCACTCGGTCTTTCTCCTTCATCTCACAAGGCCGGCTCCTTCTCATCAGTCCAGTCTCAGCCCTAAGGCCTGAGGTCTCCCTGGCTACGTGCTTTCACTCCTCACTCTCTATCTCATGGATCTGCTCCATTTTTTCTGAAGATTATTTGTTTACTTGTGTACTGACTGTCTCCCCTTAGTGAGAATGTAAACACCACCATGGCCAGGATCTAGTTGATCTTGTTCACTGGTGGACACCCATAGCACCCATGCTATGACCCTTTTTAAGTACTCAGTAAATACTGTTTGTTAAACGAATGAAGGAATGAACCTTTCTGAAAGACAACACTTACATTGAGGATCTGGTGTGTGTGACATGTGACAGGGTACATTGTCTGTTGTCTGTGATATTCTTTTTTTTTTTTTGAGACAGAGTCTCATTCTGTCACCCAGGCTGGAGTGCAGTGATGTGATCTCGGCTCACTCCAGCCTCTGTCTCGTGGGTTCAAGCAATTCTCATGCCTCAGCCTTCCCAGTAGCTGGAATTACAGGTACGTGGCATCATGCCTGGCTCATTTTTATATTTTTAGTAGAGACAAGGGCTCACCATGTTGGCCAGGCTGGTCTTGAACTCCTGACCTCAGGTGATCTGCCTGCCTCGGCCTCCCAAAGTGCTGGGTTTACAGGTGTGAGCTACGGTGCCCGGCCCTGTGGTGTTCTTACCATCAACCAGTGATCACCTACTCTGCAATTTGATTCTGTTTAGCAGCCTGTGCAGTGGGGACATCATGCCCATTTTACAGATGAGAAAACTGAAGCCCTGAATGGCAAATCCGCTTGCTCACAGTCACAGTCAGTAAGTGACAGCAAGATCAGACCTGTCTGAATCCAGTGCTCAGACTTTCCCACATGCCCGGCTCTCAAACTCAGCCAAGATGGCCTTGACTCTTACTAATATTTGAAGGACACTGTCCTCTCAGAAACTTCGCTCTGTAGGATGAATGAAGGATGCAAAACCCAGCTGGCAGATAGCATTTTAGAATTTGAGACCAGACTGCACATATGTTATTGATCTGCTACTCTCATTCATTTTTTAAAAATCCAAATAAAAATGAAGCCCAGCAGTCAATCTGAATGAATTAGCTTTTCTGGCAGCTGCCATCTGAGAATTAGGAATTATCCTGAGCCAGTAAATTCTAACTGATTCTTTTTTTGTAGTGTCAGATTGGATTAAAGGAAATGTTGTGAGTAAAATTAAATACTATGGTTTTCTTATTGCTTCAGTTGCCCAAAGATAAACGCTTTTCATGATGATAAATATACTATAAATTCTCTTAACAATAACTGAAATTCAAACAAATAGGCTGTATAACCCCATGCGACTGTAATTTTCCTTTTATAGTCAGCTTGTTTACTGTTTATTGAAGAGAATGTCTGGTTCTTGCCTTTGAGGGATTTTAAATGCAGAGTTAGACCAGATTTTTTAAGAAAAGCCCCAAGCCAAGCACCTGTCTATATCTTTGATTGTTTTCTCTTTATTAAGGGACTGCAAGGCCACAAAGTCCTTGATCCATATGATTGAGATGGACACAGGGGTGAAATGAGAGGGAACAAGAAACATGTCAGCTAGGAATCAGAAACCCTGGGCTCCGTTAGCCAAGCCCATTCATCTGTTCATCTGATTCTCATCTGTTAAATTAGGGGATTCACAACTGCCCTACATATATCAGAAAGTGTTTGACCCGTTCCTGAGATATTAGCTGTGACTACTTTAAGAAGGACAGAACTTGCTTCTTAGGTTGACTATTGGCATCACAATAGATGAATGACTTTGCCCAGTGACTGAAGACCACCCGTGACACCAGATTCACAAATTAAAATGATAGTAATAAGAAACACCAGGCATTAGCAGCCATAAGTTAAATTATTCATTAGTCACCTGCATTAAGTGAAAGATAAAGTTTAACCAGCAATCACATTTCTAGATATGTAAACAGCATGCTAAGTTGAAAGTTTAATATGTATAATAACTGAATTTCCAAAATGAGAAAGTTCAAATTAGGTGACACAGCACCAATTAGACTTCCCAAAAACTCACTGAAAAGATCTAAAATGATTGAAAGAGTTAAAAGGGAGAGAGGATTTATGAAGAAATATTTTTGGGGAGAGCTGCTGCTGCTCACTTCCTCCCAAGCAGGTGAGATTCAAAGCCTCAAGCCAAGGGAGCAGAGATGTACCCGTTAGCTACTGCTGCATAACAAATCACTCCAAAACCCAGGGACTTTAAATAACAGAGTTTATGTAGCTCACAAGTCTGCAGACTGGCTGGGGGTTAGCTGGTCACAGATGATCTCACTTATGCATGTGGAGTTGACTACTAGACCAGCAAATCAGTTCTGCTGATCTTGTCTGGACTTGCTCATGTGTCTGAGATGAATCCACTGCCCCAGTTTTGCTCCATGTTGTCTCTCATCCCCCAGCAGGCTAGCCTGGATTTGTTCACACCATGGCAGAGGTCCAAGGAAGTGGGCAGAAGAATACAAGGACTCTTCCGGTCTAAGCTGGAAAAGGTACTTCATTATTTCCACTGCACTCTATTGGCCAAAACAAGTCGCCAAATCAGCTCAGATTCAAGAAAGATTTCCCTCCACCTTCAATGGGAGGATCATCAAAGACACGTTGAAAAGGAGTGTGGCTACAGGAAGAAAGGAGGATTGTGGCCAATGTTACAAGAGTCTTCAGGGAATTTGAAATTGTGCAATTATGGAGGTCATTAGATTTAATTTCTTATGTGTGATGAGGAAATTTGAGGTGAGAGACTACAGCTTCCAAACTGAGTCAGAGAGCAGAGAGAGGCAGAGAATCAAAGGCTGAGTTTGAGAAACAGCAGCACTGCCACCAGGCATATGGTTTTCATGAGATAGAAGTGGCCACCTGAGAGAGAGGACAGCCAGGAGGGGCACATGAACTCCACCTAGAAGTCTGTGCGGAGGGATCCACTGAAGAGCCAGGAGTGGGAAAGGGAGTGGGGTCTAGAGGATTTATCTTCCCCTCTGGAGCAATAGTTTGGACCCAATGGGAAGAGCTCTGTAAATCCACGAATTTGCTGATGAAAGAGTTAGCTCTAAAGGCTTGCCAGACTACCAAAGTATGAAAAACCATCTTATGACAGTATTAAACCAGTAAGAGTCTTTTTTCTAAGTAGCCGGGACCACAGGCATGAGCCACCGTACCCAGTTATTTTTGTATTTTTTGTAGAGACAGGGTTTTGCCATGTTGCCCAGACTAGTCTCCAACTCCTGGGCTCAAGCGATCCTCTTGCCTGGGCCTCCCAAAGTGCTGGGATTACAGGCATGAGCCACTGTGCCCAGTCAAGAACTTTCTCTATCCCTATCAGAAAAGGTCAGAGCCACTTCCTTAGTGAGTCAGGAGGGAAGATGAGGAAGAAGGAGTGGTGATCACATCCCCTCCCAAGTTCACCTGGAGCTGTGCTGCTCCACCTGGGGCTAAAAGAAGGAGATTTAATTCTAAATCTAAATTCTGAAGTTTGGAATTTGGCTAATGTAGTGGCTCACGCTTATAATCACAGCACTTTGGGAGGCTGAGGTGGATCACTTGAGGCTAGTTCAAAATCAACCTGGGCAACATAGTGAGACCTTACCTCTAAAAAAAAATTTAAAAATTAGTCGGGCCTGATGGCATGCCCCTGTAGCCCTAGCTACTGTGAAGGCTGAAGGGGGAGGATCACTCGAACCTAGGAGTTCAAGATTAAGTGAGCCGTGATTGCACCCCGGCACTCCTGCCTGGGTGACAGAGTGAGACTTTGTTTTAAAATAAATAAAGTTTAAAGTTTTGAGTATTCCATAATTCCAGGCACCCTAACTAGCAAATTAAGCCTGTTTGTATAAATAAGACTGTCAGGTACCTAAGTATGAGCAGAAAAGCCACGCCAGGGTTTTCATCCCAAGCAGGGTTAAAGCTTCTGCCACAGTGAATACAGTTTAAAGAGACGAGGAGGAATAAGACAAAGTAGTAATTGTATTGTAGCCTATATACCAATGTGTTCACAGTGTCAGTTACAGGTATTCATAGTCTATGCTTCTCTGCTGTGGCAGGAATTATTGTAGAGTGCTTGGTAGCACTGTCTGCGGTGGAATATGCAGTAGTGTCCATATTTCCTGGTACTAATACTTCTGCGTGTTTAGTGTAAACCTCAGTCTCTCCAACTCTGCTCTTTTGGAATAGTGACTTCCAAATTTTCTATAGAATAATAAAATATCAGAAAAATATATTTAGTATCACTACTAATCAAGAAGAGGTAAGTAAAAAAAATACCATTTTCATCTATGAAATAGGCAAATTGCTAAAAAAAAATGCTCAGAGTTAGAGCAAGTGCTGTGGAAGGAAAGGGCAATATACTCCTGAAGGAAATGTGAGTTAACACTGTGTTTTGGAAACGCAACTTACAATAGGTATCAAGAACCTTGAAGACGTTTCAAACTCTGATATAGCCATCCCACATTAAAATGCATTCCAGGAAATAAGCAGAGATATGCAAAGGTGCGTGTGTAGCAGAAAACTGGAAACAGCTTCAGTATCTCTCAGTAAGAGACTAATTGCTTCATGCACTAGAATATTATACAGCTGTTAAAATATATATAGCACATTATTGCATGAGATGCAAAAATATTTATAATGCATTTAAAGCAAGAGCTGTATTTTTCTTACATTTTATACATATACATGTAGAGTTTTTAAAAATCAAACAAATATGAAAGAAAATGTATGAAAATGTTAACAATGCTTATCTCTGGGAATTAGAAATAATTGCAACCTTTTTTTCCTTTTCATTTAAATTTCTAAATTTTCTACAGAGAGTACATATTGCATTTGTTAACAGGAAAAGGCGTTGGGTCTGTGAGCCTCATCCACGTTGTCGGGCGTATACCTAGAATTGGAATTGCTGGGTGTGTGTATATTAAGCTTCAGGAGATACTGCTAGTTTCCAAAGAAATGCACAGTAAATATGGCATATTTTTCTTAATATCTTTTTTGTTAGAAGTTTAACACAAAATTTATACTCCCACCAGCAGGGTATATGGATGGCTATTGTTCCACACCCTTGTGAGCACCTGGTATTATCAGTGTTTTTGATTCCATTTTCATTCCGGTGGATGCATGGAGGTGGAGGTGTCACATTGCCGCACCAAGCACACCTGGGCAAGAGGGGCTCCTGCCTTGTGCCTCACACTCCAGAGAGCCTCACATTCCTTCCTAACACTGTCAAGGCCTCAGGGAACCTCTTCTCGGTATTTCTGGCCCTCTGTCTTCCACAAAATGTAACTCTGGCCTGTTATCATGAAGGTTGTGTGGGTTGTGCCACAGCCAACATCAAAGGCTGGCACTGCTTTGAGAGCTGACACGGGTTAGGGTGGAGGAAGCGCTTAGCAAGGGAAACACAGACTTGTTAGACCCACTGTCTCCTGTGGCATGGATGCAATAGTCTTGCATATTGGAGTTCCATTTCCCAATCAAACCAAGCACGATTTTCTTGCTTTACTTCATGTTCTAATTCGTGGTTCTGAAGTTAGGCATGAATCAGTGCATTCTGCATATCACAGTTGAGGAATATTTGTCATGTTAGCCAACCAATGACCTTTTTAAATTTGCATATATGACCAGGGCTTTCCAATCTTGACATTATTGACATTTTGGGCCAGATAAGTCTTGCATGTGTCTGTCCTGTATATTGTAGAATGTTTAGCAGAATCCCTGGCCTCTGTACACTTAGATGTCAAGAGGCCCACCATCCTCAGCATGACAATCAAAAATGTCTCCAAACGTTGCCAAATGTTTCTTGTGGGGCAAACTTGCCCCTAGTTGAGACTGACCTATCTAGACATTGGAAAAAAAAACATGGTCTGGGATACTGATCCTTCTGGAAACAACGAGGTGGACATTGAATGCTGAAATGTATAAAGACATTTAATAAGATTTAATTATTTAAAAAATTTAAAATTTCTTGGCTTTAATTCTGATTTAGAATTTTGATAGTCAAGACTTATAATTTTTAGCTTGACCTTTAATTTTAATACTTTGAAACCTTTTAAGAGAAATAAATTTTTGAAAACATACCAAAAAGTTATTTTAATTTTTTTATTTTTACATTTGCTTTCAGTTAAATTTTTGATAAACATTTAATAAAACTGCATATACCTTGGAGATATATCTTAATCCTTTGGATTATTATTAATTAAATTTAAATTATGTGAAAGTATTAATTACAACATAGCAATTTTGCTAAAATGAGGCAAGAAAAATAACTTATGGAATAAGTACATATCACTTATGAATTATTATTTATGTACTGTTCACCCAAACACCATAGGCCCATTAACAGAATACACAGATGTGCAAATATTAATTCAGTCCCGTTTTCTTTGACATTTTAATGACATTGTCAGAAAAACTGTAGCTTTATGTTTGCGATGTTGTCATTATGAAGGTATATTTGTTAAAGCAAGAGGATAAAATTTTTTAACCCGTTTTCTTTTAGCTTGATGGTTAGCATTTAAATACTTAGCTATAATATTTGGTGTTAGAGTTAATTAAAATCTCATTTTAAAATGTAATCTAAAATCTAATACTAAACAGATTAACAAATTAGATTTATTATTTTGCATTAGAATAATACGTGGCTGACAATTCTCACTCCCATCCCCAGCCACATAATGGTGGGGACAGGTTTTTCTTGTGATCTTAATTTGCATTTTTCTGATTACAAGTGAATTTGAATGCCTCTTTTATTTGCTGGTCACTTGGATTTCCTCTCTTAAGGCATGTCTGATGAAGACCTTTACATATTTTTCCATTATGTTTTCTGCCCTTTTAAAATGCACTTGTCAACTTTATGTTCTGAATATGAGCCCTGATATGGTTTGGCTGTGTCCCGACCCAAACCTCCATTTGATTTGAACTCCCATAACTCCCACGTGTTGTGGGCGGACCCAGTGGGAGATAATTGAATCGTGGGGGCGGTTTCCCCACACTGTTCTCCTGATAGTGAATAAATCTCACGAGATCTGATGGGTTTAACAGGAGTTTCCACTTTTGCTTCTTCCTCACTTTCTCTTACTGCTGCCATGCAAGGAGGACCTTTTTCCTCCCGCCATGACTCCGAGGCCTCCCCAGCCGTGTGGAGCTGTAAGTCCAATTAAACCTCTTTTTCGTCCCAGTCTTGGGTATGTCTTTACCAGCAGTGTGAAAACAAACTAATACAGTTAATTGTACCAGCAGAGTGGGGCGCTGCTGAGAAGATACCTGAAAATGTGGAAGCGACTTTGAAACTGGGTAACAGGCAGAGTTTGGAACAGTTTGGAGGGCTCAGAAGAAGAAGGAAAACGTGGGAAATTGTGGAACTTCCTAGACACTTGTTGAATGGCTTTGCCCAAAATGCTGATAGCTAAACGGACAATAAGGTCCAGCCTGAAGTGGTCTCAGGTGGAGATGAGGAACTTGTTGGGAACTAGAGCAAAGGTGACTCTTGTTATGTTTTAGCAAAGAGACTGGCGGCAAAGAGAGAAATCAAAGAAGCCTCATGGATGGAGGGGAGGGGTGTACCACCGTTCTGGAGGCTGACTGAGTGTTTCCTTGCTTTTCCTTCCAAACCGCCTCTCCACTGTGGTACCAACTTCATTCCCGGACACCTCAGCCCACGCTGTTTCCCTGCCCTGGTCCTCCCTCTCTAAGCTTCCCCTCCAATCTACCCTGTTTTCTATTCCCTTCAGCCCTTCCCATTGTGAGATAGGAATGTTGGCCGAAAAGCGTGCTGGTCACCAAGGCTACTTTGGTAAAGGGTCAGAAGTGCTTGTAGGAAGCAGGGAGGGGTAAGACAACAGGGAAGAAATCCGGGCTGGTGGTAAACACAGGTCTACCCTAAATTTGAAAAAAAAAAAAAAATTTTTTTAAAGTTATTTTGATCAAATATTTGTAGACTAGACTGAGCCCACAAGCTACTGAATCTTAAAAATCTCTCCAGATGAGTCTAATGAACTAATGTTGAGAGCCACAAGATCAGTAGAAGGGCTGTGTGTTAGGGCCCCCAAAGAAATAGAACTAATAGGGTGCATGTGTGCGTGTGTGCAAAATGAGGAACTGACTCCCATGATTATGGAGGCTGCCAAGCTCCAAGATCTGCAGAGCAAGTGAGCAAGCCAGAGACCCAGGACAGCTGATGGTATAGTTCCAGTCCAGGCTAGGTTCAGAAACACAGAAGAGCCTCAAGTGTTAAGTCTTGGGTCCTTTTCAGGAAAAGCTTTCTGAGCCTGCTCAAAGTTTACTTCTCACTCCTGTCCCAGTCCAGTTGCGTTCAGCAAACAGCCTTTCACGACTGTGTTGGACTTGGATTGCATCCACCAGGAGCAGAGCCTGAGTGACCCCAGGAAGCCCGGTTAGGAGAGTGGGAAAGTGAAACCGGGAAAGGAAGCAAATGCAGGAAGTGCTCATGAACCTTCACCGCTGTGAGCATGTGGACTTCCTTCCTGCTGGTGGCCTGGGCTGCTGTGTGGGACCCGTGTCAGAATCATCCCACTCGAGGGCAGTGGGAGTGGGTTTTTAATCCACCACTACCTGAGGGGTTTGCACTCCCCAACACTCTGGCCCATCCCACAGGCAGTCTGAGCCTGACCCTGCTACCGATGAAAACTTCCAGGCTGTGAGTTAGGTTTCGTGGAGTAAGAAGCCATGAGTCCATGAAAGGGATCCTGAGGGCACACCAGCGGGCACCCACAGGGCATGCTGCCTGGTGCCGCGGTCCCTCAGGGTCTCCGTGGAGTCCTCCCCTTCCTCCTCTGCATTCATCAGCTGACAAGCCAAGAGCAAGAGGACGGCCTTCACGCTCAGGACAGGAAGGGGTTCACTTCCCTCCACTCCCTTCCCATCCATGGCGAGCACTACCCGTAGGGGAGCAGGGAATGTGGCCAGCTTGCCCAGGAAGAGGAAACACGCATGAACTTCTAGCCAGACTCTGCCTTAGTACCTTTCACTTAAAATTTAGTTTCAAGAAGCTATAAGGGTGATCCCCAAAACCTGATTTCTGGACTTATCAAGTAACTTAGCCATGGAAAAGCATTCCTCACCTTCCAAATGCCTCCACTCAGGCTTCAGTATATTTTCAACCCATTCTCTATACAAGTTCAGATGGTTTAAAGGTATTTGGTTGGCCAGGTGCAGTGGCTCACACCTGTAATTCCAGCACTTTGGGAGGTCAAGGCAGGTGGATCACCTGAGGTCAGGAGTTTGATACCAGCCTGGCCAACATGGTGAAACCCCATCTCTACTAAATAAACAATTAGCCAGGTGTGGTGGCACATGCCTGTAGTGCCAGCTACTTGGGAGGCTGAGACAGGAGAATTTCTTGAACCCGGGAGGTGGAGGTTGCAGTGAGACAAGATTGTGCCACTACACTCCAGCCTGGGTGACAGAATGAGACTCTGTTTAAAAAAATAAATAAAAATATATATATACACACACACACACACACACACACACACATTTTTCTGGTTATGGCTGAGCGAGGTAGAGAACTCACTTATAGGAAGCCAGCTCCCCTGGCTCTGACACACTCCTGGACAAGGCCCGTGGCACCTAACTCTCCAGGCATTTCCAACCCAGGAGGTCTTTAGGCCTGCCTGTGTGGTAATACCGAGACAAGAGGGCATCAATGGGGTGTCTGCTTTGTGGTGGGCACTTTGCTATATCATCTTGATGTATCCATAACACTACAAAAGGCTCGGGGATGAAAAGTGTCAACTAGTGATTATTATGTGCTTAAACGTTAACTCATCTACTCCGCAGTCAAAATTCTTACACTCCTTGTCCTTTAGTTTTCTCATCTGTAAGGTGGAGGTAA
The DNA here is from genome assembly GCF_049354715.1 of Callithrix jacchus. Taxonomy (NCBI): domain Eukaryota; kingdom Metazoa; phylum Chordata; class Mammalia; order Primates; family Cebidae; genus Callithrix; species Callithrix jacchus. The sequence continues at coordinate 55,865,356 of NC_133518.1, forward strand.
GAATAGCTGCCCCAATATCCATGCTTCCTTTTCTTTTTTTTTTTTTTTTTTAAATTAATGACCCATCCACCACTGTCACCAGTTTTTAGCTGCACATATAATTGCCTGGGGTAATGAATACTTTTCCTAGGCTTCCTTGAGATATGTGACTAAGTTCTGGACAATGAGATATAAATAGAAATGTCATACGCAGCTTCTAAGGAGGTTCCAAAGGAGCAAGCCTCAATTTCTTCAACCATTCCTCCTTCCTACTGGCTGAAATATGGATGCGATGGCTGGTTCTTGGGCAGCCATCTTGTACTATTGAGGAAGAGAATAGATAATTGAGAAAGGCTGAGGAAAAGGACACAGTGAAACCACATATCAGCCTATGGCTTGTCCCTTTGGACGTCATTTGTCTGGGAGGGATATGATCACTATCTTAAGTAAGCCTCTGATGCTTGATCAGCAGCACTGGTATGATCTGGGAATTTGTTAGAAATGCAGAATATTGATCCCCACCCCAGACCTACTGAATCAGAATCTGCATTTTAACAAGATCCACAAGTGACCTGTGTACAAAATAAAATGTGAGAGGCACTGGTTCTAGCCACTATTATCTGTGGGTCAACAGCCTGTCACTCAACAGCTGAACTTAGTCTAATGTCCCGCCGCACGGCACTGCTGGGAGGATTAATGGGTCATGAAGTCGAAGCACCTAGCAGAAGGCTCTGCCCAGCATGGGGAGTGAGGGCTCCTGGGTTAAATGGCCTTGGGGGCAGGTTCTGTGATGGAGTACAGGTTTATGGTAACATTGCCATCAGCCCCTATGGGCCCAAGGACGTCCCCTAACTGTGTGAAATCTTTGAGACAGAGCAGAAGGGGTACAGTATTTGTTGAACACTAACTTGAGAGGTTTTGTAGAAGCCATTAATTTGGGACCAGAGGGAGAGGTGCTGGGATGGGCTTTCCAGAGCCCACCACACAGCTTTGACCCCAAATGGTGTAGACCTAGGGAAGCAGGAGGCAAGGGAGGTCTTAGACTGTTGAGCAGGGTTGGCATGTGAGGGGTACAAAGGGCCCTCTTCATATTGCCCGAGAGCGTGCTGGTCTTTCATTCCTGCACCCAGGCTGTGGAGGGAGAAATCTGGCTGGGGAATGGCTTTGCTGCTGTACTTGTCCCAATTTTCCAGTCGGCCAGGTTTCATCTCTCCTGTGATGTGATTGATGGAGCTCTCCGTGGGGCCTCTCATTATGGTCTGAAGGACATGGTGGCCTAGTTTCTGTGGGGATGCAGGGAGCCTGGTTATGTGGGGACTGTGGCCCACTGCGTGGGGTGTTTTGGAGAGAGATGGGACTTTTCCTACCAGGAGGTTGTGGGGTGGTTCTGCGGCAGGGGCTCCTGTAAAAATACCTGTGCTCAGCTGAAGCAGAGGGTTCCTGGAATGGAAAGGGTGAGAACTGACGTGGGCTGCATGTCCCCCATGTGCTGTGGCAGGCCTGCCCTGCTCCTGCCCTCTCTGTGCCCGCTGTCCACCCACTTGTCTGGTGGCTGGAGCATGCCATACCCTGACAACCCAGGGAGGGCTTGGCAGGTACCCCTGCCAGGAGAGTCCCCTTGACTGGCTAGAGGAGTGCTGTGCTCTGCCTGTGTGTGAGGCTGTATGTCTCTGTGTCTATTTCTCTGTGTCTCCACCATCTCTATTTCCTGCAATACTTGGAAGCAGAATCACAGTGTGATGAGAGGTCTCTTGGGATATATTGCCCCAGTTGTTGGAACCCTGACTCTAGCTGTTGGATCATGGACAAATTACTTTGCTGTGTCACAGATTTTCTATTTATGATGGAGATCATCAGGTTGTTGTGAGAATCAAATGAGTTGACCCACACAGAGTCCTCACAGTAAGCCCTCAGTCAATGGTGGGTGATGCCTTCCCTCCCCCACCCAAGGTCCTACACACTACTGCCCAGCAGCCTGAGAGTGAGGGACGAAAAGGCCGGCACCTGTCAGGAGGCTGGGAGGATGCACTCTGGAAGGTTGATGGGGCAGAGGTGAGGACAGGCCCAGAGGAGGTACTGCCTCACCTCTCTCCCCTTCCTCCTCGGTAACTCACTAGACAATCCTGTCCTCCTGCAAAGTGACATCTCAAGTGACAGCCGCTTGGCAAGCCTTCCCTTTAGCTGTGACAGCAAAGCAGTAAAGGCCAGGGTTGAGTGAGAAGACCTGGCACCACCACTCACTGTGTGATCTTGGGAAAGTGACTCTTCCCCCTTGAGCCTCAGTTTCCCCAGGTGTAAAGTGGAGATGACAGTCGTCTTTGCCCTCCACATAGCCCTAGGTCTGGCTGGACCTCCAAGAAGACCCCACCTCCTCCTATCTGTGTTCTCCCTCCCATTCATGGGACTCTTCAGATGCCACCTGTGTACTGTGGCATTTACATTAGTCAGGTTACGTTGGGCTTGCCACAGTAACAAATTATCCTCAAAATCTGAGCTGGCTCCTTTCTTGCTAACACAGACCCTAGTGAGGGTCTGGGGACTCCCAGGGCAGCCCCTTACCCCATGGTGACTCAGCAATCTAGATGCTTAAATCCTTCTCAACCTGGGGCTTCAGTCACCATGGCTGGGGGGAGAGAGCGGGAGGATGCCATGTTTGCCCTGTAGATGCTTTATCCAGGAGTCCCAGGCAGCACTTCTGCCCACGGCCCATTGGCTAGAACCTTCCCATGGCTTTGGCTCTCTGTAGGGAGGTGGGGCAACGTAGGGAGCACATGGTTACTCAGTACACAGCAAACATCTTGCTAAAGAGTCTCCTTCTGGTTTAACCTCTGCCTGTGTTTTCTCAGTGCCATGCGTCACTCAAAAACCTGCACAGGAGCTCCAGGCAAAAATGGCACCATCCCTGGGTCATGTCCAGGGGCAAGGGAAGAGCTGGCTCATTAGTACAAGTCGGGCCTCTTCAAATGTGGGAAATTTAATCATAAATCCAAAGTTCCCACCAGTTCAGTGACCAAGTTCAGAGCCCAGGTCCGCAAGCCCTAGACTTTGAAACAGTAGGGAGGGTCAGCATCGGGAGGACGCACCTGCTGCGGGCAGTCACTGAGTTCAGATAAGTCCTCAGGAGTCCCTCTCATGAAATCCCCTTAATTCCATGCAGTTACAAACAAAAGGAAATTCAGCTTCTCCAGAGCCACCGATCCCTTAAGTGGCTTTCCCTGTTACTTGGGTTCTTATTAAGGTTACTTGGGACTGAGTCTCCTGTCCCAGAGTAACAGTTCAACTCGAAGGCAATGTCTTGCAGAGCAGCTGCCCCGGGTGTCATCGCCCGCTGTCTCCTGCCAGGCGTTTTGCTCGCAGTAATCTCTTTTTAAATGACTTTTTTATGCTTAAGCCCATTTTTGCCATGTGGTGACTGACATTTTAGCTAAATGTCTTCCTGGGAGATGCCATCCTGTCTTTTAAAGCAGTCATTCTTTCAGAGGGATTTTACCCAGGGGCAGAGATGGTGAGGTGAAGGGGACTGCAGAGGCTTGGGCTGGAGCCTTTCCCAGGCAAGAGATGCCAGCAGCCCAGCTGTTCCCTGGCCCTGAGGAGGAGGAGGAGACAGCAGGGACCAAGACCCATTCTCTCCTCTCCTAAGAGTCCTAGACCCTCAGGGGACCTGTCTTGTCTGGGTTCCCCAGAAGCAGACTCTGAGACAAGAAGGATTCAAATACAAGTAGCTAATCTAGAAGGTGATGCCCAGAAACTCTATGGGGTGAGGGGCAGACAGGGAAGGAAAGGGCACTATTTTCAAGCCAGTCCAGGCTGCCAGCACCTGGAGTTTCCTCCTCCTCCTCCTCCTCCCTGGGGAACTCCTGGTGTGGAGTTGAACCCTCTACTCAGCTACCCCAGCAGAGAGATGTGGCGGTGGATTTATCCACACCTCTCCTCTGCTGTCCTCTCCTGCTTCCAGGGATAGTGTGTCCCCAGCCTGTCACCTGGCCCTGTGCATTTCGGCAGGGAGGAGCACTAGCACTCCTGGGTAGCATGTCCCAGCGTTTGCGACAGTCTTCTGAGTGCAGAGGTGGATGGCCCCGAGCTTTGAGCCAAACTTGATCCATCAGCAGGTGCCACTGCCCTGGCCACATAGCGGGTTCCTGTGCAGCCAGGTGACCGGAGGCAGGTCACTGGGTAAGGCTGAAATACAGCTGGTTTGGGTGGGTAGGGGACAGCCCACTTGTGCACTGACTTGCTGAGCTGGAGGGGCAGCCTGGCTATTTTACCACCTGTGGGAAGAGGCGGCTTTTCAGTGAAGTCATATTGTTATGCAGCAATTTTGTCCTTGAGTATTTCTTCTCGGGCATAGGGCACAACTGTAGTATATTTTTCAGGGCTGCAGGTGCAGCTGTTTGCATGGTTGGGCAGCAAACCAAAAGGAAGTCTTCTCTGGCCAAGGATTGGCAATAGACAAGCGACCACAGCCCTTATGGACTGTGTGGTGCTGCCATGACCTGCAACACAGGTGCCCATCCACCCATCTGTGGCAACGCAGCCCACCTTGGCCTGTGTCTGTGACGCAGGGAAAACACTGAATCCCAGGCTCAGGACAACACTCGGTGCTGCTGGTGGAACTGCCCTTGCACAGAGAGCCAGCCTTTGTTCCAACTCTGATGCCCGTTGCATTTAGGAGCATCTCTTTTCCTGGCCTCTTCAGGGTGGCAGCTGTGTTGAGACAGACACACATACACACACACCACACACACACACACACACACACACACACACACACACACACCACTGCCATTCCCTGATCAGGCCATGGTGCACTGCCCATCCCTCCCTCTGTTTGCCCTGCCTTTGCTGTGGAGCCCGGGTCTTCTGCTGGGTCCCGAGAGGTGGGCATGTGTCTTGGCGTTTCCCTGGAGACTTGCCACGTGGTGGTGGGTAACATTTGGTTGGCTCCTCACAGGGCCTTTGCTGCACTGCCAAAGATGAGGATGCTGGGGACCCCTTATTCTGGTGCGTGCTTCTGGGGTGCAGTGGGGTGGGTGGCGGCATGCATTCCTTGCTGTCACTCTAAGATTTTTAGCTTAATTTCTCAAAGCCCCTTTGGAGAAAGCATTGTGGGGTCGGAATCTGGGGCTGGGTGATCAGGTTCTTAGACTCATGAAGAGCACTCATGTGGGTTTGATCTTTCCAGCAGTTTGAGTTTGCCAGACATGAAAGGTTGGATGAGCCTGGTGGTTAGATCCCCGTTTAGCCACCAAGGAGAGATTTTCGTTTTGCTTTGTTTTGTATCTTTCAGATTTGTCTTCCCCCGCCCCCACTCCACTTCTTTTTAGCTCTTTCTCTCGTCTCTGTGCCTCAGCATGTCTCTCTTTATATGTCTCTGCATCTCTGATGTCTCTGTTTCTCTTTTTCTACATCTCTGTCTTTAAATGTCTCTGCCTCAGCATCTCTAAGCCTCTGCCTCTCTTTGCTCCTGTCTCTGTCTCTATCTCTGTCTCCCCCTTTCTGTCTCCTTCTCTTTCGCTCTGTTTCCTCTGTCTCTGCTTCTCTCTGGCCCAGTCCAGAGCCCTTGGCATGGGGACACGGGTGAGTCAGGGCTGGCTGCAACTGGACACCACAGGGAGACTAGCCAGGCCTGGTCCCTCTACAGGGGAGTGATGTGTGTACTTTTGTGGGGGGCAGAAACCTGGCCGTACACTCTGTCCCAGCCCCCTCTGGGGAACTTCATTCTCAGTTGTCCCACCCCCACCCTTACCCCCACCGCAGGGCTGTTTCTGGGCAAAGCAGAGCAGCTTCACTGTCAGGCACAGGACATTCCAGATTCCAGAGACGTTTAGGATTTATGTGCAATTAATAAAGTTTTACCTGGTACATTTGACTGGTTTATCTTGATCACTAAATATCTAAGTGGTCACTAAAGAACCTCACAGACGTTACTGGGAAAACTCGATATTTGAGGGTGACATATTTGAGCAAAGGTAGCATTCATGTTCATCTATGCATGTTAGGGGCATGGGAACTGGTGTGCTCCAGAGCCCGGAGGGCCCCCACGTGGCAGCCAAGGGAGGCTGAGGAGCCAGGTCAGTTTCTACTGTGCCTAGGTCTCCACTGTTTTTGCAGCACTGGCTCTTCCTGGTCAGGAGACCTCTGCTGTCATCGCCAGAGCATGCAGGTGTGAGCTGGGACAGGATCCAGGACTCTCCTGCCGTCTGGTCCTGCTCCTAGGGGCTCACAAAAGCAATGACAGCAGAGGGGATAGGTGGGCGCATCCCGGACACAGTGTGGGGGCTGATCTTCCCACCCCAAGGCTCAGCAGCCACAAAGGGCTGGGTGAGAATAAGAGTCTGGTGTGTCAGGTGTGAGGTGGAGGAAATGCCCGTCTGTGGCCTGTGGAACTCAGAAGGACAAAAAGAAACCATGAAAGGCACCTGAGTGGTGGGCGACATGAGCAAATAATGTCTTTGTAGACAAGCAAACTGGCAGCTCTGCACTGGGTGCATCAAATTAGAGGCAAGACCAGGCACAGTGGCTCACGCCTGTCATCCCAGCACTTTGGGAAGCCAAGGTGGGTGCATCACAAGGTCAGGAGTTCAAGGCCACCTTGGTCAGCATGGTGAAACCCCGTCTCTACTAAGAACACAAAAAATTAGCTGGGCATGGTGGCGCATGCCTATAGTCCCAGCTACTCAGGAGGCTAGGGCAGGAAAATTGCTTGAACCCAGGGGGTGGAGGTTGCAGTGAGCCGAGGTTGCACTATTGCACTCCAGCCTGGGCAACATGGCAAGTCCCTCTCAAAAAAAAAAAAAAAAAGAATTACAGGCAAGACAGACCCTGAAAGAGGCTTATCTATGAAATGCAGCCTCCAAGCACAGCTCTGATCTGAGATGATCTGCAACTCCATGACCCTGCAGCTTGGTAGTGTGTGCGCATGTGTGTGTAAGCATATGTGTATGTGTGTGTGCGCATGTGTGTGTAAGCATATGTGTATGCGTGTGTGCGCATGTGTGTAAGCGTGTGTGTGCGCATGTGTGTAAGCCTATGTGTATGCGTGTGTGCGCATGTGTGTAAGCCTATGTGTATGCGTGTGTGCGCATGTGTAAGCACATGTGTATGCGTGTGTGCGCATGTGTGTGTAAGCATATGTGTATGCGTGTGTGTGCATGTGTGTAAGCCTATGTGTATGCGTGTGTGTGCACATGTGTGTAAGCATGTGTATGCGTGTGTGCGCATGTGTGTAAGCATGTGTATGCGTGTGTGCGCACATGTGTGTGTAAGCATATGTGTATGCGTGTGTGCGCATGTGTGTAAGCATATGTGTATGTGTGTGCATCCATGTGTGTGGAAGCATGTGTATGCGTGTGTGCGCGCATGTGTGTGGAAGCATATGTGTATGCGTGTGTGCGCATGTGTGTAAGCATATGTGTATGCGTGTGCACGCGCGTGTGTAAGCATATGTGTATGCGTGCATGTGTGTAAGCATGTGCATGTGTGTGTGCGCGCATGTGTGTGGAAGCATATGTGTATGCGTGTGTGCGCATGTGTGTAAGCATATGTGTATGCGTGTGTGCACGTGTGTGTAAGCATATGTGTGTGCGTGCATGTGTGTGTAAGCATGTGCATGCGTGTGTGCGCACATGTGTGTAAGCATATGTGTATGCGTGTGTGCGCGCGTGTGTGTAAGCATATGTGTATGTGTGTGCGCGCATGTGTGTAAGCATATGTATGCGTGTGTGCGCATGTGTGTGTAAGCATATGTGTATGTGTGTGTGCGCATGTGTGTGTAAGCATATGTGTATGCGTGTGTGTGCGCATGTGTGTTTTGACTTGTGTCTTCCACTAAACTTCCATGTTGGATCACTTCCTTCCGTCGCTGCCCTTTCCTGCAAATCCATCCCTGGGAGACCCCAACGAAAGAGTGGGAAAAAGACACAGAGCTAAACCTTTCAGTGCTGGGGTAGGGAGTGGGGTCCGAAGACTGGGCCCAATCAACCTTCTCTCCCCCATCCATGAAAGTGACCAATTTCGAGATTTCAGCAAATACCACAGGTGCTGTACTCACAACGGCCCATAAACTCCTCAGTGGTACATCCACACACTGGCGTGCCACTAGCAATGAAAAGGGGCCCTGTGAGTGGACACTGGCGGTGGCAGAATCTCACAGACCGAGGCACAAGAAGACCCCGCCTTGCACTTGAGGATCCCGTAGCATTCTATTCCTGCGAGCTTCTGCAGCAGCTAAGGGCTCCTGGCGATAGAACACACATCAGTGGTTGCCGTGGGGGACCTGGGAGAGTTTTCTGGGGTGATAGAATATTGTATATCTGGTGTTTACTCAGGTGTCATCATCTTTCAGAACTCATTGGGTTGAGCCTTTGATATTTATCTTACGTATGTAAGTTCTAACTCAACTAAGAAAATAGGCTGCCAACTCAGAAAAAGGAAAAAAAAAAAGTAGCAGGAGGCAGAGGATGTGGCGTGACTTCTTGAGGGTACCTTGGTAAATTCAGGCAGACACCAGGCCTGGCAAATGCGGAGCTGCTGCCTGTAGGGACGGGCTCCGTACCTTGAGCCCCTGCGTGCCTCAAGGGCTCATCCTGTCCAGCCCTGCTGTGGGCCTCATGAACAGAGCTTCCCAGGTTTTAAGAGACGCTGTGCATCCTTATTTTCATGTGCAATCTCTCTGTTTTTTAATAATGGCCGCAACCTCCTGCATTTAAAAACACAGTGATCCTCAAAGACCCCATCAGGCCCTGTTGCCACTGTATCACCTTATCCTTAAAAGTTTGGTCCACAAGAGTGTTTCAGACGGCCTCAGGCTGCTGGAGGGTCCCTTGTGTTTTTTGATTTTTTATTTTTGCCATTTTTTTACATCGTACTTTAAGTTCTGGGGTACATGTGCAGATCTTGCAGGATTGTGGCATAAGTACACACATGCTATGGTGGTTTGCAGTCTCCATCCCCCATCACCTACATCAGGTATTTCTCCCAACGCTATCCCTCCTCAACCTCCCCACCTCCTGCTGTCCCTCCTCAAGCCCCTGACACCCCAACAGACCCCAGTGTGTGACATTCCCCTCCCTGTGCCCATGTGTTCTCATTGTTCAACACCCACCCATGAGTGAGAGCATGCGGTATTTGGTTTTCTGTTCTTGTGTCAGTTTGCTGATAATGATGGTTTACAGATTCATCCACGTCCCTACAAAGGACATGAACTCATCGTTTTTTATCGCTGCATAGTATTTCATGGTGTAATGGGCCACATTTTCCCTGTCTAGTCTATCATTGATGAGCATTTGGGTTGGCTTCAGGTCTTTGCTGTTGTAAACAGTGCTGCAGTGAACAACGTACATGTGCATTTATCTTTATAATAGAACAATTTGTAATCCTTTGGGTATATACCCAGTAATGGTATTGCTGGGTCAAATGGAATTTCTATTTCTAGGTCCTTGAGGAATCGCCACACTGTCTTCCACAATGGCTGAACTAATTTACACTCCCACCAACAGTGTAAAAGTGTTATTTCTCCACATCCTCTCTAGCATCTGTTGTCTCCAGATTTTTTAATGATCGCCATTCTAACTGGTGTGAAATAGTATCTCAATTTGGTTTTGATTTGCATTTCTCTATGACCAAAGATGATGAGCATTTTTTCATATAATCGTTGACCTCATATATGTCTTCTTTTGAAAAGTGTCTGTTCATATCTTTGGCCTAATTTTGAATGAGTTTGTTGTTTTCTTGTAAATCTGCTTTAGTTCTTTGTAGATTCTGGATATTAGCCCTTTGTCAGATGAGTAGCTTGCAAAAATATTTTCACATTCTGTAGGTTCCTGGTTCACTCTGATGATTTTTTCTTTTGCTGTGCAGAAACTCTTAAGTTTAATTAGATCCCATTTGTCTATTTTGGCTCTTGTTACCAATGCTTTTGTTGTTTTAGTCATGGAGTCCTTGCCTATGCTTATGTCCTGAGTGGTACTGCCTAGGTTTTCTTCTAGGGTTTTTATGGTGTTTGGTCATAGGTTTACATCTTTAATCCATCTGGAGTTAATTTTAGTGTAAGGTGTAAGGAAGGGGTTCCGTTTCAGTTTTCTGCACATGGCTAGCCAGTTTTCCCAACACGTTTATTAAACAGGGAATCCTTTCTCCATTGCTTGTTTGTGTGAGATTTGTCAAAGATCAGATGGTTGTAGATGTGTGGCATTGCCTCTGAGGATTCTGTTCTGTTTCATTGGTCTGTAGCTCTGTTTTGGTACCAGTACCATCCTGTTTTGATTACTGTAGCCTTGTAGTATAGTTTGAAGTCAGGTAGATGTGATGCCTCCAGCTTTGTTCTTTTTGCTTAGGATGTTCATGGCTATGTAGGCTCCCTTTTGGTTCGATATGATGTTTAAAGTGGTATTTTCCAGTTCTTTGAAGAAGGTTAATGATAGCTTGATGGGGATAGCATTGAATCTATAGATTACTTTGGGTAGTATGGCCATTTTTATGATATTGATTCTTCCTAACCAGGAGCATGGAATGTTTTTCCATCTGTTTGTGTCCTCTCTTATTTCCTTGAGCAGTGGTTTGAAGTTCTCTTTGAAGAGGCCCTTCACATCCTTTGTTAGTTGTATTACTAGGTATTTTATTCTCTTTGTAGCAATTGTGAGTGGGAGTTCGCTCTTGATTTGGCAGTTTATTTGTTATGGATGTATAGGAATGCTTGTGATTTCTGCACATTGATTTTATATCCTGAGACTTTGCTGAAGTTGCTTATCAGCTTAAGGAGATTTGGGGCTGAGACAATGGGGTCTTCTAAATATGCAATCATGTCATCTGCAAATACAGACAATTTGACTTCCTTTTTTCCTAATTGAATACCCTTTATTTCTTTTCCTTGCCTGATTGCTCTGGCTAGAACTTCCAGTACTATATTGAATAGGAGTGGTGAGAGAGGGCATCCTTGTCTAGTGCCTGTTTTCAAAGGGAATGCTTCCAGTTTTTGCCTGTTCAGTATGATATTGGCTGTGGGTTTGTTGTAAATAGTTTTTATTATTTTGAGATACATTCCATCGATACCGAGTTTATTGAGAGTTTTCAGCATAAAGTGCTGTTGAATTTTGTCAAAGGCCTTCTCTGCATCTATTGAGAGAATTGTGGTTTTTGTCTTTGGTTCTGTTTATGTGATGGATTACATTTATAGATTTGTGTATGTTGAACCAGCCTTGCATCCCCAGGATGAAGCCTACTTGATCATGATGGATAAGCTTTTTGATGTGCTGTTGCATTCAGTTTGCCAGTATTGTATTGAAGATTTTTGCATCCATGTTCATCATGGATATTGACCTAAAGTTTTCTTTTTTAGTTGAGTCTCTGCCAGGTTTTGGTATCAGGATGATATTGGTCTCATAAAATGAGTTAGGGAGGATATCCTCTTTTTGAATTGTTTGGAATAGTTTCGGAAGGAGTGGTACCAACTCTTCTTTGTACATCTGGTAGAATTCAGCTGTGAACCCATCTGGACCTGGACTTTTTTTGGTTGGTAGGCTATTACTTGCTGCCTCAAATTCAGACTTTGTTATTTGTCTATTCAGGGATTCAACTTCTTCCTGGTTTAGTAAGTGTCCAGGAATTTATCCATTTCTTCCAGGTTTACTGGTTTATGTGCATAGAGATGTTTATAGTAATCTCTGATGGTAGTTTGTATTTCTGTGAAATTGGTGGTGATATTCCCTTTATCATTTTTTTTCATCTATTCAATTCTTCTTTCTTTTCTTTTTTATTAGTCTGGGTAGTGGTCTATTTTGTTGATCTTTTAAAAAAAACCAGCTCCTGGATTTATTGATTTTTTTTTTGAAGGGATTTTTGTGTCTCTATCTCCTTCAGTTCTGCTCTGATCTTAGTTATTCCTTGTCTTTTGCTAGCTTTTGAATTTATTTGATCATTCTCCTCTAGCTCTTTCTTTTCTTTTTTTGTTTTCCCTATAGCTCTTTCAACTTTGACGATAGGGTATCAATTTTAGATCTTTTCTTTCTTCTCATGTGGGCATTTATTGTTATACATTTCCCTCTAGACACTGCTTTAAGTGTGTCCCAGAGATTCTGGTACGTTCTGTCTTCATTCTCACTGGTTTCAAAGAACATCTTTATTTCTGTCTTCATTTCATTGTTTATCCAGTCATCATTCAGAAGCAAGTTGTTCAGTTTTCATGTAGTTTTGCAGTTTTGGGTGAGTTTCTTATTCCTGAGTTCTAATTTGATTGCACTGTGGTCTGAGAGATTATTTGTTATGATTGCCATTCTTTTGCATTTGCTGAGGAGTGATTTACTTCCAATTATGTGGTCAATTTTAGAGTAGGTGTGATGTGGTGCTAAGAAGAATGTATATTCTGTGGATTTGGGGTGGAGAGTTCTCTATATGTCTATTAGGTCAACTTGGTCCAGATATGCATTCAAGTCCTGGATATCCTTGTTGATTTTCTGTCTCATTAATCTGTCAAATATTAACAGAGTGTTAGAGTCTCCCACTATTATTTTTTGAGAGTATAAGTCTCTTTGTAGGTTGTTAAGAACCTGCTTTATGTATCTGGGTGCTCCTGTATTGGGTGCATATATATTTTGCATAGTTAGCTCTTCTTGTTGGGTTGATCCTTTTACCATTATGTAATGCCCTTCTTGACTATTTTGATCTTTGTTGGTTTAAAGTCCATTTTATCAGAGACTAAGATTGCAACCCCTCCTTTTTTTTTTGCTTTTCATTTGCATGGTAAATCTTCTTCCATCCCTTATTTTGAGTCTGTGTGTGTCTTTGCACATGAGATAGCTCTCCTGGATACAGCACACTGATGGGTCTTGACTTTTTATCCAGTTTGCCAGTCTGTCTTTTGATTGGGACATTTAGGCCATTTACATTTAATGTTAATATTGTTATGTGTGAATTTGATCCTGCCATTTTGTTACTGGCTGGTGGTTTTGCCTGTTAGTTGACACAGTTTCTTCTTGTGTTGTTTTTGCAGTGGCTGGTACTGGTTGTTCCTTTCCATGTTTACCGTTTCCTTCAGAAGCTCTTTTAAGGCAGGTCTCGTGGTGATGAAATCTCTCAGCAATTGCTTGTCCTTAAAGGATTTTATTTCTCCTTTGCTTATGAAGCTTAGTTTGGCTGGATATGAAATTCTGGGTTGAAAGTTCTTTTCTTTAAGGATGTTGAATATTGGCCCCACTCTCTGCTGGTTTGTAGGGTTTCTGCCGAGAGATTTGCTGTGAGTCTGATGGGCTTCCCTTTGTGGGTGACCTGACCTTTCTCTCTGGCTGCCCTTAGCATTTTTTCCTTCATTTCAACCCTGGCGAATCTGATGATTATGTGCCTTGAGGTTGCTCTTCTTGAGGAATATCTTTGTGGTGTTCTCTGTATTTCCTGGACTTGAATGTTGGCCTGCTTTGCTAGGTTGGGGAAGTTCTCATGGATAATATCCTGAAGAGTGTTTCTCTGTTGGGACTGAAAGTAAGATATTATCCATAAAATGGATGATCTTGCAATTAGGAAATTCTTTTCCACTGGGGGACAAAGTCTGATATACATGATACTGACACGTGGTAGGACTGTTTAGCAATCCTTGAGTAAGTACTTTCCAATGAAATTGGCAAGCTGGCCTTTTATTATTGATGGCTGGTTTGTGAAAGCAAATTTTTCTGTGCCCTCTTCTGCAGGTGGACTAGTATAAAAACAGTCTTTTAAGTTAATAATGATTAGAGGCCAATCTTGAGGAGTCACTGTAGGGGAAGGGAACCCCTGCTGAAGGGGCCTCATCAGTTGCAAATTAGCATTGATAGTCTGTAAGTCATGCAAAAGTCCCCATTTACCACACTTTTTAGAATAATGAAAATGGGCAAATTCCAAGGGCTGTTTGATGGTTCTATATGGCTGGCTCTTAATTTTTTTCTCAACTAATTAATGGGCATGTTGCAATTTGTCTCCTTTTAAAGGCTACTCTGTTCTATCCAAATAGGATTTTGAGAGAGCCATATCAGGGGTAGGGGAGGAATAATAATGGCCATTATGAGAAAGGGGTCTTATGTTCACATAATTCATCAAATTCTGCCCTCCAGAGGAGGTACTGATTGGCATCTAAAGTTGTTTTAACCAGCACTGACCAGTCCCATGGGGTCATAGAGAGGTGGTCTGCTATGTTCTCAATTAATCCTTTTGTAACTGGGCTAGTGGCTCTGTTTTCTCTAATGCTTGTTCTTATCTCTTTATACATGTCAAAAGTAATGGCTTTATACCTGATTGCCTTGTTGATCTTGTATCACCAGGCCAGCCAAGAGCTCGCTCTCTGATGCCACTTGCCTAAGACAGGGTCCCATAGCTATAGCACATCCGTTGTCTTTTTTCCAATTTATTGGGGTAGTGGGCTCAGGAAGAACCTCTGTTTCCTCTTTGTTATCTTTACCCAGTAATCACAGGGCTGAGGGAGGAGGAGGTGGTGGTAAGGTAGGTGATGGTTCCTCCTCCCTTCCCTTTTTAGGCTCTTCTGTGTAGAATGGGGCCAAAGCAACCCTAACTAAGGCCCATAATGTTAAAAACGTTACTGGGACCCGTTGCCCTTGTGCATGATGCCATTTACAGTTTCTCCCCACTTGTTCCCAGAACTCTAGGTCTAGCATGCCTTCTTCTGGGAAGCACGGGTTATGGGAAACAACAGTTTGCATTTGGTCACTTAATTGAGCCTGTAAAACTGAGGCTCCACTAGCTTTAAGTTGCTGTTTCAGTGCTTTTATACATTGTTGCTATTGAGCTGCTAACTGTTATCCCATGATGAAACCCTAGCTTGAAAATTCTCCCAAACTTGGAAATCCTGAGTGGGCAGCAATGACTTACTGACTACGCAGTCTCTTCCCCTTTGTTTTCGAGGGTTCTGTGGCGATCTGTTGCAGTGTTCCTCACACTGGGCACTGTCTGTCAAGTCTGTCCGCAGACCCTGGCGGAGTAACCACTGCAAGGGGTACTCAGACACAGATATCCAGTGAAAGAGCGGCTAGGGGGGACTGTCGAAGAGTGAGCAGCCTTGATAAGCTGGAGCTGCTCACTTTTGTTCAGTACAGACATAATGCCAAAAGCCTGAAGCCAGCATTATCTTTGGGTAATTAACATGGTCATCCCCCTTGCAGGGAGCAGTCTCACATGCAGATGATCAAAGGTCGGTTCCTGGACAACATAAGTAAACAAGCCTATTTAGATAAACTCCTTGCACCTACTTCTCACCCCTTGCCTTAGGGTAAGAGAACAGCTGCCTTCTGCTTATTCTCTCCTGAAGCTTTGCAGTCAGTCTTCTGACCTTTCAAAAAGTCTGCTTCTTTCCCTATAGCTTCTTCCACCACTCTGACCCGTCCCCCACAGTGGGCTGGTGTGCCTCCCACCCCACCCTTGTCTCTGGGCTCAACCACAGGACTTGCTTTTGCCAACAGGATGTTAACAGACACAATGAAGGAGAGGCCTGGGATGTGTGCACAGATGGGCTCGATCTCTTGCGCAGCTGCCCTCGCCATGAGAATGTACCCCGCATTCCCTTGCTGCTGACCCTACAGAGAGCCCTTACATCAACCACCTTTGTTATTTCCCACCACAGTCCTAGGAGACAGTCTCGTCATCCTATCTCAGATGAAGAAACTGAGGCCCCACTAAGGGTCACAGGACTTTTATCCCAATCACACCAGTGACTAGTGGCAAGACCAGAAGTCTGTGTCCTTCTGACCTCACCATTGGTCTGAGCCAAGCTTCTCCCACAGTAGGACTTCCTTACAGACTCACATTCCCTCCAGTAGGCAGGAGAGGTTCCTGGCCAGCATTAAGAAAAAGCACAAGGGGTGCCCACATTTTCCTGCTCAGGTAGACTGAGGAACTGAGCCAGACTCAGAAGACATTTGCCCCCTTAATCTAGTTATGTGGTTTCTGTCTGGAGTGCAGTGAGCAGCTCCTGATTGTCGGGGAGGTTTAAAGTAGACACATGAAGAAGATAATTTCATCAGAAGAGGCTGCAGCCTGTAAAGGTGCTGCCCCAGGAGCCCTCGAATCTCTAGAGAGGACTGATGATGGCTTGTTTGCTGGTGGAGCTGTGAAGAGGAAAATGGAGCCGGGTGGTCTCCAGAGGCCCAGAGTCAAATTCCTCACCAGCCAGCCAGCTTGTCCCGAGTGCCTAGGAGCCACCCAAGCCACAGCCTCTGGGATTGACAATGGCGAGGGATGGGGGATGTGATTCAGAGAGTGGGGAAACTGAGGCAGAAGGTGGCTGAGAACTGGCCCCATTATACACTCATTGAAGAGGGTAGAGGGTTGCAGCTGCTTCAAGGGAAAGCTATTTCTCATGTGAAGGTCGTTATTCACGTGAACATTCTCTGAGACCCTCACATGCCACAAGCCTTAGTCCTATTCCTTTCTCTTTATGACAATAGCAAGGAGGAACTGCAGCTCCCATTTTAGTAATGAAGGCCTTGAGCAAGGTCACCCCACTGAGGATCATGTCTGGGCATGTGTGACTTCAGAGCCATGCTCTTTGGGGAAAAAGTTTGACCCCAAGTTGTGTGATATGGTTAGGCTTAGTGTCCCCACTGACATCTCATCTTGAATTGTAATCCCCATAATCCCCATATGGAGAGACTAGGTGGGGATAATTGAATCACTGTTCTCGGGATAGTGAGTTCTCACGAGATCTGAGGGTTTTATAAGGGGCTCTTCTCCCTTCACTCAGCACTTCCTGCTGCCTTGTAAGGAAGGTGCCTTGCTTCCCCTTCACCTTCTGCCGCCATGACTATAAATTTGCTAAGGCCTCCCCAGCCATGCTGAACTGTGACACAGACTAATACACTGTGTCTACCCTGTGTATAGGCATGGAACATAGGTAGGCCTGGTCTGCCTTTGGTTGGGATGTGTTCATTAAAATAAATCATTAATAAAATGATACCTAATTTATTTGTCATCAGCGAATGTGGTATTCTTCAAGCCAGTTTCCTAGAGCTTACTACTACTTGAGGCATTTTGATTTCCTGTCAGTAGTTTGGGTGAAATCATTCTTGGCCATTAGTTGTTGCCTTGCTGAGGAGCATACTAAACATAATTCAGCCTTTTCTAGAGGACTCTGGTGAACAAAGGTGGACAAGTGTGTTCACTATGAACAGAGGTAACTCTGCCGTAGTTAAAGAGGTGCCCCTTGAGCCACTGAAGCGAATTGGATTGTTCACCCTACACTGAATGGGCCCAACTTTCTAGCGTCATGTTTTTAAGTCTCGCCTCCACCGTCAGATTATCAGTTGCACTGTCAGCTGCTGTAAAAGGCCATCTCCGCCCTATGTGAACGGCTGTGGACAAGGAGACACAATGGCCAAACCTTGTAGGTCTGTGTTAAATATATGTATATAACAGAGCAATGGCTGATGGGCCTCCTGCAGGGACTTGGCGACACTTACACACCTGTCGTTGCTACTCAAGTGTCCTTTCTTCCTCTCAGTTGTGTTACAGGCATTTGTGTTGCCCATCTATTACATCCAGGTAAGGATTGACTCCACAGGAGGTTGGAGCGATATAAGGAAAATCGATTTGCTGGGAGTGGATGTAAAAAATAGATTCCAGGCCGGGCACGGTGGCTCGCGCCTGTAATCCTAGCATTTTGGGAAGCTGAAGTGTGCAGACCATTTGAGGTCAGGAGTTCAAGACCAGCCTGGCCAACATGGTGAAACCCCATCTCTACTAAAAATATTTAAAAAAAAACTGCTGGGTGTGGTGGCACAAACTTGTAATTCCAGGTGGACCAGGAGGCTAAGGCAGAGAACTGCTTGAACCCAGAGGCAGAGGTTGCAAGGAGCTGAGATTACGCCACTGCAGGCTGGGCAACAGAGTGAGATACTGTCTCAAAAAAAAAAAAAAAAAATAGATTCCATGTATCAAAGGCCATGTGAAAACCTGTACACAGATGTTCTTACCAGCTTTATTAGTAACAGCTAGAAACTACATACAGCCCTAGTGTTCTTCCATGGTGAGCATCAGCTGTGGTATATCCATTGTAGAATGCTACAAACCACAAAAGGGGAAGAATTTTGATACACCCAACTTGGATAGATCTCGAGCATTAGAGGAAGTGAAAAAAGGCAATTCTTCAAGGTTTCATGCTGCCTAATTCCATTTATATAACATTCTCAAAAGGACAAAATATCAGTGATGGAGAACAGTTCACTGGTTACAGGGGCTAGGGATGCAGGGAGGCTGTGATTATAAGGAAAGAACATAAGGGAGTTTCTTTGTAGTGATGGAACTCTCTGGATCTTGATTGTGGTGGTGGCTACACGAATCTATACATTGGGATAAAATTTCATAAAACACCAAAAAAAAAAAGAGTGCCGGGCACGGTGGCTCACGCCTGTAATCCCAGCACTTTGGGAGGCTGAGGCGGGTGGATCACGAGGTCAAGAGGTCGAGACCATCCTGGTCAACATAGTGAAACCCTGTCTCTACTAAAAATACAAAAAATTAGCTGGGCATGGTGGCACGTGCCTGTAATCCCAGCTACTCAGGAGGCTGAGGCAGGAGAATTGCCTGAATCCAGGAGGCGGAGGTTGCGGTGAGCCGAGATCATGCCATTGCACTCCAGCCTGGGTAACAAGAGCGAAACTCTGTCCCCGCCCCCCCCAAAAAAAAAGAGTGCATGTAAAAATGAGCACAATCTTACTAAGGCCTATAGTTTGGTTAACAGTAATTAATAATGCAGCAGTTTCCTGGTCTTGGTAATGGTACTATGGCTAAGTAAGATGTTATCATTGGAGGAGGCTGGGTGAAGGGTACAAGATAATTCTCTGTACACTATCTTTGAAACTTCTATATGGATTTAAAATTATTTCAAAATAAAACTAAAAGCCTAAGACAGCCAATAGAAATAATTTTGAGATTATCTGGTGTTGTGAATTATATCTATTATTGTTCCCTTCCAACTGTGAGTTTTCTATTTATGCATGATGTTACAACATAATTTCTTTGTGGCCTATAAAATAATTTTTCCCAGTTCTCTTTTCATTATTATAATGATAAAGATAATTACTATTCATCATGACTCTGTCTGAACTCTTTTATTTGCCCAAACCAATGACCCAGATTTGAAGCTGCTGTGACAAGAGAGGAGCTGGGGTAGGGAAGGGACAGGCAGGAATGGTGACATTAGACTGGCAGCTCCATAAGGACAAACCTGGGAATTCTGTTTTTTACTGCTGCTTCCCCAGTGCCTAGAATGGGGTCTGAAATGCTCAGTAAATATTTATTGAGTGCGTGTATGTGAACCCAGGGTGTGTGTCCATACGACCAGTGTACACTAAGCCATAGGATGTACCTGTGCCTTCTTGGATATCACTAACTGTAAATACTTGGAGACAGACTACAGTTTTATGGCCCTTCTGCATGGGGATGGGACACACCAGCACCATAGAGAACTTACCATTAGCCAAGCTGTACACTCATCCACTTCTCACTCAGGTCCCCAGTTACAGGTAAGAGAATGGAGGTTCAGAGAAGTTGTGCAAGTTAAGGACATGTAGCTTGTGTGAGGCAGAGGCCCTTCTTGCACCCAGATCAACTGGCTGCCCAAACCTTCATTCCTCTTATTGCACACCTTTCGATGCAAAGATTTCTTGCTGTATAAATTGTGATGCATAGACCATAATTAATTGGAGGGTTTTTTTTTGAGATGGGATCTCTGTCACCCAGGCTGGAGTGCAGTGTGTAATCATGACTCACTGCAGCCTCATAATCCCTGAGTTCAAGTGATCCTTCCACCTCAGCCTCCTGAGTAGCTGAGATTACAGGCACGAGCCACCACACCTAGCTAATTTTTAAATTTTTTGTAGAGATGAAGTCTCACTGTATTGCCCAGGCTGGTCTTGAACTCCTGGGCGCAAGAGATCCTCCTAATCCCCAAGTGCTGGTATTATCGGCATGAGCCACTGAACCTGCCCTTTTTGGAAATTTGAAATCAGATTTATGCAGGATTGTCTGCGTTATTATTAATGTCTGATTCATCTCTTCAAAGAAAGGGGTCAGTGTCCCAATGTCACTTTGGGCCACACATCATGAAGTGATTCACAGGTTATGGGGCTATTTCCCAGGTGTTTCTAAGAGAAGAGTACCAGGCCCAGAAGTGTTTTGCAGACCTGTCAGGGATCAGAGGACATCAGCAACAAGAATGCAGCAGAGCGGACCTTTCTAGGGGAGGCCAGGTAGGAGAGGAAGGGTGACCCAGGGACATAGAGGACCTTTCACAGCAGGTGCCAAGACTCTAGGTCCTTCTCCAACATTCTGGTAAATGACCATTGCCCACCTGGCTGGAATTTGTGCAAAATTGACTGCATTCTGGGAAAAGCTCTTGTCAAATCTCGCCCAGAAAAAGAGTCTGGAGCCAACATGTCCCTTGTCCAAACCTTGTCTGTGATTTGCCTCAGAAACTGTCCTCCTGGAACCCCCAGAATGCCTTCTGCTCCTGCACACCTGAGCAGTTCTTACTGCTTTGCATAGATTAGGATATTCTAATCTACTCTGGATTAAAAGTCACTTTTCTTGCATGCTGCTGCTTCTGAGTGATAGCTATGGCCTCAAGCAGTTCTCTTCTTAGCTGAAAAAGTTGATCAAATATGTGGCCCCTGAACTCTCTATACCTTAGAGTTGGATAATATTATGGACACTTCTTTAAGGAATCATCTGAATCTTTAAGCTGTAGGAACCCATTAGTGGATCATGGGATTAATTTAATGGGTCATAACCAGCATTTATGAAAATAAAATAGGAGGGGAGGTATCAGAATCAGAAGGGTATTGCATGCAGTATGAGGATGTGTGCTTTATGAGCCTTCTATTTCAGGGTGTGGATGGTTTGTGTGTTCACGGGTTACAGTATGGGGGTAGAGGAAGCTGACTAGCTAGCAAAGCTGTACATCACTCCATAGTATCAGTGTGTCCCTAGGAAGGGGATGCCCTTGCGTCTAGGTGGACCCCTCGGTAACTTGGTTTCCTGGTGGAATGTGATTAAAAATGACAGTTTACTTCTGAGTCAAGGTGGCACTGACATTGGTGGGAAAGTCCTTTAGGACTCAAAGGACCCCACTTTGAGGATGGGGCCTCAAAGTGGCTGGGTCCCTGAATCACTGCATGGAGGAGAGCCACCCACAAATCAGGAAGCCTCACCCTGATACTTACCTGAGTGAGAAATGGACTTCTCTTGTGTTAGGCCACTGACATTTTGGAACCTGTGTGTTACACAGCAGCAGACAAAATCCTATTTAATATATCTTGGAATATATTTTTGAGCCAAATTTCACCGTAAGATGTAATATTGTGGGGTCAGGCCAAAGAAGTATGAAAAAAATGCCTGCTTTACTCCAGCCTCCTTATTTTTCATATGGAGTGTCAGAGAGAGTGGGGCCTACCCACTGTCTCCTGGATGAGCTGGGACCAAACCCTGCCTATGCAAGAGGGGTGATAACATGAGGTCAGGGTCTGCTTTGTTCCCATGGATTCCAGCAAAGCAGATCCCAGTTTGACTCCAGCAGGCACCCCTCTCACCTGTCTCTGCCATGTCCACCCTGCTGCCAAGGGACAGCGCTAACATCTGGCTTTGCTTCAGGTGCCCTTCAGGTGGCCTCCATCCCCAGAACAGCTTAGGGACAGGAAGGGTGAACCCTGCCTGGCCCTGCTGAGCTAGTTCTTGGGGCTCCCACTGCAAGCTCTGTGGTTAACGTCTCTGCTGACAGAGGACAGGACAGACTTTCACAGACTTTCTCTGAAAGTCTTGAGTTTCTCTGAATCTCTGAAGTGCAGGATTCTGAGAAACCCAGCGGCAGCCCTGCCACACACCACTGGTGTGATCCTGGGTGAATCATTCACACGCCCAGGAACATGCCTCCATATTTTGTCGCAGGGTGAGTTTGGTCCCTGGTGCTGGTGCTGCCCGGTAGATAGAGGCTGCTGTGATCATGCAGAACTTGTCACCTCCAGGAGCTGGAGGCCACCCTAATCCTGCCATTCAGCTGCTGGGGTGGGGAGGTCCTGAGGGACAAGGCTTCAGGGCTGTCTGCACACACATGGCCACATCAGCCTTTGCCTTCCCCATCACCTGTCCCCATGGAGAGACTGGGAGAATGTGTTAATGCAGGTGACAGCCAGACCCAGGGCCTGGAGTTTGACAGGCTTGATCCCCTTGCAGTACCCCTGTGAGGTGACCAAGCTAGGCATTTGCCTCAGCCCCACCCCCCAGTATTACCGATGGGGAAATGGAGGTTCCCGGGGCTTGCTTGTCTTGCTCGAAGTCCCCTCTTGATTGGCTGAGAGTGGGCTAGATGGACCCCTGGCACCTTGAGGGCAGAGTCAGGCAGGCAGAGCTCAGGGCACTGGTGTCTGATGGACACTAACATCTCTGAATGACACTGACTTCTATCTTTCCCCAATCTGTAAGCAGCCTGGGATTTGATCAGAGTTGATTATGTCTCTTTCCCCAGGGGTGATGTTTGTTTATGGGAATAAAGCAAAGAATGACAAAGAGGTTTAGGAAAAACCTGGAACAGGCTGGTCCTCAAGGTCTGGGGATGGGGAGGTTTCCGCACTCACCCCCACCCCACAGTTCTGGGCTCCCAGAGTCATCTGCTCATCTCCTCTTCCTCTACATACTCATATTCACCCCTCACACTCCAGTGGCCCGAGCTTAGTCTCTGCAAGGGAGGCTGGTCTAATTGTGTCCCTGCCCAGGGAGAAAGGGAACTGGGGCTTTCTGAAAGGTCTCTGCCACATCCTTCCCATCCAAAATTATCGCATTCATTCATTTTCTGGGCATTGCCTTTCTCTCCCACTGGACTGTAAGCTCCCTAAGGACAGGCATCTTATCCATCTTGTTCACTGCATGTCTCCAGTCCCTAGTACAGTGTTTGGCACATGGTGGGTGCTCATAAATATGGTGGTGCTCATTAATAGCTAAAGCTCAGGCTCTCTTTTCAAGAAAAGAAATGCAAAATCTGGACTTTGATATGAATACACTGAACAGAAGGTAGGGAGGGTAGGACAGAGGCCTGGGGAAGGAGTACAGTCCTAAGATGGGAGCATTTACAAGAGATGGGTCCTGCTAGTCAGAGTATCAGGAAGTAGCCACTGCTGCCTAATGACCTTCCCCAAAAGTTAATAGCTTAAAACATTCATTTAGTTTGCTTGAAACTGTGTACTTTAGAAAGGGTTTGGTGGGTATACCTAGTCTCTGCTCTGCAGTATCATTTAGGCCAAAGGATCTGCTTCCAAGATGGGTATTCTAAGTTGTTATTGACTGTTGGCTCCTCTCCACAGAGTTGCTTGGGCTTCCTTGCAGCATGGTGGCCAGGTTCCAAGCATGAATGCACCGAGGAACAAGAAGTAGTTTCCATCTGACACTGCATCATGTCCTCTGTATTCTACTGGCTGAGAAATCACAGAGCCAAGATTCAAGGGCCTCTTGATGGGAGCAGTGTCAAAGAGTTTTGGGGTGTGCTTTAAAAACATACCTAAGGTTTCCTGGAGGAGAGGAGTGAGCATCTATACATACTGCAGGGTTTGCATGGGGCCTATAAGCTCTCCAGTATGGCTGGAGTAGCCTTAGTCTATCACAGGGTGACTGAAGCCTCGCTCCTGCTACCCTGCATAAGCCTGCAATGTGCATGGCAGATTGTAGGCTCAAAGTGGCTGCAGCACTTCCAGTCCCACATGCCATGTGCTTCTGGAACATTATCCTCCCCATCAAGAACTGGTATCAATTTTCATTCCCCTTGAAACTGGGTGGGCTTGTTACAGAATTGATGCTGTGCGCCTTCTGAGGCTAGGTCCTAAAAGGTGAAATGGCTTCCACCTACCTGCCTTTACCTCAGACACTCATTCTTGGATCCCAGCCAACAGCCCAGGCTTCATGTAGGTGCTCTGGCTGACAGCCCAAGCTAGGTCTCAGCATCAACCATAGGACATCTCAGTGAAAGACCAGCCTTAGAGTCTTCCAAAGACCCAGATGACAGGGGTACCAGTGACAAATCATCTCCACTGTGCCCTACCTGAATCTCTGCCCCACACAATCCATGAACATAATAAATGTTTGCTGTGTGACACAAAGTGGACTCTAACAAGCAGACTTCGGGAAGCAGTTCCATGCACAGGAGTCCGGTGGAGCCTCACCAAAGAGCAGGTTGGCCACTGAAGCTGGCATTCACCCCTGTAACCTGGAGGGGAGGGAGGGGTGTTAAGGGCAGGTGTGCAGCCTTGGGCAGGAGGAATGCCAGAGGGGCTAGAGCACAGCCCTGTGGGAATGCTGTGGTCAAGGAACCACCTGTCATCTTGAGGGCTCGGAGGGACTCTTGGTGAGATCTGCTTCTAGGTGAGGGGTTGAGGTGAGCTGGAGTCGGAGGAACGTAGCTACCAGCCAGACATGACAGTGGGAACGAGGCCTTCTCTGTGCTGGGATAGGGAAGGCTCTGACCAGGCTATGGGATGGTCTGAGGGCCAGGAAGCTGTGTATGGACCACTGGGGCCCTGGTGTTGACAGTTGGGTAGTTCAGGACCAGGGGTAGAGCTGAGGGGCAGGAGGGAGGGATGTTGAGGGCCAGGCATACTGTCGGAAAGGCAGTGAATGACGATCTCTTTACAGCATGGCCTTTGCTGGTTGCCCTGCCCTTCACAGCACCCTGTGGGGGCCTGCGGATGACATCCACTGCAGCCCCATCATCTTTTCACTCATTCTTACACCGTGTTAAATATCTCTTCACTTTTCTGAGTCTGACACATGGGAGGGGCTCCTGCTGCCAGGCAGCTGCTGGGGCTACAGCCCAGATGATGGGTCCGTGGCATGCCCTCAGGAACCTACTGGGGCTCCACAGCTGACCCAGCCTGTGCACACTGTTGGCTGTCACCGAATGGCTGGGCAGCATCAAGCCCTTCGTGAGGGGCCATCCCCATTTCTGCAAGTGCTTGTGGGAAAATGCAGCTGCTGTAAGTCCGCCCCTCAACTTGGCTTCTAGCATTTGCTGAGCAGGAAGTGGGAGTGGCCCACGCTCACCGCAGAGGGCAGGACCACAGGCTCACGCAGGGCCCTGCTCACCCCACTCACCTCTGCAGTCTCCTGGGACCCCCCTCCCAGGCTGCATAGAGGATTTCCTCTGGGCTTCCTTAATATTTAATTTTTTTTCTTTTGGTGTTTGTTCCTAATATAGGAACGTGTCTCTTCCAGCCAATCCTGGCAATTTGAGGGGCATTTTGTGTGTAGTCTCACACTTTGAGGGTGTCCAATTACATCTGTTGGAGGAACAAGTGGCCTGATATTGAATGGACCCTCTGGGCTGGTGTCATTTCTCTGGGTCGGGGTCGTCTGTCCCCTCACCAGCAGATACACCGCTCAGAGCGCAGAAGTTACTGATGATGCACAGAGGTCCTTAAAAGGCTAAGAATGCTGGCTGTGGCAGAGGGAAATTACTAACTGAAATGGAGCTGGCAGAAGCTCCTCCAGCAGGGCCTGATCAGCTGTGGGTGATGTTCACTTGTGAGAGGGGGCAACTTGGCAGGGCTGGGAGCAAGAACTCACACAGAGGGGCTGCCCTGGCCCTTGAAGAACCATAGATGCCAGGGAAGCAGTCTGTCAGCACAGCCCTCATCTGTGAGGGCTCCGGGCCCACCTGACATCCTGCACCCTCTTTGCACTCACCCCTGGCTTGGGGGTGAGCCAGGGACAACCCTTCTGCCTAGAGAAGGGGCCCAGGAAGGGGAGGGTGTCTAGGGTGTCTTAGGTTGAGTTCCCCAAGAAGCTGATCCTGAGAGTAGATTCAAGAGCACACCTAGAGCTTAACCCTGCAGGGAAGCCGCCAGTACTCACATCAGGGTGACTCCAGCCAGGAGGTAGGGTCCTGGGTAGTGTCCTGTGTATTGACTTCTCAGCCTTTGGATGAGAAGTGCTCCCAGGAGGTGTCATTCCCTCACTGGCAAAGCAGCTTTCTAGGGCCAGGAGCCCAACCTCAGGTGGAGAGGTGCAGGGAGGGCAGGAGGAGGTTTCAGAAATGCTGAAGTGGTCACGCCCAAGGCACATGGGTGAGGCACTCCTGAAGCCCCGTGGGGGATGCCAGTGCATGTGTGGCTGTCGCTGATCTGAGGAAGGTGGGGGTCACCCTCACTAGCATGAGCCATCTGAGAAGTGCACCAGGCCCTCCAACCTTTTGATGGTAGAACGTGGGGAGGGACTGTGCCCTACAAGAGGAAAAGCTACCTGCTGGCTGGGTCGGGGAAAGAGGCCCAGGCACAAAGGTGCCATTGGCTTCATGGCTCTGCCTAAGCTATAGAGATCCCCCTCCCCATCCCTCCTAGCTTGTCACTTGAGTATACTCACTTTTCCCCCATCCTCACCTGTGGCCTTTTCATCAGATCCCCATTGGATGGGTGGAAGTGCGGCTACCAGCGCAAACCTGGTGCTGTGTGGAGTGGGGAGATGGGCAGCAAGCCACTGGGGCAGCCCTTGCCAATGGTCTCTTGGACCAGTGGGCCGTGCAGGGCTGCCTCAGGGTGGACCCTGGGCCTCCCAGCAGCCTCTGAGGTCCTGGCTGTCAGTGGTTGGGGTAGGACTAAATGACCTCCAGGGGCCCTTCCAGAATTAAGCATCAACTTTGAAACTGTCCTGTATTTCATGGTATGTCAGGCTCTGTGCTAAGTACTTTAAATTGTTATCCTCTTCAATTCTTACCATGCTCTATGAACTATGTACTACTGTTAGCTTCCGTTTGCAGATAAAGTAACTGAGGCCCCAGAAGTTAACAAGCTAGCCCAAGTTAGAGAGGAAGGGAATGTCAGAGTTGGGTGTGAGCCCTGAGCCAGGCCTAGGACCTGCCCAGTGGTGCAGTGAGGCTGGACCGACCTCTGCTTCTGGTCTGGGGCACAGTCCCATTGACCATGCCCCACCTGACATTGCCCTGCGAGGGACTCCCCTGGGCCGGGCCTGGTCAGCACCTCGCGCCGCCATGCATGGCCTGAAACAAGTCAAGCTACAGCCTCGGTTTTACATTAGTCTTTTATTATAACCATATCGAATGGGATCACTTTGCCAAAAGGAGAAATCATTTCTTAAATCAATTTGAGTTATAGCATAAAGATGGACAAGAAAAAAGTGACAGGACCTAAATGGCATCACTGAATATTCCGTCAATCAAATGAACTGTGCCACTGTGAGAAAAACTACTCTGACAGCTTTGACATCAACGTGGTCTCAAGCCTGTTTATACGGACTTTACATATCTTTGTAACACTATCAAAGAGCTTTAGAAAGTAACACTGAGAAAGCAGTCTGGCCTTAGAGAAGGAAGCCTGGCTTGCCACGTGCATCCTCAATGCATCTGGCTTCCTCACTCCACTTCACAGCCTCCCCTGTCCCCCTCCTTGACAATGGGGAAGGGCCCAGGGGCCCAGGTGTGTGTCCTCAGGAAAGGAGGGATGGAACTGGTTGTGGCTGCCACAAAATGGCCACCCTATGTGGGGAGCTAAGTCTTCCATACACACTCCTGTTCTATAATGAATCCTTGGGGCAGTTTCTTAAAAAAATAAAAACAAAAATAATGTGCATCAACTCTGACAGGTTATTATTAGGAGGCCAGCATGACTGCCACAGCGTTTGATGATATTTATTTAGCATCTCTGACAGAGTAGAGGAGGCATTCCTGTTGAGAGCAGGCAACTAACCCTCCTGAGGCAGCTTCCTTAGCAACCCCAGGGCTGACAGCACAAGAGACAATCCGTCGTCTGCAGACAAGGCAAATCACAGGGAGGTCCTGTTTTATTTTTAGAGTCACATTCATTGTGCAGTGATATTATTTCTTTCCAGATTGCAGTCACCACTGAACATTAGCAGGAGGTCAGCTTTGGAAGAGGAATCCAGTGTAACTAAATGTTTACCATGTTGTCTGACTCCATGGCATACACTTAAGGTAAGGCAAAGTCAGTCATTATGATTTGCTAGTCTGTAACTCTCACATGTAATGTACAGAGCTAAATTTTAACTCAAATTCCAATCTGACCAAAGAGGAATGCATGAAACACATACAGACATATATAAGAAAAGAGATGATGATGGGAATTAATCTAAGCTTCATGTATACAAAATGTATTTAACTGTAATAATCAAAACGTAAGAGAGGTTCCACTGATTACCACATTTGTTAACAAAATATATTCAGGATTTAAAAAATGTGCAATTAAACTAAGCACCTGATAAAATAATAAAAGGAACACATTCTTTAATAGCACTGTAACTAATACAAATGCAAATAATACTCAACTATGAAGAATAAAAAAAATTGCTTAAAAACCGTAAGACAGTAATACAATTAGTATGAGCCCGTGGGAATTTGAGGCTGGTACTGCCCGTGACCCACTGTCCTTATATGTCTCTCTCCTCCAAGGAGGGGGTGAGCTTGTAGGGGCCACAGAAGCAATATCTCTGAGTGAACCCATTGGTCCTCACATGCCACCAACACAGGAGCACAGGATGGAGAGAACCGAGAGGACCTGCCTCTAGTACAAAGCAGGGCTGGGAGTTTTCTGTAACTATGAATCACCCAGCCGACTGCAGTGAGCCAGCCAAGAGCCTTATTGACATGGTGGGTGCCTAGTGGCTCTTGCAGGGCCAGTGACCCTCAGCTATCATGACTCTAGCTCTAGGGCAAAGGAAATCTGCTGACTAAAGGTCAGCAGATGACAGGGGCCCAGCTCCCCAGGGATTGCCAGCTCTGTGGTCCTTTCCACTCTGTCCCAGAGCCCTGGAGGGAACAGCTCTACACCTCTTACTCTAGAACTGAAAACACTGCCCAAGGTGAGAAAGTGACCAATGGCAACCCTGCACAGTTGCAGGTCACTCACTGTATGGGGGCCCCCACAGCTTACAAAGTGTTGTCATGGGGACATGTGCTTGGCAGCAGCTTACTCAGAGGTGCTGAGAGGAACACTCAGAGCCGAAAGCCAGGGAGCTCCAGTGTGCACGTGCCAGGCAATTGCTCAGTGGTGGAAGGCACACTACCTGTTATCTGGCAAACCCAGTGTTATTATTCACCTTCCATGTTGGTGTGGTTAAGAGGAGATTTCCCTGCTAGAGTTTAAGAACAAATTGCAGAGCTAATTAGAACCCTCTCCACAGTAATTGACTTGGGAGCAAGTCACCATTGTCTTGGAGGGCAGGTGGAAAAATCATGTAATTATCATATTTGTCTATGGAGAAATAAGGTTAGCAGTGGGAGGGATGTAAACAGTGTCTGTTCCTTTATAATGAGTTTTCCTTTGTTACCATGAAGGCCTCCACTGCCCAGCTGCCTCACCATCCTCTGAGGACAAGTGCAAAGAGCCAGTCATCCGTGGCATGTTTGCTCTCCCGGACGGAGGTGAGACAGGCCCTGTGTCCCTCTGCCATCCACACCCATTCCTGTTAGAATTCCTGCGCAGGCAAAGGAGAGGAAAAGTATCCTTTCCAGGGATCATCTTTAAGGAGAAAAACAGTTCATGTGATGCCCTGTGCCCATCATGGTTTTTTAACCACACCAACATGGTGCCAAGTGACAAGGGGAGAGTCTCTAATCTGTGCTGAGCCCAGGGAGGCACTGGCATGTCAGACCTGGTCCTGGCAGTGGCACCCAGGATGCAGGGTTCATAGCTGAGCACAGGCCCTGCAGTTCCTACACTGGACTTCCAAGAAAGGAAGGGGTTGTGTAGAAATCCTGCATCCTCTTGGCATCTGGAATGTTTTCTAGGTCTCCTTATTCCCCACAGAAGGGACTCTAGGTCCAATTCTCTAAGTCTTATGACTGCTACTTTAAGGCCAATGTGGCATTCTGACTTTGGGTGGGAATGAACTTGGGTTTTTCCCTTTCTGCTTCAGTTGACAAGTATATACAGCTTTGAAACCAGAGAAACTTAACTGGAAAACTGCCTGAAAAATGTTTATCCCATAAAGTCAAGGTTACATTTTCCATTTCAAGGACAGTAATATTCTTACATCTTTTGAAATCAGTGCAGCAAAAACTGGCTTATAATAACCTTGTTTTCTGGCTATGGAAGATTCTAAAAGGTGAGACGCAATAGTTTAAGGAGAGACAGTGATGGCCAGAGTTGATGTGGCCTAAGGACTGGATGCACTCTTTAATACATCAAAAAACGAATACTACCTCACACCGAAATGTGACTCCTAAGCTTAGACCCTGTTTCCAGAGATCATTATAACTCTGAGAGGTTGGTAATGGTTTTTTTTTCCAGCCCTAAAATCCACTAGTTCTAGTTCATTCTATTGCATTTAGCTCTGTGATATGGCTTCCCAATGTAGGAATAAAGTAGGCTGAGATATAGATTTCCACAGAGGAAGCTTTCTTGGTATAAACCAATTTTCCTATGTCTGATGCTTTGAGGGATAGAAGATAAGAAAATAACTATTTCTCCTCCTTCAAGTATAACTGATGGAGTTGTCACACATCCTTAGTTGGGGAGAAGGGGACAGAGGAAAAGTGATTCTAATTGTGATTTGGTCTTTTCTAACTGTGAGTATGATACTGAGCACATAACTCAGCTCTAACTCAGAGCAAGAGTGGGGTGGGGCTTAGGTAAGGGCCCAGAAAGCCCTGTCTGCATTTGGCAAACCTAAGCCTGTGTGCTTTATGGCCATATATGCTTCTCTCTCAGGGGTTTCAAAGGGCTGGAGCAATGCCAAATGCATGCTGGGAAGGAAGCAGTGCTTTCAGAGGGGTCTCCACTGGGTGAGCCTCGATCTGGGCTTGGGACCACTGAAGGGTGGCTGCATCCCTGTGGTCAGATG
Organism: Callithrix jacchus; assembly: GCF_049354715.1. NCBI lineage: Eukaryota > Metazoa > Chordata > Mammalia > Primates > Cebidae > Callithrix > Callithrix jacchus. The sequence goes on from NC_133518.1 coordinate 55,896,154, forward strand.
TCCAGGGGACTCACGATGGTGAAGCCAGAGTCCTTGCTGCTGTCATCATCAGGGCTGGAGCTGGGGTTGCTGGAGGAAGCTGAGGCTGAGCCCATCAGCGGGTCTGAGAACACCAGTGGGGAGTAGGCTGGGGTCTCGCTTTTCCCAGAGGTGCTTCTGAGAGTGCGAAGAGGCTGGGCCTGCCCAGAGAAGGAGCCCCTGGCACTGCTCCCATCATCATCTTTGGAAATCAGGATGAAGTCATCTGAACTCCCTCTATCGGTGCACACTGGCGTTTCTGAAGAGTCCTGTAACATACAGTTAGAAGTACAGATGGATGAAAGAAGAAACCAGCAAAGAACGGAGTGGAGGGCCCTGTGACTGGGGAACGCACCATGGAAAGCTAGGCCACCTCACCCTCCCTTTGACCTTGAAAGACACAGTGTTTGGCCAGCTTCCCTGAGGCCCACGCTTTTACCAGTGGTACAGGGCCAGCAGCATCTTGTGAGCCCCTCTGAAGCCAAATGCTGGCTTCCCTCGGGGAACAAAGTAAAGCTCCTATTTGATAAGCTTCAGACAGAGGTGGTGTCTGTGCTGCCAGGGAGAGCCCAGGCTCAGGAGCTGGCCAACAGGTTGCAGGCAGAATCCCTACGAGCCTCCTGTGGGACTCTGCCATGCAAATCATCCATCCTCCTTGAATCTTCACTCTCATCTGTGAAACAGGGGTAAAGACAGTGTCTTCCTCCTATAGTGAGATGACATGTGAGCTGCTGGCTGCCTAATGTGAGTTGCCAGATCTGGAGTGATTTTATTACTGGCTAGAAGGATAGCTTTCAGAAGGCCTGATGTATTTCATCTCGTATAGATCTCACTGCCAGCTCATCTTGGGTAGCACACGGGGGTCTTCTGAAGCAACGGCGGGAACTGATAGGTTCTACAAATGTGAAAACTGAAATGGCAATTGCTATACTCTACAATTATTTTCTTTTCTAAGCAAGTATGAGTGGCTTTTAATTTTTTAACTTAATAAAGTTAGCATCCATAAACACAGGTAAAGGTTTTGGGTAGCAAAGTCATAGTGTCAAACTACAGTGTCAAACAAGGATGCATAGTGTCCCTTGGTCACAAGGACATCCAGTGCCAGCCTGGCAGAAACAACACCTCACCCAGTGGTGCTGTAAGGTGATGGAGTGCCCACACCTGCCTCCCTTACCCTGCCTGCCTACCCTCCCCACAGCATGGGTGAAGTTTAGTGCTGGGGTCTCAAGTCTAATGAGATATATGGAATCCCTTGACTGGAAGTGTCTCCTGAGTCCTTGGGCCTCCAGACTGGCATGGCCTAGGCCTCTGTGGGCTGTGTGCAGAGCCAAGAAGGGATTGAGTATCAGCTTTGAGGGAAATCTCGCCTTAAGCCCTGACTGACAGGCCCCTCTCTAAATCTCATGTCCTCCTCAGTGATGTGGGGGGCGAGTGGCTAAATAATGGCTCGGAAACCTTCCACCTCTGATGATTCACCGACCTTTAGGATGTTCAGTTGGAGAACAGAAACATAATTGGCCTTTAACATCACAGAGCTGTAACAGGCCTTAAGGTTGTTCATCTCAGGTTCTAAAGGTGCTAACATTCTATTAACATGTTAACTCCTCAAAAGTGAAGAAAAACACAGCACACGGCACTCTGTTAGCAGGGGCTGTGATAACAAATGGCACCAGAGCTGTTTGAGAGAGGACTGCCTTTTTTCTGAGTTGGAGGAAAAGAACTCAAACCTCTTTCCCATGACTATCCCCATGTAAGGTACACCTGGTCAGAGCCATGCTGCCTTTGTGGGGTGGGGCTTCTCCTCCCCCCACACATGTGGTGTGCATTGAAAGCTGCTGGGGCATCAACACAGGCCCTGTGTTTGACTTCTTCCAGAGTGCACTTTGTTCATAGGACAGTTGTACTGCATTGGAAACTGAAAGTCTTGACCTCTCACCACAACACAGGGCTGGAATGCTAATTGGTAAAGCTTATCCTAGGTTGAAAATAAAAGGGCACGTTTAGCAGGGCCTATTTTTTTTAGAGTGGTGCCTCTTCAGAGATACTGAGATCACTTATTCTCCTTTAGCTTACAGTGAAGATGTCAGTAAGATTCTGAAGGGGAGAAATACTTTCCAAAGCCCATGACTAAAAGTAAAGGTAGTTTCTACCATTACTCTAGTTATCTGGCATGCTTCCCCCAGTTCCCAGATGAGGGTCTCAGACTGCCTTAGACAAAGCAAGTTAGAGCTGACAGGGCCTTAGCAACCATTTTCTTTTACTGAACCCCTTCCTTGCCCCTTTGCATTACAAATCAAGAAAAGAACCCCGCTCACGCCTGTAATCCCAGCACTTCGGGAGGCCAAGGTGGGTGGATCATGAGGTCAAGAGATCCTGGTCAACATGGTCAACATAGTGAAACCCCATCTCTACTAAAAATACAAAAAATTAGCTGGACACGGTGGCACATGCCTGTAATCCCAGCTACTCAGGAGGCTGAGGCAGGAGAATTGCCTGAACCCAGGAGGCGGAGGTTGCGGTGAGCCGAGATCGTGCCATTGCACTCCAGCCTGGGTAACAAGAGCGAAACTCCGTCTCAAAAAAAAAAAAGAACCCCAAATAGGAGACCGGGTAGCTTGGCCAATGTCACAAAGCACAACAAAAGACCCCACTCTTCTGAACTCCCACCTAGAATTTGTTTCTAGATGCAGAGTTGACATCTTTATGGACTTCCCTAGCGGCCATAACCACTATCTGGGACCATTATAGCATTTACAGACATTTCGTAAATTCCTACGTCAGTCCTCTCTTTTTAGCAGACACATGCAAGAAAACGTTTTCTACCTGTCAGTCCTGCCTAAAACTAGCCAGGATGGTAACAACACATATCCCTTTTACCCGCTTCCTGCCATCTTCCCAGACCTACCTCATTTCATAGCTTGAGTTCAGGATGGCTGTAGATGCAGGTGAGCCCAACTATAGACCAGCACTGTTCAACAGACATTTTCCATGAAGATGGAAGTATTCTCTATCTGTGCTACCCAAGGCAGCAGCCCCTAGCCACCTGCCTGCTAGCCACAGGTGGGTACCAAACACTTGAAAAGTGGCTAATGTGACTGAGGAACTGAATTTTTAATTCTATTGAATTTTAGTACATTTAATTTAATTTTAAATAGATATGTGGCTAGTTGCTATAATATTAGACAATAGGCAGATTAAAACAGGGTACCTGAGAAGCAAAAAGGCAAGTGATAGGCTGCTTGACTAATGAATCCAGGGTCCCAGAAAGTCCTCCTCCTCCTGCAGTTGATTCGAGTTAGCTTATCAGATACTTCCCAAAGGAATGTGTGAGGATAGATGCTAAGATGGGACGGATAACGTCTGGCTCCTCTCACTCTATAGAATACAATTTCACAAGACTGCTGTTTTCAGAGCTGGAGGTAAGATTGTAAACCAAACAGAACAGCATGTCACACCAACCTCACAGTCAGGAGCACGGCATGTGAATTCCCGCAAAGGAAGGACACTTCACAGTTGCTGATGAGGAAGGGCATCAGCAGGAGGCTATGAGTGATCCGTCCCCAGGTGGGGGATCCTGGTCCTTCTGCACTATCTTTTAGACATTATTTACTGATTAACCAAGAAAGCAATGAAAACCCATCCCTAAATTAAGAATGTGCTATGGCACAACCCATCACAAACCCAACATGTTGTGCTTACATCTCTGATGTGTCAAGAAACTGCCTAGCACTGCTCCCCTAGGCCCTGGCTCTTTATAGCTGGAAGCTCATGAGGGCAGGGGATGATATCCCATTGCCTTGGACACCCAGTTCCTGGAACAGCAGGCCTTGGAAACCTTCGGAACTCCTACTTGGTTCTCTTGGGAGGCATGTTCCTGGGGGTAGCCTGTTGACAGCCCTCTGTACCTCCTCCCACAAGCAGTGAGAAGGAAACCTTAGCTCCAAGCACTGATGAGTTAGCTCCTGCAGGGAGAAGGTGGATACTTGGCAGCTATCTCATGCCTGGTAGCTCCCCTGGCCCCTTAGCAGCCTAGCCTGGATCCTTGGGCTTTGCAGTGGAAGGCCCTATGCACCTGCTTGCTTGAATTCAGGAATTCTCTCAAGAAATTTCAATATTTCCCTGGAGAGAGGAGAGAGCACAGCTTCCCTATTTCTCTCTTCAGTAAGATTGTTTTCAGGAGTACTGGCTTTGTATAAACTGCTAACAGCTATGGGGAGGGGTCATGCAGGGAAGAGGTAGAGAAGAAAAACCATTTTATTTTCACTTGTGGGGTCCTTAGGCCCAGGAAGGGCTGACTGTGTCTCGGAAGCACACACAGAGGTGCAGTGTCTCCTGGATGCTGCACGTGATGAGGCCCTAGGCAGTTTCATTCATGGCAGACATGTCTTGTGGCTAGCTTATCTTGGATATGCACACAGAGGTCCGCCGGGGCAGCAGTGGTCACTGGTAGACTCTTACAAATACAGAAACCACTAGTGACAACTGCAAAGTATAATAAGTTTTAAATTTAACAAATTCATCAGTGATTTTAAAATGTCTTTTTCTGTAGTACATTGACACACTCAACTAAGAAATTATGCTGAAGTTTTAAATTGTCAATTAAAAATGCACTGTGGTTGGACCCACGCTCAGTAATATTTGAATAAATAAATGATTATTGAAAAGTAAAACATCTGTGCAGGGAAGAAGAGTTTGTGAAGAAACAAATGAAATTAAACTGGCAGCATCATAGTTGCATTCACATGGCTACAAATACAGTCAAAGCACTCCATGAACGTTTCCTATGGCTTCAAGAGGAAGTTAACCATGGAGTTCTCTCTTTTGGAAAAGCATCCTTAAGACTGAAAAACATTCCCACTCAAATGTCATTTTGCTATTTTAAAATCACACAAAAAATAATTTACAAGTGTCTGAATGCAATTTGAGAAAGTGACTTAGATAATATTTTGCTAATGTTCATTTTCCAAGACGAAACTTTGTAAGCTGATTTTAAAATTGAGAATTTATCAGATAAAGCACAGCAAGGCAGCATGGTGGGCTGAACTTACTGGGTTGGTGCAGGGTTTCTAAAACATGATGCCTGGCAGGCAAAGCAGCACTGGCCTCAAAGCCTCTGTGTGTCTCTCTGGCCTTCATTTTCTCACCAGTAAAATGAGCAGGCAGGACTAAGCACATAAGGAAGCTATAGGAAGATGCTTTCTAGCTGGGAAATTCTGTGGTTCTGCATTAGAATAGATACACAATGTTGAAATCTGAGAGCAGGGGTCAGCAAACTATGGCCAAATCCAGCCTGTGGCCTGTTTTGCATAGCCCTCAAGCTGAGAAAGTGTGATAAAAACAAAAATAAAATACAAAGAAAAAAAACAATGAATATGTGATGTAGATGACCATATGTTGCCTGCAAATCCTGAAACACTGACTCTATAGCCCTTTACAGACTCCGGCGCAGATCATGGGCATTAATGGGAAGTCCTTCCCAAGATGGCAAGAAAGTAATTTTGCAAAAAAGGTTCTAGCCAAGTGAAATCCACTCAAGACAGCATTAGGAAAGCCTAGACAGTACTTCCTAAAGGGGAACAGAGGCATCCACTGGAGGCAACTGACTGATAACTAAGACAGAGATCTAGCTTTCCTATCCCACAGAATGGGCATGGTAGGAGGCTCAGGCAGCACTGAGGTTTGCAGGGCACGTACTGCACGACTCTAGGAGACACCTGCCTCATCATCATCGTGAATGGCACCCCCTGCAGCACAGAGTGCACAGCCTGCACAGCTGAACTTCACACATGCTAACCTGAAGTCACGTTGGTAGGGTATATGTTATTAACTTTGAAGATCTTATGTGAATGCACTCCCTTTGAGTTAATGTAACATGTTCATTAGAGCTCCCGTACCTGCTTAGTAGCCCCAGACATTTCATCACTCGGGCCTTGGCCTCGGCCTTGGCCCTGGCCGCTGGAGCAGTAGTGGTTGTCCGCAATGGTGATCTGTTCGTTCTCTTCGGCCTCTAGCTGGCTCTGGTTAAAACGCAGGGAACCTTTTAGAATGTCTTTGATCTAGTTCCAAAGAAGAAGAAAATAAATGAAAAAAATGGACGAGTTTGTTTTCAGATGCTAGCTGAATCTCTTAGACATTTAAACTAGCCTTGTCATCAATCACTTTTTATAGTATGAATATTTATGTTTTAGCATAAGAAACAAATAATGGGGAAAAAAATCAAACTTTATCAAAGCTGCTGACTTAACAGTGAGCAAGGAAAATGTCAGGTCATTTAATAGCCAGGTTTTCACTGGGTGGGATATAGGAGTCACATATTTGGTAGCTATCTTAAAGCAGGAGGCAAAATTTGTCTGGACACCCACCCCCACTGCACACCTTGGTCACTAAAGTGGCTCCACGTGAGCTGGACTGTTTATAGCAGGTAGGCATTTGGAAACAGCATATTTTTCACTGACATATATGTTCCCTTTAGATCTTCAAGGCTTGGGTCAATGTGGTCCTTGAGAGTGTGAGGCATGGTATAGGTACTGATTATGACTTGTGCTCCAAAGACATTCATGAATTCATGGATGAATGACTGAACATGATGCTGGTCTACCCATACTAGCTTTGGGTGAGGAACAAACAGAATGGGCTTGGTAAGAGAGGAAGGGGCGGTATGGGAAATGGAAACCAGCATGAGCTGCAAGCTAGTCAGATACAATCGTCAGAAGGAGCAGGGGCATAAAGAGGCGGAAATGCAGAAGGAGCTCTGTCTGGGAGGAAATAAGAGGTAGGGGGATGCTAGCTCTAACATCATGGTATTCCATGCCCTGGGGTCCTCCCCACAGCAGGCGGGACACAAAGAAATAGTGCCAGAACAATGCACATACCTGTTTTAATCCTGCCAGAGAAACCAGAATTTGATCTTCTTTTTCCAAATTTTCTTGTAATATCACATCTTGAATATTTACTGAAAATAGAAGAATGACATTTTATAACCAGTGCTCTGAGCATAACTTACCTGCTGCCACACCATAACTTCAGACTGGCTTGGGAAGTTTTCTGCCAAATCTCACAGCAACTATTTCCACAAAGGATGCTCTGCCAACTGCAGATGGGGAATCTGCAGGGCTGACTGGAGAGGGCAGCACTGGGCTTGGCACACACAGCCTCCCCTCCAACGTCCCATGAATGTGCTCTCATAGTAACAGATATGTCTTCACTTCCAACCAGAGACCTGGGCACCTCTTGTTGACATGATGTAGCCAACAGCCTGGGCCATTCATCTAATCTCTAGGAGGACGCTTTTCAGCCAAAGCCTTCCTAGATAGCCTCATGGGTCAATGATTTGACCAATTCCTTCCAGGTGACTGAAATTAACAAAGAAACTATCTTTAAGGATTTATAACAGTAAAACATGTTGCTATTTCAACATAATAGTAAAAAATGAGAGGCCAAACTCATGGCACTACAGATTGCCATTAGATGACCATGTCTATGGAGTCTCCTTTAGGAGACTTAGCTACCACAAAAGAAGTCTTTCCTCCAGACCTGATCTGAGGGACCCACCAAGCCAGCTTCTGACCATCAGGCTCAGTATCACACTGAGTTGCTTGCCCGTCAGTAAGTTAAACACTCAGTGGTCCTTAGCCTTCCCTGTGCCTACAGGATGCACACAGCTCTATCAGGAACTGTGGCGTTCTGGGGCAGGACTCTCAGAAGGAGCTGGGGTCGGGAGGAGAAGTGAAAGCCTAGTCTCCTGGGGGCACACAAGAGAATGTGTTGGTGGAGGGAAGGAGGAGGGCACAATTAAAACACATTTTCAAAAACATGCTGATAGATAGCTAAGTCAATTCTCATCAAAAAGAACAAAGTTGGAGGCATCACATCTACCTGACTTCAAACTATACTACAAGGCTACAGTAATCAAAACAGCATGGTACTGGTACCAAAACAGAATATAGACCAATGGAACAGAACAGAAGCCTCAGAGGCAATGCCACACATCTATAACCATCTGATCTTTGACAAACCTGACAAAAACAAGCAATGGGGAAAGGACTCCTTGTTTAATAAATGGTGTTGGGAAAACTGGCTAGCCATGTGCAGAAAGCAGAGACTTCCTGACCCCTTCACTAAAATTAACTCCAGATGGATTAAAGACTTAAACATAAGACCTAACACCATAAAAACCCTGGAAGAAAATCTAGGTAAAACCATTCAGGACATAGGAGTAGGCAAGGACTTCATGAACAAAACACCAAAAGCATTGGCAACAAAAGCCAAAATAGACAAATGGGACCTAATCAAACCCCACAGCTTCTGCACAGCAAAATAAACTATTATTAGAGTGAATCGGCAACCAATAGAATGGGAAAAAATTTTTGCAATCTATCCATCTGACAAAGGACTAATATTCAGAATCTACAAAGAACTAAAACAGATTTACAAGAAAAAAGCCCATTCAAAAGTGGGCGAAGGATATGAACAGACACTTTTCAAAAGAAGACATATATGAGGTCAACAAACATATGAAAAAATGCTTATCATCACTGGTCATTAGAGAAATGTAAATCAAAACTACACTGAGATACCATCTCACACCAGTTAGAATAGCAATCATTAAAAAATCTGGAGACAACAGATGCTGGAGAGGATGTGGAGAAATAGGAACACTTTTACTAATTTGGTGGGAGTGTAAATTAGTTTAACCACTGTGGAAGACAGTGTGGCGATTCCTCAAGGACCTAGAAACAGAAATTCCATCTGACCCAGAAATCCCTTTACTAGGTATATATCCAAAGGATTATAAATCGTTCTATTATAAGGACACATGCACACGAGTGTTCATTGCAGCACTGTTTACAATAGCAAACACTTGGAACCAACCCAAATGCCCATCAATGATAGACTGGACGGGGAAAGTGTGGCACATATACACCATGGAATACTATGCAGCCATAAAAAATGGTGAGTTCGTGTCCTTTGTAGGGATATGGATGAACCCGGAAATCATCATTCTCAGCAAACTGACAAAAGAACAGAAAATCAAATGCCACATGTTCTCACTCATAGGTGGGTGTTGAACACTGAGAACACATGGACACAGAGAGGGGAGCATCACACACTGGGGTCTGTGGGGGAGAACTAGGGAAGGGACAGCAGGGGGTAGAGGGTTGGGGAGGGATAGCATGGGGAGAAATGACAGATATAGGTGATGGGGGGGGAGGCAGCAAACCACATTGCCATGTATGTACCTATGAAACAATCTTGCATGTTCATATGTACCCCAAAACCCAAAATGCAATAAAATATATATATAAAAAAGTGAGTTGCTTTTAAGTAGCCAAAAAAAAAAAAAATGCTGAGGTAGACGCACCAATTTGAGAATCACTACAGTGAGTGAGTTCACCCTCCATTAACATCTTTTTTATTCCTTGCAGTGTTAAAAAATGCCCCATTTATAATGTCTTACATGCTACATTTTTAGTGACTCACTTAAGAGACTGTTCCAGTCTCTGTGGGATTCCTAGATTCCATGCTTGGTCCTGTAGAGCTACTAGGGCTAATATACCACTTCTCAGTTAGTTGCTCAATGTCCCACATTGGCAGTGACAGAGCCAGTGCACTGTGCCCTGGGCCTGGAGGCTCTTGTTCCAAATCTATGCACACAGGCTTCTCTTTACTGTTCAACTTTCTACCCCAGTGCTGTCTCCTCAGAGCAGCCTTCCTGCCCACCCAGACTAAAGAAGCCCCCAAATCACTCTCCAGGCTCTACCACACCATCTATTATACTGTATTTGTATGCACTTGTCATTGTCTGATGCATGTATATGTGTTGGTTTATTCACTGTCAAGCTCCCCCTACCGGGATATCAACTCCAAGACGTTCTTGCTCAGAGTTTTATTTCTAGCCCTCAGAATAATGCCTGGTGCATTACGGGTACACAATAGGTATTTACTGACTGAGGGAATGAATGAATAAATGAACATGAAAAAACACGCTTGGAACTTGAGTATCAAAACACTACTATTCTAAATATTTCCAAAAAGTATTTTCAGTAAGGGGCAAGACAAAGACTGATACCGTCAACATGCTTCCAGCCTGAAAACTTATTAGAATCTTCAGTAAGAATAAATTCATAAACCAGGTGATAAGTCATCTTACAAAATGTAGCAGAAAAGCAACAGCTTTCATTTATCATGAAAACGTGACTGTAGTTTTGGCTACTAGAATGGCCTGCTCCAAAATAAGAAAGCAAGTTGAATGCAAATGGAATGACAGATATAATTAGAGAGCAAATGCTTTTGTTTCCTTAAAATCCTATAACCATTTGTTCTCTCTCAATAAAACAAAACAGAATCCACTCAACAAGACGTTAACAATAAGCAACTGCAGAAAATCTGCAAGAACCGGTTATGTATGTCTTTTAGAGAAGCAGTCCCCAACCTTTCCGGCCCCAGAGACTGGTTTCATAGAAGACAATATTCCCACAAACGGTGGGGGAAATGGTTTTGGGATGAAACTGTGGCACCTCAGATCATCAGGCACTAGAGTCGTAGAAGTGGCACACAACCTTGATCCCTCACATGCGCAGTTCATGATAGGGTTTGCACTCCTACAAGAATCTGATGCTGCCTCTGATCTGACAGGTGGCGGAGCTCAGGTGGTAATGCTGGCTCATGTGCCCCTCACCTCCTGCTGTGTAGCCCAGTTCCTAACAGGTCGTGGACCGGGGGTGGGAACCCCTGTTTTAGAGGATTGAGAAAGATGACTTTGCAGGATTGCTACAGCTTTTCAGGTTGAGCTGTGAGGGCCTGAAGGCTGGCAGAGGCAGCATGTCACATAGCACTGGGTGCCTGGACAGGGAAGTGGATTTTGCCCTTGCGGAGCTGAGAGGTGGGCTCAGGTTTCCAGCTCCTACTGGGTAGTTGAGGGCAACAAGGGGACTGCTCTCAGTCCCCAAAGGAAGCTTAGCTGGTGGAGTCAGGAGCATCAGGACATTTGAAAGAAGGACAGGGGGCTTCTCGGGTTCAAGGAACTAAAGAAAGTGCCCCTGGAGGTCACACCCACAGGGCAGAGGCCAGCACAAAGCCGGAATCTGCGGAAACCAATGTAAGCTTTCCTGCTGCCCTGACTAGAACTTTGTCTCCTGCATGTCCCTTTGATAGTCTGCTGTGGAACGTTATCCTAAAACAAAAGATTTGGCCAAATTGCCTGGTTTCTTCCCCCAATGTAATAGTGGGGCTCATGGCCAGCAGCAACAAGGACCAAAGGCTTTTAGTTCACAGTCTATGGGCACACAAGGCAGTCAGTGGCGCCAGTGGAAAATGAAACCCAAAAATGTACAAGAACACAAAGCTTTCTTTAGAGGAAAGGACTTAGAAGGCACCCAGAAACTCTTCCTCAAACACCAAACAGACATGTGAGCCCATCCCAGAAACCTGGCACCATCTTGGCACCACAATGCAGCCTACTAGTCTTGCCCTGCAGGCAGAATACAATGCTCTGGCCTGATGTGCAACACAGCGGTGGAACGCAGTGCAGAGTGGGTTCACCCAGTAGAGGGAAGAACTCAGAACTGTAGTATCACCACCAGCACACCCTCATCCCGCAATTCCTTAGCCTTAACTTATGGACTGAGTCAAGGAACACCTTTTAGGATTTGATGAAAACAGGACCTTCTTCCCTGAAAACCCATGTACATATGAACTGTTCACTTAATTTCAGGGATAAACCTTTGTTTTAATCAACTAAGCTGAATAGGCTGACTTTAAGAAATTTAGGGTAAATCCAAATTAAAACAAAAGGGCATCTTCAGAGGCTGTTAAATGTTCTGAATACAAGAATTGACATCTTACTAAAAATACTGACCATATAAATACATTTCCTAACAGTTCCCCTACATAAGGTAGCATTTACAAACATTCTGCTTACATATAACCTCCCAGTAACCAATCTACTGTTTTAAGTAAGTTATATCTGCATGTAAAAGTAGAAAACTATGTCTTTTCATGACTTAAAATGTTTACATTTCCAACGTAATACACAATTCTCCTCCTAGCTAAAGGCACAATAAATTTTGCTATAAAGGCTCTTTCTCTTTGTTTCTGTGTAAAAGGAAGATTACACTCTTTATATTCTCCTTACATTGTAGCATTATAAATGTTGGAGCACTGAAACTAAAGGGGAAGATGTCATATAACTAACCACTTCGGTGGAAATTACACACAAAAATCTCATTCATGTAACAATCCCATGGTGATGCCACTATTTTTAATGAAATGTCAGTGGCACAAAAATAGATCCCTAACTCTAAGGGTAATGAAAATGGTAAACTACTTTTTCAATTTCTTGAAAACTTTATTTTTTTCAACGCGAGAATAAAAAAGTGTTTTGAACTACATGTTTTAAATGGCTGGTGCAAAGGTAACAAGCCTTATTTGCTGGTGGGGGGGGGGTGCGGTGAGTGAGTGGTAAGGCGACAAAAGCAGAACATCTACCTTTAACAGAGGTGGAACTGGGCAAAGCATTTAACTTCCTTGTGCCTGAGGGGTAGTAACAGCACTCTCCTCATAGGATGACTGTGAAGAATCAGGGAGATGGCACAGGTCAAGTGCTAGCACCACACCTAGTCACTATGGAAGCTCCACATCCAGTAGTTCTCATTTCTATGTGCCACATTACTGCACTGACTATCTCAACAAGAATTCTAAATGAGAACCGTCAATATATTACAGAAAAGGAAGCCAAGGTCAGAAATGCCAGGTCTGTTATCTGAGGTCTTACAACTTTAAAGTGGTGGAACTGGTACTGGGTTTCAGATCTTTCAGACTCCTGAGCCCCACGATTATGTGTATGGCACTAACAAAGGGACCAGAGATATGAAGAGGTATAGGATGGGATACTGGCACCGACTCAGTTGCCTTGAGATGCAGTGCCTTTTATTCTGTGGTGGAACTGAAGTGAGGTCAGCCAGAAACAGGAAGTCAACTACATGCAAAACAGACTGCACACTCATTTCTATGAGAGCATTTTGGAGCACTGGCAATGTACCAAAGGGCTTGGGTTTTGATGACCTTGAGATGTGACCTTTTATATGTCACTAAACCCATCAGTGAGATGGGAGTAATACCCAGCTCAGAAGGTTGCTGGGAGGGTTCTATTTCTGCATTGTCTTGAAATTACTACTATTGCTTACTATGTTTCCTCTTCCCTTGGTACCTTAAATATTCGGATATCTGGATTCTGTTTTTTGAGGCTTTCTCATCTCTGATAGGAATTTAGTTACCCTGACCTTTAACAATCTCATATAAGGGACTGTAGTAGACTCTAAAGAGGAACTATGCATGCTGTTATAAAATAGAGAGGTGGGATTAAGGGAGGCAGGCCCAATGTGATGTGGCTGAAGAGGTGGCCATTAGCCAGAGAGGGGCAGACCTGTCATTTGCCACTACTGGCTTTTGCTGAACATTGACAAAGGGATGTCTGTGCACAGGGTGTGTGCCATAGTTGTCCAAACCCTAGGAGAAGGCATAAAACACATCATGCAACCTCCAATATATGATGTGTATCTCCGTGTGTCCTTGCAAATTCATTCCCCCTTCTAGAAGTCCTTCCCATCTTCCCTATAGTGACATGTCCTGCCTTTTCTTCAAAGTCCGCCTCAAACTTACCACGTCTAAGCATCAGCTTGCTATTAGCAGTCTTCTCTCCAATAGCACTCAGTTGTTGGGTCCCTCTAGCTTTATCTCTCACTCTTGGAAAATAATTCAATGATAAGGCTCAGAGACTGAAAATTTCCTGAAACTACACTGTTCTACCTTTGGTGCCACATTCTAAAGATGTTGCCCAAGGTGTTCGGATTCTAAGTATGGTGCTCTATTCATTGTATTCATATCACTTTAAAACCCCACTGCTCCTTGCTAATGTTTCTGAAATCACTAGTACTCTGGAGGAGACCCTGCTTTTCTTCATGTGAAGCTATGCATCACTGTAGGTATTCCTGAAGAGGTATATTCTCTCTTGTTCTCTCTCTCCCTATCTGAAGTTTTACTTACCTTTTCCATATACAGTGAACTCAATTTCAGATTACCACTCCCCACCTCACCATTCCCCTAGAACCCGATTTTACATGAGAGAGCAGGTAATTGGCTAAGTGACCAGTGTGAGGCAAGGGCATTCCTGCTAGCATCAGGGCTGATTTTTATCCGCTAAGGAATACATGTAGGTGAGATATTTTGCAGAAAAAGATTTAAGAGATACTAAATGATTAACTAGATCTTAAGTTGAGAAGTGGTAGGGGCAGGTGAGGAGAAATAACATTCACTGATGGTCTATTAAGAGCCAAGTTAATTTTCTTAAAAAGCAAAATGAATAAGACTGCACAGAAATATAATCAAGGATCCTCTTTGGCATCCAGCTGCCAGAATGGCTGAAGACCCAGAACTTGGCACTGGGAGAGAAACGTTGCTTAGGAAAATCTATGGGTAAGACTAGGCAAATATGTGTACTACACTAAAGACAATTATTGAGGCAACAAATAGTTCTAAGTGGACTGAGTAAGCTTGGCACAGAGTTCTGAATCTTTACTGATCTCTACTGTTTGGCATATTATTTTCCTAGCACTTATCACCCTGTGCGCCAGAGAGTAACATGGAAGCATGGCACCTCCCAGTAAGATCTGTCATAATCATGATACAGCTATGACTTTAGGGTCAACCAAAAAAGGAGACTTCACATATATTTTTAAACTTGAAAGGTCTCTAAGTTCCAGTAATGGTTAGAAAGCTTTGCCAGAATATGTACTTCTAAAAATAAAAAACAGAAACATAGCCGATGCCTTAGTAATATGAAATAATCTGGGGTTTTGCCCTCATGCCCTCATTTGGAAGCTGTGAGATAGGACAGCTGTTTGGCTATGATTGCCCTAAAATTGCATAATTTAGTCAAATAAGACTCTTTGAACTGGGCTTAAGATAAATATATATGTTGTAAATTTCAGGTCATAAAGGTTTTGCTGACATGAGGATTGAGTGACAGTTAAGTGCCAATCTGCAGCTAGAATGTAAACATGATCCAAGGCAAGGAACATCAGTCTTTAAATCTTGGGCTTCACCTCCCCTTGCTCATATGCTCTGGTCCTCAGCATGAGATGCTCGTGGTGGCCCCAAAGTCTTTGAGCTATCAAGCTAGTCAGCCTGTTTCCACAGAGATGAGTTATATGGGTTTTCTAGTGATTGGATTGTTAGCTAGAGAGAGTTGGGATTGGAGAACATGGAGAGGCAGCCTGGTATGAAAGGCTAAGAACAGGCTGTAGGATCAGACAGAGCTGGGACTGAATCCTGCCTGGTTCTGCTATTGCCTCACTGTGTAACCTCTCACCAAGTATGCAGAGCATGCTGAGTCACAATTTCCTCCACTGCACACTAGGGATACTCTCACTCAACTTGCAGACTTAGTGGGAGATTAGAGATACTGTTTGTGAAGTACCAGGCACTCAATCTGGCACATAGGAACTAATGGCAGTTATTATCATATGTGACAATTATATAAGCTTCATCCTGCTGTGGGGTTCAGTGCTCTACCATGAATGAAATGACACAAAAGACATTTGCCCCTTTCAAAATGGGTAGGCTGGTGAGTTTAGTGTATTTTGGTCTTCTATAGTAAAGTCTTGTCTTCATAGCAAAGCTGTCAAGTATGACTATAATTGTTAGAAATGACCAAACTTTTATTTAGCTATTAAGCTGGTAACCATCATTCTCAGCAAACTGACACAGGAACAGAAAACCAAACACCGCATGTTTTCACTAATAGGTGGGAATTGAACAATGAGAATACATGGACACAGGGAGGGGAATATCACACACTAGGGCCTGTTGAGGGCTGGAGGACTAGGGGAGGGAGAGCATTAGGAGAAACACCTAATGTAGATGATGGGTTGATGGGTGCAGCAAACCACTACGGCATGTGAATACCTAAGTAACAAACCTGCACGTTCTGCACATGTACCCAACAACTTAAAGTATAACAACAAAAAAAGGGGAACGAAATCCAACAATCCAACAATACTATTACTAACCAGAAAAGTCTCTTTCTCACTCAATTAGAAGAATATAGACATCATTGAAAAGCTAGAAGCCTAAGTGAGGATTGCCCTTAGTGGGAATCTACCCATTGCGGGAATGCTACAGTGCCGCGGCAGCCACTGGGAGCCACTGTGGTCACCCTTCAATACAGCTTGCAGTGTCTATGTCCAGCAGTTAGAGAGAGAAACCAAAATGCTGATACACTATGAACTCAGAGTAAGTTTACCAAAGATGATGGACTTGGAAGAAAGAAAGAAAATAATTCAATTTGGGTTCCTCCTGTGTTAAAGCATATAAGAAAAAGGGAAAGCAGCAGAAAATGGAAAGCAAACTGATGGAAGCTGGACAGTCTGTACTGAGGCCCTATTACTGGAGTGGTGGCATCCTGGCCTGAGGAGGGATAAGCTAGTGTGTAGTTTGCTGTTTTTTGACACAGGTATAGGACTGGTATAAGAAAGATGCTGACCAATTGTTGCAAGTCTTCCAATAATAAAACCAGGGGGAAACAACTTCAACTAGAACAAGGTGACAGAGGCTGAAAAAAAAAACTTCTGAATTTCGGAGTATTGCAGGCTATATCAGAATGCTAGGATAGGTAGTGAGCCCTGCCCACAGAGTTGAGGTGCACACATGCTTGAAGCATGGGGTTATGAATATGTTAACAGTTCATGAATATATTAGCTGACTCATGTCTAAATAATTTTAAGTGCTCTTACTCCTTACTGCTCAGAATCTGTCAACGGCCAGTAATGTAAGGTCATTCGAAGTCTGTTAGAAATGGAGAATTTCAGGTCCCACATTAGACCTACTTCATCAGAATCTTATCAAGGTGGCATCTTAAATATTTTTTTTAATTTTTAATTTTTGCGAGTACATAGTAGGTGTATATATTTTTGGGTTACATCAGATATTTTGATACAGGCATGTAATGCATAATAATCACATCAGGGTGAATGGGGTATCCATCACCTCAAGCATTTATCCTTTGTGTTACCATCATTCTACTCTCTATCCCCATGAGTTCAATCATTTTTATTTTTAGATCCCACAAGTAAGTGAGAACATGGAAGTCTGTCTTCTGTGCCTGGCTTATTTCATTCAATATAATGACCTCTAGTTCTGTCCATGTTGTTGCAAATGACAGGATCTCATTCTTTTTATGTCTGAATAAGACTCCATTCTTTATATGCACCACATTTTCTTTATCCACTTGTCTGTCAATGGACACTTAGGTTGCTTCCAAATGTTAGCTATTGTAAACAGTGCTTAAAAAAACATGGGAGTGCAGGTATCTCTTCAGTATACTGATTTCCTTTCTTTTGGGTATATATACCCATGAATGGGATTGCAGAATCCTATTTTTAGTTAGCTTAATTTTCAGTTTTTGAGGAACCTCCAAACTGTTCTCCATAGTAGTTCTACCAATTTACATTCACACCAACAATGAACAAAGGTTCCCCTTTTATTTATTTTTTTAGAGACAGGGTCTGGCTCTCTCACCTAGACTGGAGTGTAGTGGCAGAAGCATCCTCCACCTCCTGGCACAAGTGATCGATCCTCCCAGCTCAGCTTCCTGAGTAGATGGGACTACAGACATATGCCACCATGTCCAAATAACTAAAATAAAGACTGAGTCTCACTATGTTGTCTAGGCTGGTCTTGAACTCCTGAGTTTAAGCACTCCTCCCTCCTTGGCCTCCCAAAGTGCTAGAATTATAGGCATGGCCACACCTGTCAGGGTTGCCTTTTTGGAGACATCATCTTGGTATGGCACAGGCTGGAGACCATGGCTGTTTACAGGCTGGAGACCATGGCTGTTTACAGGCTGGATCACAGCACACAGCACACTGCAACCTCAAACTCCTGGCCTCAAGTGATCCTCCCACCTCAGCATTCCCAGTAGCCTCCAACATCGGACTCTAGAATCTTCATTTTTAACAAGATCTTCAGGTGAAGTGTATACTTTTCTCCAATAGAGGACTCTGCTACCCACAATAAAAAGCAGTATTTAAAATTCTTAAAATAATCATGAAACTCTTTTTCCATAGCGTAGCTGACAGAGAGAAAGCTGTCTGATGATCACATTTTCTTTCTCACTTTTTCAAATGTCATTTGTTAATTGCCTTATTGAACATTTCCAAAGATATTCATTAAAAGTTGTTTTTATAAACATCAGAAAATTAGATTTATAAAGTTCTTACTGAGGCAAATAAACTGATATCCAAAACTGGCCTCTTTTTCAGCTAATTCATGCATAAATATTATGACAAGTACAGAATCAGTTATGATGGGTGCAACAAAATAACATAAGATTTGAAATCCTACTACTGATTCAAGTGTGGCCTCAGTAGACTGATCAGTGAAAGAGAAGCCAAGGACTGGATTCAGGGCTGGACTCTCACTGCCAGCTAGCTGGCTGTGTCATTCACCCTTCCCGGGCCTTGGCTTCCTCATCTGCAAATAAAGAACAACTAGGTTGATTTCTAGGGCTTTTACACCTTTAATATTCTAAGATCCTATGAGCTACAGTAATCTCAACAGGAGCATGGGAAATCAAATTCTCCTTAATTAATTTTATTTAACCATCCCATTATCTGTATGACTCATCAGTGAAAGGCCAAGCTGCTGGAAACCAAGGTGTCCAAATACCAAAGAGATGAATGGAAACACCTCCATTCGGAGCAGGCGGGTATGGACATTAGAGCCCAGAAGGATGAGCAGCTCATGTATTCCCTGTAAACAGCTGGCAGCTCAGCCCAGCTGCTCACAGATCAGACTAGTGTAGGTTGCTCACCTACATGCAATTATGTATGAAGTACGGTGTATCTAAGAATAGCCTAAGCTCAGCCACAGAGATTAATACTGTCAGTGGCTTTCAACTCACTGTCAGGACGACAAGAAGGGAGTAACCATAGCAACACAAAAATCAACAGGTAAAAAACCTCTTCTAAAGTTGACAGGAAAAGTTTAGTTTTAATAAAACCTATTTTCAATTCCTGTCTCTAAACCTTTGAATTCAAATAGTTCAATCACTTGGAGGTAATAAAATTAAAATTTTGGTAGTTTTGACAACACAAATGGCCTTCTAGTTTTGAGTTCCAGAACTGTGAGGAAATACTGTTAACCTGTCAATTTTACTACTTCTGCAAAGAGCCATTTGAACAAATGTCATTACGTTATTTTTGACTGAAAGGATTTTTCTCTGTATTTGTTCTGCTATCAGTTTAAAAACAGCCTTGAACAGCGCTTGACATTTTAAGATACTTATTGTATGTGTGACAAAAACATAGGGTTATACAATAACAGCAAAGATAGAGAAGCAACATAAGTGTCCAGCAATGGATGACTAGATGAATATATGCCACATACACAAAATGGAATACTATTCAGCCATAAAAAAGAATAAAATCATGTCTTCTGCAGCAACATGGATGGAACTGGAGGTCATTATGTTAAGTGAAACCACTCAAATATAAAATTGTGTGTGTCCTCGCTTATAAGTGGGATCTAAATAATGTATACACATGGACATAGAGTGTGGAATAATAGACACTGGAGACTCAGGCGGGAGGGTGGTAAGGGATGGGAAATTACTTAATGGGCTCAGTGTGCACTATTTGGGTGATGGTTCCACTAAAAGCCCAGACTTTACCACTATGCAGTATATCCATGTATCAAAACTGCATTTGTACCCCTTGCATTTATACCAAAAAAAGGAAAAGAAAAGAGAAAACGTAAGGTGTTCAGGAGTTCTCTTGACATGAATGGAACTTAGTGAAAATAATAAAGGATCTGGAGAGTAATTCCTAGAGTAAGTTTCTGAGACAGCTCTCGCAGCCACCTCGGTAGCCTCCGCCCCAGTACATAATGGAGGTTCCGCAGCCCTTATGTCACTAAGTGCCCCAGAGGCATCATTAAGTTCTGACAGTTATTCTTGCTCAAGGAGCTCACACACCTCATCTTAGAACCAGCACAGCCCAAATGCCAGCATTGTTTTGCATAAGTTGATAGAGGAATATTCAGTTGGGTAAGGGGAAATGTGGTACTAGTCCAGCTCTTCAACTAACCAGTTGAGGGCCCTGGACAAGTTATTATTCAGCTCTATGGCTATGGGCTGGAAGAGTTTCTCAGATTCTTCCCTGAGAAGAGACAGTTAAGAGTTAAAGGGAAACGGGAGATGACTTGTATTTGACACCCATTTTGGGCCATTCCCAATACTAGGGTTTAAAAATATTTTTTGGCAAGGAACTGGCAAGATAGATGGAGAGAAATGTCAAGTACATATGTGTTGACATATGAGGACACATTCATAAGCAGGCCTAGCTAAGGGACAGACCCTGGGTTCAACCCTAGATATTTTTGATGCCACATGAGGTTGTCTCTGTTTCTCAGACACCACTTCACCACTCTTATGAACTGGCTTTTGCCTGCTATGTATAGAGGTTGATCCCCAAGTGCTAGTTATGTGCACTAAAGTCTTCTATTTTCTAAGCATAGAAGAGTAGGTCCCTTGGAAAGTCCCTCTATAACCTTCCTTTTATTTAGCCAACCACTGTTAACAGTATTTTCATACCAAATATATACTGTTTTGCCATCTGCTGTTATCACCTAATATTCTATCACTGACATCTACTTATGTTAATAAATATTTTAATCTTTATAAAGATTGAATTATATTACACTATATTATATTAAATCCCTTACTATGAATATTTTAGTCCTTCCAATTTTGTTCTCCTTTAATAATCAGAAAGAGAAATACATCTATGGAAAAATATAAGGGTATTAAAATAATTTTTTTAGGAAACCATAATATGTTAAAAAACAAATAAAGAGCATCAACTTAATCTTCGTGTTTTCCTTAAATCTTTGCTTAGAATCAAAGTTGCCTTGCAATCTAGGAGCGTCCTTTAATTAACCAGCGTTACATTATGCATTTGAACTGAAATGTGTATCTGTGGGCCTTGGGGCCAGGAATTCTTGGTAGCATCCCTCAATTCCACTTTAAAAACGCAGTCATGCTATTTATATAAAGGAAGAAAAGTCAACAGCTACGTGAACAAGTTCTGTTTGAACATGAAACATACACAGAAAAACAAATCTAGTTTTGCGGTTAGTTGAAAATTCACAGCTGGTATAGGCTTTTCTTTCCATTTTAATTAACGTGTTTCCCCCTCCCATGCAACAAGAAAATGCTCTTTTAGTGCTGATTGAAAGACCAAAGTCAGAGCAAAAGCTGTTTGAAAATTCTGAGGCTTAAGTAAAGCTGCTTTAAAAGCTGCTGTGTGTACCAAGCAACTTGGACATTTCCTAATAGGATTTTGTAGAGTTCCAGTAACTCTTTCTCCCCATCACTTCTTTACTCTCTTACTTTGGTGAAAACTAAAGTCAAGTAATGCAAAGATCATCCAAGTAGCCAGAAAAGCAAAAACTACACATACATTTTAAAATTATATTTAAATAAGTAACCATAATTAGTCATATAAAATATATTATTTATATATAAACTATGTTTATTAGTTCCTTTTGATGTATTTTAAAGTACAATGATACTAGATAAGATTCATATAAAATTAGGTCTGTAACTTATTACCCCCATTTTTCTAAGAGAAAGAGAATGAGTCTTTTTTTCAAAATTATTTTCTTCTCTTCTCTTTCCTCCCTTTGCCTTGTTCTCCATTTCCTACTTAGTTCTTTAAATGCAACCTTTATCTGCTCTTTACCAGACACTTCCTACAGGGCAAGCTTACCTAACTATGTGCTTGCATAAAAGCTCCAGAGCTGGAAATCTCTCCCACCCAGAGATTTATTTGAGAGATAACAGTCAATTTACAACATCAAGTATGTCCAAGATGAAACTCTCCCTCTACTGGAGAGTATCTCAGACAATAGTCTACAACCTAGCTCTGCCTGTGCTGGTGCCAGCTGGACCTGGTAGAGAAAGCACAGAAGCCACTGACACAGACTCTTATCTGCTCGCTCCTTCCCTTGTATGCTGTTCATGCCAAGGCCCCCTTTAAAACCTGTGTTTTCTGTCCCCAAAATGAGGTGGTACCTTTAAAGGCAGAAGGCTGTACTTCTTCCCCTAAGTTAAGCTATGGAAGAAAAAGCCTCCTCATACCAGAACTCACTCTTGTTAATTGGATCCTGCAAGTTGTGAGCAGCTGAATCGGTGACTTGGTCATAGCTCTATATGAATTTTTAAAATAATCATCAAACAGCTTATTAATAAACAGAGTCTGTAAGAGATCAAATGTGACAGGGTTAATGTTTCTTGCTGTGATGAGAGATACTACCCTATCAATCATCTACCAGAGTTTCTCCTGCTGTTTTTTCCTTGAGTCCTTTCCCTGCAGGTGTGGTTGAGAGGGTAGGAATACGGCTGAGGGTAGAACAGGACCCAGCCAGCTGCTAATAAGACACTGTCAGGCAGCCAGCCATCTAGATCAGCATCTCTCCAAATCTTTTAAGAGAACATTTATTATTTTACTGAGGCCAGTAGGTTTAGGCTATACCCAAATGACAGCCATGTTGTCACTTGTAATTGCTTAGAGCTTGTTGAGGTTTAAAGACAGAGTTTACCTCCAATGAAGGCCCCAGAGGCCTTGGTGGATTCTCTTTGGTTCTGCCTCAGAGGTGGGATGCATCCTGATTTCTTACAATACCTGGTATTGCCTTTTCTCGATGCTACAGAGCAGCACACTGGCCATTTCCATGAGAGTACATGTCTTAGTTTCCTAATGTACTCATAAACTACCAATCTTAGACACTGGACAGTCAAGAAACAAAAGATGTCCATAAATGGGCTAAAAAATAGTAAAAATGGTGCATGGCAAAAGCTTTTGTAAGCAGCATGGAGTTACAGAAGTGATTCATACATGAGCCAGCGTAAGATATCTCTAATACAAGATATAAAACCTTTTACAAATGCAGAGCAGTGCCTGAAGACTTTCCAATATGACATGCATGACCCCCATGCAAACTGAACTTCCAACAGGAACATTTCTTAGAATATAAGCACAGTCAGAAGAAAGAAAAGGTCATGCATTTTAGGCAGGTGGTTAAAAAGTACATTTTTTTTAAAAAGAAAGAATTGTCAAAATAATGACATTAGTGATTACTGACAGGTTGGTACAGTGGTATAGCTGATTATTTGATCTTAAAAACTCAATTATTTCATTTTTGTTTGAGGTAAACAGACATTTACAAAGGACAGTATATCAGGAGTTGAGATTTGTAGTCAGATTGCTTTAAAAATTTATTTTTATCATTTTTGTTTAGAGAAAGAGTCTCACTTTGTCACCCAGGCTGGAGTACAGTGCCACAATCACAGATCGTTGCAACCTCAAACCCCTGGGTTTAAGCAATCTTCCCATCTTAGCCTCTTTAGTAGCTGGGACTATGGGCACATGCCACTATGCCCAACTAATTTAAAAACATTTTTTTTTTTTGGAAGAGACAGTGTCTTGCAATGTTGCTCAGGCTGGTCTCAAATTCCTGGCCTCAAATCTTCCCACCTTTGCTTTCCAAAGTGCTGGGATTACAGGTGTGAGCCATTGCATCCAGCCTATAGTCAGGTTGCTTGATTTTGAAGCTCCACTCAATTTACTAGTGATATAATCTTGGGGGCATTTTCTTAGTTCTTCCATGCCTTGGTTTCCTCATCTTATAATGTAGAGAGTAATAGTACTTCTATTATATGGCTGTTGTAAGGATTAAATAAGATAACTCATGTAAACAGCTTAGCACAGGGCTGTTAATAGCCACTAAGTAATGCTAGTGGCTATTACTGTGATGACTCTCATTGTTCCCAGGGCCAGAGTAATTCACTTACCAAGATGACTGTCCATCACCTTTGCACAGTATTTGCACATGGCATCCAGGTCATTCAACTGTCCTTGAAGGAAGGAAATTTGGGCTTCTAATTCTTCTTCCTAAAATAAAGGGATAAACATATGGAATTTTTTTAGAGACAGTCAAATAAAATTTGTAAAGTTTTCTAAATGATCTAGACTAGTTTAAAGAAGCATGATATCTTTTTAAACCTAGACAAATCAAAACAGCAACTGCCACCACGAACAAAATAGAAAAAGGGTAAAATGGAAAATTTTAAAGGTCTGTACTTTTCCTAATTGAATTCTAGCTTTAGGCCATGTGTAACTATTTGCATATACAATCTTGTATTTAAAATGTGCACAATATATCTTCAATAAACATTGAGCAACACAAATTAAGAGGGCAATTTGCATTTCAGTGGACTATACTTCCTAAGCAGCTGGTACAAAAATACTATTTTTTTTTTCACATGTTTGGGAAACCAAAGATTCCCATGTTTATAAGACAAATCTCTAAGCCTGGAACCTGGACTCTATTTGAAAAAAAAAAAAAAGACACATCTCATCATTTTCTAGACAACAATAATCTCTTAAAATGTGAGATTTCCTAAAGTGCTTGGAAAAGTGTTGCCCCAGCAGCCTATAAATTGCTGCTCAAAGTTAGAGCTAGAATACAAGAGAGGATATTGTCAGTGTTGGAATAGGCTAGAAAATTGATTTTCCAGTCTTAGATCTACTTGTACTTTTCCCTAAGAATCCTCTGTATCATTAAAAATGAAGGAAAGAAAAACCTAACAAGGTATCCTTTCTCTTAGAGAATGAGTATTATTTGACTTGTACATGGAAATTAATAGTTGAAAAGGTTACTTCTAGATGTATTCCATTTTAACAATACGCATATGCAGCACTGAAAATTATTGTTTTTAACTGCTGCCTGAAGAACTAGCCCTTAGGAATAGGCATTGAAACACTCAACACAGAACAGACGTAGTGCCAGGCATGGTGGCTCATGCCTGTAATCCCAGCACTTTGAAAGGCAGAGGCAGGCAGATCACTTGAGGTCAGGAGTTTGGGGCCAGCCTTGCCAACATGGTGAAACCCTGTCTCTGCTAAAAATACAAAAACTTAGCTAGGAGTCGTGGTGAGCACCTGTAAAGCTACTCAGGAGGCTGAGGCAGGAGAACTGCTTGAACCTGGGAGGTGGAGGTTGCACTGAGTACTCCAGCCTGGGAGACAGAGCAAGACTATGTCTCAAAAAAACCCCAAAAAAACAAAAATCCCCAAAACCAAACAAAAAAAACAGATGTAGTAGTAACAGCTTTAAAAACAAATTATTATGAAATGTCTACTGTAGGATTATACAAGCACGAACCACATTCTTTACGTATCCTACAAGTGCAGCAGCCTCTCCTCCAATGCTCAAATAAGAACAAATACTTATTTGGCTTAGCCCAAAGGATAATTAGAGGTAATTTTGGAGGTGGGGTTGCCTTCCTTACTCTGCAGCTGAGCATTAAGGTAGAAAAGGATGAGGCATTTCAGGGCATTTTTCTACTTCTTTTTCTCATTTGTTTCTGCACAGGCTTGAATTTCCCTGGTGATCAGGAAACTGTGGGAATCAGAGAAAGAAGGCTACATCTGCTGTTTAATAATGGTTGCAGTTAGTCGCCAAAGATGGCCACCATCCATTTCTTTCCTCCCTGACCTTGCATGTTGCTCCGTTCATTACTAGGTAGTATGTATTCGCCCTGTCCTTGTATCTGGACTGGCTTATGACTTGCATTGATCCAGAGCATCTAGCAGAAGTCAAACTGCTAATATTGGCCTAGTTTAAGAGGCTTTCCAGCTTCTTCTTTCATTAGAAGATAGCTACCACGCTATAAAGACGTTTAGGCTCCCATACTGAAAGAAAGGAGAGAATATATGGAGAGAAAGAGGCCACACGAGAAGCACAGAGGTTCTAGACATGTGAATAAAGTTTTTCTGGACTTTTCAGTTCGACCCAGCTGAAGCCAGCTCAGTGAGTGTCCCAGTCAATACTATGTGGAGCCGAAGACAGAGCAGCCTGAGCCCTGGTCAAATTCTTGATCCAGACCTATGAGGGGAGTATTAAATTTTGGAGTGGCTTGTTGTGTAGCAATAGACAACAGAAATAGTGGCAGAATGAAAATAACACTAACTTAGCATATAGCATGGGGAAACCTATGTTCTGTCCTGCCATTAATAAGTCATGGGACCTTAAGTAATTCTCTATCCACTCTGGACCTAAATTCAGTACTCTCAGGTGAATGGAAAAGTTAGAGGTTTTGCTTCAAAGGAACTTACAAACTAGTAAAGAAAGTTGTATGGCTGTGGTCTACTCTACTGAACCATTTACCTTTTTAGTTTGCTGCAGACACAAACCCCAACTAGCTGAGTCTAGAACTGTACTGAGGCCAGAGTTTGCTAGTCTCTTAAAAAGAAAGGGCCAATCTATGGCCTGTGTTTTGCCTTACAAGTGGCTACCAGTTGGGGTGCTGACAGCCCAGAGTGGACAAGGGGCACAAGGAATGCAATGCTTCTTGGCTTAAAAACATGTCTTCCATTTACTCTATGCATTAGTTTAATTTGGATTAGCCACCACTTCTTTTAAAATACAAAAGCCATTGGAAGCTTTAATACCCAGCAGTCATTCGTACCTAAATGGATTTATTTTCTTTTGCACAGGAAAGTAAAATGGGAAGGAAGAACTTCATAAGACACACTTCACAAGATGTAGGCACAGCCTGTTGGCGGTGAGGTGTTGAACAGCTGGTAGAAAGTATCAACTTAAAGAGGACCTCTTTCTCAAAACATTTTATTACTCTAGCAGGAGCTTTAATAAAGACTGTGATGAGACTGGGGTCCTCTAGCTTGTATAGTTAATGGGAAGTCCTAAGAGTTTAGCAGTCCAGGGCACCTGCTGGGCGAATATGCGGGGATATAAAAACACACATTTCCATGTTTGCAATTTTTGCTTAGGGCTCTAGTGGCAGCCACTGAAGAGCATCTTGAATACCTAAAACCCAAGTAGATCTTGACAGAATCTGTTTGTCTCATTATAAACAGATGGAAAAAGACAACTTTGAATCATTTAAACCTTATTTTTCAAAGGGATAGTTATATAAAAGCCAAATACATGAGATAAAAGAGGACTCCTCTGGTTGAAGCAGGCTGAGATACCAAAAACTTTGTCCATTTGGAAATTTGACATCCAGTATATTATCCTTTTAGAGTTTGCTTAATCTTAAAACATTTCTAAACCTTTCAACTATCACTCAGACTTTATAAATAGAAATGGAATCACTTGGAGGCAAAAGGGTGGCTTGTAATTTATTCTTCACTATATTATATAATTACAGATAAAAGAAAGAGCCAAGAATCAAGCTTCTAAAATTGTGGGAACTGACTTTACATTTTTATCTTAGCTTCTCATCCTCCACACTCCTCCCAACTAACAATGCTTTAGACATTGACAGCTTTAGTTGTTTTCATTAAATTGGTCCTCTGTAATAAAAATGCTTGACTAATTGCCTTGAGGTTTTATGAAACTGATTAGTTAGTATAATTGTTATGTGTAAATAAGACACTGAAGAGAAATGTTTCTTATATTAACTTTTAGTGTGTGTCGTGCCTTCCATTATAGGAGGGCGTAAGGCAGGGAAAAATGGAATGCTGAAATAGACACACCTGGGTTCAAATCCTATTTCTCTCAGTTATTAGCTGTATAATCTTGGACAAGTTCCTTCATTTTTTGGTTTATTCACCCCCACCTGGAAGGATTGGGGAAGAACAAAATGAGAATATATGGAGAACACAGCATCTGGCACAGAGCAGGCACTCAATAAAGGTAGTTATTCTTTCTTTTAAAAAAAATTGTTATAATCAAATTAAGACAGTGAAATTGGATTTTAAATACAAAGTTTTATGATTCACTGTTGGAAAACATTAGTTTCTGGTTTAAAAACTTTATGTAGCTTAGCCCAGAAAGATTAATTAAAGCTAAGAGCCCATTACCATCTTAAACTCTAGATAGCAAATTAATGTGCAAGGCGAAAAATTGACTGAGGATGATGAAGTTGGGCCACATGCAGGCTACAGTGTGTAACATCAATCATACTTGGTGCGCTATAGGAAAGGACCGGAAGATGAGGGCGACTCTATCAGAAGAGAAAAATAATTACCATCAAATCCCTTTATGTTGATTATAATATGCCAGACACTGAGCTTTGCTGTATTAACACGTTTACTCTTCACACAGACCTTTGAGGTAGATTCCCTCATTATCTCCTAAGTGAAATATGGTCTACTCCTCTGTAGGCCACATCCTCTGGAAATGCATGCTAAGGTTTAGATAGCTCTTTGAGAACCCAAGTCACTTGCCCACTACTCTCATTTCCTCCCTGTGTACACATTTCTTCCTATGCTTCATTACTATGGTCCTTCCCATGAATAATCCCCCTTTTTCCATCTCCTTTAACTGAGATTCACCAGTTGTAATTTGAGTCCTAATGTCAAATTGCTCATTAAATTATTTTCCTTCAAAAACATTCAGATATGATTGGCTGTGTTGTTTTGTTGTTTACTGAATGATTGTTTGACTAAATAATCTAAAGAAATCATTTTTTGAATTTGCTTTTTAATAAGTGGTATTTCTACTGCCATTCTGCCCCAAATAGTTGATGCATCATTATACTTCTATTTAAATGCTATGTATCTCAGTTGTTCACATTTAATATGTCAATTTTATTAAATGATTCAATGTCTTCCTATTTATTTTTTAAAAAGAGGACAAACTTTCATAGTTTATTATTTGTTCACTTATTAACTTATTAAAAAATGATGTTCATTTGTATTGTGTGAGGCCTTGTGTAAAATACAATAATGATTAAAACATGGCCTCTGACTTCTAACCTGCACAGAAAGCCAAGAGAGGTATAAGATTACGTTCCGTAGAAGAGACATGAGAGAGGATTTCTCACAATTCTGGAAAGGGAAGATGATTTCAATTTGTGTATGTGGAAAGGAAAGGAGGCTTTCTAGTATTTTTGAGGGATCCTAATAAGGAAAGATGTTTTAGGAGTCAGGAAAGTATGGCATCTGGGCAGCGAGGCAGTCACTGAGCTGAGCCAGAACACGGGGATAGTAGGAGCTGAGGTTCAGCAGAAAGGCCTCCCCCTTCCTTTTCTGTTCATCCCTGTTGCATATTTACTTCATATCATTATGTTCTGGGGGTTTGGGTTTGACATGCAGACTGCTGTGGCCACTGCCCCCAACACACACCATGCTGACAGATGATTATACAGGCTGCAGTGGTGTTTCTGCCCATGGACTAATTCAAACTCCAGGGGAATAGTGAGGCAGGATGGCTCTGAGGTGGGGTTCTGCTTAGCTTCTAAGTGGGTGTCCTCAGATCACAAGAGAAGCAGACAAGGGAACCAACACTAACTGTAGGCAGCAGGAACAGGCTAAATATAGCAACCAGAAGACAGGAAAGACGCCCAGTCTTTCTCGAGCAGATGGGTGAACGAGAAGTGGGAAGTAAAGGAAATTGAAAGTCTCGAGGAGAAAAAGTGGAAAGGCCACGGATGTTCAGAGGAAGCTGTGGTGTATACAAGGGCAAAACACATACACGGTGTGAATGAAATCCAAGTCAGAAGCATATGGTATCAGCAGAGGAAGATACCACCTGAAAAAATGGAAGAAGAGTCCAAAGAAGACCTTTTAAGACTATTATAATAAGTGGCATGAGGTGTGAAGCTGTACAGCCATACTGGTGAACAAGCCGGAATATAAATCACAAGCTTTAAAACCAGTATAAACTAAGCTGGACACTTACCTTCTCTGTGATTCTGACCAGATAACAAAGTTCTTTGAGCCTCAGTTTCCTGTTTACAAAACAGTGACAATAATAGTTTCTACCTCATGTGCTTGTTGGGGAAATGAATTGTATGAGGTTTTCCAGATTAAATACTTTGCATAGTGCTTAGTTTATGGCAAACACTCAGTAAATGTAAATTTTGTTGTCTCTGAATTTTAATACAATCCTAGAGAGTTATTTCAAAGAATTATGAATGCATGCAAAAATAACTCCCAGGATATTTATCACACATTCATATATACAACTTACACAAATATTGGCTTATGCACACCAAAGAAATCCTAAATGTCTAATGATGGGTGATTTGGGTAACTTCTGGAAGATTTATAAACAGTATACTATGCAAACTTTATTATTTATTTATTTTTTTCTGAGTCAGAGTCTGGCTTTGTCACCCAGGCTGGAGTGCAGTAGTGTGATCTTGGCTCACTGCAACCTCTGCCTCCCGGGTTCAAGTGATTCTCCTGCCTCAGCCTCCCAAGTAGCTGGGATTACAGGTGCCCGCTACCACACCCAGCTAAGTTTTTTAAAAAAAACATTTTTAGTAGAGATGGGGTTTACCGTGTTGGTCGGCTGGTCATGAATTCCTGACCTCAAGTGATCTGCCTGCCTCAGCTTCTCAAAGTGCTGGGATTACAGGCATGAGCCACTGGGCTCAACTTATGCAACCTTTAAAAATATCTTTATAGGAGAACATTTAACAATAACATATCACATACTAATTGGGAAAACAGGTTATAATTATGTAGTAGGTAAAGAAGGATTCTGATAAAAAGTATGTACATATATATGTATGTATGTATGTATGTATGTATGTATATGCATAGAAAAAAATAATGGAAAGATAGTCACTAAATAGTTTATATTGGTTTTCTTAAAATAGTGGAATTATGGGTGATATTTTTCTCTCCGTTTTGCTAATTTTCTGTGGATTTTCTACATTAAAATTGGATATTTTTACAGTAAGAAAATCAAATAATGCAAATAACATAATAGAGAAGAAAAAAGTGAAAGGTGATTGCTAAGGGGAAAAAAGAGGTAACTGATTCTAAACCAAGCCCCAAATAACATTCTATACTCAAAACAAATCTGTACTTTAAATGACACTAAATACTAAGAAAAACTTCTATAAAACAAATTGTAAACAAGGTAAATAATTAGCACATTTTGTCCCATGTGCAAACCCTGAGTACAGTACTCATGATAAAAGGCTTCCTTCGATGTGATTAAAGTGAGAACATCAGTGACTGCTGCTCTTTATGGGTTGCCCAGAAATAAAGTGTTTCTTAAAGATATTTTAAAAATAAAAATGCTTACAAATCCCCCAGTAAATAACAGTTCCCATTTTTGGACAGGATGTAAACAAACAAGTTAAATGGAAATGGTCTTCAGACATTTTGAACTGAAATTCAAAGCTCAAGATGTCAAATTTATGCTATCAAATTATATCATTTCAGAACTGGAAGTGTCTTTGGAGCTCATTTATTTCAACCCTTTCTTGTTTACAAGTAAAGTAACTTTTTCTGGCTAGGTAGCTGGCCAGTAGCAGAAATCCCACTAGTAGGCTTCCTTGTTTTTCAGCCTACCTTTCCAGGGACACTGGAGTTGTGCTGAAAGGATGGGTTTTCCTAACAATCACTGAGCCCTTTTCCTTCTACCCCACATCATCCTATACTAGCAGTACTCCTTCCTATTGAAGGCTACAGCAAAGCCACTAAAACCTAAACTCAATAGGATTTTGTACCACTTTTCACTCCTTTAGTTTCCTTCAGAAACTTGGATAAAACGCTTATATTAAAAATACCAACTCCTTATAAAGTTAAAAATTGCCTGTGATAAAACTGGGGTGGCCAGGTTGAGGCATGAGTCAGGCTCTGCCAGCCTCCCTGGCTTTAATAGATAGAGATCATTCCAATCCCTTCTCTGCTGCAGCCCAAGAAGGGCTGCAGGGATAGACCCACAAGGTCAGGTACAGGGAGAAACCTTTATTTTTCCCCCGCCAAAAATTTCTCTACCAAATTGCTATGTGACTTATAGCATATCCCTGAAATTGACAAATTATCTATCAACTCCACATTCTCTTCATTGGTTTACATGTGAAGAGTTCCAAATCTCTTTTTGAAGTCAGGTGTTGGCAGGTTAAAATAATTAATTCAGATCACATGCTTGCCGTGGGTGCGACATATGGGGTATGGATTACAAATATTTTAAAAATAGTGCATGTAAGGTTCGCAAAATTAAGGGAAAGAAATTTCTCTTTATATTCAGCTGTTGCTTGTAAGTTTTATTTAGGGAGTAAAAAAGACCTTCATTTCTTACCCCTTTTTATTCTTCAGTTCTACCTGATAAGGCAGAAATTCTTCATTGCCCAGTTATGACTAATAACTTTTTTTGTAGATGGTGCTAACCACAGACTCTATATCCCTCAGTTTTCTTATGTGTAAAATGGGAAGGAATTCTAGCAGTGACCTTATAGCATTGCTTGAGGATTAAACTAGCTAATCCATGTAAAATGCTTAGAACAGAGGACAGACTTATAGAAGGTGACCTATAACTATTAGCACTTAGCCACCATTTACAAGGAGAACATGCTCACACTAGGATATATTTGAAGCTTGCTTTATATGTAGAAAATCTCATTCCTGACTTGGTATGCAATTAATGTTATTAATGTCAATTCTTTTCAATCTTTAATACGAACAAAAATCACCTGGGGATCTTGTTAAAATGCAGAGTCTGAGTAGGTTTGGGGTGGGGCCTAAGATTCTGCATTTCTAACAATCTCCCAGGGGACAGGATCCAGCTGGTCCATGGACCATAGTTTGGATGGCAACAATTTAAATAACTTACCTCATGCCCTCCTCCTATTAATATTTACTTCTAAATACATCTTCCTATCATTCTAGGAAGGTTGTGAAGTACTTTACTATTTATCTGATCTAAGGCAATTTTAACAGATGGCTGCATGGTTAGATGCATATTTGGTGACAGTTCAAAAGACCTCAACATGGAGTAGGATGCAGCAGGGAGAGGATCAGGGTGACAAGCTTCCAGGAGAGCTTTCTAACCTCCTTGAGTTAGTTTTGTACTGAGCAGCTCTATTATTCTCTTTAGAGCGAATTCTTAGAACATTAGATATCAGTTTATTCTAATGTAAACACAAACATTTATAAAATTGCTCGTTAAAAAGAAGTGAAATATGAACTAATTTTGTTGGATTACGCATGCTCTCTTCTGTAACTTTTGACAAACATAGGCTGTGTATTAAGTATCAAAGAATAAAATATGCTTTTGAAACATAAAATGCAATGAAAAGGAAATGGCAAAAATACTTCCATAATTCATAGTGTTTAAATTCATCCCTGATTTTCTGAAGATATCTTTAGAAAAATCATAAGTAATATTTAAGAACTTTTAGCCCTTAGAAACATGCTTTTATACCTACTGCCATTTTAATATTATGAACTATTTTAATCTAATTTTGCTTTCCTAGAAGTTGCCTACAAAAAAAAAATGAACAGAAAAAACAAGAATGGTGCCAAAAAAACAGGATTATGTGCTACAAATTCTAAAGTAAAGTAAATAAGCTTACAATCTGGAATAAATATACTAGAAGTTGAAATAAAACCTTTAATTAGGACCAACTTGACATAGGTGTAACCAGAGGAAGAATAAAACCACACTTGCAGAGGTACAAACCTCATTATTTGCACAAGTCCTCTAACTGCAGTTTTAAATGATTATATGCATATGGTATGTCTTAGCCCTGTACAAATTCAAACGGTATAAAGTGTCAAACACATTTATTAGGGCAACTGCCTGTCTTTTGAACACTTTAACTGGGAAAAAAGGTGTCTCCTAGAAGGGCTTATGTATGGGAGTCTCATTAAATGGTACTAGTGGAGAAATGCTCCCATCTTTTGGGCTTTTATGCTGTCATTTCTGTGTTGTGTTTTTATAATTAGACAACCTGACCAATCACTTGGAAACTTATATAGTTTTCTCCTCCACCAGGACAATAAGCACAGATGTTACTCTACTTAACAAGGGTTTTCCCTCTCACCACTTACACGTGATAAGACCAACTGATGAAACCAGCCGGCAAGCACCAGGGCCTCCAGCTGAGTTTCTCATAGTAATGCTGGCTGGGCAAAACCATCTGCGTGCTCTCCCTTGCTGTTCCTGGCACCAAGGGTAGGCATCTGCACAATG
This sequence comes from Callithrix jacchus, assembly GCF_049354715.1. Taxonomy (NCBI): domain Eukaryota; kingdom Metazoa; phylum Chordata; class Mammalia; order Primates; family Cebidae; genus Callithrix; species Callithrix jacchus. The sequence goes on from NC_133518.1 coordinate 55,930,192, forward strand.
GCTGACCCAGATAGAAGGGCCTGGGCCAAGATTGTTTTTCTTATGACAAAGCTAATTGATCTGTGTGAGGATAAAATGCACACACTTGCACAACTTATTCTCTGGGCTAAATGACCTCTACAATGTCCCAACAGAGAAAAACAAAAACTCTACCCTGCAGCAAATCCGAGCTGAGGATCAAGCACAGTTTAAGAACTACTTTAAGGTAGCAATGGTAGAAGTAAGTAAGTGTTGGAACAGCCTTCATATTTCACATAAACACAACCACTTCTGAGACTTTGGGAAAGAAAAACAGGTGAGAAGGAAAAAATTCTATAAATGATCTGGTTTATTCATATGCCTATCATACTTTTGCTAATTCATCCCTTAAGTTATACCCTGTCTCTCACTAAACACCAATTTCTATTAGCTTTTTAAATAAATGGTTGGTAAATGCCACTGAGAAATGAGGCAACTTTTCAGGCTCTAGAGGACGCCAGAGCAAAGCTTAAGACATCTCAATACTTGCACAACACACAAAACCCTCAACAGCATTCATTTATTCCTAAACGTTTACTGAGTGCCAGACACAATATCTGGCACAGAGGATTCAGTGACAAGTGCCTGCAAGAGCCTTATAAGTAAACACAAGTAGTTCTCTGACATTCAAAACAGAGGAAGCATGTGCAGATTATGTAGGACACCCTCCATCTCAAGATGCTACTGCTTTAGGTTTGGGTAGGGGCTCTGAAATCTGCAGCTTAACTAGGGCCCCAGCTATTTGTTGCAAGTGCTGAAAGCTCCTAGCAGAGAAAGCTCCATGGGATGCAAGGGGCTTGGGCTGACACTGGAAGGGAAGGAACTCTATCAGTTTTGTGGCTACATGAATCACTCTGGTCAGAAGAGACAGTGAAGGAAAACAACATAGAAGTATGAGAAAGCACGCTTGCTTTGAGGGAAGTGAAACAGCTGTGCATTCCTGAGGGGCCACAGAGGAGCAGAAGGGAGGATTGATGATAAGGCTGAACAGGGTGAGACTGTAAAGGGCCCGACAGGCCACACCTCAAATTTGAGGGATTTTAGGGAGAAGGGACCCCTGCAGAATTCTAATGGGGAATCAAACCATATGAGTCAGACATACACAATGCAGACACTGGTGTTGTGAAATACTTTGGGTATATGTTGACCATTAAAAAAATGGATTAACTAAAATTTCTAATTAACATGGAACTGTTTGTTACTTGAGAACAAAAAATTTATGTAGAGTATAACCTTTCTATATTCTCATTCCTCCTAGTGCTTACTGCCAGCAATACTTCCAGGCGTACTAATTTCTGACAGATGGACAACTTGGGGCAGAAAGCTGTGAAGGGAAATAGAGATGAGGAAAAGACAGAAAGCTTTGGTAAAGGTGCCTGATATGGTTTGGATTTGTGTCCCTGTCCAAATCTCATCAGGATTTGTGTCAACCAAATGTCATGTTGAATTATAGTCCCTAGTGTTAGAGCAGAGGCAGGGTGGGAAGTGACTGAATCATTTGGATCATGAGGGTCGATTTCCCCCTTGCTGTTATTGTGATAATGAGTTCTCATGAAATTTGGTTTTTAAAAGTGTGTAGCACCATCCCACCATTCACTCTCACTTCCTCCTTCTCTGGCTGTATAAGATGTGAATCCTTCCTCTTCACCTTCTTCCATAATTGTAAGTTTCCTGAGGCCTCCCCAGCCATGCTTCTTGTATAGCATCTGGAACTCTGAGCCAATTAAACCCCTTCTTTATACATTACCTAGTCTCAGGTAGTTATTTATGGTAATATGAGAACAGACTAATACAGAAAATTGATATTAGGAGTGTGGCATTGCTACAGATACCTGAAAATGTGGAAGTAACTTTGGAACTGGGTAACAGGCAGAGATTGGAAAATTGGAACAGTTTGGAGAGTTCAGAAGAAAGAAAGAAAGAAAGAAAGAAAGAAAGATGAGGGAAAGTTTGGAACTTCCTGGAAACTTGTTAAACTGTTGTGACCAAAATGCTGATAATGATATGGGCAATGAAGTCCAGGCTGAGGCGGTCTCATATGAAGATAAGAAATTTACTGGGAATTAGAGTAAAGGTCAATTTTGTTATGCATTAGTAAAGACACTGGTGGCATTGTGCCCCTGCTCTAGACATCTGTGGAACTTTGAACTTCAGAGTGACAATTTAGGGTATCTGGTGGAAGAGATTTCTAAGAAGCAAAGCATTCAAAATGTGGTCTGGCTGCTTCTAACAGCATATGGTCATATGCATGAGCAAAGAGATGATCTGAAAGTGGAAATTATTTAACAGGGAGCAGAGCATAAAGTTTGGAAAATGTGCAGCCTGGCCATATGGTAGAAAAGAAAAACCCATGTTCCTGGGAGTTATTGAACCTGGCTGCAGAAATTTGCATAAGTAAAGAGGAGCCAAATGTTCATAGCCGAGACAATGGGAAAAATGCCTCAAAGACATCTCAGAGACCTTTGTGGCAGCCCCTTCCATCACAGGCCTAGAGGACTAGAAGGTAGGAATGGTTTTGTAGGCTGGGCTCAGGGCTCTGCTACCCTGCATAACCTTGGGACATTGCTCCTTATATCCCAGTTGCTCCTGTTCCAGCCATGGCTAAAAGGGCCTAAGATATCTCAGGCCATTGCTCCAGAGGGTGCAAGCCATAAACCTTGGTAGCTTCCATATGGCATTAAGCCTGTGGGTGTGCAGAGAACAAAAGTTGAGGCTTGGGAGTCTCCACCTAGATTTCAGAGGATGTATGGAAACTGCTAGATGGCAGAAGTCTGCTGCAGGGCAGAGCCTTCATAGAGAACCTCTACAAGGGCAGTGCAGAGGAGAAATGTGGGAATGGAGTTTCCACACAGAGTCTCCACTGGGGCACTGCCTAGTGGAGTTGTGAAAAGAGGGTCACTTTCCTCTAGACCCCAGAATGGTAGATCCATTGACAGCTTGCAATGTGTGCCTGGAAATACCACAGTCACTCAATGCCAGCTTGTGAAAGCAGCTGAGGGGGCTGTACCCTGTAGAGCCCCAGGGGCAGAGATGCCCAAGGCCTTGGGAGCCCACCCTTTGCATGAGTGTTGCCTGGATGAGACATGGGGTCAAAGGGGATTATTTTAGAGCTTTAAGATTTAATGACTGCCCTGCTGGGTTTCAGACTTACACGGTGCCTATAGCCCCTCTGTTTTTGCTGATTACTCCCTTTTGGAATGGGCATATTTACCCAGTGCCTGTACCCTGATTGTAACTTGGAATTAACTAGTTTTTAATTTTACAGGCTCATAGGTGGAAGACACTTGACTGTTTCAGATGAGATCTGGACTGTGGACTTTTGAGTTAAGGATGAAATGAGTTAAGACTTAGGACTGTTGAAACTGGAGGATTATATCTTGCAATGTGAGAAGGTCATGAAATTCGGGAGAAGCCAGGTATGGTACAGGACAATATAGTTTAGATTTTTATCCCCACCCAAATTTCATCTTGATTTGTCATCTTCTGAGTTGGAGGAGGGCCTGGTCGGAGGTGATCTGATCATGGGGTGTATTTTTCCCTTGCTGTTCTCATGATAGTAAGTGAGTGAGTTCTCACAAGATTTGGTTGTTTAAAAGTGTGTTCCACTTCCCCCCTCATTTTCTCTTCCTCCTTCTCTAGCCATTTAAGACTTGACTCCTTTGCTTTTTGCCATGACTGTCAATTTCCTGAGCCCCCCCCACCCCCTCCAGCCCCTGCCAGGCTTCCTCTATAGCCTGCAGAACTGTGAGTCAATTAGTCTTTTTTTAATAAATTACCCAGTCTCAGGTAGTTCTTGATATCTTGTGAAAATAGACTAATATAGTGCCTAAGCCCTCAACTGACCCTCTGGGCATAGCAGCTCTAGCTATGAGGAACAGACAAAAGGGGGTTCCTTAGCCTTAAGCTTTCAGGGGCAAAGGGAAGGCCACTTGCCTGATACGGATCCTCCCTTTACCAACAGGCCTATGACAGAACCAAAGCCACTCTTTCTGCAATGAGAGCTCAATGGATTAAAAGTATAAATTCCTGGAAAAGCTTACACAGGTGTTCAAAGGATAAATAATGAGATGCCAGGGACAGGAGGTTTAAAAGCAGGAAGACACTGTAGGAGAGGGTGGTGATGCCACTGAGGGGGAAGGAAGAGGACAACCTCACAGACTCTGCAAACTGGCCTCTGGCCTTGGCTGACCTCCAACTGCCCAGGACAAGTCAAAGCCCTCGTTTCCTTCCCTGTCATGCACATCTGCACTTTAGGGTACAAATAACTGTCCCCAAGGCAATGTGGCACTGAAAGAATAAATAAATGTCAAGTTTCAAGAAAGGTCACTAGAAAGAAGCAAATGCTAGCAATAATACATTTAATTTATTATGATTCAAACCCACAAAATATTTCTGGCCTGGGATTGTAAATATTTCTAATTGCTTCACTTGAGCTTTCCCCAAACCACTGACTATGCCCCTTGGGCAGTATTCAGCATGGGTACAATCTGGCATCTTTGAATTTTATAGAGAGGATGGAGATGACGTTAAGAGATGGAGGACGAAGACCCAGCATGAGGTGAATGAGTGTTTCACTGAACCCAAAGGGCACTGTTCTGCAAAGGACATTGCAGTACTCCATTTCCTGTGATTCTGCTCTAATAGGCTTCTCAGATATTTTTTTAATTAAAAAAAATTATTGTAGCATAAGGATGTTAAAAAGTTGGTTATAAAACCTGTTTACAAAAACTAAATTAAAATGTCATGCTAAAACTGTTGAAAATGGAGGGCTTTTGATGATGCTCCCTTTGATGTTCACATTTCTTTGCAATGGAATTACCTGATTTGGGTGATGCAAAAAGATGGATAAAGAAGGAAAGAATTCTCTCACAAAGATATATAGTATACCCTTTCTGACCTTGAGTACATCTGCTGGAAGATAGATTGTAAACAAGGTTTATAAAACGCTGAATGACTAAATGTATGTTTCAAATATCCAAGTTAATTTGGTCTTAGATTAAAATTCCTCTCGTGAGACTTAAACTGTTCATGTTTAAATTCATTTTATATCTATTCATTTCAATAAACTATATTAAATGGGAACATATTTTAAATGGGACTGTATTTTAATCCAGCTATCATTAACACTGATTAAACCAGAAGAAATTACATATATGTATTTTTGATGTGAAAATCCTGTAATTAGATGAATTCTAAATGCCAGTTTTCAATTCCATCCCCCTTTCCACATAATATGTTTTCCAAGGAAGTATACATCACTGACTGAAAAGAAAATCAGATATTTAGGAAAATTCTACTCTTCTGGGAAGGTTGCTCTGCTCAATTTCTCCCTTCCAACCACCAATTTAACTCCAGTTGCCTGAAAATCCACCAGTAAAATATGACTGATTGTAGCAGAACTGGCTGTTTTCAAATGCAAATCCTTCAGGAAAGGATTAAATAAACCATTCTGGCAATTAATACTTCAAGGGTAATTCACCTATCAAATTGTTGGCTGCCACGTCACATCCCCGCAACTGCTGGTCCTCAGTCAAGGGTCTCTGTTAACCTTTCTCCTTACCAGAGACTGGCTTAGAAGTGGGCATGGGATTTAATTTTGGTCAGTGATATGTGAAGGAAAGCCCACTGGGGAATTCTCAAGTAGACTTCTCTAGAAGGGATGTGCACGCACGTGTTTGTGATATAACCGGCTCTGTGTCAGCACCTTTGAGAGAAAATGATGGGAGCAAGTTGAGGATAAAGCTACCACACTAAGGATGGCAGAGTGGAAAGATGGTGATGCTACTGAACAGCTGAATTATACAACCACAGACCTATTTCAGGACTCTTGTTATGTGAAATAATAAACAACAAATCTCCTAATTTGAGATAATACTTTCTCTTATTTTTACCCAAAGCAACTTGATACAATTCCAACTATTCCGGATGTGTGAGGGGATGTGAGGGAGAGAACTCCTATGGAAGGTATTGTTGACTGCCTACTCAATATCCACCACTACTACTTGTCCTAGGAAGCTATTTTTCTAAGGGAAAATATTGGTTGTGTTTAATGGGAGAAGAAATATGTCAGTGGTTCAAATCTATCTCTCACAGGAAGCTTGTCTAGACCAACGCCCATGATGGTCTGTCCTCTAAAACCATTTTGTTTACTGTCTTTACTGTTCATATGGCATTTAACCTTATTCTGGATCTCATGTGGATGAGATATTTTAATTTAGTTTAATTACTTAACTTTTCCCCCTTCCAGTTTCACTTAAGGGACATCCTCATTGGGATTGCTGTCTTATATTTCTTAAACAGATATAATGTCTTAAATTATAATTTATAGATCATGACCTGAAATAGGTTAGGCAGTTCTCAAGTTGTCTAGAAGTAAGAGTCTGCTTTCAAACTTGTTTTCATTTATCTGACACTTCTTGGTATTTTGTCATGATAAACAATAGATCAATGAATATTACAAAAATAAATTCAATTGGTATGACCATGGTATATATTCAAACTATCAAAGGGCAATGATGAATGCAGGGTCATGAAGACACAGATGGTCACCCCGCTGTAGTGCTGTGAGCCTTCAGGTTGGGGAGTATCTCATTATGTACCCTGTTTTATGCAGAGATTTTCAGCTCAGACCTTTTTTGATTTCCTGTGGTTTGGAGAGAATTCTGAACCATGGATACTTTTGGATCTTTGGAGGTTGGTATGCATTATAATTATTACAAATCATAGCAAAATATCATGCTGTTTATCAGGAAAATTACAAAAATACTTCTAGTTGGTTGGTGTGCTTAAATATTAGAACTTATTTACCTAGACAAGTCAATTTAAAGTTTTTCTTCTTTTTCTTTTTTCTTTATGTGTTTATTGAGACAGGGGCTTGGTTCTGCTGCCCAAGCTGGAATGCAGTGGCACAATCACAGCTCATGACAGACTTGAACTCCTAGGCTCAAGTGATCCTCCCACCTCAGCCTCCTTAGTAGCTGGGACTACAGGTGCATGCCACTATGCCTGGCTAATATTTTTGTTAAATTTGTTGTAGACATGAGGTCTCGCTATGTTGCCTAGGCTGAGAATTTTTCTTATGCTCTATTTTTCACATATTTTAACCCTAGCAAAGATATTCTTAGAAAAATGATTCAGCAACAATCATAGAACATGACTAACAGCACTAAAACAAATAAAAACTTATTTAACAAAAGAATGACCACCTAAAAACAGACTTCTAGAAAGCTAAGTACTAGATATCATTTATATTATCATGTAAAATAAAGCATAAAAAATTAAAAGTATCAAAATGTTTTATTTTCTCTTCAAGACAAAACAATACCTATCCTCAAAATAATGGTACTACTAATAATGAAGTGAGGTCAATTTTAAAACTTTCTACTAGTTTTCACATTTCAGTAAAGAAGTATAATGATGTCTTTTATAAACATCTGGCACAAGGCTTAATTGTTACCTCTTTAAAGACTAAGCTGAATCCTGCCCTCTTTTATTATATGGCCAAATCATGGGCATTGACAGGAGTAAATGTGATACTTCTTTACCTAAAGAAGATTGCCTGTGGATTACAGAAAAACTATCTATGATACATAAAAAGGCAATATTGAGAGAAAAGTTCTACAATACACTATATGATGCTTGTCCAGGATATGATGTCTTACCTATATAGATTTTAACAATCATTTCTCAAAACCATTACAAGCAGATTTACCATACTTATACTGATAGCTACTACTAGATTATCTTAGGTTTTACGTCTCTTTCTACCACTATTTTGGCAATTAACATCAACAATTTCTTGACCCTAAACCACTTGAAAAGATAAACTGAGTCTTGAAATCTGAAAGGTATTGTCATATAGTTTCAGGGACAGGAGACCTAAAGCAAGAGATGACTGCTTTCATTTCTGGTCACTTGTTTGTGTAAGAAATTTAATTAAAAAGCTATCTTGAACTTTTTTGAGGACATGGAATATTGTTGTATCACATCACACTGGCCTGAAAATGAAAGCAAAGTAGACCCACGTACGGTAGGTACCCAGTCATAGGCTCTGGTGTCCTGGCACCATTCTAGTGACAGCAGGTGGCTCCATGGGAGACTGAGTCCCAGCTGTGGGCCTAAGCGTTTTCCAACTGTGCACTGTTATGCTGTGATAAGCATCAATCTCAGAAGCTTATATCAGCAAAAGCTGATTTATCTTTCATACTTCCTGTCTATGATGAGTTGGCAGGGAGACTTTGTTCATGGTGACAGAGGGAAAGAGAGCTGTGGATGGTCTTGCAGTGGCAATACATATATATCACTTTCAGTCAAAATGAACTAGAGAGAATTAGTCATATGATTCTTACAGATCATAGGGACAAGCAGGTGCAATCCTATTAAGTGCCCAGAATGGGTGAGCACTGGCAAAGTGTACTGACTTAACATACTGTTTCTTAAAATAATAAGATAAAACGATTACTTGGAAAACCATGAGCTTTATCTTAATAATTTCTGCCTACTTCCTTCCCCAAAGTTAGCAAATATACTAAATTTTGAATGATTACTTGTATTCTGTCTCTTGTTTCACAGCAGGTCTATGTAAAGAGTTAGACTTACTTTATTTCTATTTTTACTCAACTTCTCAGTTTTAAGTTAAAGTATCATCATAAAGAAAAGCAATTAATTGGTGTTGCAGACTAATCCATATGCCACCAAAATATGATAGAATGCAAATGAAACCTGTCTCCATATGCCTTCCTCATTTGTTATTCTCTTACCCTGGTTCTTCATAGACACGTTCTTTGTACATGCAGATCATCTCCTCTTATTAATTATGCCAATACATTCTACTTTGTTGTATTTTTTAGCTGTTATTTTTAATCTAAGTTACATGTAATACTAATATAAGTGTTAAAAAAGTAAAATGGTCAATACAATGAAATAGTGCTTCATACAACTGCTCTTTTTATGAAGAACTATTCCCATAATCCCACCCTCTACTTCTTGCTCCCCAGAAATAAGCATTTTCAATTCTTTTACCAATTTTGTTTTTTCACCTCTGTATCATTTATGTATTTATGTATTGATCTAGTCTAAGACAAGGTCTTGCTCTGCACCCCAGGCTGGAGTGCAGTGGCACAATCACTGCTCACTGCAGCCTTGATCTCCCAGACTCCAGTGATCCTTTTACCCCAGTCTCCTGAGTAGCTGGGAGTACAGTTGTGTACAACCAAACCTGGCTAATTAAAAAAAACTTGTTTTTTTTTTATAAAGACAGATCTCACTATATTGTTCAGGCCAGTCTCAAATTCCTGGACCCAAGCGATGCTCCCAACCCAAAGTGTTGGGATTAGAGGCCTGAGCCACCACAGCTGGCCTTGATCTCTAACTTATCTAGACACTGTTTGATTTCTCTTGAGAATTATTCCAATTTCCCACTATGGAAGATGAAGATTTAGTTATATTGACCACCACCACCTGCTCCCTCCTATCCTCATGCAAGCACATCGTTCCTATGCCCCATCTTCTCAATGGGTATTGTGTGATTCTGATTAGATTAATATTCAATAGGCTTACATTATAATGTCTATGTAAATTCTAATCCCAGCTCAGTTATAAGACTTACCATAAGCTTTCTTTCTTTTCCTACATATACTTTGTTTTCCTTTGGGGTTACCAATTATCCTTTTTTGGGGTTAGTTTAGCTTCTATAAAGTTATCACCCAAACTCACACCTAGCTGTTGAAATCTCTCAATTTGTTAAAATACATTAGTCATTCTTCTAATTTTATCTTGTTGAAATCTTTCTGGAACCTTCCAACTTGCTCCAATCTGGGCTTGCCATTACTCTCTGGGTCTGCTATTTAGCAGGGCTATAGTCTTGGCATCTACCTACATTATCATTCTGGGCATCTTTTTGTTTTGCTTTGGATCCTCTATTTCCTAGTTCCCAGGTATTCCTCCTCCTTAGTGTACGTCCTTATTTTTGTACAGTATATTCTCCAGTGGATTCCCAGGGTGCATAAGAATAATTTTTTTTTGAATCTTTAATGTCTAAACATGGCTTTATTTTACCCTCAAAATTAACTACTACTAGTTTAGCCAGATGTTGAATCTAAGTTAAAAGTAATTTTTTCTCCAAACTTTCAAAGTATTGCTCCATTATCTCCCTTCTGGTGGTGCTACTGAGAAGTCTGTAGCTATTCTAATTCCTCATTCTTTGTTAGAAATCTTTATTTTCTAACTCTACAAGTCAATAAGATTCTTTTCTTCACAGATTTCTGAACTTTTTCAGTAATACATCTGAGGGTAGGTTTGTTTTTTTCTTATGTAGGTAATTCTATGGACTTTTCCTATCTTAAGAATCAGTTATTTTATTAATGGAAAAATTTCTTGAACTGTATTTTTGATATTTCTGTTCTCTGGTCACTCTGGAAGTCCTAATTTTTAAAAAATTACTAGGCCAGCTTTAGTTTTCTTATATTTTTCTCTTTTCTATTTGTTTTATATTCTATTCCAGGGGAGATTTCCTCAACTTTATCTTCCAATTCTTCCATTGAGTTTTACATTTTAGAAAAATGTATACATTAGAAAAATATAACATTTAGAGAACAAGAAAAAAACTATTAAAATATGATTTTTGTTTTCTTGTTCTGGATAGCCTGTTTCTTCCCAATTGCTATTTTCTGTTTTTGTCTTTCAATATTAAATCCTCTCTTCAAGTACCTGGTGATCCCTGGCTGTCTTGTTCATATAAACTAGTATGAACTAAAGAGCTAAGAGCAAATTCTGTGTTTGAATGGGGCTTGTTAATGGTGGGGTCCACTATAAAGTAACTGGCTGGTTCCTCTGAGCCTAGGGTGAGTATGTTTATAGTTGTGTGTGTGTGTGTGTGTGTGTGTGTGTCTTTTGTCTAGAGAAAACCCTTCCAAATCTCCTGCCTGAAGGGCTATCGAAACTGGAACTCTGGGGAGGACTGGGGTCTCAAATCTAGCATTTAGTATATTCATTACCCCTTTTCCAGTAGGGTGGTTCACATTGGGGTATATCTGATCTTTCAGGCCACAGACATTCTGTTGTACACTTTTCAGAGAGTTAAATTTTCAGTCTTGTATTAATGCAGGGAAGGGAATCTTATTCCTCTTTCAGAAGCTTCTGACCAGTTGTCATGTCTTCAGTTCTGCCTTCATCCTCACTTGCAGCTCCTGAGCTTCTCAAGAATTTTACAATGTAAATCAAGCTGCTTCTTTTTTTATCTACTGCTTACTGAAGTTTCAACTTTCTTAGGCTGCTTACTTGTCACCTGTCATCTGTTTTCCAAGTAACAATATTTTATTGCTATTGTTTTCTTATTCTTTGAGGGTTTATCTTTAACTGCTCTTGTTGTCCCTGCAGTGGAATTTTAGGAGGGACCAGAGCTAAATGGTTGCACTAAAGGTGCCATCTTTAAACTAAAGTTCCTCTCTGCTCTTTTATGTACTATAGAATCAGTTCCTACATGTTGAAGGGATCCCTAAGAGGGCATGCAGTAAACTCTATCCTTCAGAGAGCAAACCTGTCTAGGTCGCTTACCAATGGAGCTTGGAGGCTGTTTACTGTTATTTAATTTGCAGATAAGGTGGTTAAAACACCAGAAGTTGAGTGTCTTGCCCTAAGACATACAAAGTCATACAGATAAAGATTGTAATATTCTATTTACTTTAAATAATTATATCTCAAAGGTTTTATAGTTTGTTTTTCTAATTTTGGATAATTTTGGCTATAGCTACATCGTTTTTCGTATTACCTTGGCATCCTCTTCCACTGGGCAGATGAGTTCTTATTAAGATATGAGGTATCAAACTAGTCATGTGTCACATAATGATGTTTTAATCAATGACAGACCATATATATGATGGTGGTCCTATAAGACTATAATGGAGCTAAAAAATTCTATTGTCTAGTGACATCATAGATGTCATAATGTCATAGTGCAATGCATTGTGTGTTTGTGGTGATGCAAACCTGTGCTGCAATCATATGTAAATATGGCACATACAATTATGTACAGTGAATAAGTAATAATCAATGACCATGTTACTGGTTTATGTATTTACTATACTATACTAACATTATTTTATAATGTACTTCTAGTTATAAAAAAAAAAGAGTTAACGTTAAGACAGTGTCAGGCAGGTCGTTCAGCAAGTATTCTAGAAGAAAGCACTGTTACCACAGAAGATGACAGATCTAGTGTCACTGTCCCCAAAGACCCTCCAGGGAGACAAAATGTGGAGGTGGAAACAATGATACTGATGATCCTGACCATGGTTAGGTCTAGCCTAATGTGCGTGTCTCCGTTTTTAACAAAAAAGTTTGAAAAGTAAAATAAAGAAATTTTAAAATAGAAAAAAGCTTATAGAAGAAATATTTTTGTACAGCTATAAAATGTATTTGTTTTGAGCTAAATGTTACTGCAAAAGAGTAAAAAATTTTAAAAAATTAGTTCATAAAGTAAAAAAGTTACAGTAGGGTAAACTTAATTTATTTTGAAGAATTATTTTTTAAATAAACTTAGTGTGTCCTAAGTGTACAATGTTTATAAAGTCTACAGTAGTACACAATAATGTCCTAGGCCTTCACATTTACTCACTGCTCACTCACTGACTTGCCCAGTGCCACTTCCAAGCTCCATTCATAAGTGACCTAGACAGGTGTGCCGTTTTTTTCCCCCTATATACCTTACCTTATATTTTTCTGTATCTTTTATATGTTTAGATAAAAAAAATACTTACTATTGTGTTATAATTGCTGAAAGTATTCAGTACAGTACCATGCTATATAGGTTTGTAGCCTAGCAGTAACAGACTATACCATACAGCTTAGGTGTGCAGTGGGTGGTACCATCTAGTCTAAGTACACTTTATGATGTTTGCACTGTGATGAAATTGCCTAACAACACATTCCTCAGAATGTATTACTGCTGTTAAGCTATGCATGACTATTACAAAATGTGGTTAAATGTGAAATTGGCTTATCATAATTTCAGACACAACCAGGTTTTTTAAGCAGTGGATATGCCTTAGATTTTCCTTTCAAGAAATGTATATAAAAACTTTTACAGGCTGGGCGCAGTGGCTCATGTCTGTAATCCCAGCATTTTGGGTGGCTGAGGCAGGCAGATCACTTGAGCCCAGGAGTTCCAGAGCAGCCTGGCCAATATGGCAAAACCTAAAATGCATTTTTAGTCTCTACTAAAAATACACAAATTAAGCAGGCATGGTGGCACACCTGTAATCCCAACTTCTCAGGAGGCTGAGGCATGAGAATCGCTTAAACCCAGGAGGTGGAGGCTGCAGTGAGCTGAGACTGTGAGACTCTGTCTCAAAAAAAAAAAAAAAAAAGAATTTTACAGAGTATCACATGTAACTTAAATGTAGTTTGGATAGCATTTTAAATGGTAAATCAATTATTTTTAATTTTCAAGAAATATTTAAAATGGAAAAAATTGCTTGGTTTGTTTCGAGTTCCATCATTTATTTGTTAAATTTTATAAGAAAACATAGGCTTTGACAAAAAGGCATTTGCAGAGGAAAAAAAGAACTGGGATTTGGGAAAGATTCAACTTATTTTAAAATTATGCTACTTTTTTTCCCAGAGTAATATAGACTACAACCTTTAAATATTACTAATGTTTAATAATAAAATACTTTCGATAAAATAATTCCTTTTAGTCCATAAAAGTTCTGAGAGCTTTATAAAACTAGACACTAACAGAGCTTTCATAAATGCAGCTCTCTATAGAGGAAAATGAAGAATGAAGAGAAAACTGTCCTTAAATACTTACAGATTCTTTTCTGCCCATAGTTTTGCTGTGTGAGCGGGAACGAGAGATGTTACTAAAAAAGGAATCTTTTTTAGTAGCAGATGAAGGTGGAGAGCCAGTGAATTCTCTTCCTCCAGGCAAACTCTCAACGCTTGGAGATGAACTGATGTTTTTAGAACTTTGCCCTGTAAGAAAAATTAAGTAGCAATAATGTAACACCAGACTCTTTCACTAAGCTATTGAATCTACTGCTTTTAATAAATGATAATCAGTTATGATACCACTAGGTTGACACTATCAACAAGATGACACTATAAGTATTAAAATGCATGCTTTTTTATCTATCAAAATAGCCACCATTTTTTTAAAAAACAGCAAGGTATCTACCACTATAGTTTTCTATATTATTTATACTACAATTACCCAAGCATTGCACACATAAAAAAGAACTAAAAATAAAAATCAAAATGTCAATAAACCATGGTTAAATGATTAGGTTTTCTTCACTAATGGAATCATCCCTTAATTATGGAAACCAGAATCTATTATATTGTACTTTACATTAGCAAGATTAAAACATGCAAATCCTTGGCCAAAGTTTTTCAAAAGTGCATCTCGCCTCTTCCCTCTGGTACGAGAAGGTGTCACTAAGAATTCAGGAACATTAAGATTTTAGCACAAACCTGAAGAAGGTCAAGTACCTGCTTTGCAGAAAATATGCAAGAAGAGCAAGCACTAAGGCCTTCATGCAGTGTTCAAGGAGATCACAAAGTGACCAGTATGGCTGGAGCTAAGAGTAAAGAGAAGGGTGAGAGGTTTGAGAGCAAGCAGGAGGATCAGAACAGGTAGGGATTTGTAGATTGTGACTACTTTTACTCTGAGAAGGGAAGCTATGGGATGGCATGAGAGCGTTTGAGGAGAGGAGTGGCATGATTTGACTTACATTTTAGAAGGATTACTCTGGCTGTTGTGTTGGGAACAGAATCAGAGTTGGAAAAGCAAGGGTGAGTCCGGTGGAACAAAGGCAAAAGCAGAGAAGCCAATTTTTGCTACGGCAAAAATGTAAGGACTTAGAATGATCATAGCTTGGAGGTGACAGATGGTCACATTTTGGACGAAACTGACTGGATTTACTGATGAACCCACTAGGAGTATGAGAGAAAGAGAAGAGTCAAGTTTAACTTCCATTTTTTAGCCTAAGCAAGAAAAATGATGGAGCCACTATTTATTGAGGTGAGGAAAGTGAAGGGAAGCAGGTTTTAGGAATAAGATCAGCAGTTTAGTTTTAGACCTGCTGAGTCTATGGTGCCTAGCCAGATACCCAAGTAGAGATATCATATAAGCAGTGGGAAATGAGTCCAGATTTCAGGGAAGAGATGTGAGTTAGAGATATAAATTTTGAAGTGAGTACCATAGAGACTGTATTTAAAGCCATAAGGTTATCAATGGAGAAGGGATAGAGAGAAAGGGATTGAGGCCCGTAGATTGGCCCCTTAGAAACATTCAAGTTTAAAAGTCAGAGATATCACAAGAAAGCAGCAAAGCTGACTGAGAAGCAGCAGCCAGAGGTAGGAAAAAAGTCAAGTAGATAATAATAGATATTGTATAGACTAACCTTCTCCAATCTTGGGTCAAAAATTGTTACAGTAGTTAGAATAGTAATTATCTACTCCCAATCCCTGGCAGTTCCTGATTGTCCCTGATTTCAAGACAATTTTATTATACTGAAGCTTCCTCTGTATTAAACATCAGGGATTCAGATTAAGTTTCTATTCTCCCAGAGTACAGAACCTAGGGCTAAGGAGGCAAATGATAAACCAAGAATGCTAAAAAGAATGTTACCTTTCTTAGGAGAAAGCTATTACCTCTTCCGTAGATAGGAGACAGTCAAGCCACATTTCACAAGGAGATGTGGCAGGTTTGGAGGGCTGATAAATCCCTGTTTAAGGAAATATTTGTGACTTCAAGAAAGATAGTTAGCTGATAGCCTCTAGCTATTAGATTGTTCAGGATCTGCCTCAGGTTTTGAACTAGTCATGCTCGTCTCAAGGTGGTTCCCAGCTAGTGACTGGGAATAAAAGGTCTACCCATCCAGTCAACACAGGACTCCTCTAATAGGAAATCTTGGCTGCAGAGTTCCCTGCTTAGCTGGCAGAGACTTGTTAGGTCCGCATCATGGTCTGCCCCCATCCCTCTGCCCAACTCTAATGCCTCCTCTTTTCTTTTCACATATGTTATTCCCCCAATCAACTCTCCGTACGTCTAATTCCCTCTCAGGGTCTGCTTCCTGAAGAATCCAACCTGTAATGCAAGATATTGGAGCTGAGCCTTGAAGGACTCCTGAAGTTAGGAAAGAGTAGAGAAGAACAGGCCCCGAGGCTTAGAAGTATCCTATGCTTACTTCAGGGTCTAGACTACGAAAATTTCACCTAGGCCTTTATTTCTTCCCTTCACTGCCTCCATGTTTGCCCCTCACCACCAGGACTTTAGGCTTTAACTTCTCTGGGTTACCTTTTCATGGTAGTAATCTCAATAGCACAGGGTCCTAGAATATTAGAAGTGAAAAAGATCTCAAGAACCATTTTCTCTTTTTAAAATTATCCCAATGATATGCAAATACACTTTCATTATAAATAAACTGTGAATATAACAGATATAATTAATATGTCATAACATTCACCTTTTAAAATAATTTGTTTTTTAAAGTACATTTACAGAGATGCATGACCACCACTATCTACTTTTAGAACAACTTAATCACCCAGAAAAGAAAACTCACGGCCATTAGTTATTCCCAGTATGCCCTTTCTTCCCATAGTCGTTGGAATCAGAATCTACTTCTCGCTCTATCAATTCGCCTTTTCTAGACATGTCATATAAATGGAATGAAACTATATGTGGTCTTCTGTGACTGGCTTCTCTTGGGACAGTGCTTGAAAGTTCATCTGTGTTCTAGCAAGTGTTAGCAGTTCATTACTGTACATTGCCAAATAATATTCCATTGTATGCGTATACTACATTTGCTTTATGTACTCATCAGCTGATGAACATTTAGCTTATACCTATTTTTGGCTATTATGAATAATGCTGTTATAAACATTCCTGTATATGATTTTATGTGGACACATGTTTCCCTTTGTCTCAGGTAGATACCTAGAAGTGGAACTGGTGGGTCAATATGGCAACTCTGCATTTAGCATTTTCAGAAACTGCCACACTGTTTTCAAAAGTGACTACACCATTTTACGTTTCCACCAGTACTGCATAAGGGTTCCGATTTCTCCACATGCTTGTCGACACTTACTATCAGCTATCTTTTTCATTTCAGCCATTCTAGTGGGTGTGAGATGGTATCTCATTGTGATTTTGATTTGCAATTTTCCCGTGACTCGTGATGTTTAGCATGGTTTTCAGGTGCTTATTAGACACTCATCTTCTTCAGAGAAATGTTTATTCAAATCTTTTGCCCATTTAAAAAATTGGGGTATTTGCCTTTTTAAGTGTTCTTCATATGTTCTGGGTGCAAGTTCCTTAACAATTACATGATTTGCAAAAACTTCTTGTTATATGCATGTCTTTTCACTTTCTTAATGGGATCATTTGAAGCCCAAAACTACTTAATTGGATGAAGTCTCATCTACCTATTTTTCCTTTTGTTGCTTGTGCTTATGGTGTCGTATCTAAGAAACCAGTCCCCAAAGTGAGGTCATGAAGATTTACTCAAGTTTTCTTCTAAGAGTGTTATAACTCTGCATTTAATTCTATGACTTGAGTTAATTTTTGTACACAGTATGAAGTAGTAGCTCAAGTTCATTCTTTTGCATGTGGATATCTAGTTATCCCAGAACTATTTGTAAAAAAGGCTACTCTTACCACAAAAATAATCTTGGCACCTGTGGTGATTATCACCTTACCATACCCTCAACTGTACTCTATTTACATAGTTTACATATGATGATCTTTATGTCAGTATCACATTGTTTTGATTAAAATACTATATAACAAGTTTTAGAATCAAGACATGTGAATTCTCCAGCTTTGTTCTCTTTCAAGATTGTTTTGGCTACTGGAGGTGCTTTGGATTTCCATATGAATTTTAGGATCAGTTTGCCAATTTCTCCAAAAAATACATCTGGGATTTTGATACGGATTACAGTGAATATAAAAGATAATTAAATGGACATCTCATTCTCCAGATTTTCCTTTTCAGTTTTTGGCTAGCCTATGATTTTCCTGTTAAATTTTTGGTTAGCGTGTTGTTTTCTCCAACTGGTAATGCTGCCTTAGGCAGCTGTGATGTTTAATAATTCCTACTATTTCAACATACACTTGTAGATCAATTTGGTAGCACTACCATATTAACAACATAAGATTTATGAAATATAAAGTTATTTATCTACATATCTAAAACATTATCTTTTATATTTACCTACATAGCTACCTTTATTGGAACTCTTTTCCTTTGTGTGAATTTGAATTGATGTCTAGTGTCCTTTCATTTCAGCCTGAAGGACTTCCTTTATTGTGCCTTATAGGGCAGGTTTACTAGCATTGAATATGCTCAGTTTCTGTTTATCTTTAATTGTTTGAATTTCTCTTTCCTTTCTGAAGAAGAGTTTTATTGGATACATAATAGAATTCTAGACTGACCAGCTTTTCATTACTTTAAATATGTCATCCTATGCTTTCAGGCCTCTCTGGTTTTTGATGAGAAGTCAGCTGTCAGTCTTACTGAGGAACTCTTGTATATCACAAATTGTTTTTCTCTTGCTGCTTTCAAGTCACTCTTTGTTGTTAGCTTTTGACAGTCTGACTATGATGTGTTCACGTGTAGATCTCTTTGAGTTTATCCTGCGTGGAGTTAATTGAGCTTCTTTGAGGTATATACTCATGCTTTTCCAAAAATTGTGAAATATTTCAGCCAGCATTTCTTCAAATATTCCATCTGCCCCTCTCCTTTTCTTTCCTTCTGAGGCTCTCACTATCTGTATGTTAGGCTCTCTTCATTTTTCTTCATTCTTTGTCTTTTTGTTCCTGTAACTGGATAATTTCAATTGACATATATTCCAAGTTCTGATTCTTTGTCAGCTCTAATCTGTTGTTGAGACCCTGTAATAACTTTTACAATTTCAGTTGCTGTATTTTTCAACTTCAGAATATCTATTTAATTCTCTTTTTATAAAGTCCCTATCTTTTTACTGATATTCTCTATTTGATGAGACACTATTCTCATTCACTCCTTCCGTTCTTTAGACAAGGTTTCTTGTAGTCCTTTGACATATTTATAGTAGCTGACTTAAGAGTCTTTTAAGTCCAATGTCCAGGCTTCCTCTGAGAGAGTCTGTATTGACTGCCTTTTCCCCTTTGTGTGGGCCATACTTTCCTTTTTTTCATGCCCTATTTTTATTGAAAACCGGACACTTTAATAGTGAGATTCCATCTCAAAACATATATATAATGTGGTAACTCTGGGAATCAGATCCCATTCCACCGTCTGAACTTGTTTTTCTTGCTATTCTGTGAAGTCTATATTCTTTGTTGTATGTGGTCATGGAAGTTTCTGCCTGGTTAGCTTAGTGGTCCATAAACAGGCAGATTTCCTTTCACTAAATGCCTTGAAACAATAATTCTGTTAACCTTTGCCAGGGGCTCTTTGTATGTGTTGTGACAGCAGTCAGTTTACAACTCTCAGCCTTCATTCCTGACTCTGCAGAGCCTGAAATTCACTCAGAGTTGAAAGAGATTATCCCCTTCTCTAGTCTTCCCTGGATGTGTGCACAATAATGTACATATGCGTGGTCTTTTAGAATCCCAGGAATATGTTGGAACTTTTCAAAGCCCCTTATGGACATCTCATTCCCCAGATTTCCCTTTTCAGTTTTTGGCTAGCCTCTGATTTTCCTGTTAAATTTTTGGCTAGCATGTTGTTTTCTCCAACTGGTAATGCTGCCTTCGACAGCTGTGATGTTTAATAATTCCAACTATTTCAACATACGCTTAAGGATAGGGTTTCCAAGCAGGCTCTGAATAAGGTCAACTAGAGACAAGCACTATTAGTGGACTCTGGGGAGTTGCTGGACACGTCAAATGGTGACAATTCACTGGGAATAGAATTTTTAGGGTACTCCAGATACATTGTGCCTCCTGCTCCTGCTGTAGTTATAAGGTTACTAGTTTTCAAAGCTAGAGTTTGAAAAGAGGGTGGTGTAGAGTTGAAAAGAGGGTGATGGGAATAAGGAAAGCTAATATGCCATAAAACTCACTGTCCCCTTACTAAGATTCAGCCACTATTCCTTTGGTTAACTTCCAGAATTCTGAAAAAGTTGATTTTGATAATTTTTGTCACTGTTCTTAACGATTTTATGGAGGAACAGATTTTCAGGGGTCCTTGCCATTCTACTCCACAAGTGCTTCTCTCTGCTGACTTGCTTTCTGAACCTGCCTTGATCTTGGAAATCTGTCATACATCCTTTTTTTAAGAGCTGTGAAGAAAAAATTTTTGTAGCATTCGAGTAGTCATTTAGGTTTCTTCCAATGTTTTGCCATTCCAGACAAAACATCAATTAATATTTTAGAAAGGTACATCTTTAGGCACAAACAGCTGGCTATTTCTATAAGGTAGAATTATGTAAGTGGAACTGCTATGTAAAACTAAATGCACATTTTAAATTTAGATAAATAATTCCAAATTGCCTTCTCTTAAGATTTTAACAATTTATAAGTCTGTCACAATTTCTGAAGCCCTATTGTCTTTGTAGATACTGGATATATTATATTTTATGTATGTGTGAGTGTATGCACATGTGTTTATATGTAAATGTAACATGACATTATATCTTTATCTAATCATCTATTTATGTGGTTAATTAGATAGAGGAGGATTTCACTATTTTAAAGTTTTCTGATAACTAGAGATGCTGAGTATCTTTTAACATATTTACAGCCCATTTTAATGTCCTTTGAGAACTCTCTACTCATTTTACTTTTCAAAACTGATTCAGGAAAGTTTTTTCTAAATTATGGAAATTAATCCTTTCTGTCTATGTCTACGTTTTCTTTTATGTCTTTCATTTCTACGTTCTTGCTTAGGAAGGCATTTATTACCCTAAGATAATATATTGGAATGTAATTTAGGTATTTATTATAAATCTAGGTTCTTCCTTTGTTCTTTTCATAAATTTCTACTTTTTACCATGAGTTTTTCCTTTCATGAATTTCCTCCTTGCTCTTTGGAACTCCTTAAGCCAGTGGCTTTTATTGCCTTGGAGGTGATGGAAAATAATAGCTAAACAAAAGGACGGCTTAGTTTTGAATTTGAATTACTTTTAAAAGGCCATAGAACAAAAGGCAAAATCAAGAAGCCAAGGCATTTTGATTCTCAAGGCTTTTTGGCAAAATGAAAAAAAATCCATCTTTTTATAAGCTTATGTAACTGAATTTATTCATCCCTTCAAAGTCTGGATTATTCACTTATAACCTCTAGGGCTAGTGACTTTTTAAAGGAACTGCTGTAATAACTTTTGGGATTTTTTTCTTTTTGTTCCCTTCTAAAGGATTTCTACTTCTTCTTGGGTCAATTTTCTTCTTGGGATAATTCGTATCTTCCTTTAAAAAACCATACGGGAGGCAGAATAATACCTAAGCCTTTAATTCCTAGGTTCTATGAATTTGTTGCCTTACATGGCAGAAGAGACTTTGCAGGTATGATTAAGGTTAAGGATGCTGAGATGGAGAGAGTATCTTGGATTATCATAGTGGGCCAGTCTAATCCTATGAGTTCTTAAAGTAAAAGAGGAAGGCAGAAGAATGAGTTACACAGCTCAGACTCAAGAAGAAAAAGGAGAGAGTTCAAACATGAGAAGGGCTTGGCCTGGTGTTGCTGGCCTTAAGGATGGAGAAATGGGGCCATAAGCAAAGGAATATGTTATCCTCCAGAAGCTAAGAATGTTGACACACATAGGGAAATGAAGACTTTGATCTTATGGTCAAAGGAAGTGAATTCTGTCACCATAGCAAATAAACAAGGAAACAGATTCTTCCCAGAGCCTCCTGACACCTTGATTTTAGCCTAGCGAAACCTGGGTCAGACTTTTGACCTAGAGAACTGTTAAACAATAAATTTGCATTGTTTACATTACTAAGTTTGTGGTAATTTTTACATCAGCAAGAGAAAACTTTGTCTACATTTTTAACTTAGAAAGTTGTATATAGTAGTCTTTTACAACAACTTATCCTTCTTCTGTGTCTTCAGTTATTTCACAATTCTTATTTTAAATATATTAGTGTTTTTCTCTCATTTATTTTTGATCAGACTTACTAAATGTTGGATTACTTCAGTTTTTAAAGAATTACCTTTTGATTCCACTCATGTAATCTGTTTTATTATGTGCTGTTCATCTTTTCTTTCATCCTTATTCATCCCTTTACTTAATTTAGTTGTATTTTGATGTTTGCTTTCTATCTTCTTGAATTGTATGTTTAGATATTTTACAAGAAACAAGTCTTTCTTGTTCTCTAATAACTGCATTTCTTCTGAGTTGCCTTTTATCTTTCTGGGTTTTGGTATTTGGTGCTATCAGTATCATGAACTTCTACATTTGTCATTTTTAAACATTTCCTTATTAATTCAAGAGTTCTTTAGAAGAATGATTTTACCTTTACAAGTGATGTGTGTGTATGCAAAATAAATATTTAGGAGTGGGGAGGGTAGC
The DNA here is from genome assembly GCF_049354715.1 of Callithrix jacchus. Lineage (NCBI taxonomy): Eukaryota > Metazoa > Chordata > Mammalia > Primates > Cebidae > Callithrix > Callithrix jacchus. The sequence goes on from NC_133518.1 coordinate 55,952,707, forward strand.
TGGTCTGTTGCTAGACCTAAATTCTTACATGTCCCCAGACGTCTATTCTTTCTTCCCATTGGAAGCTTGGCTGAGAAGAAGATTCTAGCTCAAAACAACTTCTCCTCAGAACTTTGAAAACAAACTCAAATGTCTTCTGGCCTTTGGTTTTTCTGATGTTTATCTGATGATTATCTTAAAAACAAATATTTTGTTTGTTCTCTCTGGAAACTTTTAGAGTTTCCTTGAAGTTCTGTAAATCCTTTATGGGGTTCCGAGGGTGTGTCATTTTTACTTTCATCCTGCTTTGGGATTTCTTTTCTTTTTTTTTTTTTTTTTTGATCTCCAGGCCAATATCTTTCTTCAGCTCTGGGAAATCTTCTTTATTACTCCTTTGATATTATACTCTACTTATGATCTCTAGACTCTCAATAGTTGACATTATAGTTTAATTTCTGAGTTAATCTAAAATTCCAGGTACAGCATTAAATTTTTTATATTCCTAGAAAAAGTTAGAATTTTGGGGACCATCATAACTTCCTTCATTTTCTTCCAAAATGAAAAAAAATATTGCGAGTAGTTATATCTATTAAATCTTACAATATTTAGTTGCCTTGAATATTTTCTGAAGGGGGGAAGGCATTATATATCCAATCTAATTATATAAAATTTTCATATAAAATTCTATCAAAATCTGTTGAAAAGCTTTTCCATTCAAAAGAAATTACAATAAAAACAAATCTTCTGGCCGGGCTCGGTGGCTCACGCCTGTAATCCCAGCACTTTGGGAGGTCGAGGCGGGTGGATCACTAGGTCAAGAGATCGAGACCATCCTGGTCCACATGGTGAAACCCCGTCTCTACTAAAAATACAAAAAATTAGCTGGGCATGGTGGCGTGTGCCTGTAATCCCAGCTACTCAGGAGGCTGAGGCAGGAGAATTGCCTGAGCCCAGGAGGCGGAGGTTGCGGTGAGCCGAGATCGCGCCATTGCACTCCAGCCTGGGTAATAAGAGCGAAACTCCGTCTCAAAAAAAAAAAAACCACAAATCTTCTGAAGCTTTCCTGGTTTGTATAAATCAACTGTTTTCATGTTGAAATTATATTAAGACCCAAAACCTTTTCTTTGATTCTAGATTTTATATATATCGTAGCTGGGTACTATTCATTTCTTTTCCCCCAATCTTTCCTACATATGTATTTCCCTAGTTTGCCTGCTAACCCCACAAAAAAAAAATCAGAAAATTAGAATACACTACAGCTATGTGATAGTTGCAAAATGTCTGTTCATGCACATATCTGGACCTTTACATAGAGTATTTTAATGACATTGTGAGATGCTTATGTATGAGAATATTGAGGCTCAGATACTTTAATTTACTTGCTCAAGAACAAAGTTATGAATACAGCTAGAAATATCATAAGTTAAACCCAGATTTGTCCAAACTTATGCCCAGCTGAGTGTGGTAGCTCACGCCTATAATCCCAGCACTTTGGGAAGCCAAAAAGGGTGGATTACCTGAGGTCAGGAGTTCAAGACCAGCTTGACCAACATGGCAAAACCCCCTCTCTATTAAAATATCAAAATTAGCTGGGCATGGTGGTATGTGCCTGTAGTCCCAGCTACTCAGGAAGAACCAAGAGAATCCCTTGAACCCTTAGTCCCACCTACTTGGGAAGAAGCAGAAGAATTGCTTGAACCCTGGAGGTGGAGGCTGCAGTGAGTTGAGATTGCATCACTGCATTCCAGACTGGGTAACAGAGCGAGACTCCATCTCAAAAAAAAAAGAAAAGAAAAGAAAAACAAAACAAAAGCAAGACCATATCAATATATATAATTACATTTCTCAATCCTGCCAAATGACTCCAAGGAGTTCTTGTTTCAAAATGACAAAAAAATTTTCGAAATAGGTCTTTCTACCCAATTTTTAGGATGCATATTTTGAGAATAGTTTTTCCTAGGAACAGAAAGTACCTGATGCTTCTTATTTTCAATTACTAGTGTTCCTGCTTATATTACAATGGACAAATTTTGCTAAGGACAGGAAATGTGGTTATTACCAGTTTTGCCTGCTGGGATAAAAGCTAGCACAGTGCCTGCACATTGTGGGGCTACAATAAACGTTTGCTGATGTCCAGTCTGGAATATCTGAAAATAACTATATACACCAATGAAGCTCAAAAGAAATATAATGTGAGCCACACATGTAATGTTTAATATTTTAGTATTCACATCTAAAAAGTAAATAAAGATAAAATAAATTTTAACAATTATCAGCCTGACATGTAGATAAAAATTATTGACAAATTTTACATTCATTTTTTTTTCATAATGTCTTCAAAATGCAGTGCGTATTTCATACTTGCAACATACATTTCAAATGCTCAGTATGGCTAGGGGATACGGTATTAGACAGCAAGGGTGTAAACTAAACAACAGTCATGTTTTTCATAACATGAAGGTTATCACATTTTGTGACTATTATAAGAAAATAAGGTAATGATATGTCTGGGAGAAATCTTTAGAATATCTGCTTTAATAAGTTAGCTTATCAATTCTTTATTATATGAGAATAATTAAACATCCAGAAAGAATTTGAAGGCACTTGTTCCCTTGAGAGGCAACAACATCCAGAGGTTTCCTTTGCAGCTATTATCCTGCTTAGTAAACTTCCTTTTCAGTGACAATACTAAGATCAGCTCTTATCAAAACTTATCAGTGAATTATAAAATTTCAAATTGGTGGTAGCATTATACATCTCACATCAGAAACATATGTTTCTCCTCAATTATAAAAATTAGCTTACTAACATATTTTTGTGCCCTCTGGGAACACAAACATTCAGACCCTTAAGAAAATGGAGTCACCAGAACTTATTCCCAAAAGGATGATAGAGAGCAGTTTACCCTCCCTGCCAGCAGGTTCTACACCTGGAGATTTAACCAACGGCTCAAAAGTAACAAATGTGTATATATACACACACATGCACACACACACACAAATATATATAGTAACAGGCCCTGCGCAGTGGCTCACACCTGTAATCCCAGCACTTTGGGAGGCTGAGGCGGGCGGATCACCTGAGGTCAGGAGTTTGAGACTAGCCTGACCAGCATGGTGAAACCTTGTCTCAACTAGAAATACAAAATTAGCTGGGTGTGGTAGTGCATGCCTGTAATCCCAGTTACTTGGGAGAGAGGCAGGAGAATCACTTGAACCTGGGAGGCAAAGGTTGCTGTGAGCTGAGATAGTGTCATTGCACTCCAGCCTGGGCAATAAAAGTGGAACTCTGTCTCAAACAAACAAACAAACAAATAAAAAATTAGCTGGGTGTGGTGGCACATGGCTGTAATCCCAGCTATTCAGGAGGCATGAGAATTGCTTGAACCTGGGATACAGAGGTTGCAGTGAGCTGGGAGCACACCATTGGACTCTAGCCTGGGCGACAAAGTGAGATTCAGTCTCAAAAAAAAAAAAAAAAAAAAAAAAACCCAACTAACCAAACAATACAACAACACAAATAGTACAAATAAAAATACAGTATAACAGGATGGGTGCAGGGCCTCCCGCCTATAATTCCAGCACTTTGTGAGGCCAAGCAGGAGAATTCCCTGAGCTCAGGAGTTTGAAACCAACCTGGGCATAGTGAGACCTCATTTCTACAATAAAAATAAAAAATTAGCCAGGTATGATGGCACACACCTGTGGTCCCACCTACTCAGGTAGCTGAAGATGGAGAATCACCTGAGCCCAAGAGGTAGAGGTTGTAGTGAGTCATGACTGCACCACTGCACTCTGGTCTGGGCAACAGAGTTGGACCCTTCTCAAAAACAACAACAACAACAAACCCAGTATAACATAGCATTTACATTGTATTCGGTATTATTAAGTAAGCTAGAGAAAAAGTATAGAGAAGAATGTGCATAGGTTATATGAAAATACTATACCATTTTATATAAGAAACTTGAGCATCTGTGAGTTTTGGTATCCACAGAGGTCCTGGAACCAATCCCCCACAGATACTGAGGGAAAACTGTATTTCCTCTGGAGATACGTAGGAAAAGCCCAGGTACCTGGAGTAGTCTTGCCTCAAGACAAAAGGAAGGAAGCACCATCAGACTTCTCTGCCTTTTTCATGTCTAGTATGCACAGACTCTGATCACATTTGTATGGCACACTGGGGTAAATGGATGAGGGCTCATCCAGGCTTCCCCTGGAGAGCTCCTGAGCTGAGGGGTCAGTATTCTCAGCAAGCTTATAACCCATAAGTTACACAGTGGTTCCAAAGCTCTCTGTAAACTGCTTTCTGTTTTTGACAAAGGGAGGAACAGCATGAAACATTATTATTGCACTAAAATTTAAAGCCTATTCTTAGAGGCACATTCTTAAATATGCTGCTGTGGGGCCCTGCCCAATTCCCTCTTCAGGTCCAAGGCACTTATTTACCCCAGCTGCTGGAAACACTGGCTGTTGATGGCTCTCATGAGCTCTTCTCTGGAAACTGCCCAAAGCTAAAGAGAGTTTCCTTGCCCAAGGTCATGCCCTTTCCCTGGGAATTAACTCCAATCCAGTTACTGGTTTGAGCTGACAAATAAAAGCTGGCCCCCTTGCCTCAAGGTGGACAATGCAAGAGGACTACACTAGCCCCAGAGCATTCCAGCAGCACCTGCAAAGCGGTTTAGCTCTCCCTCTGCCCAGTGTTGCTTCTTTCACTCACTAGGTATTGGGATGCTGCTCAATGAATGTCTTAACCATGAATCTCTGTCTCACAGTTTGGTTCTCAGAATTTCTGACCCATGACATTTATTTAAAATTATTTTAGATTTTAAGGGATTCTTAAATACATTAAATATAGGCTCATTCTTAAGCCATCTCAGGTGTGCATGTATTAATGCATGTATGTAGTCTTTCATTCATGACCAAACATCAGGGAACAAGCCCTATGCAGACTGATCTTATGAAATACCTACAGAATGCTCTGTCTAGCACTGGGGATGGGAGGATGAACAGAACAGAAACTCTTAAGAAACTCCCAAAATAGCCATACAGGAAAACACAGAGTTGTATGCACACTAACCTACAACCCTAGGTAACAAAAGTGAACACTGAAGTATAAACAACAGCACCTTGTGTGCACAAAAGGGGGAGTGTCCAATCTTATCTCAGACGATTAAAGTGTAAGCTAGATCTTCAAACCCCAAGAGGAGGAGGAGGTGGTGGTGGCTCAGGGAGGGTCCTTTCTAGTGGAGAACACAGTATTTTCAAAGGCATTGTACAAGGAACATCTAGCTTAATCAGGGTCTGATTAAAACCTTTGGTGCTCCTTGCCATCAATATGCAATTGAAAATGATACCAGTATCAAAGGAAAAGAAAAATTAAGTTCAACAGAATGCTTTCTAAAAAACTGATTTCAATGTTTTTTGGGGGAGGATCAAATATTAAATTTTTTCTGAAGTTGAAGGTACCCCATATACACCACAGAATTCTATACAACCATAAAAAAGAACATCATGTCCTTTGTAGAAACATGGATGGAGCTGGTGGCCATTATCTTTAGCAAACTAACACAGGAACAGAAAACCAAATACCGCATGTTCTCATGTATAAGTAGGAGATAATGATGAGAACTCACGGACACAAAGAGGAGAACAACAGACACTGGGGCTTACCTGAAGGTGGAGGGTGGGAGGAGGGAGAGGATCAGAAAAAATAACTATTGGGTACTAGGTTTAGAACTGGGTGATGAAATAATCTGTACAGCAAACCCACATGACACAAGTTTACCTATATAACAAGCCTGCACATGTACCACTGAACCTAACATTTAAGTTTCTTTTAAAAAAACAAAGTTGCTGGTACCCCAAACATGAGCTTAGTTTCCCTCTTGGTCACCCAGTCCAGTCCTAGGGAGTGGAGGACAGTGAGAAGATGAGGCCAAATCAAGGGTCTGCCACATCAAAAAGAGCTCCTTATACTCATATTGAGGGGTCTGACCTTTATCTTGTAGGTGTATGATGGCAATTACTACAGATTTTAAGCCAGAAAATTGAGCAAGGATTATAAGGACTTGGTTGAGTGAGCCATCTGTTGCATTGGTCTAGGCAAGAGATTATGGGCTTAAACTGAGGTTGTGGGGGTAGATTTGAGAGATGTTTACAGGGTAGAATTCCCCAAGCCAATACGAGTCAGACTTAGGACTGAGTCTGAACTCAGTTGATACCTAGTCGTGTGGCCTTGAACAAGTCACTGACCCTCCACTGGCCATAGTTCTCATTGACAAGTGGCTGTGTGCCCTAAATGATAATGTAAAAGGTTTAGTGTGGCACCTAGCATAGGCTCTCTGTAGACATAAACCATGTCTACTGGAAGACATAGAGATGGCTTCCAAATCCAGAGCACACATAGTTTAATAAGCAGTACTCTGGGTTGTGGATTCACAGGTCCTCTCTTGATTATTCTGCTGAAACTTCTCCTGGCAGGATACTGGCTGCACTTCTCAATGATTTCCCACAGATTTCAGTTAACTTGCACTAGGTACAGGACCATCATATATGTTTCACTTAAGGCTGCCTGGCTGAGCCACTGAAATCCAGGCCACAGTCTGCTTATTAAGTCTTGTGCCCTGGTGTGAGTGGTGTGAGCTACATCTGCACAGAAGCAGTTATCTTTTTTTTTTTTGTAAGTTGTACAGAGTTACTGTTCGGATAAGACACAGCTGTGTCTAGCTACTATCTTATGTCCTTCCTTCATTCTCTTTCCCTCTCTGGAGCACTCAGTTAAAGTATTGTGCCCTGTGTGTTCTGTGGCAATGGAGATAACTTGTCAAGAGCCTAAAATGACTGAATGGGCTTCTTAGGCGTCAGTGGGGATTCCTGACTCCAAAATGGCTGGGAGAGAAGGAAAAAGGAAGGAAAAATAATGCTTATTAAGCACCTACCATGTCCCATGAATAATATTTTAGTGCATTTTCTTAGTAAACTCAATGGGAAATAAGAAAAGGGGGTGGGCATGTTCCTAAATAGACAGGCAGAACCCCAGTATACCTGAGGCCAGCGGAGGAAGGTGGACACTGGACACCCAAAGGCAAAATGTTCAGGAGGCCAGGAGGTCTCCAGGGGGCCTTGCTGGAAAGTTATAGCTTAGAAGAGCAGGAAGGGAAAAGCCTGGGAACCCCTGTGCTGTGTCCACAGAAAGGGCGTAACCTTGACTTTATATAGTGACCAAAACAAAGAGTCATCTGGGCCCTATATAGTAACAGTTTGTTTCCTTGCACACTTGAGTGACAGACAGCAAGAAGGCGAATGTCTAATAATTAAAGACATGCATCTTGCTGCCACAAAAGTGAATGGAAGCAGGTTGTACTTGAAGCCCCTGAAATAGATATTCTGTAGCCTAACCACAAAAGTCAAACACTCTTGGATTGGGTACCTGCATGCAGACATGTGCTTTTAGAATATCGCAAGTAATAAGAAAAGAAAGATGTATGGAATGAGCTCCTTCATTATTTGATTCTGAAAGAGAGGTATAATGGTGCCATCATCACCACTACCCGGGCAGGTAGCACTACGGTGCCCTCACTATGCAACAGGTGCTGTGATGATGTCCAGCAACAACCCTTGAAGTAGCTGCTCTTATTCTCTCTTTACAAGTAAGAGGTTAAGTAACTTCCCCAGGTCATCCAGCAAGCCAGTGATGGAGCCTGAAATCAAACGCAGGCTTGACTCCGGAGCCCATGCTAGGCAAAGCTGTATCGCCCTCCCCCTCTCATAAGGGTTGTGCCAAGTGGGCTGATGTAAATGTGACCTAAAATTAGATTAAAGCAAAATGGAATGAGGCCTTTTGAAAGTAAAGGGCAAATTCTGATCTTGTTTTCAGTCCAAAAACAACTCATTTATCCAATGTCTTTTGGAATAGATGTTCCACAAAAATGCATTTTCTAGCTAACCAACGCTTCCCCAAATTCATTTTACATCTATTTCTCTGCCTTAAAGTGACTATACTGACCATAATGGAACTACTTGTTGTGTTTCAGGTCTATCACATCTCAACAAAAGAGCAGCCAATCAATGTAGTGCCAACTATGAGGACCATTTTTTTGATATTTTTCTTCCCTCACTCTTGTGAGTGGAAACTGTCTGTTTTTCTTGTCATTACTCTGTCCTACTCTGGTTGACTTAATATCCCTCTCCTTGTTCTACCAACTTGCTGCTTTTCATTGACACTGGGACATTTTTGTTGGTGCTTTCTCCTTGATGGTCCAGAAAGAGTCACCTCTAAATAAGTGAGCTCTTACCACATTAATGTGACTCCCACATTATACCTCCATTTAATATGTATTTATTTTCTCCTGGAAGGAAGCACAAGAAACCTAACAATGGTTTACCCTTGGGGAAATGGGCTGGCAAAAAGGTGGGAGGAGAAAATGGAGGGCACGCCCCCTTTCTTCACATACTTTTAATTAATTGGAATCATCTAATGTAATATATTTTAGTTTTATCTTAAGAATATCAACAGTGGTTACCTGGAAAGGAAGATTCTTTTTTACCTGTTTATATTTAAAACAATTTGATGTTATAAAGATATCTGTGTGTATGTGTGTGCATATTTACATCCATAACAAATAAATATATACAAATATAAATTTTAAAGATGCCTATGGAAATTATATAAGAAATCTGAATTTCTTTCCTAATGGTCCATTGTATGTTAATACCTAAATCTAGTCATCCTTCAGCATCCATGGGAGACTGGTTTCAGGACTGCTGTGCATACCAAAATCAAAATCTGAGGATGCTATAGTCTCTTTTTTTTTTGAGACGGAGTTTCACTCTTGTTACCCAGGCTGGAGTGCAATGGCGCAATCTCGGCTCACCGCAACCTCCACCCCCTGGGTTCAGGCAATTCTCCTGCCTCAGCCTCCTGAGTAGCTGGGATTACAGGCACACCCCACCGTGCCCAGCTAATTTTTTGTCGTTTTTAGTAGAGACGGGGTTTCACCATGTTGACCAGGATGGTCTCCATCTGCCGACCTCGTGATCCACCCGCCAGTAGTATTTTCAAATAACCTGTGCATATCCTCCCTTATACTTTAAGTCATCTCTGGATTATTTATAATACCTAGTACAATGTAAATGCTATGTAAATGGTGGTTATACTATACTGTGTAGGGAATTATAAGAAAATGTCTGTACATGTTCAGTAGAGACTCATTTCTTTTTTCTAAATATTTTTGACCTGTAGTTGGTTGAATCCAGAGATGAGAAGCCCATGAATACAGAGGGCTGACTGTACTTCTGTTGTTATAAATTCTGGATTCTCTTTAAAAATACCATGTGTCTTGTGTGTGTACTGGTGTTTAAAGCTTTTTGATTTGTGAATAAATTTCTAAGTATCTCTTGACAAAGGTTTCTGGGGGTAAATATGTAATGTGTAAAACTGATTTTGAAGAATCTTACTGAGTCAAGTCGTTGAAAAACAAAGCTGCTGTGGCTGTATTTCTGTGTGATTGCAGCCTACACTGTAAGATACAAAATGCAACTTTTGAATAATTCTCTAAAAATTACCTATCTAAATCGTGGAATCTCACTTTACATTCAGGTTGTTTCTCAAAAATAAAAGCCCATGTAACTGCTGTGTTAAAAGTGAACATAAAATCTCATTTAAAAAAAGACTGTAATCAAAGAATCATCAAAAGTATTGATACTTACTTTAATTCTTGAAATTTACTTCATTGCTTTGAAAAAGACACATGGAAAGTCGAAATAGTTGAATTCCTTGGCACTGATTATATTAAGCATACACAGAACTTTTTTTTTGCTGCTACCACTATTTTGGTTTACTTCTACTTTCCCTTGCTTCTTGGCACTCTTCAGGAAGTATGTTGAGGAAGACAAAAAGTGACTTCCCCAAATCAGGTAGGTGTACTCTCATTGCTTATCACTGTCAAAATCATCCCCACAGACTAAAAGCTGTTTGTGATTCACATCTATTAAAGTAGCAGGAACTTTCCTTATCAGACTGATAAAAATCTCTGTTAGAGTATGGGAGGCAGATGCGATTCTGAATAGGGTATCTAGTAAAAGAGCTGGTTCCCGACTATGTAGGCTTAACTGGGTCATCTAAAGTAAAGGTAATGCCCAAACAACCAGATAAAGCTGTAGGGAAAGCCAAGGGACCAATGAAAACAGAGCTTAATACACAGCAGGCACTCAATAAATACCTGTTGAATAAATGAATGAGATAATTCTACTCATAAAACACAAGGTATTTGGACAAAACAATATAACCTCCCTCTTCAAAGTTCTATTTAAACAGTTACATTGCTCTGGTATCTCTGGTCTATAGGAAAAAAATGGATTCAGCAATAGCATAGAAGCAGAAGTCAGAATATCTAAGCAAGCCAACCTCAGCTTTTCCTTCTATAGGTATAAATTGGGCTCCATATCCCATGTCTTGCAAAGAAGCCAAAGATCTACTCTGTAGCAATTAACATTGGGACAACAAAACACATGTTGAAAACTGTCTGTGGGGCTCAGTTTAATTTTAGGAAACAAATTTAAGTCTTGTAAATTCTCACCATATAAGATGATCACATTAATATTCATCTAAGTGCAAAGCTAAAGATAAATCCTGTAGACATAATCTGCCTTTACTCTTGTCCATACTTTTATACTCCTTTATTATGTAAATCATTTAACAGACAGCAAGAGCGAACAGCTCTTCATGGAATCCTTGAGCTAGAAAAGCTCTTAAAGTTCATCTGTTTCAATTACCAGAATACTGCCAGAAACTATACCTGTGAGACACAGAACTATATATAGAAATGAAAGCTTACTCCTCTATTGCCACAATATGGTGGTTTTTTGTCTTTTAAGTTAACCCAATACATCAATCTCTTAATCACAACCCATTCTTTTCTGTTCTCTATAAAAAAGTTTGGATAATATGAGGCCATATCATTATTAAAACAGTATTTTAATATTCCTAGAATGACCATATTATGTGGATATTTTAAATTAAGAGAAACATGATGTGGATTTTAATTAATACTGCTATCATTTTAGTCTGAATTGGAGTAGAAGTTTTTTTTTTTTTTTTTTTTTTAGATGGAGTTTCGCTCTTGTGACCCAGGCTGGAGTGCAATGGCGCGATCTCGGCTCACCGCAACCTCCGCCTCCTGGGTTCAGGCAATTCTCCTGCCTCAGCCTCCTGAGTAGCTGGGATTACAGGCACGCACCACCATGCCCAGCTAATTTTTTGTATTTTTAGTAGAGACGGGGTTTCACCATGTGGACCAGGATGGTCTCGATCTCTTGACCTCGTGATCCACCCGCCTCGGCCTCCCAAAGTGCTGGGATTACAGGCTTGAGCCACCCCACCCGGTCGAGAAGATTCTTAAAGTTACTCTAGGCTTCCATTTAACACAGGAATCCTCTCTATGGCGTATTACATCTAAAAGACTGCATAATAAAAGATGAATGTAGCCTCTTAATATTTATATGTTTTAAAATTGCACAGGAGGTGGATAACTTTTGTATTTATTTAAAAACTATATATTTTTCTACATTTTGAACAAATGGATATGATAAACATTCCTTTTTTAAAAACCATTGCCAGTTACCATATATGAAGATTTGCTACACTGTACTTTGTGTTAATATAATTCATAATTCAAAGGCTATACTTAAAAACATTTCAAAATCAGGTTGGATTTTTCAGGTAAAATGTAAGTATTTCTGGCTAATCATAGCACATAAGATGTCTAATTTCAGAACTAATTGGTCAAATATTGTCACAGAGCACCAGTGTAACAAAAAGGACACCTCAGTGTTAGCTGGCACACTAAGTATAGTGTGTTAAAATAACCACAAAATATAGGGTGAATCATAGATTGCAAAGAGGCTTGTGCAGACCTAATAGAAAACCCACATCACAGCCATATTCGGCATCACCAAGGTATGACATGAAAAGGGACTTTTGTTCTAAACAATAGTGCCACTCAGTGGCTGAACAATGGTAGTGAATTGAAAACAGTATGAATGGAGGGTGGGCAAAAAGAAAAATGGAATTTTGGAGTAGGCAATGATAATAATGTAGGCAAAGATAAAGAAAAATTATGTTGTTATGGTAACTGTACCTTGGAGGTCAGTTAGAGTCTGGACAGGAACAGAAACCTGATCATCGCTTCCTGTAACTACATCGCCTGGATTTCATAAGAAAAAATAATTAGATTTCATGAAAAGGAAATAATCAACTTCACTTTTCTTTTATACTGAATGTTCTAATACTTTAATCAAATTACTAAAAAGATAGTACAAACAAAAATAATGCACAAGCTTAGAAAAATTAATACAAAATATTTTTAAAGAAAATAATCTTTAAGAGCATGTTTCCTAAAAGTGTTTTATGTTTGTTTTTCTTAAAGAAAACACAAACAAACTTCAACCAGTCTAGAGTATAGGAATCAAAAGATTTTGCTGAGCATATTTCATGATGCTACAAATACTGGTGTGATTTTATATTTTTTCTTTCATCTAAAAGTAAGTTATGTGTCATTTATTTAAAAATAGGTGTTCTTTTGAAATTGATTTCCTCCTATATCAGACAAAATTTATTTTTAACTAAACTTGAAACCAACTTCTTCAGTGATAAGGACCTAAATAAGTTCTAATTTCATATCAAGTAATGAAAAGATTTCTTAAGTTACCACATGTACTTATAAATGTCAACATGCAAAAATAAATCTGTGAACTGCATACCCTTAACTTGATATACTTATTATAGGCAAGATTTCATTTACAAATTGGACTTATAGTAAGTGCTTAAAATAATGACATGTTCAAATTCAAAAAGCAATTTAAAATATAGACAAAGGAAACAGAAAAAAAAACACCAAGTGCATTTTAAGAATATAAGAAAGGAAAAGGAGCATAACAGGATATCTCATGAAGAACCTGAGTTGCACTGACATTTGGAGGGAGAACGTTTTGGTTCTTTGATTTCCTTCCTGGATGACAAAGTTCAACACTAAGCACAGTCACTTCAACAGAATCATCCTCTGGATATATCACCATCTGAAGGCCTATGCTATTTTCAGACTAACAAGCTAAAGAAAAAAGCATTTTAAAAAAGCATCATATTTTCTATGTATAATCATTTATGATTAATAGACTTGTTTCCCCTTTAGCTTTTATATAATATATATGGTAGTAAAAAAAATCAATTTTTGAGTTAGATGACATATCTTCAGTGTTCTGACTACTGACTTACAGCCCAGCTAACCTGGAAATTGTTAAGTTGTAATTATACCATCATCATCAATTAACAGTACACACATTTGGTCTCCTATAATTGAAATAAAATCTATAAGTAGGGACATACCACAAACAAATGATAAACAGCTTTTAGTGGAAATAGACCCCAGATCTTCATAATATGCAAACTCTAAATTCATTGATAAATGTGTGCTACTTTCTGTATATTTGAAGGAGATTTTCAATTCCATGCCTGCTACCTGTTTTACTCTGTTGCTTCTAGATCACCTATTAATATATGCTTGGAGACTGATGATTCATTTTAATATAAATATCACCAAAAAAATTATAGGGAACATCTGTGCTGCTCCTTCACTATCTTACCCCAACACATATACAAACTACAGAATATACTTCAAGCAACACATGTGAGTTTGGGTTGCAAACACAAATGTCCTCTTATATTAGCACAAATAATTGAAAGTTAACTGATTATGAAAACCATAAACAGTTTCATCTTTATAAACAACCATTTTTCAATACAACTTTCAAATTTCCAGCAGAGTATACTAAAAAGCTATTACATTATCTTTCCTCAAAGGCACTAAGTAGATGACTCTGTTTTGAGACAGAAATCACTTTGCAACGCAAGCCTCCTGACAGGCTAAATATTGTGTTCACTGATCTATGGCACCAGGTGATACACTTGCAGCTCTGTCAGTTTGACAGCACAGCAGAATACGTGTGGGAAATACAACATAAAGAACCAATATTGGAGAAGTATTTTTCACTGCAGTGTTAATCAATACATATTCTACCAAAAGAACCACACATTTTTAGAGTCGGGAGACTCTCCAGGGATCAGCTCAAATCTCTTATTTCAGGGTGAGGAAACGAGGGTCAGAGAGCTTCAGGGTGTGGCTTAGGGTTCATCACTGGATGAATAGAGGAAGAGCAGCAAACTACATTATCTTCTATTTTCTACTTCTATAAACTCTTTTGTTTGCCTTTTGTTTCATTCAAACATTTATGTGGGAAGGGGCATTAGCAGGAACATTTATGATTAATCTGAAGTTAATTAGGAAAGTTTTTGGGTTTTTTTTTTTTTTGGGTAGATTGACATGAGAAGAACAAACCAGAAGTAAAAATATAGAAGGGATGCCAAACAAGGCTACTTCTTTCAGCACAGGGATCAGTTAAAATGCCCTAGTGATGATCATGTTCCAAATACTTTCTTAAGTGCTCTGTGGTCTCCTTATAACTGGGGACTTGGTTTTCATCAATTGTTCCATCTCCATGTACTTCCTTTCTCACTTACTGTGTGATATTAATACTTGACATTTCCTTGGAGACACAACTTTATATTTCTAGTCATTTGGCTTAGTTCCTCAGAAAATTTAAGCTACAACATTAAGAGATTCTCTGACTCATTTGCCTGCCATCAGTTAGAATTACTACTGACTATGGCTCGTTATCAAAGCAACATTGAAATCATATTTGTTTAGAACAATAAAACAGTACAATTAAGAAATATGTAAAATAACATTCATTTCCATTCTGGAAATGGGTATATCTCCTGGCATTAAAATACATTTACAGCATGCTAATGATTTGTTCTCTTTTTAAAAAAATCATTTGTGACAACTCTATGTTAAAAAGAAAATATTGTAATTTTCAATGAGATATTCTTATGCAGAGTAAATTGAATATTCTCATAAAAATTTAAATACTAATTATATAAAATCTAATATTTTCCGTAGGCAAATAAAAAGAGAGTAGAAGGATAACATAACTTAACCAATAGGGGAATACAGACATGCACACACACTTATTATTGAATAATACTCAACATTTATATCATTGGGGAAGCAAGTCCATAACATAAGTTAACCAATTTAAATGCCAATATGTAAAATTAGAAACAAATTTAGAATGTAATCTCCTTAAACATAGTACATGGAACATAGTTTTAAAGTCTTCTTACTGACAATATTACTCACGTTATTGTCAATACTTACTAGTGAACACCAATATAAAGAGGGATCCCTTTAAGACATGAATGATACTTGGGTCGGGATGTCTGCTCTGACACTAAGTGTCCCCAGACTGCTTGTGAGGTCTTAGGGTTGCTTTTTAAATACTTTTTGCCATCATTTACAACTTCTTGCTTTTAGAGTACAGTTAGCAGAGTCCTACTACTAAAAATAAATGTAGCTGTTTCCAGTTTGTTATGAAAAGGGGGACCCAATACATTATGACTCTTCAAAAATACCTGAAGTGCTCTCTGATGAATAAAATACATGAGTGAGGTGAAGCTCTGGAATGGCCCTGACACAGAGATGAGCTTACCCGAGTACCAGTAGAAAATGTGCTACCAACAGCAGTGCCGTCACTCAGCCGGTGAGATACGGATTGGACAATCTCCCAGGTATCCTCTGCTCTAACATTCTGTGGTTCTAACTTTTAGTTTATAGACTCATATACTTATCTTGGCTGCTTGAAATTTTGTTTAGTTTCACCCTCCCCCCTGCTTAAGATTCTAGTTGGTATTCCTTAGAAGTGAAGCAGCTGGGTGAGAGACTGCAAGCCTAGTGGCCCACTTCCTCCAAACAACTGCAATGCACCGATGAATGCTGTGACCAGTGAAGCCCATGGTACTGGAACGTCTCATTTTGGTTTCTCTTCTAGTCAGAAGCATTACTATACAAAGTTAGCAGAGAATACAGTCAACTGCCCTCAACTTCTGTGTTGTGTTAATTCATGCTATCATACTATATGGGCATTTACAGAACAAAATTGCAAATATACTAGGATATAAATGTTAAAAAAATTACCTCATAAAATGTTATTAAGACCAACACAGTATCTAATATTCCAACTTTAAAAGAATCATATATAACATATTTAAGAAGTACGTTTTGCATTAATTTCTATTCTAGGAAGTTGGTTCCTCAGAGCAAGTGAAGAAATCCCAGGCTACACTGTGAATGCTTCCTCGGGTTTACTAGTATTTTTTTCCTACCTTTGTTCAATTGCACAGGCATGCTTTCTGATTTCATCAGCCTCTGCTGCTGCTGTTGCTGTTGCAAGTGATGCCTTGGGGCCTCTGCTGAGGTCCTGGTGGGAATCACAGCAGAGGAGGAGCTACTGCTGTTGCCTCCAGGTACAGGGCCACCTGCACTGCCTGGAGCCATTGCTGGGGAAATCAACTTTCTTCCAAAATTAATCAGGCTATTAGAGACCTTATTCATATTCAGGGGAGCACCTTTGGCATTGGTCCTGTTAAAAAAAAGAAATGGAGAGGCATTATTTACATTAGAGGATGAATCTATTCCACATAATTAATTGGTATAAAAGCACACCTTGCCTGCTTTGAAAAAGGTCATTTACTAGACCAGCTATATAAAGTGAGAAGTAAAAATTAAAAGTTACTACAGAATAATAAAATAATGAAATTCTTAAAAACATAGCTTATGGAAAAGTCTTATTTACTTTTCATTCACTCGTTCAACAAATAGAGCCAACGCTGTGCTGGGTTATGAGGATGTAATTGCCCAAAATAGACACAGTTCCCTTCCTGGAGCTTCTAGTCTAGTAAAGAAGAAATATATTAATCAAATAATCACATAAATAAATATATGTTTAGAACCTGTGACTGGACTATAAAGGAGAGGTAGGCAAGTCCCCGGGTCCTCACAGAAGGGGGCACTTATGAAATGAAGCTAAGAGTAGATTTCTTAGCCCTGGCACATGGGTACTAGGCCAAATTTCTTATGATTCTGAAAATAAATGTGTCTGACAGCCATGAAGTAAATTCCTAGAAGTTATGTCAAGTGCCCAGTTCACTACAATTGGAATCATCCTTACTCTTTGCCGCAGCTCTCCATATCCTCCTCCTCTACATCCCTGGTTCATTTTTCTTGATAGCACTTTCCATGATCTGACATACTATATATTTCATTTATTTATTTGGTCGTCATTTATTCACCTTCTTGAATCCCCATTCAAATGCAGCTTTCATGAGGGCAAGGATTTTTGTCAACTACTATATTGCCACTTCCTGGTACATCATAGGTACTTTATTAATAATATTTATTAAATGGTAGCAGCATCTACCCACAGTCTGTTTTGTCACCTGCTACAGTGGAAGACCAGCCTCTCCATTTGTGCTTTGAATCCCATCTCCTCTGACCTTCAGAGACGGTTATTCCTGCATCTTCCTCTCCTGCATCATCATTTTCTCCTTCACTGTATCATCTCCATCAGCGCACAACCATGGTGAGTATATGCATATGTATACTAAGTTCTCTACTGAACCCTTGTTCCTTTCAAGTTACCATCCCATTTCTTTCTCTGCTTATAACATGTGTTTTCAAGGTATATTAAGGTGCCACTTCTGCTTCCTCAGTCTTTGGTCCATTAAGTTCTGGTTGTGCCTATTTGCTATTGCTCTAAAGCCATTCCTCAAGATCACCAATTACTTCACATTGCAGATCCAAAGGTCTATTCTTATTTGACTCTACCTCTCAGCAGCTATCAACTCCCTTAACCATTACTCTCTCTCTCAAATTATGTCCCTTCCTAGCACCTGCATTATAACTATGCCTGGCAAATAACGGGCACCAAGTTAACATCTGTTAGATGAACAATTCCCAAATGACTGAGAATCTTGCAGTGTCTCAGGTTTATTATGTTGAAGACCAGTTATGATTATAGATTATTTTAGTTTTAAAGGAAGCCCAACTCCATGACAATATTGAAGTTTATGTTTTTATTGCCCAAATCATTAATAGAAATGAAATAACTCATTTTGTTTTCATAAAAATGGAAAATTGAAAATCAACTTTGAGAGATCTACTTGTTTGATTTTAATTAACTTGATTTTTACTATAATTTCCTTCTCCCAGATCTAGCTGGCAGCACTTACATGGTAATTCTATTTTTTATATGACAGCTATAACCTTGGCATTACTAGACATTGCTATAAAACAGAATGGATCCATAGTTCTATAATAAAAAGGAAAGAACACCAGACTTCTTCCTTTCATAAAGTTTTCTCTAATGGTACTAGCTAATGTTATGGCCTAGATATCGGAGACTTACACTGCTTTGGAGGTAGAACAAATCAAATTTAAAATATGAAATTCAGCTTTATAAAAGAAAGATCTATTCATTATAACTCAATGAAGTATAAAAAAATTTCAAATTGTTTCTTTAGCATCAAGTTTCATCTTTAAAGAGTTGAGCTATTTAAATGTCCTTCCAAGATTTATTAAAAATGATATTTCCTAATGGAGATGAGGATATAAAGTGATTATGCACCACTCACTTTCATTTTTTAGGTGCTTCCTAGTGAAGTAGAGCATTCTTAATTTTACATTTACTATAAGTTATCAACAGAGAAGGCACTCAATGTATGTTTATTGAGAAAAAAGAATGAATGAAATGAAAAGACTGATAATTTCTGGATTAACTAGGTATTCACCTCTGGCATTACATTCCACTCAGCAGCTTGTATACATTCCCACTTCCTCTGAGTGACAGTATAAAGTAAAGTTATCATGATACCAAAGTTCTGTTGCATTTTAGTTTCGCTTGTTTGCAAGTCAGGATTCATAATTCCCAGATATTAAGAAATTATAATGTTGTTACCCTTTTTTATACACAAAAATGTACTAGTCAAATTCCCATATTGCCAGTTGTAAAATTTATATGTTGATAAAAGTACTGAGAAGCTGCTAGAGCATTATCAAGAGAATATGGTTAATGCATCTTCATTACTACTAATAACCATGAAAAACATATAGATCAAGCTTATGCTGAGCATTTTTCATCTGAATAGCTCTTAAAAGGGAATGAACACTGTTTTCCTTTTTGAACATTTTTTTTTTTTTTAAACATGTTCTTCCTAATCTACTACCCATAGCTTCTAGAAGAATATTTCTTTTCAAAACAATGATTGAAGGTGACTACGTATCTTCAGGATATAAGCAATTCTAAGTCATACAGAGAAAGCAATCTATCCATAGCTTGTCTGTTTTTCTAGGCATAACAGTTTTTATGTCAAAGTTATCTAATTTAGATCTGCAATATGAACAGCATCATTCTTCATGCAAAATATTAAACAACTTCCAACAATTATCAATAGCTAAGATATATATGATTAAGTTATGTGTGCTAAATTAATGAAAATTTGCAGTTGTCAGAGATCTGATGGACAGTAGGGACTGGACTGGATTAAAGATGGAGTACAATGTGTTAACAGTGTTGAAATAGCAAGAGAAATTTGGAGTTAACAAGACACTGCATATCAAATCTAATGAGTAACCAATTTTGTGTAATTGAAGTCTTTGATTACTATTGTCTATTTACTGTTATTTAAAAAAGTACTGTTTAGGAGAGATTATTTTAAAATTGTGCCAAGACTTACTTTTCATACAACCTCATTTAACAAGTTAAGTGAGTACCAACAGGGCATTTTCTGAGGAGCCACGAATCTCCTCAAAATACCTGTAACAGAACCCAATTCTGACCTGAATTCATTGTTGAGCTCCTTATGTTCAGTATCTAAAACTCTGACAATAGGTGATTTTGGCTGTCTCTTCCCAGACGCTTATTACCCACTTGATGTCATGCAGCCTGGCTTTCTGGTCCACACTCTACTGAAAGAGCTTCCAGGGCCTCCAGTGCCTCCTTAGTTGCCAGTCATGGCCTGTTTTTATAGCATTTCTATAAACCTTCTGAAGCTTTTAAAAACCATTATCATATTATCACTTTGATAAAAATTCTCCACAACCTTTTCTCTCCTGGATATAAATATTTACAACATCGTAGTTTATCTCCTTTCTTCCTCTATAATTTTTAAAAATATGATATTAAATATCTAATATTTATTTTCACTTTGCTGCAATAAAAAAGATGCTTAGCTATATTTTTGTCAAAGAATCACTTCAACTTATTTCAAATTATTTTTCTCTATATTCTAATTTATACATTTTTTGTTCTTTCTTTTCCTTGTGTTTTCCAAGATTGAATATTTGGTTCATTCATTCACTTATTCAGCCTTTATTTTCCCTCTTTTCCAATAAAAGCATTTGAAGCTACACTTTTGCTTGGTTGTCCCAATAGCACAAAAGTTTTCTTTCATTTTCTAAATAGCCTTGTTGGCTCATTTATTATTTAGGTACATTTAAAAATTTCAGATATTTGGGTTTGTGTTTCAATATATTACTTATTTTGATTTACTGAATAAAATGGAAATATTGAAGGGAAATGGGAAAATGTTTTGATTTTGCAAAAGGACTATAGAAACCACAAATTAGAAAATAAACTGATATAGATAAATATTTTTACTAATCACTTAGAAATGAATATCTTTTATTACAAGTAGACAATATGGTTCACTAAAAACAAGTTATTCCATGGCAACTTTACTTCTCATCTGACAGTGTGAAAGGTCTGATAGATTTTAAGATATGTCAGTACCTGTGGAAATAATGAAGAATAATGCATGCTCACATGCAGTTGAACAATTGTACCCCAAGTGTATTGTTCAATATTCTAGCACCCACCAAGTGTTTCTGGTGATTATATGTGTCTCAGACATGGTTCACAGACTTTCTACCAATCCATCTTTTAGGATGGTCATAACCTTCTGTTAATGAGTTGTGTAACCATCAGAGAGTTATTTATCCTGTCTGAACCCAAGTTTCCTTATCCTAAAATAAGGGAGCTGAATTTTATGATATTTTAGGTACTTTTTAAATAGAAAACTACAATTTTGTGACTTGAAGAATGAAAATATGTGCTTATTGAATTTCAGACCAAAGGCTAAAGAGATACCCAATATGTCAAATAAAAGAATCAAAATTTTTTGGATGTTTTAAACACAAAGTAAATGATGAATCTTTGAGGTGACAGATATGCTAATTATTCTGATTTGAACATTACATATTGTATACATGTATGATATGGCACACTGTACCTCCAAAATGTGTACACATAAAGACTAAAAAAATCAAAATTTAAAATAATCTCTACAGGCTAGCATGAAAGATTAAACATAAAATTTAACTAAGATAAATAAAAACTTATGCAACTATTTTAAAACTTTTTATAATTGCACATTACATACAGAACAATAAGACGTGGAAACATAAGTTTAAATTTAAAAACAATTCAAAACTTCCAAACATTAATGTTTTGATTGGATTTGGTTTGGCTGACAAGACTAATATAAGCTCACAGGGATGATACTGAAGAAAATTAAGATTTTTGTGCTGCATTAATACTAGATGAGTCCTTATATTGCAGAAGATACTGTATAACTCTGACAGTTAGCTTTTGACAATGCATTAATTTCTAAAAGAATTGAGTAGTGTTTACAAATGGAGTGGAACAGTAGAGAAGCTGAAAACTATGCTGGAAGAGGAATGGCTGAAAAACCTGAGGAATAAGTCCTACATACAATAATGTGAGGGATGCCACCAGGCAAAGCAGCCCTTTTTTGGTGTGGCTTAGAAATGAGATGAGTTACAAAAGTTAAAAAAGAGAGTTACAAAAGCTATGACATAGGAAATGTTATCTAGTGATAAAACAGACTTCATTTACAAAAGTAACTGCTCCAATCCTGAAACTATAAAAGTAGAGACTGAAAAATAATCTTTAGGTACAGTCTTCCTAGTCCTGGCATGCCTGAGAGACGGTATTAAAGGAAAGGCCCTTCTCAACTCTGTTTGTGATCTGCAGTGCCAAATGGCATCTATTGTCACATTTATCACATCATTCAGATAAAAGGACCAAATAAGAGGCTTGTAGACTAGTGTAGGACCTTGAGAAATGTCAGTCAAACCCCATCTCCAAATGAAAGTGCCTATTTGCCCTCTGTCCTTATTTTCACCTTCAGATTCTATTCCATTCCTTCTGCCCTTCCTGCCTCCTCTATCTTCCTTCCAAGATCTTTCTTTTCGATTCTTTTCCCTTTTCTTTCTTTTATAGTCTCATTTTTTTTCTATCACTTTCTGAAATTGTTCTACCTATACTTTTTTCCTACCATAAACACATTTAATGTAGTATGATACTTGGAAAAAATAAACTGATGCCACTAAACATATATCTATGTATCTCTAGTTTGGAGACAGGAACAATATTCTCTTTGCACCCCTGTATACTCCTAATGCTGTCATTATTGATCTGCTGAGTGGATTATTGTTTATATTTATTTCTTCCATGCTCATAGATATCAATCTATTTGGAAGCTTAAAACATTCATCAGAGTCACAATATAATACTTTCAAGATGATTCTAACATCTAAGGTAATAATCAGGATATACTTAAAAATTCCATAAGTTAGAGGCCAGGTATGGTAGCTCGCCCCTATAATCCCAGTACTTTGGGAGGCTGAGGAAGGACAGCTGCTTGAGCCCAGGAATTCAAGATCAGCCTGGGTGATATAGTGAGACCCCATCTCTACAAAAATGAAAAAAAAAAAAAAACCCCAGACATGGTGGTGTGCACCTGTAGTCCCAGCTACTTGAGGGGCTAAGGTGGGAGGACTGCTTGAGCCTGAAAGTCAAGGCTGCAGTGAACTGTGATCACGTCAGTGCACTCCAGTCTGGGCAACTGAACAAGACCCAGTCTCAAAAAAAAAATTCTGTAACTTGAAGGTTTTGAATTCTGTGAAATGAATGTCTCTAAAGTGCTTAATTCTGTTAATTCTGAAATTAAGTGTTTCAAATTTACTTCAATGAAAGACTTCTATATCTAATTTTAATTTGCTTGCCATATTGTGAGCTTTGTTATCTTAGAAAGTGAACTCACTCCTTATCTCAAGGAACTCTAGATTCTTAGAGAGCTTCATTAAAACTAAACGATAAAAGTTAGCTTGTCATTACGTATTCCTTAAGAGTTGAAATTCAAGGGAAACATGTTTGCTTTCAGCTATAAACATGAATTCTTTCATACATTAGGCAAATTTTTGTCTATATGATGAGCAGCAAAAGGAGTCGTCTTTGTTAGGAATAGAAAGGTTGGCTCTGGTGAAAGAGTGAACATAAGCTAGACTGTGGGGCTTACCTAATTGGGTCTACATACGATTTATAATGTTGGTTAAACTAACATAACAAATAACAATCTATTATGCATTAATCAAGATGCATCAAATCACTAAACTTCTCAAGACATACATATAGGAAGAAATGCTGATTTCTATTTTGAGTGTGGTAGTTTTGAATTAATTTATTTTCTCACCTGTATCTGAGGGATATTAAATCATTCCCATAAATAATCATGGTTTACACTAGCAGCATCTCTAGAGGGTTAGAGATTTTCTGGCCTAGGCTAACACATGAGAAGGGAAGAGAATATAATCCTGAAATGTTCATACAGTGGGAAGTTTTTGCCTTCTTCACCTCTCTTTTCCCACTTTGAGAATCACTATATGTTTTCCTAATTAAAAAAAAAACAGCTGCAGTAAACATATATCAAGAATTAACTGTTATGGTTTGAAGGCAGGGGTACAGAGGCCAATAAAATATAAAGAAACATTCACATGTGCAAAATGAAACAGTCACGTTTTAAAATGCAGGCATAAGGAAGGAACAGATTAGATGGAGGAAAACAGAGGGATGTATTTTTTCTTAATTAAAAAACTATAAAACTGCTGAGAAGTTAAAGATGACCTGACTAAAGGATAAGATAGCCCATATTCATGGATTAGGTCATTCAATGATATTTAAGTATTAGTTCTTTCTAAATTGATATACATATTAAATGTAACTCCAATCAAAATCCCAACAACTTTAATAAAAATTGGAAAATTGATTGTAAAATTTGTATGAAAATGCAAAGGACCTAGAATAGTAAAAATAATAAAACAAAGTTGGAGAACCCAGCCTACCTAAAATCAAGACTTGCTATAAAGCTATATAATTAAGCCACTGTTACTAGAAAAAGAATAGAATCCAGAAATAGATCACATATATATGGCCAGTTGATTTTCTACCAAGGATCCAATTTACCTTAGTGGAGAAAGGAAAAACTTTTTAACAAATGATGCCAAACAGCTGGATTTCTATATGGAAAAAGGTGAACCTCAATCTTTACCTCATTTTACACACAAAATTAATTTGAGGTGGATCATAAATTTAATACAAATGGTAACACCACACAACTTTTAGACAAAAACAAGAGACTATCTTTGACTGTAAAGGGTTAACTCAGCATACCTGTTGCTGCCTAACGCCTGTACCTTTCAAAGGACTTGCCCTTGACTGACTCTTGGGAGATAACCTCTAAGCCTTTGGAATATTCTGCCTGGTAAGAGTGTTCTTGCATATCTGGGCCTTGAGTCATACCAAATTGTTTATACTAACAACGGGACTTACTGTAAACATCTGCTTTTGTTCACTTGGGTCCTGGGCCACACTATATCAGTCTGACTCCTGGGGACAGGAACTAGAGACTAAGTAGGTAAGGTGAGTTACATGGGCATTTTATTGGGGGTCATAATTGACCCCCAATAAAAAACCCTGGGGGACACCAAATCTTAGGTGAGCATCCCTACTTAGCAACACTCTGCATGTGTTGTCATACATCTTGCTGAGAGAATTAAGCACTCCACTGGGAAAGGACAA
The DNA here is from genome assembly GCF_049354715.1 of Callithrix jacchus. Classification (NCBI taxonomy): domain Eukaryota; kingdom Metazoa; phylum Chordata; class Mammalia; order Primates; family Cebidae; genus Callithrix; species Callithrix jacchus. The sequence goes on from NC_133518.1 coordinate 55,977,573, forward strand.
CTGAAAAATTGTACAGGCAAACCTCAGAGATATTATGAGTTCTGTTCTAGACCACTGTAATAAAGCAAGTATTCCAACAGTGAATTACACAAATTTTTTGGTTTCCCAGTGAATATAAAAGTCATACTGTAGTCTATTCAGTGTGCAATGAGATTATGTCAAAAAAGGAAAAATCCTAATTAAAAAAATATTGCCAAAAAATGCTAATGATCATCTGAGCCTTTAGTGAGTCTTAAGGTTTTTGCTGCTAGAGGGTCTCGTCTCAATGTTGATGGCTTGTGACTAATCAGGGTGGTAGTTCCTCAGTGTTGGGGTGGCTCTGGGAATTTCTTAAGACAACAATGAAGTTGGCCACACTGATCAACTCTTCCTTTAAAGAAAGGTTTCTCAATAGCATATGATGCTATTTGATAGGATTTTACCCACAGTAGAACTTCTTTCAAAATTGGAGTCAATCTTTTCAAACCCTACTGCTGGTTTATCAACCAAGCTTATGTAATATTTTAAATGCTTTGCTGGCATTTCAGCAATGTTCACAGCATACTTACCAGGAGTAGATTCCATCTTAAGAAACCACTTTGTTCATCCATAAGAAGTAAACTCTCCTCATCCGTTACAGTTTTATTGAGATTGCAGCAATTTGGCCACAACTTCAGGCTCCACTTCTAATTCTAGTTCTCTTGCTATTTCCGCCCTATCTGCAGTTAATTCCTCCACTGATGTCTTTGTTTTTCTTTTTTGATGCAGTTTTGCTTTGTCACCCAGGCTGCAGTGCAGTGGTACAATCTTGGCTCACTGCAACCTCTGCCTCCCGGGTTTAAGCGATTCTCCTGCCTCAGCCTTGCGAGCAGCTGGGACTACAGGTGCCTGCCACCACACCCAGGTAATTTTTGTATTTTTAGTAGAGACAGGTTTCACCATGTTGGCCAGGGTGGTCTTGAACTCCTGAACTCAGGTGATCCACCCGCCTCAGCCTCCCAAAGTGTTGGGACTACAGGAGTGATCCACTGTGCCCCGCCTAACGTCTTGAATCCCTCCAAGTCATCAATGAGGGTTGAAATCAATTTCTTCTAAATCAACTTCTTTCAAACTCTTGTTAATGTTCACATTTTGACATCCTCCCATGAATCATGAACATTCTTAATGGCATCTAGAATGGTAAACCCTTTCCAGATTTTCAATTTACTTTCCAGAACCAACAGAGGAATCAGCATCTATGGCAGCACTAGCCTTATGAAATGTATTTCTTAAATAATAAGGCTTGTGAGACAAAATTACTCCTCCATCTATGAGCTGCAGAACAGATACTGTATTAGCAGACATGAAAACAACATTAATTCCCTTGATTAATGCTTGGGTCAAGCTCCTGGGTGACTAGGTTAGTGAGAAGTAGTATTTTGAAAGGAACATTTTTTTTCTGAACAGTAGGTCTCGACAATGTCACAGAGAGACAGCCTGCTTTTTGAAATGTTGAGGCCAGGCACTGACTCCTCCTCTCTAGCAGTCCTTTGCAGCATCTTCTAATAGAAGGCTGCTTCTTCTACATTGAAAATCTGTTGTTAGTGTTCCCAGCCCCTTTCTCAATTATCACAACTACATTTTCTGGATAGATAACTTGCTGCAGCCTTTATACCAGTACTTGCTTCTTCACCTTGTACTTTAATGTTATAGATACAACTTCTTTCCCTAAATCTTCTTAATCTCTGCTAGCTTCCAACTTTTCTTCTGCAGCTTCCCCACCCCCTCTGCCTTTATAGAATTGAAGAGTTAGGGCTTTGCTCTAGATTAGGCTTTGGCATAAAGGAATGTTGTGGCTGGTCTGATTGTGTATTCTGAACACTCAAACTTTCTCCATATCATCAATAAGCCTGTTTAATTTCCTTTTTTAAAAATTTTACTTTAAGTTCTGGGGTACATGTGCCGAATGTGCAGGTTTGTTACACAGGTATACATGTGCCGTGGCTGTTTACTGTCTTATCATGCATGTGTTCACTGGAGTAGTACTTTTAATTTCCTTCAACAACTTTTCCTTTGCTTTCATGATTTGGTTGTTTGGTGCAAGAGACCTAGCTTTTGACCCATTTCAGCTTCTGACATGCCTTTCTAGAACTCAGCTTCAACATTTCCAGTTTTTGATACAAAGTGAGAGATGTGTAACTCTTCCTTTCATTTGAACACTTAGAAGCTACTATACAGTAATTAATTGGCCTATTATATGGTTGGAATATGTTTTCCCTTCAAATCTCATGTTGAAATGTGGTCTCCAATGTTGACAATGGAGCCTAGTTAGAGGTGTCTGGATCATAGGGGTATATCCATCATGAATGGCTTGGTGCCTTCCCCTTGGTGATAAGTGAGCTCTTGCTTTGAGTTCACATGGGATCTGGTTATTTTAAAATGTGTAGGACCTGCCCCTTCTTCTCTTGCTCCTGCTCTCACCATGTGACATGCCTGCCTGCTTCCCCTTCCACCATGAGTAAAAGCTCCCGGAGTCCTCCCTAGAAGCCCAGCAGATGCTGGCACCAGGCTTGTAAAGCCTGAAAAGCTGGGAGCAAATCAAACGTCTTTTCTTTATAAATTACCTAGCCTTAGCTATTTCTTTATAGTAACACAAAAATGGCATAATACAGCCTAATTTTAATATTACTGTGTCTCAAGGCACAGGGAGGCCCAAGGAAAGGGAAAAAGATGAGGAAAGAGCCAGTTGGTGGAGCAGTCAGAGCACACACAATATTTATTATTAAATTTGCTGCCTTACATGGGTGCAGTTCATGGTACCCCAAAATGATGACAAGATTAATGTCAAAGGTCACTAATCACAGATCATAACCAGTATAATAATGAATATGTATGAAATAGTGCTAGAATTACCAAAATATGACAGAGTCAAAGTGAGCACATGCTACTGAAAAAACAGTGCTGACAGACTTGCCAATGCAGGATTGCTACAAATCTTCAATATGTAAAAAATGCAATAAAACGAGGTGTGCTTGTGATAATACCCAGTTACCCAGTGCTTGTAATAATACTAAGTTAGAATTGCCCTTGACTCCTTTTTTTCTCTTACGTTACACATCAAGTCCATCAGCAAATCCTGGTCAAAATATATACTGAAACAAATCACTTCTCTCTCTCTGCACTGCTAATACCATGTTACCAGATCATGGCTGGTCTTGCTGTTCATCTCCTAAATAGTCTCTGTTTCCTCTACTCCTTAGAGACTACTTTCCATACAGCCGCCAGAATGATTTAAGTCAGTTCATATCATTCCACCACTCTGAGACCTTCAATGAATTCCTCAAAATCTTAGGATAAAATCCTAATCCTTTCCAACGGCCTCTAAGGCAAGCCCTACATGATCTAGCCTCCTACTATCTCTCCAACCTCATTTGCTGTTAATCTCATTTGCTACCACCCTCGCCTCTTGTTCACTGGGCTCCAGCCATACTGGCCTGATTACTATTCCTCAAGGACAGAATCATTTTTCCACTTCAGAAGCTTTGTACTTGCATTTCCCTATACCAGGAAATGTTCTTCCCCAAGAACCATGTGGCTCACTCACTATTCAGTCTCTGTTCAAATAGTATCTTTTTGGAGAAACTCACTTTGACTACTCTATCTAAAATAATGAACTCTTTTACTCTGTCTCTTTGCTTTGTTATTGGTTTTGTGTTTTTCATAGCAATTCTCACTTCCTGCTGTTATTTTTAGCTTCAAGAAATTATTGTGGGGTATTTTGATTGTTTCTTGCATTAAAATATGAACTCAATGTTTGTCTTGCTGGCAGTAAATGAAAGAATTGCAAACAGGAAATAAACATTTACAAGGCAGTTCAAATCCACAATTAGTCCAAGAAATGAAAATTGAAGCAACAAAAAGTACCATTTTTAACTTTCCTATTAGGAAATTAATTATTAATGATCAAGCACTGGCAAAAGTGCTTGGATTCCCTTAGTCATCAGTGAGGAAGTATGAATGGAAACAAGCTTGATAATCTTACCAAAGATTTCTTCCACTTCTACACGTAGCCCTTATAACCCATATTATTCCCTGGAAATTTGTTCATCATGATCTACTCTTTTATTTGTGGTTAAAAAAAAAAAAACCACTGTAGCTGTGCAACCATTGATAAAATTCCTGTTTAGCTATTTAAGGCCTAAGATGCTTTCACCAGGCTTGGCTCTTTAGCCATAATTGGCTTTGCTACTATTTTCTTGGCTGTTTGGAGGCTACTAAAGAGTTGGTGCATTGGGGCTGTCAAGAAAAAGGGGAAGTAATGATAATTTAGAGGGAATATATATACTCATGGGAAACCTCCCCAGAAGCAAAGTAAAGGTTAGATACGAGACAGGCACACACCTGGAAAGCAGGGGGCTAATACCTGCTACATTTATGGCAATGGGCTTTTATTTGTGTTGCATATCCAAATAAGGAAAGAGGATGCAAAGATGACATATGATTTCATGGATAAGAATATCTCTAAAAATCAAGAAGCCTGATTTCTCTTCTCTGCTTCACCATGGATTGCTATAATTAAGTCTTTAAAAGCAACTGCCTAGGTATTTTAGTGATAGATTTTCCATTACATGTACGGATAATATTCACTGTGCTCTGATTTAACTTAGTTGCACATTTCTTTTTAAAAATGGGAATTGACATTTTCCTGCTCATTCAAAAAGCCTGAAACGACAATCTAACACTAAAGTCTTATTCCAATTTTGTCCTCAAATAACCAGAAATTGCTGCTATTAAAAAAGTACATTTAAATTGTGACCAGCCTTCACAAAGATCCATCTAACTTATTTAAGAATCTGTGACTACTGAAATGCTCAATTGAATAGTCACAGAACAGAATTTCATATTTTTTTAAAGGCTGCAATCTCCTATATTAAGAGTAGAATCTTGTGTCTTCTTTATTCCAGAACATTCATAGATTTTCTGTTTTGAAAATGACAAACACAATTTTTCAAAACGTGTAATTCTCTCTCCTATGAAGAGGGGATGAAATAAATGGGAGCTGAGCTGTCAGTACTGCCTCAAGAGTATGTCATGTTATCGAGTGATGCCTTTCTACAGACTCCACAGCTATAGGTCTTTTAACTTGCTTAAGCAATTTCATACAACCAAAATTAGGTATTTCATTTGATTAAATTAGGCCTTAACAGAGATGAAAGAAACCAAGCTTAGTTCTTTGATCACTCACTCCAGTAGATCAGAAATAACATTTTCTGGCCAGGCGTGGTGGCTCACGCCTGTAATCCCAGCACTTTGGGAGGCCGAGGCGGGTGGATCACGAGGTTGAGAGATCGAGACCATCCTGGTCACCATGGTGAAACTCCGTCTCTACTAAAAATACAAAAAAAATTAGCTGGGCCTGGTGGCACGTGCCTGTAATCCCAGCTACTCAGGAGGCTGAGGCAGGAGAATTGCCTGAGCCCAGGAGGTGGAGGTTGCGGTGAGCCAAGATGGCGCCATTGCACTCCAGCCTGGGTAACAACAGTGAAACTCCATCTAAAAAAAAAAAAGAAATAACATTTTCTGTGCTAACTACCCCAGCTTTCCTCTGCCCGTGACAGAACTTAAATAATTGATATTGATGATGAAAGATTCCAAAATTATAATCTGGGAGGGTCCTCTGTAGAAGGCTGCTAGTCAGGAACCCTGCCTGACATAGAAGAGGAAGCCAGGATCTAGGGAAAGAAGATTCTAATAAGGAGGGTTTCCTGGGCATTTAAGATGTATCCACATTCTTCAGCAGGAATCCATGTGTCTATGGAGTAAGGGCAACTATTCTTATCCCAAGAGAGCCTAGTGGCTAATAATTCCCCATCTCTACCAGGGATCAGGATCTGCCTCAGCTTAGGAGTGCCCCTCTCAGGGTCTGGCCTAAGCATATGTCCTGGAAAAGTACAGTTTCCCAGGGTGTACAAAAATTCTTTCAATGACTATAATCTTATACTACAATCTAAGTTCTGTGAGAACAGGCACCACATCTTTTACACTGCTGTTTTCTCAATACCTGGCACTAAGAAGAAACTAAAGTATTTGTGAAATGTATGAATACTTGTTAGCTTCAGTTGTGAAGTAACCCATATACCTAAGCGTGGTATCTCACATAAGTCTAACCATCCGTGATGTCAGGGTGTGGGTCTTAGAATCACCATATTCCCAGGGCCTAGCACAGTGTCCGGCACTATGTATAGTATTTGATAAATATTTAGTTTAATGATTGAATAAATGCGTATTGTTTTGAAACCTAAAACGCATTATAATATCCTCCTAGACAACTCCATTTTATATGGTCAGTAAGATTTTTAAAAGGCTTTATTCTATTTACTTACATAATGACTGTATTTTTTTTGGATGTTTTATTGCTAAATTATAGTAAAGAAATAATATGCTAATAATGTTCTCCACGCCATGAAGCCAAGGAGTTCATGGTTATCAGTATTAGTAATTTGTTGATCAGAATTTCAAAGGACACTGATGGCTATATAAATGCAATTTTATGATTTTTTTTGTTCAAATAACTAAGCATTTGTGCTATAAAATCATCTATATCTAAAGTGCTTTCTTTTATATTAAAGAGAGTTGTTAATTCTTAACCAATTTAGGTAAAATAGTAATACTACCTCCTATCTAGTCAGAGTAAAAACATATTTTTCTTTTTTTAAAAACAAAACTTAGGTATAATTTACATATAATATACAGATTTAAATGTTCAGTCTGATGAATTTTGACACTTGTGTATACCTGTATAACCACCATCCCAAATAATATACCTGGAATGAACATTTCTATTACTCCCAGGTTCCCTCATGTTCCTTTAGAGTCAATTCCAAACCCTAATCCTGAGGTAGCTACTTTCTGATTTATATCACCACATGCTAGCTGCCTGTTCTTGAGCTTCATATATGTAGAACTATACAATATGTACTCTTTTCTGACTAGGATTTTTTTGTTCGGCATGTTTATGAGATGCATATATGTTATTGCATACATCAATATACTTAACCCTTGAACAACACAGGTTTGAACTGCATGGGTGCACTTACATGCGGATTTTTTTCAACCAAATGCAGAGAGAGGAATGTGAAATTCATGTATACAGAAGGCTGACTTTTCATATATGCAGGTTCCTATATGAGACAGCTTACTATGGGACTTGAGTATGCATGGATTTGGGTATATGCAAGTGGTCCTGGAACCAATTTCCCCAGGGACAACTCTAGTTCCTTCCTTTATAGCTGAGTAGTATTCCTTTATTTGAATGTACCACAGTTTGTTTATCTGGTCTCTTATTGACGGAGATTTGGGGTATCATGAGTGAGGCTGCTGTGAACATTCTGTTTTGATGTTGTTTGTTGCTGCTTTTGGATACGTATTTTTATTTCCCTCTTAGGCCAAGAGGATAAACACTTAGAAATTCAACTGCTATATTATAGGCTAGATATATGTTTAACTTCATAAGAAATTACCAAAGTAGTTTACAAAGTAATTATACCTTTTTCTACTCACATCAGGAATATATGAGGGTTCTAACTGCTCCATATCCTTGCCAACATTTGCTACTGTCAATTTTTTATTTTATTTTATCCGTTACAGTTGGTGTGAAATGTTATCTCATGTGGTTTAATTTGCATTTTCCTGATGACTAATGTTAAACATCTTTTCATAGCATATTGATAATTTTTATATCTTCTTTCATGAAGTGTCTGTTCAAGTATTTTGCCTATGTTGTATTTTTCCTAACATATACAAATTCTTTACATATTTGGGATATATGTATTAAAAATATTATTCCCAAGTATGTGACCTACCTGTTCTTTTTCTTAATGGCATATTTTGATGAACAAAAAAACCTTAATTTTAAGTTCAATTTATCTATCTTTTCTAGTGCTTTTTGTTTTCTGTAAAAGAAATCTTTGCCTACCCTTCGTCTTTATGGTGGGGGGTTCCCAAGACTACCAATTTGGTTTGATGATTTACTAGAAGAAGAAGCTGTTACACTCATTCCAGATTGAGGCCAAGAAAGGAAAAAGGTTGAAGTCAAAGAGAAGCAAGTTTGGTATTTATTGTGGGAAATACTGTGGAAATAAAAGGCATGTGAGTGTGCAGGTAGAATCAACAGTTCTGTTTGAAAATACTAAATTTAAGATGCATATGGAATATCCAAGAGAAAATATTTAGTAAGTAGCAAGGGATGGGTAAAACTGAAGACACAAATTAAGGACTCTTCAGCCACAGATGATGGTCTGTAAGGCCATGAACTGAGTTGAAATCCTTAAAAGAATGAGTACAGAGAAGAAAAGCAGCATGGATTTGGGCTGTTCCAATATTTGGAGGAAGAAGAGAAGGATTCAGCAGAACATGGCAAGAGATAGAATGGCCACTGAGATAGGATCTTACGTTTCTCACTGAACTGCCTAAGTTCTTCATACATTAAAGATATTATACTTTGTCAGTTACATCCACTACAAATATTTTCCTAATTTTTGATTTACTTTAAAATATGTGTTGTATAGTAAAATCCATTAGTTGTTCTTTTGTGATTTTCTCCATTACTCTTAAGGTTAAAAAGTCTTCACACAATTATTTGTTAATTTAAAACTTTAAAATAAGATTTAAAAGTCTTCAAGTAACTATTGGTCAGATAGGCACTTGCATTTTTATTTTTATGTTTGCTTGTTTCAGTGCACTTTGGAATTTATTTTTGTGTGTGGTTGATGACTTTTAAATATTTGCCAATTTTCCCAGCATCATCTATGAACTATTTCCTTGCTCACTGAGTTGTAACATCTTATGCCTCACATATTACATTTTATTTAGTTCAGCTTCAATTTTAAGTTTTGTGATTGCAAAAGGATGACGAAAAGTCTTCCTTGCAATTATCAAGAGATACTTTGCACATGAATCTTAAAAGGAAATATATAAAACAAAACCAACATTTTGCAGAAGAAAAATGTAGGGAGAAAAGGCTAAAGAGAAGAAAATCACGAAGGAGAGAAAAGAATGGGTGCAATACATTTCCAGTGGTGGAGAAAAAATCACGAAGGAGAGAAAAGAATGGGTGCAATACATTTCCTGTGGTGGAGAAAAAGGTGTTGAAAATATTTCAAAAAATTCATATAACAAATATGTGTTGAGTGCCTTCCCTATACCAGACATTGTCCTAGGTGCCATGAGGTGGTGAATAAGACAAAATGCTTGCCCTCAGGGGCTTAGATTTTAGTGGAGAAGTGAGGAGACAGTTTATAAATACACACACAAATGAATTATATAACTTCAGTTCATAATGATGAGATAGAGTGAATGGGGAGGTGAAGATAGGCAGGAGGTTATAACAACATTATACTAAGACAAGGTTCAAATTTCAAGTTTAAATATAGCCATTTTGTTGTAAACTTCTTCTCATCCCTTAGACTATGAGTTCCTATGCAGCAGGAATTATAACTTATTTTTAACGCTCCAGTAACAGCAGAACACATTGTGTATATGTATTCCATAAATGTATATTTAGGCTGTTGGAATTCTACTGAAGAAAAGCTAACACACAGGCAAAATGCTTGAGGAAGAAAATTCGGACAACTTGGCAGCATTTATCATTACTAACATTTTAGTCTTCCAGAGTAAACTTTGAAATTACATTCTAATTTGAAATGATTCTGGTATGACAAGTTAACTCCTGAGACATCTCAATATGGTCTTATAAAAGAACAAAACTGTTCATCAACCCTTTATGCCAATGTTAATTTCTTTAAAAAGTAGGATTTTAATGTTTTTCATTCCTACAGTGACCCTTAAAATTTCTATGTATGAAATCACAAATGTACACACAAGATGCATTTATAAGCTTATTGTGTAGTTCTAAAGACAGCTGGGAAACACATTTTTAATTTTGTTACTGAAATAATTTAAACATATATTATAAAACTGCCTCTTTTCAATCAACAGCAAAAATCTAGAAAGAGATTATACAAGTAGGCACAATTTATTCAAGTATATTCATGTTAGAAAAATGAAGTTGCCTAACTTCAAATTGTAACAAGTAAATAAGTACTCTTATATTTATTTTTCATCTTACCATTGACACCGATATGTAGCATTTTCTTATGCCTTTAAAATAACTTGTTAAATAAATGTTTATTTAACAAAGATTCCTCATGTACATTAGCCATTGATATGCTAAAATCTAGAAAACTGTTTTCAGCAATGTGTGAAATTTCTTGATGATCTCGGAGACTACCTAGGTGATTTGTAACTATCATCAGAGAAAGGGGACTTACCGGCTTTTATTCATGAGGTCGGCTCCTCGTGCTTTGTAGTAATCTAAATTTGGATGGAACTGATAAGTCACTGGTCTTGGATTTCTCTAAAAAAAAAGAATATATTTTTAAAAAGCTAGTTAAACTACCATTAACATATAAGAGGACAGAAATGATCGTTTTAATATTCCTTCAGAAAAGAATATGTATAATAATAAAGTTTAATAATTAGTGTGCTTGGGTTGTGCTTTTATTAAATTATTCCTTAGTTCTGATTAAACACAAAAAATACTTTTTCCTCTTTCATAGTTAACAGATTTATTTATCATTAGATTTCTGATGGCTTCAAAATAAAACTTTCAAATATAACTTTCCTAAAATATGAACAAAATGATAACAAAAGCTAAAAACTATATGAGATGTAACACAAGCAGAAACTATGCCAAGGGACCCAGAGACACAAGGTGTCAAGCTAACTGCATTTCGGAGGAAGAGCGTATCATTTGTTTTTTATGAACAGAATGCTAAATATGTCCACTAGATGGCACACTGAGACTTTCTTCTTCCAAATGAGTTACTTCAGAATTCAGCAAGTCTTTTAAAGTTAGCAATTTCTGTCATCTATCCTTATTTATGAGTTTAATAAGTGCCCAAAATATGCCAGGTAGTAGATATATTACCAGGATAACCAATGCAATACAAAAGCAAATTGACTGATGCACATTTTCATAAAAGCAGCAAAAACACTGCCCTTTCTAGGATGCAACATTATTTACAAACATCACAGAAATGTCCTTGAATCATTAGGTCCAGAGTGTCTGTTTAAATGTGTTGCTATTATTTAAACATATTTAGTATTTAAATGTATCAAGTCTCTCACAGGCAACTAAAAATTAAAGAAACATATTTCTGCTTTATAAAAACTAACCATGTTTACATCATAATTTAAATAAATGCCATAATCTCTAAAATGTTAAATTACATATATTTGCCATAAAAAGTTTTTAAAACATTATAAATAAATGTGTTCTAATATCTACCTGGGCATATAATTAAAGTTAAAAAGTAGGTTTCTGAACCAAGGCATGCACTTCCTTTGAGATACCTAACTGGACATGGAAAAGCTGCATATTATCTTAATAGAAAATTACCAATATGCTTAGATATCCATCCTTGGAGACATAATTCCAAGGCACTGATACACTTGCATGCAGGCACGGGGGAGTTAGGGGGGATATAATTGCTAAGGTTAAATAGTTTGAAATTCATCAAGCTAACAAGCCGCATTTAATGGCCATGATGGACCTTTTCTTTTTCTGCTGAAAAGAGAATATTTACACAGCTCAACCCTTTCATATCTCTTCCAAGCCAGCCCTAATCATCTCACAAAAATGACAATCCCTTGATTTAGCTCCAGCTACTACTCCACTGGTTTGGTATTCAACACAGTTCTACAATAATCAAATCTGAATTGCCTTGATGAAGATAACTGATGCTTCCATGACTACCACACTATTAAGTCTAACAGTGCAACTTTTCTCTCTCTAGGAATTACATAGGTTTTCTCATGGTGGGTGATGACAACCTGGACCCAAGTATAATGGGAAAATAAAATAGAGGTTAAAGCCACTGGCAGATTGACAGTGCATTCATGATATATTTTAAAAATTAACTTTCGCAGGACTATCGCTCATGACTAATTTTGTTCTTTATTCTCAGTACCTGGAAATACATTTTGTTTTCACTAATAAAAAAGATATTTTTTCTCTGACTTCCAACAAACTAATAAAGGATTATGTTACTTTTTGCCAGAAAATAATGAAAGAAGGGATCATATGGAGCAATTACTTGAAACATCTTTATAAAGAAATGACAAGCAATTCAAGACACGAAGTGCTGATCTATCTAAGCACTTAAAGCCATTATTAGGAACAATGATCTAACTTGAACATATAAATGAGGCTCAAGTATTGCTTTCACGGAGGCCTATTTAAATTCCTGGGAGACTTACTGGTATCAAAGGGGGAGGTAAAGTACCACTGTACTGGAAACAAAAAAAAGAATCAAAAGATGATGTTGAAAAACAGCATTTGAAATGTTAAGAAAATAAAATCAGAGGCTACGGTTGAAAGTTATTCTTTTCTGTTGGGAAGATAGTGATGTTTCTCAAATATAAATATATAGACATATAGATTCATCTAGACCGGCACTGTCCAACAATAGGTCATAAATATAAATGTCACCTATAAAGTTTTCTAGAAGCCAAATTTAAAAAAAGAAAAGAAAAAGGAAACAAACTAAATGTAATAATTTATCTAATTCAGTAGATCAAAAATATTATGATTTTAACATGTAATCAACATACGATTATTCACGAGATACTTCACATTGTTTCTTTTGTACAAAGTCTTTGAAATCCAGTGTGTATTTTACACTTACGACACATCTCAATTTAGACTAGTCAAACTTCAAGTGTGACTATACTGGACAGCATAAAGCAAAACATCTGAAATACCTGTACACCACTGCATGGCTAAAAGAATCAACATCTATGCCGGGCGCGGTGGCTCACGCCTGTAATCCCAGCACTTTGGGAGGCCGAGGCAGGTGGATCACGAGATCAAGAGATCGAGACCATCCTGGTCAACATGGTGAAACCCCGTCTCTACTAAATATACAAAAAAAAAAAAAAAAAAAAATTAGCTGGGCATGGTGGCGCGCGCCTGCTATCCCAGCTACTCAGGAGGCTGAGACAAGAGAATTGCCTGAACCTAGGAGGCGGAGGTTGCGGTGAGCCGAGATCGCGCCATTGCACTCCAGCCTGGGTAACAAGAGCGGAACTCCGTCTCAAAAAAAAAAAAAAAAAAGGCCACGCATGGTGGCTCACGTCTGTAATCCCAGCACTTTGGGAGGCCGAGGCGGGTGGATCACGAGGTCGAGAGATCGAGACCATCCTGGTCAACATGGTGAAACGCCGTCTCTACTAAAAATACAAAAAAATTAGCTGGGCACAGTGGCGCGTGCCTGTAATCCCAGCTACTCAGGAGGCTGAGGCAGGAGAATTGCCTGAACCCAGGAGGCAGAGGTTGCAGTGAGCCGAGATCGCGCCATTGCACTCCAGCCTGGGTAACAAGAGTGAAACTCCATCTCAAAAAAAAATCAACATCTAGACATGAACAGTAAAAAGGGTACCAATACTTTTCTACATTGACATTCAGTAAGTACAGTTCTTCAATTTACCTATAATTCTTCTCTTTCAATTAAGTTAATTTTACCTTTATTCAATAAGGTTTTAAAAAGTTAAGGAATTTGGAATACCATCTCACAGAAACAACAAGCAGAACAAAACCAAATTAAAACTAGGTCATAGGTTCAAATCATTGTTAAAAAATACACATACAAATGTACATATAAAGGTAAATGGACAGATAACTTGGACGACGTGCCAAAATGCTATCAATGGTTTCCTGGGGGACAAGATTAAATAAGCAGAATTTTCCCTTTATGCAACTGAAACATTCTAGAAGAAATACTTGTTCCTCTTCTTTTCTTTTTTTTGAGACAGGGTCTCGTTTTGTTGCCCAGGCTGGAGTACAGTGGTGCTATCTTGCCTCACTGCAGCCTTGACATCCCAGGCTCAAGTGATCCTCCCACCTCGGTCTCCTAGTAGTTGGGACTACACGCATGCACCAACATGCCCAGCTAATTTTTATATTGTTTTGTAGAGATGCAGTTTTGCCATGTTGCCCAGGCTGGTTTCCAACTCCTGGGCTCAAGTGATCCACCCACCTAAGCCTTCCAAAGTATTGGTATTACAGGTGTGAGACACCTTACTTGGCCAATACTTGCTCTTCTTAAAGGAGTTGTTTTTTTTTTTTCAAATAAAACTTTATAAAAATATGATGATTTCTAATCTTTAAAGTTCTAGAATCTCCTCTAAAATATAAAAGCTACTGGAATTCCATGCATGTAAAACTCTGTATGTAAGAAAGCCCAGACCCTATGAAAACTGATTTCTCACTGTGCAGAACATGTTATCTCAACACTTTAATATTATGTCTTCATCTGTATTAGAACAATTAGCAATTATAGTCATGTGTTGCTTAATGATGGGGATACATTCTGAGAAATGTGTCATTAGGTGATTTTATCATTGTGTGAGAATCATAGAATGTATTTTACAAAATCCTACATGGTATAGCTTACTATACTCCTAGGCTATATGATATAGCTCATTGATCCCAGGCTACAAACCTGTACAGCATGTTACTGTACTGAATACAGTAGACAAGTACAGCACAATGGTATTTGGGTATTTAAACAGAAAAGGTACAGTAAAAACATGGTATTATAATCTTATGGAACCACTATCATATGTGTGGTCTGTTCTTGACCCAAACGTCATTATGCAGTGCATGACTGTATTTTAAACTCATTTTCACACAGTCAGGACTTCAACTATCATGAGCATTTTCCAAAACAATGTACGTTTTAAAATGCATTTTTTAGTGAATTTTCATTTGGAAGAAGGAAAGCAAAATGGTAATCATATCTTAACTCATATTAGTCTGTGTACAGAGGATACCAATCATGTTCCATGTCCTGGGAAGTTTACCTAAAGATGCAGTCTGGGTGAGTGGTTCATGCCTGTAATCCCAAAACTTTGGGAGGCCGAGGTAGGAGGATCGCTTGAGGCCAGGAGTTTGAGACCAGCCTGGGCAAAACAGCAAGACCCCAATCTCAACAAAAATAAAAAAAAGTAGCTGAGCATGGTGGTGCATTCTACTGAGGCAGAAGGATCACTTGAGGGCAGTTTGAGGCTGCAGTGAGCTATTATCACACCACTGCATCCCAGCCTGGGCTACAGCAAGATCCTAGCTCTTAAAAAGTAAGATGGCTGGGTGTGGTGGCACATGCCTGTATTCCCAGCTACTTGAGAGGCTGAGGTAGGACAGCTTGAGGCAGAGGTTGCAGTGAGCTGAGATTGTGTCACACTCCAGCCTGTGTGACAGAATGAGACCCTGTCTCGAAAAATCAAAAAAAAAAAAAAAAGAAAGAAAGCAAGAAAGAAAAGTGCAGATAGCACAAATTCAGTCCACCTTGGGTGTACCATGCCTTTCCAAGGCCAACCACAACCAGGATGGGCCTGAAATAAGTCTTTCACAACATTTCAGTTCATTACCTCCTAAGTATCACTCAACTCTTCTCTGTGAATGTTGTTGAAGCTCTACTTAAAGCTCTTTCTTCAGCATTTTATTTAATAGCAATATAAGAAGAATGCTGAACATCTTACCCATGGCATGGACAGGATGAATTTTGGGGGGTATCTTAAAGTCTTAGGGACAAAGTGACTTCAGAAGCAGAATCAACAGTGGTAGATGCAAGTGTCCTAGAAAAAACTATATGAAAAAAAAATCGAAACTATACAAAACCCATGCTATGCTTCTGACTTTCCAAAATGCTTTTGTTAATTTAGCATGATCACAAAATCAACCTACAATAATGCTTACATAACAGCATTCAATATAAGAGATAAAAACTGAAATCAATCTCTCAGTTATTTAACTCTTTTCACTTCTAAAGTATATATTGTATGATGGTAGACTGTTCCTTAAGGTAATTTCAGGTAAAACAAACACTCTGTCCAAGAATGAGTATGACTTTGGATGGTGAACAACTCCCCTTGGCCACACTCTGTACTCTGTAATGGAAGTCTGCAGATCGGGAGACCTACCTCCTCTGCCACCCTCACCCCTATGGCAACATTTTAATATTTTAAGTTCAAACTCATTTTGTTATGATAGTATAAAAATATTAAATGCTAATTCTCACTAAGCCTAACGAAATACTAGATGCTACAAGAAACAAACATAACTATAAGATGGTACAGGGCAGAAATGCCAGATATAGGTCACGGGGGGATGGAGGCAGCAAACCACCTTGCCATGTATGTACCTATGCAACAATCCTGCAGTATCTGCACATGTACCCCAGAACCTAAAGTACGATTAAAAAAAAAAAAGATTGTATGTGTTTTCCTTATATTGAGTCTGGTGAAATCAAACTTATCCAACAAAGGTAATTACAAATAGTACTTTCTGGACTGATCCCCTAACTCCTGATTCTTACTCCAAGGTGGTTTTTCCATTTGAAGCATCAAATAGAGACTACAGAGGGAAAAGTCTCATCTTGCTTTGAACAGCACAGTATATTTCAAAGAAATGTCTATTTATAAATATTTGCAGAACTGAAAAGAGCAAAAGAATATCAATTCCAGTGACACCTGTCCTATTTATTAAAGTGCCAGCAGGAGTTAATGTAGAGGTGAAGTTATATGTTGCAAACAAAAGCTCTAGGGTAAATGTAACGGCACTCATCTGCTCTAGAGTCAGGCACAGGGTGCCTGATAGGTGAGGCAAGGGATCATGAGTTAGTGAGGGTTGTACCCAGATTCCTGCTCCATCCATTAGCAGTGGAGCAACTGTAAGGAGTTAGTTACATTCCTAGCTCTAGTTTACACATTTGTAAAACTGCAGTAAAAATTAATTGACACAATAAGAACTAAGTTCCAGCACAGTACCAGGCATTTGATAAGAACTCAATGAAATGGAAGCCATGATTATCTTTTGATACCACTGAGCACTGAAAGATATGAATCAGAGGGCAGGTATGACAGTTTGATGACCTAAAATTCATGATAACAAATAGGTGGAAAAAGTGATGTTTCATACTTCAAATAATTATACATGAATTTAGGATAGATTTTGAAAAACACAATATTTTTTAAAGTAAAAACACATAGAAAAAAATATGAATGCTGGATCTCATGTGAGGAGAAAGGCTCTCTTATTTCCCAAAATAGGAGCATATAGGTTTATTGATATGAAAAAGGTGTCAAATCATACTATTAATGCAGGACTTGTTTGCTAGCATATGAGATTATAACAGTCAAAGTGATTTCCTGCAATATGTCCAAGTTATTATCATTTTTATAATTTATTGGTCACAATTTTTACATTAAACTGACAAAGTTCCTATAGTACTTGTTTAACAGATAAAAGATATTTATAGTATAATGTATGTTTGGCATGAAGAAAAGAAAATATTTGACAAATGAAGAATTGCTTAGTTTTCTTTCCCCTAATATCTTTCTACCAACCCTTAATTTTTATAGCATGCTAGATTAGAAAAGGGGAAAGATAAAGCTCGGAAGCAGAAACAGCACTGTAAAAATATGTCGAATGTTCCTCTTTGATGAAAAATGAGACCCTTATTTTAGTGAATATGTTATTGCTTCAATGCTGGGGGAAAAGCAACCGTCATTAGAAAAATGAATTGCTCAGCTGTTTATAAGCAAAAAGCTCTGGGGGAATTTCTCAGGACCCCAAGGGCAAACGATTACAGGGTTATGCAAACATATGTTGCAGGTGTTTTAGGGGAGACAGGTGGGCAAACCTCAGCCATGGAAGAGGAGTTATTTTAATACGCTGTAACTGAAATGAGATAACCTAAATGCATCCAAGTACAGAGATGCCAGGGCACGAGTGAACTGGAGCTGTAGAGCAAAAACTCTCCCTAAAATAATTATCCTGTTAGTGCCAAGCAAACAGAATTTTTCTCTTCTTGTAGTTTTATAGAAAACAAACACTGCCAATTACTTTTTTGTTTTTTTAACTAAAGGTATTTTAAACCTGGAACAAAAAACAGCCTGAAATAGTGATAATTATTCAAAAAAGATAAGGATGAAGTATTGTTGCCTTTATTTAAACAAATATTCCTAAGGAGACAGTTTGTTGTAATATTCCCTCTCTGGTTCACTAGGCAACATCAGATTTATCATAATTCTCCTAAAGCCTAAGATATTTCTATATTAAAATGCTAATTTTGTCTTTTCTTTTGCCTGTAATTAAAGCTGGAAAAATCTGTGGTCTGATATTCACTGATTGCTAGAGGGTTCACAAAGGTCTCACTATTTCTGTCCCTTATTGCCACTTAGTGCCCTTTTCATGAAATATAGATACAGTAACACAGGGAATCAAAAAGGCAGACGTTATAATCCTACATGCTCACAAAATTCTTCCCTTTAAAATACACATGCACAGTACTGTATCAATAAGTGGTACTGTCTGAATAGTATCTAAATATTATCAAACCTAGACTTTGTATCTTATTTCCCATTCTTCATTTACCCAAGAGTTGATTTGCTTCTTATATTACTGGTGACTGAGGACAATATTCATTTTACTATACATATTTATGCATGATAGTATATTGAGCCATACCTTCATGACCTATATCATCTTTTTTAAATAACCTTACCATGAGTTAATTTAATATAATTAATATAAAATAAATCCACAAAACATCAGGTTTGGAAAATAAAACCTAGTTTTTGTTTTAAACAATATATAAAATTCAAAATGTGTGGATACAATGCATTCATCAAATTAATATAGAATTTCATCAAAAAATAATATAAATATTTGTAACTTGGTTGTAACTATTATTTCAGTACCAGGACTAAAATGACCTCTGGTTTATTTACTAATAATTTCTATGTATTTTGATGGGAAAAAATATATTGTGAAAACTAGGTAGTAAGGATTTTAGAGCAATTGATAGAAAAATCTAGGTAATTCTCATCTATGCATCTATAACGTAAACCAAAAAAAGAAAATTTAGAAGAGGAAAAGTTTTTTTTTTAAAAAAGGAAGCAAAAACATCGTTAATTGGGTAAAGACACAGACAAAACCTCTGAAGCCATGCCAGCCTCATTTTACATACTGAATAAGCCCAATTCCCTAAAGTGACATCCCCATCTATACCCTGGCAAGCCGAGATCTCAGATGGCAGAGAAGCATTTTAAACCACCTGTGCGTTATGCTCCACTTTAGCTTCACACAATAAATAGACACCAAAAGAGAAATAATTTTTTTCTTTTACTAATGTATTTACATTTTTGAATTTAGCATGCAGCAAGATGCCAGAGTAACATGCCCCCATCCCCCATTTGCTATTTATATATATGGAAAGTAGGAGTTTAGGTCTACAGATTTTCTTTGTTACTAATACTGGGCCTCAAAATACGTGTTTTAGATAACTGGTTGGCTTTTTTCAGTAGTCCCGAACTCTTCACCTTTTTCCTTCTTCAGTGCCAGTAATGGTGGGGGTGGGAGAGACTTATTTCAACACTTAAGAGAAATATGGAAATCCATTTGTCTATTCATAGGAGTGGTTCCCAATCTTCATTAAAGAAAAAAATGAAAAAAGTGATCTCAAAAAATATTCCTAAAAATCTCAATTTGGGAAACAGAGGTAAAGTTCAATTGCAAATTTTTATTTTTAGAAATGTTAGAACAATTTAATCAGGTAATCATCAAAATACAAGCCATTTAAAAGTAATGTTACAATTTTTGAACCTCCAAGAATGCCTGTGATGCAAC
This sequence comes from Callithrix jacchus, assembly GCF_049354715.1. NCBI lineage: Eukaryota > Metazoa > Chordata > Mammalia > Primates > Cebidae > Callithrix > Callithrix jacchus. Next base: position 55,997,281 of record NC_133518.1, read on the forward strand.
AAGACTGAGAACACTGATTTGGGAAATTTTTCTCCCATCTTCTTCCCTTTCATCACTTGCTTTTGGAATTGCCAAGGCCACAAAAACTAAGGTCCTATACAGTGAAGCCTGGTAAAAGGAAGCTTTGTACAGCCACAGTTTTAATGCAACTGTGGGAGTAATTTCAATGATAAAATATCTTGGAATTAAAAATTCATGTATTGTAAAAACCCACTCTTACCAAGGTCATTTGCTTCCACTACATTTTTTGGAATATTTTTAGTAAAAAGTGAAATATGAACTTTAAAATTTCTAAGTGAAAGGATAAATCACAATGCAAACATGAATAACACATAGATAATTATTTTCCTGAATGAGCCTGTTATCTAAATAAGAGAAAGTATGTCAAGTTAGACCACAGGGAAGACCATGAAGAAGAGTTCATACAGATGGACTTTTGTCTTTGGACTATGTTATTCCAGACTACATGTGTCATTTTAGAAAAGAACACTAATCTTTGATGTGAATTTCTCTAAATAATGGATAGCATTGTAAAATACTTTTAATCAATAATCTTTGATACATCTCAGCCTTAAAACCAACTACTTTAATGATAATGATTGGCAAACCAGTTACATCCTGCTTACATAATATCTATGCTATGTGTTCTTAATAATTTTTATGTCGTGGAATGCTCTGCCTTCTGGTAAAGATTTTGGTCTGCCTTCTAGAATAATGTTTTTGAAAATGGATAAAATAAAGGATATAGGGTAATAAAGAAAATGAAATATAATGAAAAATAGTAATCAGAGTACTGAAAAAAGTTATAATATGCTCCCATGTGCTTTTATATTAATGCATTATATAACAAGATATAGTGGCTGGTATGATCATCACTATAATTTTAAAGTAGTAATGAATGTAAATAGTATTTCACGATATCTTCATGAACTGTAATCTGACATGAAAACTCTGTGAGTGCTATTAGTGACAGTGTTTCAGATACTGCTAATAATATTGTAGTTTGTTGCCTCTGCCCATATTTGAAGAAAATATAAATTTCAGAAAGAGCTTAATGAAAATAAAGATGTAAATTTTTCCCATTCAAATTCCTAGACCCTTTAAAAAATTCCATCACGAGACCATATGGGGACTTGCCACCTTTTTTTTCAGAAACCTGAAAGGTGATTTTAGATAACAGCTTTCCTCTTGGGAAGGTTTAGTCTTATGGATATTACCATACTAGTTTATTAACTCTTTTACTACTGAATGAATATGTTCAGGGGTAGTAGTCAAAACATAAAACAACTGGTTTAGCATAGGCAGCTACCATCAGGACCTATATGGATCCAGGAAGAAATGCCTGGAAAGCCCCTGCCATGCCAGGATTTAACCCCTCTGATGCGGAATTTCTTTACCTACTTATATATAAGTACTTCAACATTTTAGTAACTGTTATAATAAGATGTAACACCAGATGAATGCCAGCCAGCCCTGGATAAGAGTGACATTCAGCAGTTGGGCATATTTAGATGCACAAGTTTTGGACCAGATAGCATTCAGTATCTCACCTGAATGAATGAGAAGTCTAGGAGGGGGTCAGTGGGGAGAATGATGGGAGAATGCTCACGAACAGTGAAGTAAATTGTCTGCTTCTGCCCACTCTTTCTGTGCTAACTCCTCTGAGAGGGTTTCTATTGCTGTGGGACCGGCGATAGCAGAGAGATTTGTAGTGGTCTGTTCCATAAGTGGATGTCCACAGATAACTTGATTAAGAGGTAGCTGAGCTTTCTTATTCTGCAGCCAGAAATTACCTTTCTTTTTTAATTTCAACTTGTATTTTAGATTCATAGGGTACATGTACAAGTTTGTTACAAGGGTATATTGCATGATAGAAAGGTTTGGGCTTCTCTTAATCCCATCACCTGGATGGTGAACACAGTACCCAACAGGAAGTTTTATGGGTCTTTTCCCTCTCCCTCCCTCCATCTGGAGTTGCTAGCATCTCCTGTTCCTGGGTTTAGGTCAGTCATACCCAAGATACAGCTTCCAATTTTATAAGTGAGAACATGTGATAATTTGGTTTTGTTTTTGTGTTAACTTACTTAGGATGGTTGCCTCCAGCTGCATCCATGAGGCTGTAAAGGACATAATTACATGCTTTTTTATGGCTGTGTAGTGTTCCATGGTATACATGTACCACATTTTCTTTATTCAATCCACCATTGATGGGCTCCTAGGTTGATTCCATGTATTTGCCGCTGTGAATAGTGCTGCAATTAACATAGGAGTGTATGTATCTTTTACTTAGAATGATTTATTTTCCTTTGGGCATATACCCAGTAATGGAATTACTGGGTTGAATGGTAGTTCTATTTTTAGTTCTTTGAGGAATCTCCAAACTGCTTTTCATAGTGGCAAAACTAATTTACATTTCCATCAACAATGTCTAAGAGCTCCCTTTTCTCTGCAGCTGCACCAACATCTGTTATTTTTCAACTTTTTAATAATAGTCATTCTGACTGGTGTGAGATGGTATCTCACTACAGATCTGATTTGCATCTCTCTGATGATCAATGATGCTTAGCATTTTTTCATATGTTTGTTGGATACTTGTATGTCTTCTTTTGAGAACTGTCTGTTCATGTCATCTGCCTACTTTTTAATGTTTTTTTTTCCCCTTGATTTAAGTTCCTTATTTGGTTAACAAATCTCTCTGCTATCAGTCCCACAGCAATGGAAACCATCTCAGAGGAGTTAGCACAGAAAGAGTGGGCTCTTCAGAAGTAGACAAGTAGACTTACAGTAAAGTAAGAAGGTTTTACTCTAGGAAAGCTCATTTATTTCACCATAAGTGAGCATTCTCCCATTATGCAAAGTTGGCAAATATTTTCTCCCATTCTGTAGGTTGTCTCCTCTGTTGATAGTTTATTTTGCTGTGCAGAGCCCTTTAATGAGTTCTCGCTTGTCAGTTTTTATGTCTTACAATTGCTTTTGAGGACTTAGTCATAAATTATCTGCCAATGTTGATGTCCAGAAGAGTATTTCCTAGTTTTTTTCCCCAGGATTTTTATAGGTTGAGGTCTTAATTTTAAGTCTTTGATCCATCTTGAGGTAACTTTTGTATATGATGAGAGGTAGGAGTCCAGTTTCATTCTTCTGCATATAGTTAGCCAGTTTTCCCAGCACCATTGAACAGAGGGTCTTTTCCGCATTGCTTATTCTTGTCAGCTTTGTCGAAGGTCAGCTGGTTGCAGGTGTGTGGTCTTCTGAGATTTCTACTCTGTTCCATTGGTCTATGTGTTTGTTTTTCTACCAGTACCACCCTGTTTTGCTTACTGTGGCCTTGTAGTAGAGTTTGAAGTCAAGTAATGTGATGTCTTCAGCTTTGTCCTTTTTGTTTAGGATTGCTTTGGCTATTTGGGCTCTTTTTCATTTCCATATAAATTTTAAAATAGTTTTTTTATAATTCTGTGAAAAATGGAATTGGGAATTTGATAGAAATAGCAGTTTTGAATCTGTAGATTGCTTTGGGCAGTGTGGACATTCTAACGATATTGACTCTTCCAATCCACGAGCCTGGAATGTTTTTCCATTTGTTTTTGTCATCAGTGATTTCTTTCAGCAATGTTTTGTAGTTCTCCCTGTAGAGATCTTTCATCTCCTTGGTTAGATGCATGCCTAGGTATGTTTTTTGTGGCTATGGTAAAGGAGATTCCATTCTTGATTTCATTCTCAGCTTAAGGTGGTGTACAGAAATGCTACTATTTTTGTATATTGATTGTATGCTGAAGCTTTACTGAAGTTGTTTATCAGGTCTAGGAGACTTTTGGTGGAGTCTTTAAGGGTTTTCTGGGTATAGAATCACATTGTCAGAGAAGAGAGATAATCTGAATAGCTCTTTTCCTATTTGGATGCCTTTTATTTCTTTCTCTTGCCTGACTGCTTTGGCTAGTACTTCCAGTACTATGCTGAATAGGAGTGGTAAGGGTGGGCAACCTTGTCTTCTTCCACTTCTTAAGGGGAATGCTTCTAGCTTTTGCCTATTCAGTATGATGTTGGCTGTGGGTTTGTCATAGATGATTTTTATTATTTTGAGGTATGTTACTTCAATGCCTAGTTTCTCAAGGGTTTTTATCATGAAAGGATTTTACCAAAAGATTTTTCTGCATCTATTGAGATTATCATATGGTTTTGTTTTTAATTGAGTTTATGTGGTTACTATACAAGGCAACCATCCCCAGCACACAGTCATTAGACTTTCCAAGGTCAATGTGAATGGAAAAATCTCAAAGGCAGCTAGAGAAAAGGGAAGTATCACCTATAAAAGGAACCCCACCAAAAGAAGTCACAATGGAATGGTGATCTGAAAGATGAATAGGCTTTTGCAACATTTGTGTTGCTGGAGGAGAGTTATGGAGAGGGAAGGTGCAGCTTAGTGAAGAAAGAATAAACTTATTGCTCTTGCGATTCTTAGCGATCTCATCAGCTGTTACAATGTGACTTATTTTTCTAGACTGTATTACTTGATTAATGATATCTAGAATCTTCAAACTCTGTTATACAAGTACATAAAAAGTAGAAGACAACTTTTAAAAAAATCAACAAATGATACACCATAATATTAAATTATTTAGGAGTTGTTCTATGTAACTAGAAACTTAGAAAATCAAAAGGTTTAAGAAAGAATTGAGGTCATTTATGAGGCATCGATTAAGCAGAAAATTTAGAGAAATAAAACACAGCTTAAATACACCACAAATGAAGTCAAGCCCACGTAATTATCTCCTCTTAAGGAAAGGACATATAACATCAGCTGTTACTTACTGGTTCCAAGTAGGTGCCAGACACATTAGTTCCTTTACATATATTGTCTCGGTCCTAAAGTTTTTACAAAAAAATCGTTACCATTTCATAGGTAAAGAACAAGGCTTGGGATAGTTAGTAGTTTGGCCAAAGTTATATGAGATGGTAAGGGAACAGCCAGGAACTGAACCCAGTTCTATTTTCAAACCTCTTCTGGCTGCACATACCATAAGGGTTCATGAAAATATGAAGAACACTGTTAATTAACTTTCAGTTTTCCTTTGGGGATAAATAATGCAAGTTCCAAGTATGCAGCCTTGATAATAGCACTTCATAATTTTTCACATCTCTCAAAATTAAGAATGAAAAATTTAACATAGTACTTTAATAAATATCTGAATGGGAAATGCTAAAGTATATGAGTTCAAAAATAATCATTCCTTTGTTATCAACAGCACTATGTTGTTCATTTATGTTCACCGCAAGAGTTCTATTTTTACTTCTCCTTTCCCTTTTTCTCAACCTCTTACAATTTTATTGCTTGACTTTTATTTTTTTTAATGTCACTGTTTCATTCTGAAAGAGCACTTGAATTTCCCCTTCTATGTGTACCCTAAATACGTAAATGACTTTCCACAGACTTACTTATTTTTCATCTCAGTTGATTTCTCTATAACATTTGCCACTCACCATTTTTATGTTGTTTGAATGATATACCCTCAGGCATTTGTAATTCTATCGTCTTACAGTTTTCCCACATTCTGAATCTTTTCCATACACTCCTTCTTCTTGACCCTATCATCTCTTTGATACCATTTCCCAAGATCCCCTTCCTAGCCCACATCTCATTTCCCCAAAATATCATTCCTGGACCACTTACATTCCCTCAACTACAATTAATACTCATACTTGAAACTCGTAAGTCTGCAATTCTGGTTCGGATCCCTCCGTAGAGCTCTAGGCACACATTCCCAATTGCCTTCTGGACATTTCTTCCTGGATATCTCATAACCTCCTCCAACCTTATCTCATCCAACCTTATTCTTACACCCAGCTACCCTCTGCAAATTTGCTAATCTCCTTGGGAGGCCGAGACGGGTGGATCACATAAGTTCAGGAGTTTGAGACCAGCCTCCCCAAAATGGCAAAATCCCGTCTCTACTAAAAATACAAAAATTAGCCAGGCGTGGTTACGGGCGCCTGTAATCCCAGCTATTTGGGAGGCTGAGGCAGAAGAATTGCTTGAACCCAGGAGGCAGAGGTTGCAGTGAACCAAGATTCATACCACTGTACTACAGCCTGGATGACAAAAGCGAAACTCCATCTAAAAAAAAAAATTGTTAATCTGCCTGTTTTCCCAGTAACTCAATCAGTAGTTGGATACTTGGGAAGTGCAACAAATTATTCATAGCGTACACGGCTAATTATCCACCAAGCCTTGTTGATACCTTTTCTTAAAAGTTCCTTGAAGTTATCTTCTATGTTTTCTATTTTAAAGAAGCTCATATTTAAACTGTATTTTTAAAAAAAAAAAAAAAAAGGAGGAGGAAAGAAATGAAACAAAGAGGCAAAAAAGGAAACAGAATGCTCACATTACTTTTATCCATTGTTTTCTCACATCAAAAGGAATCGCTGGTAGAAAATAATATTAATTTTAATTTAAAAAATATATACATAAATACACGTTAAATCCTCTGATAAAATCCTTTAGGGCACCAAACAGTGTTACCTCTATGATAATGAAATCTCTCCTCCTTGTTTAATCAGAGGTTAATTCCTTTTGAATGAATATGTCCTAAATACATGCTGAAATTTTTAAGTTTTTGCTCATTGCTATTCCAAATACTGTTTCCTATGTAGTTGGTTAGTCTCTGGAACTCAAATACAAGAAAGCTCAAACAAGAGAGCTCAAATAAGCTGTTATCAATTAAGCAAATTAAGTATTTGATCTGAAATTAATAGCTGACATTCTCATCAGTGGATCATCTTATAAGTGGAATATATAATAGAAACATTCAATTAGGCCTTTATGAGAAAATCTGGCTGGATTTCTCCAGATACTGGCTGGAAAGAAGAGAGTTTACCTCTTTCCTGGGTTTACGAAAATCACTGCAACTATTTCTGCCCCTTTTCTGCCTTCTGCAAATTTTCCCACCTGGCGTTGTTCCTCAGAGGTAGCTCAAACAATGCAGGCACCATAACAATATCCACTGTAAGTAGAATAAATCTGAAATACTCTCTATTTTTACTTCTTTCTTGTACAAAAAAAAATATTGATGAATAAGGCACTTATATTGCAATAAGAGTCTCAAGAAAAGTCCAGAAAGAATCAAGTCACTAACAACTCCAACTGTTAACATGATGATGGACAGACTTTGGGCTGAAATAGAGCTTTCAGCTTTATCAATTCATATATCTTCAACACATTTTCAGTAAACACTACTGACGATAAACGTGAAGGGGCTGTCAAAATAGTGAAAAACAGCAGTGTGCAGAGAAAAACCTAAAAACTGAACTCTTAATTTACTGAAGTAACCATGCAGTAAAAAGGATGATAGTGTCAGTATCCCTAACAAGGTGAGTGAGGGGAGGAAACAATTATTTCCTATTTGCCTCTTCAGAAACCAAAAATGTTAATAATAAGTACATCTGAGGTGCACCTAAGAATTGTGAATGAGTCAAATTCCAAAACTAACACAATTTGCCTCTGAGAAAGGTATACAAAGCCTTCCTCAAAAATCTAGGTAGGCTGGGTATTGTAGTTTATGCCTGCAATCTTAACACTTTGGGAGGCTGAGGCAGAAAGATCTCTTGAGTTTAGTTTGAGACCTGACTAAGAAACAAAACAAGAACCAGTCTCCACAAAAAGAGTAAAACAATTAGCCAGGTATGGTGGTATACAGCTACTCGGGAGGTTAGGGGGGAAAACACCTGAGCCCAGGAATTCAACGCTATAGTGAATTAAGATGGTGCCACTGTCCTTTAGCCTGGGCCACAGAGCAACACCATCTCTTCAAACCAACCAACCAATCCCCCAAAACCAGGTGGTTTCCAGGTTAGCAAGACTTGATTATAGCCCTTATATGTTTAAATATATCTAACGAAAGAAGATGTCAATCAAAAGGGGTCTGCCAAGGAGGCGGAGAAGAGTCAAAGAGGCACATATGGGCAGAGCCAGTGGGAGAGACAGCCTGGGTTAGTGGGTAATGGACTGTGTAATTTCCAGGACCACACTAAGACTACCTTACTGTGAAGCAGGTATGTTAGAGTCTCAGAGTCCTGTTTCACTAAATATGCCCTCCCTTCTGCCTCTACCTGATACCAGGTATTCCATGGAGATCTATGATTCTGACTGGGTTTTCCACATAGGTTTACAGTATGTTGGTCATATGGAGTTGAATAACTTGTTTTTTTTCCTCCTTGTAAGTGATCTGATAATGATGTGGCCTTCCATGTCTGTGTCTCAGTCTGTTTGGATGCTATAACACAGCACCATAAACTGAGTGGCTTATAAACAGAATATATTTATTTCTTACAATTCCAGGATAAAGGTGGCAGCAGATCTGGTGTCTGGTAAGGGCTTGTTTCTTGGTTCATTGATAGTGCCTTCTCACTGTTTCCTTACATGGTAGAAGGGATGAGTTAGCTTTCCGGGGTCTCTTTAACAAAGGACCCCAATATGAGTGCAGAGCCCTCACGACTTAATCACCTCACAAAGGCCCCACCTCCTAATATCATCATCTTGTGGGGGTTAAGATTTCAACATATGAATTTTGGGAAGCACAAACATTTAGACCCTAACAACCTGCCACCAAGAAGTGAACGGGATCAACATGGGGGCATGAGGATGGATGTCAGTCTTGCAGCTACTCTAGGGCCCACTGCAGACTGAGAAAGAGACATACTGGCTTTACATAGCAGACTTGGAAGCTCAGTTTTGGGTCTGTGTCTGAGAGATGGCTTGGCATTTCTGACAGCACTAACAAAATCAGATTTCTCAGTATGTAAGATTGAAGGTCACAAGTTTCCCACTGTAATTTTTAGTTTTTCCCTTAGAGAGCCCTCTCAATGAGCCCAAGAGGTAAAAAGAACCTGAATATTTCCATTTTAGAAACAGCAACCGGCTGCTCACCTAATCTGCTGCTGCTTCTTTCTGTGCACATAGCTCTACTGTGTTTTCTAAAGGCTCGTGTGATTAGATGGAGCCATAGGACCAAATTCTAGCCAATGGAATGTGAATGAAAGTGATACATGTCACCTGCAGGCCTGATCATAAAACCTGCCATGCATGAACCGCCATGCTATTTTTTCATCCTGCCGGCAATGTCAATGTACAGGGAAACCATGGAAGGTCAAAGTTGAAGTTAACTGGCTGGCAGAAGCCTGAAAAACTGTGTGAGCCTGAGACACCTCCAATCCAAATTATAATGGATTGTCACTCATGTGAAAACTAAACATCTACTGCTTTAGGCCATGGAAACACTGGGTTTCATCTGTTATAGCAATTGGTCAACCTCGCTATACACTGTAACAATGAAACAAAAAGATCATTTTGGTAGACATACACATTTTATTCTCAAGAAGAAAAGTTTCTCAAGGTAAGAATATGTTAGTCTCACATACTCGTATTCTGAAATTCATATTTTCTCTCATGTTCTTTTCTTCTCACCTCCCCTCCAGTTCACACTATCACTCTAATCCTTTGAACTGGCTCTTTTGACTGGTTTCCTCTCATTTTCTATTTTATTACTTTTGTCTTACTGTCTTTCACATGGGTGGCACATGGTTCAAGAAAAAAACTCAAAGGTCAATTTCATTTATAGTATAGTAATCATTACTATTATTGTTTCTCCCATCAGTCTCACTGGACTTCACTCTTTGGAAACCAGTAGGCAAGACTTGATAATTAACAGTACACCAATTTTCAAACTCAGTATTCCAACCTCGAATGAATGACAAGTCAGAAGTAAACACTATTGTTGGAAGGGTAATTGAGTTAAAATGCGTTAGTGTGTTCCCTACAGAAGAACAAAGAGCTCCTATTAACTTTCCTGTGGTCATTCGGGACTGGGAAGAAATAATGAGTGTGGGGGTAATAGGAACATTTTGCATTAGGAATCTGCAAGAAGGGCAAAGGCAAGCAGAAGGGAGAAGGCAGACAGCTCCAAAGTGGGAACATGAGCCAGGGGGCTAGGTCTTGGCTCTGCCATTGAATTCTGGATGATTCTGGGTATTTCACCGTACCCTCATCAGGCCTCAGGAGGAAATGAGAGTATTATTACATGATCTCTAGAGTTTTAACCAGCTGTAATGAAGGTACAAAATACACAAGATTCCTATAACTGAATGTTTAAAATGACTTACAATGAGCCCATGTTACAAGAACACAGTTTGAGAACTACAATGTGATAGGTATATTTCTCAGTGAAACTCAAGATCTTAGGAGATATAAAAAGCATCACGTTTACTAGAGAAATCTGGGAGAACTCCGTCATCGTAAGGGTAAGTTTAGGCTCTGTGTCTTCTCAACCTGCAGCTGCTAATTGGTGTATCTTTGCGACTACAAACTATGTGTGTGCTGCCAGCCAGCCTCCAGATTCTCATCCTAGCTAAGCATCAGAATCACCCATATCAGTTTTCAGTGGCCACTGGTAGAGAGCAGGTGTCCTTCAACCTCTTTGATTATTCCTCTGCTTTAAAAAATTAAGGGGACTAGCACCTCGATAGGTGTATATTTACTTATTTACAAATCACACGCATGTACTACTTGTACTAACCTATTTTGTATAGGAAATACATGCACGACAGAGTATTTAAATGAGAAAGAAATATATTAAGCTATATTTAAATTAATTTTCATGATAGTTTACTTACAGTGGTACTGTTTGCTCTTTCTGAGAACATTTTTTTAAACAGTAGTGATGTGATTCAATATGCTTCTGTACGAAGGTCAATTTTTGAGACTGATACTCTGGAAAATGCTACCTCACAAAAAGACATAGATCTGAATGAAAAAAAAAGAATGTTGGCTGCCCTTGCTAAAGTATGGTATTCATTTTGTAACCCATCGATGATGCCAAGGTTTTTGTTAAAATCTGGCCAATAAAATTCCTACATTCCTTAATGTTAATTAGCTCTTCTAAAAATCTAAGTGAAAGGTGTTGTATTTCTGTATTTAAAACAATTTCTAACTTGACTTATCTCTTAATCTGGAAGATTATTAACCATATGAGAAGTTATGATTCCATAACTTTTAAATGTTCTTTGAGAATTTTTAATAAGTGACACACTTAAATTATCTTTAAGAACATCACAAATAGATAAAACATTTCCAAATTATCCACACAATGAACTTCTTTGAAGAGGCTCTTACTTTCATTATTAAAATGTTACCATTACCTTGAAGAGATAAATTGTTTATGTTTTCAAAATATTTTGCATGGTACCATCATACTGACAGCTATTTGTCACCACTACAAAGGTAAGCAAACTTGAAGCACACTTTTTTTTTCCAAAAGAAATTATATTTGGCAATTCTTTAAAGTTCATTAGCCGGAGATATCTAGTGAATCCACAATAGGTGTTCATAGCTGCTGACATCTCTCAGGTATTATAAATATGCCTATCATTTAAGATAATGTAATCTTGGCTGGGTGCGGTGGCTCATGCCTGTAATCCCAGCACTTTGGGAGGCAGAGGCCGGTGGATCACGAGGTCAAGAGATCGAGACCATCCTGGTCAACATGGTGAAACCTCGTCTCTACTAAAAACACAAAAAATTAGCTGGGCATGGTGGCGCGTGCCTGTAATCCCAGCTACTCATACTCAGGAAGCTGAGGCAGGAGAACTGCCTGAACCCAGGAGGTGGAGGTTGCGGTAAGCCGAGATCATGCCATTGCACTCCAGCCTGGGTAACGAGAGCAGAACTCTATCTCAAAAAGAAAAGAAAACAAAAAAAGAAAGAAAAAAGAAAAGAAGAAAAAGATAATGTAATCCACTTAACTGGGGACATGAGGACAGCAATAAGACACAGGAATAAAATCAAATGGAGGAGTATGGGGGCACTTTCAATCTTTTTGTATGCTGAAGTCCCCTTTCCCTTAAGAGACCTCAGAGGTGATCTGTCAAGACTGGCTGACACACGTGGCTTGTGAAGGAACCACTGTTAATCTGCACATTAAATAGTAAATCTTAATAAGCTTTATTCCTTTTGGAAAAAAATGAATATAAACAGAAGTTTCATTATTTTCTTCTTGAACCCCTTTGGATTATCTTTGTATAGTCACTGTGCATGCACACACTCTACTTACTGGTTTAGAGTCTAGGCTTCTGGTTTTTTAGGTGTTTGGCTTTCAATCTGTGTAGTAACCTTGTTCCCAGTCTAGTATGTTTCATCAAGTGTTGTCTATGGCCACCAGTTTCAGAATAGAACAAATACAGAATTTTGGGTCCTATCACAGATCTATTTACATTAGAATGTCTGGGAATCTGTATTTTTAATAAGCTTCCTAAGGCACTGCTTTTGCATACCACCCTTTAAGATACAATGCATTATTACACTACAAGCTCTGTAAAGAACAGATTATATTTCCCTAATTCATCACATAACCAGTACCCAGGACAAAGGAGGCAATAAACACTTGCTGAACTGAATTGCAATGAATAGCAAATTCTCCTCTGGAAGAGAAATTTGAGGGTTTAGTTGGGGGTAATTAGTCACTATTCATGCCATCCATTCATTCATTATTGTAGGTACCCTGGAAATATCAGGGAATTAAACAGACAAAAAACATTGTCTTCATGGAGTTGATACAATGTCAGGAAAGACAGATAACAGAAAACAACGTAGCAAATCAGTAAACTACCTACTATAGAGATGGGGGCAGGGAGGTCTGCAGGGTGATTAGGATAAACTTTATGAGAAGCCTGGATCTGAAGATTTAAAGGAGGATGAGCAATCCACCAAGTGGATAGTCCTTTTGATAAGGACAGGAGGCTGGGAAATTCTGGGCAGAAGAAGGTAGGTCCCTGGTGAGGGCCCCATCCTCAAGTCTGGAACTGTGGGCCAAAGTGAGAACTTCTATCCCTGTTTTCTCACTCAAATTTTGCCCTTTCCAAAACCACCCATGGCCCCACACTGAACCCCCCCAATCCTGTACCCATAAAAACCCTGTACCCGGGCCAGGTGCGGTGGCTCACACCTGTACTCCCAGCACTTTGGGAGGCCGAGGCGGGTGGATCACGAGGTCAAGAGATCGAGACCATCCTGGTCAACATGGTGAAACCCCGTCTCTACTAAAAATACAAAAAATTAGCTGGGCATGGTGGCGCATGCCTGTAATCCCAGCTACTCAGGAGGCTGAGACAGGAGAATTGCCTGAACCCAGGAGGCGGAGGTTGCGGTGAGCCGAGATCGCGCCATTGCACTCCAGCCTGGGTAACAAGAGCGAAACTCCGTCTCAAAAAAAAAAAAAAAAAACCAAAAAACTCTGTACCCATAAAAACCCCAGGCTCTGCCAGCAGAGAAGGGAGAGGAAGAGGAGAGGAGAAGCAGCTGGACATCAGAGATTATGGTTTGATGTCAGAGAGAAGCAGCTTGACTTCAGAGGGATGGCTTGACGGTGTGGCTTTAGACAGCCAGACTCCAGGGGAAGATCATCTTCCTGTTCCATCCCCTTCCCACTGACAGCCACTTTCATCAGCAATAAAATCCTCTGTATTCACCACCCTTCGATTCAGTCATGTGACCTAATTTTTCCAGATGCCAAACAAGAGCTCAGATCCACAAATGTGGATGCAAAGGCTTTCACACTGACCTGCCACTGAGATGTTAACGCTTAAGCTGTCCACAGACAGCAAAGCTAAAAGAGCATTGACTATAACACTCCTTCTGGGGCATCAGGGTAGGGGGTACTCCCTGCTAGATTTTGTGGTGGGGCGCGCATGGAATTTTGCTCCTGCTGGTGCCCAAAAGCACTCACCCCAGCTCCTGGACGTGCTCACCTGAGTGTTCCCTCTCGCAAGGGATTGAGAGCAATGTTTTCAAGTGACTGGATTTTGCCCCTGCCGGTGTCAAAGCAGCCAGCTAGCTCCAGTGATGGTATTCCAGTTCCCACCCATGAAAGGGTCAGGGAAAATTTCCAGCTTCATTCTCACTTGCCACAAATCCTATTCATGTATCTCTACATGCTTCAACCAAGACTTCTGAAAGATGATTCCTGGATGCTACTGGTACATAGTAGGAGCTTAGTACATTTTGGCTAAATGAATAAAAATTGTGTTTTGGAGAAAGACACAATGTAGGGGAATGAAACTACAATGTTCCTCTTCAAAACCAGAAAAAACAACCAAGTAAAGATCTTTTTCAAATCATATTCAGACCTTGGAAAAATGGGTCACTATCAGTATCTGAGGACCATACTCATGAATCAAATGTTAAGAGAAAAATCTCCTTCATAGTGCCATACTGGCCTCTGTCTGGAGGAGCTTGGAGGCCTACCCATGCGTACACAGTGGTCACTCCATGTTCATGTGAATGGTCTAGTCGCTACTGAGGTATACAGAAAATATTAAAGTGTGGAAAACTAACTTACATTTCTGAATATGGTAATTATATGCATGCTTGAACTGGATGAAATATACTTTAAAATTCTCCATGATAAAATGTTCTGGTTTTTGGGGGAGAGGGGACAGATATAATGTCAAAGTAAGTATTTAAATAAAGTAACTGATCACTATACAGTTTACTACTTGAATGTATTGGCATTTCTTCCTATAAAATCAACATACTTAACATTTTAAATTAGCAATAATATATTTGCTGAGCTAATATATTTAAGAGGCAAATAAAATATTTATGTGGCCATAACTACTATGCTAAAAATAATGATTTTTTTTTCTGTTCTTTCAGTTTTAAGTTTATAATATACTTATGATTTGTAATTTTCAATTTTTTTAAATCATAAGTTTAAGATGACACAGAAACACTAAGAGGTCCCTTTCTGAACAAACTATTTCATATATAATAAGAAAAATAAGTGATCATCTAGGTAGTCACAGCACTTAGAGCTGGAAATGACTTTTAGAGATTATAGGCTAATTAAGGCCTTATCAGCCACCCATCACCCTTTAAAAAACAATTAATGAACCTGAATTTAAAGTAGCAAAAGGTTAAATGATTTCCCTGGGGGTAAAACAGCAAGTCAGTGGTAAAGGAGGGCAGCCACTTGATTCCTTGACCTCAGGGACATATCACAATCATTTTGCTGTAATGCATTTTAATACTTTTCCAATTGGGGTTTCATAGAGACTTTCTTAACACACATGCATAGGAGTGATAGCTCTAAAGCCTTAAGTAGTCTATTTAAAATAAATATCTCTCCCTAATAACCTAGATTTTCCTTACTTGTAAGATATCAAATAAAAAGGAAGAGATTGGTTTGCATGTTTTTCTTTGCTTACTATTAATGAGAACAAAATTACCCATGGATTTTAGTCTCTTCTTTAGCTACTTGAGGAAAAATAAATCACCATTCTAATTAGTTGTGTGTCATTAAAGGAACCTTCTCTTCTAAAACATGCCGAGCAATCATTTCCAGAAAGTTTCACTGCTCTTTTAAGCTGCCCCAAATAAAAAACCTAAACTTCTCCACACTGACTTTAAAAATCTAAACAAAGACATGCTTATTTTCAGCAAGTACCGTTGCCATGAACAACTACTGCAGACAACAAATCTAAATAAAATCACTGGATGAGACCCTTTTCACACTGACTTTTCACTAACAAAATATTTATGTTAAATAGTAACATGAAATATTATATAAATTAATGTCCAATAAAATTTTATTAAATAAAGACTCCTTACACATTTCATGGACTTGTAATAATTAGTGCTTGCAAATACACAAAGTATTGAGGGTGATACAGTCATGCTTGGGTCTCTGAGGGGGTCACCGAGACTCTGGATAAAGAACGTCCAGGCCCTGCCTTGTTGCATACTTCGGCAACTTCTAGGAACTCTGCTTCCTGTTTTCTCAAGCTGGAATAACATATCCCTGAAAATCTTCAAAGCCCAGTTGGAATGCCTCTTTCCTCTAAGAACCTTTCTGACTATTTAAGTCTGAATTGGTTACTCTTTCTGCAGTGGGGTCTGTTGAACTGAACTGAATATTGCTAAAATAGAAACAAAAGAATCCATTTAGATTATGTGAACCAGTTTGCTCATTCTATGGTTCAAGAAATGAAGTGACTTGTCCAATAAATACAGTAGGGTGAACGTCTCTCACACAGCAGACACTGGGTTAGTACTGTTGGAGATCTAGTACCTGACGCAGTGGAGCTCTCAGTTTAATAGATGAGAAAATTGAATGGTCTGGTTCCCTCTGGTTCAACTAAACAAGGAACATGATGCTGCCATAAATGAAAGCAAAACTGAGACTGGTGTATACAGAAGGCAGTTAAGATTATTTCTTAAAAGATCAAAGTAAAAGAATTCAGAGTGGTGGCCAGTCTTCTTGGGTTAAACAGTAACATACTGGCCTGACCATGTGACAGCCTAGAGGCGTAATCAGTGAGTGTGCTTACCAAGGGAGAAATTCATTTAAGACTACTTGGAACTTCTGGCTAAGAGCAAAAGTAGTTTATAAGAGAATGTCTCAATCATTGGCAAGAATCACCAGTAATTGTTCTGAAATTTCAAAATGTGATCTTAAAAATGAGTTTACTTTTTATCCGTCAGGTAGGATTGCATAGGAAGAACAAACTAACAGCAAGCCCTCCCTAGCTCATCAACCACTCTCAAGCAGGTTCCCCTGGTCCTGGCTCCAGTCATACTGGTCTTTCACTTCCACCAACATGCTAAGCTGTTTTCCACTTTGGAGCTTTTGCATTTGCGATTCCCTTTCCTGGAGATTCTTCTCTCTGTTCTTTGCATGGCTGGTTCCTTTTCCTCCATTAGCTGCCACCTGAAATGGCACCTCCTCAGAAGGGCTTTTTGACCAACCTACCTAAATTAAGTCTTCTCTCAGTCCAGATTCTACCCCTACTTATTATTACACACACACACTCCCTCTCATATATATATGTGTGTATATATATATGTGTGTGTGTATATACGTGTGTGTGTGTGTATTATATTTGAGACAGAGTCTTGCTCTGTCACCCAGGCTGGAGTGCAATGGTACAATCCTGGCTCACTGCAACCTCCGCCTCCCCAGTTCAAGCGATTCTCCTGCCTCAGCCTCCCAAATAGATAGGATTACAGGCCGTTGCAACTACATCTGGCTAATTTTTGTATTTTTAGTAGGAATGAGGTTTCACCATGTTGGCCAGGCTGGTCTAGAATCCCTGACCTCAAGTGATCTGCCTGCCTCAGCCTCCCAAGTAGCTGGGATAACAGGCCCCTGCCACTATGCCTGGCTAATATTTATATTTTTAGTAGAGATGGGGTTTTGCCCTGTTGGCCAGGCTGGTCTCGAACTCCTGATCACAAGTGATCCACCCACCTTAGCCTCCCAAAGTGAAGGGATTACAGGTGTGAGCCACCATGCCTGGCTATATTATTACCTTATTTGCACTCCTTATAACACATCATGATCTGTAAGTACTTTCTTGCTTATTTGTTTATTATGGTAAGAGCCATATACATATTTTTTATTTACCATTATATTACCATGATTTAACCAGTACCTCGTACAAAGAAGATACATAATAAAGACTGGTTAAATTAATGAATTTGAAATACTATAAAACAAATTCAAAATTATTTAAGGTCCACAGGAAGACCTTAATATATTTTGAGAAACATATGACTACATATTATGAAATGTCTGAAAGCAATAAATATTAAATTTCAAATACTAGTTTAATAAATATTTTCATATTATTCCTTACAAATCTTTGTTTTAGAGCCAGCATTTACTCAGGAGTAAAACTTAACTTTTTAAGACATGCTAATCTATGTTAAAAAGTCTTTATTTCTGATTGGAAGTGAAAACACGTAATTAGTCACTAAATACCCAATATCAACTACAATAAACATGCAACTGGTTGTGATCTAGTGATAGAAAAGAAAAAGGAAATATTAGTCATACAGCTCAGAAGCAAAGAAAAAACAGCTTTTGTTATGTCACAAACAGAATAAACACAAAAATGAATAATTCAAAGAATGGCAGTTTTCTAAGAAATGCTCCAGTTTTGGGCGTAAAAAAAAAGATGAAAATAGGAGTAATAGAAACAATCTTGCTGTAACATAACATCATCACAATAAAATGGATTAGTAACATACTAGAAAATCCGAATAGACCCTCTGCTGGAAGCATTATGAAAAGCAAATAAGTGGATATACTGCATCAACTTGAAAGAGTCAGTTTTTAGAGTCTTTATTGCTCAGAAAGGAAAAGATTACAAGGTTAAGGAAAGGAACATTTTCTAAAATCGTCACCTGATGGGCAGCAGGCTTGAATCCATCCACTACTTTTCAATTTTGATATGACATTTGACCAAAGTTATTTATTTGATATTGAAAAAATGTTGCATATATAGTAAGATTTTTTGGAATTAAATGAGTAAAAATTTAAGGACCTATGTAAAATTTGGTATTTGAAACTCACACTTTTTATAATTTAAAAAGACAAAATTTAATATAGCCCTGAACAAGAACCAAATCAGAAATGGCCCAGCATTGTACATTGTACATATTTTTATAATGTGTTTCTGTGTACAAGAACTACTATGAAATTAAACTGTCTTATTTCTAGAAATTTTCTTCCATTAACAATAACAGTCAATGCTAAAAGGACTGCTTGCAAACTTACTAGAAATATATTTTCCCAAATATTCTAGTCTTCAAAACAAATGGTAGCTGTCAAATTCTTACTGCGTAATCTAAAATGGTAATCCATGTACTGTATTTCATTTGTAATAAGTCTTTGTGATAAGGTTAACACTTCAACACACGACATAAATGAGAGAGCACCAAAAAATGAAAATTACTTTGCTTATGTTTCTGTATTAGAATTTTATTTGCTAAAGGGTAAAAACAGATTTGCGAAATTCACAGTTAACTTAAAACAATAGTTTTAAACCTTTTTTCCTAGCCCTTACTGCCTTTAGGAAGGAAAGAACATCTGGTTATTTAAGGAACACAATATGTTCACATTTTCTATGACTTTTGTTTCTAATTGGGTTTTAAAATTTTTTTGAATGTGAACAACTAGCTAGAACAATGTTTTTTAATCACTTCATATTTTTCAGACTGTCCTCCTTCTCTCCCTCTAACTTCATTTGGTGGATTGTTTTTGGAAATCTGCTTAGTAGTTCTAATATGATAAAAACAAAAAAATGAGAATCAGGGTTGTGGTCTGAAGCGCTAAGTATAGAAGCTGTATTTACCATGTGCAGAGTACAGGATGCTAAAAACAGATATTTGATATCCAATCTTCATAAGGTATACATTTTTTAAAATTTCAACTAGTTCCTGGGCCACTTACACATATAGCAGTTTCATTTATTACAGATGAAGAATTTGTTTGAGAAATATGTAAGCAGAATTCCACTATTTTCAAAACTAATAAAGCCACAGCTTCTGCATGGAAAGGTGGTCTGAAGACAGGGGTCAATTGCTGATCTGCCACTAAAAAGCTGTGTGACCTTGAATAAGTCTCTAAGCGTCATCTTTATTCTGACTTTTTTACCTATGAAAGAAGAAAGTTGGATAAGGCTTTCTATATTCTTTGTAGTTCTAAAACTCTGACAGCCTAAGTCAAGTAAATTAAATGATTCTTTGCTATGTCTTCTGTATTTCATAATATATGAAGTTTGTAATAGGATTTTAAATAATTCTGATATGTAACAAATTAAGAACTAGATGCTCTTTAAGTTAAAGTTGTTTAATTAAGTCACTATCTTGATAAAAATGGCAGCTGAAAAATATACCATTGACTATGCTTTTGTGGAAATGTGAACATGGGTTCCAGAAATACGCTAGATGAGTGACATCCAACTATATTAGAGTCAGTGTGGTAAACTGGAATGAGGCATAGCGTTTGAATCAGAAATCAACTCTATCATCACTTTCTTTATACCAAGATATGCAGGACACAAAGCTGAGTGCTAATAAATGAGCAGGATCCAGTCCTAAAACTGACAAAACACACATCCATACAGATAAAATACAAGGTACCATGGGGACTCAAAGGGGAGGGCATGTCCTATCTGAACCTGAAAACTTTTTCATGAGGAACGTAGAACACACGCCAGAAATCTGAGGAGGGAATGAATAGATAGAACAGTCATGATGCCACTCTAGCTAGCTTGGAAGCTTACAAGCGTTTTGAACTTGGGAAAGCCACGTAAACATAACCTTTCCCTACTGAAAAGAGTGAGGAAAGATAACCTACTCTACCTACCTTATAGAGTTGTTGGTTAATGTCAGAGTGGTTGGAAAACAATGAAGGAACATCATCCTATTATTACAGTTTTTAGGCCTACTTTCTTCAGTCTATTCAAATAAAAAAATCTTTCCACAGTAAAATCTATCTTTGATATAAAACAATTAGAACCTGATGTCTCAAGCTATACTTGCAAAATGTATTCTCAACTGAGCAATTTAGGGATGATGGTAGGACAAACTGCTTTTCTGAAGGTTGACAATGAGCCTACTAAGGCTCGGAGTTTATTATTTTTATTTTATTGAATATGTTAGCAGCATTCAACACTACTGTCATATGAAACTAGGATATGGGAAAGTGTGCTTTCATGTTTCAAATCTCTTTCTACTAGTTAATTTCATTGAGAATTGTGTGTTTATATACTTACTCTGACCTATGAGACTCAGGAATGATTAAAGTATTTTTAGTGTTTCACTGTTGCTATCAATAGAAAACATTTAAAGCACTACGATGTCTGAAGTTCTAGTGGCTATAGGCAGGGGTACCAGTACTATCTTTCCCTCTGTTTTCCCCCTTAGCATAAATGGCTTCTTTTATGACTTTATAACTGACATGAACAACACTGAAAACTCTGTCCACTTGTGGATTTCTATAACATAAATAAACTTGCTATTTTTCTCACTTCACTTTTGCAGCACTGGATTGGACCTTGTTAGTTCACTGTAATAGTGGCAGGAAGCAGAAGAATCCTAGGTAGACAGGATTCTTCAAGTCAAAATCAGTTTAAAGCCTAGCTACAAGTCCCAGGGTAAATCCATGGACCGGTTTGAGAACATGTCTTCCTGTTTGGCATACTTTTCTCTGATTGATCCCCACCCTTTACCTATTTTACATACACCTATCCTTTCCTAATTGGTTTTTTTACACTGTTGTGCCCACCTTTGATTGGTACCTTTTACCCCTTTCTTTTTTTTTTTTTTGCATACTCACAAACCAATCAGCAAGCATTCACCATTCTGAGCCCATAAAAGCCTCAGACCCACCCACAAAGAGAAAAACCACCCAACTTTGGGCAGGGGAACACCCTTGCATCCCCTCTCCACTGAGAGCTGTTTCATCACTCAATAAAATTTTTCTCTGCCCTCCCCACCCTTCAATTGTCAGCATGATCTTGTTCTTGGATGCAGGACCAGAACTAGGGATCCACTGAATGTGCGTACACCAAATGCTTAACAACTGTGGTCCTCTGCCCTCCGCTGGCAGAGGGCAGCCACCCCATGTGAAGGGAAGCAGTATCAAGGCTGAATTAGCCCTGGAGCCATGGGTCAGAGTGAGGGAAAGGGCTGACAGAGTTGTTAACATGCCACTGTCCACTGGGCCATGGACAGTGGGACTAAAAAAACTAATCAGCATGCTGTAACATCCCCTTTGGGGTTTCAGGCTTGTAGGCACCCCTGCCTGGGCACCACTGTGTTCCCCTCCCCTGCCAGAGTCTACCATGGCAGTGGCTTGTGACACACCTGGTCCAGCTGAAAGCCCTGCATGGAGCCCATGTCTGTGCTGGCACTCAGAATGGCTGGCTGGACCCTGCATTCACTTGCTCATGTACCCCCTCCCATGGGCAGCTGAGCACAAAGTCACAGCTGCCACAGGACCTGGGCTGGTGTACAAGCCAGGCATGGCCCAGTGGGCCAAGTAGATGGGGCACCTCTTGCAGCAGGCCCCAGGGCTGAGGCTCTGGGCAGGAATGTCACCAGCTGTGGAGGTCCTCAGCTGGCAGAATAACAGAGAGATCCTGTGTTAATTAGAAGTCAGGTCTTCACCATCCTGGCCAACATGGTAAAACCTTACCTCTACTAAAAAAAACAAAAATTAGCTGGGTGTGGTGGTGGGTGCCTGTAGTCCCAGATAATCAGGAGGCTGAGATAGGAGAATCACTTGAACCCAGAAGGTGGAGGTTGCAGTGAGCTGAGATTGTGCCACTCCACTCCAGCCTGGGCAACAGAGTGAGACGCTGTCTCAAAAAAAAAAAAAGAAAGAAAGAAAGTTCTTCAAAGATAAAGGATGTTTTGCTTAAGCAGATCATCAGAGACAATTTAATTCAACTTCCAAATATTACAAAAGAGAAGCCCAATGGTCAGCAAGCATGGTTTTTCCAAAATAATGAAGATGTTGGAAGTAGAACCGAAGTTTAACCCAAGGTCCCAATTCCTAATTCAGGTTCCTTGTAGAACACTACACTGCCACAGACCCATATTAACACATGTGTCAAGTGACTTTAGTTATTACTTAAAATCTGTAAAATGATATCAATGGGTCAGCCATATACACACTTAACTATGTCTACCACTTTGCTGGGTTAGCCATCTGAAGGCCCCTTAAGGGCTGCACAGCTTTTTGTACTTTTCCTATAGATATCATCATTCCATGAACTTGTTCTACTGAGCCTTTTAAACTTGAGTCCCTCATCATGCCTAATTTTTTATGTCTCAGGAATACCAGTTTAAGGTAACTGTATTAATCATGTTTTTGCTTGGAAAGACTCTGAATATAAAGGGGGTGGATTCCCTTTTTTTAGATACACTATTATTTTTTTCTCTTAAACCTTAAAGAATCTGTATTTTAATACCTGTAGAATTTGCTTCAATATACATGCATGACATATTGAGATTGCAAGTACTTCATCAAAACCATACTAACATGAAAGGGCATTTAGGTTCCACTAATGAACACTAATGAACTTACAATAAAGAATTCTGAAGCTGAATGAGTGAGTGATTCACAGATATATCAACCACATCTAGCTAGGGAAAAATTACCCAGATCGATAAGTTTTGATAACATATTCATTTCTTCCTTCAATTAAAACGAACAAATCATGCAAGCAGAAAATTCACATTGCTATTTTAGCAATGTTTTCCACTCTCTATCATTCTAAAAATTCCTAATGCTAAGCTGATGGAATTTGCCTAAGTTTAAAGATCAAAACTCATACCTCATTGACCGGCAACCTCATTCTTTAGTCTTATTTTACAGATATTTTGTCATCTTGTGGGTTTTTGGGGGGGGGTAGGGAGTATATAGTCAGTAACTTACAAATACATATGTACATAAAATATAAATATGGAACTTTCAATTTTCATAGTCAGATTCATAAGCCTTACCAGAAAAAAGTATGCTTCCTTATGCATCAGAGAAATAATGGATTATATTTCTGATGCTTAATGAAACTGCTTTGTGTAAGAGAAATGATATGAAAGTTCATAACTTTACAGAACAGATATAGGTATAAGGAAGTAAATTCTTTTAAGTCAATCAGAGAATAAAGGATATACTAAAAGGTTGAAGTCAACAACCAAGGAAAGGACAGAAATCCTTTGAATCTAAATTTACATTAAACTTGGAGGCCCAAGTTGATCAGACAGAGCTTTGGCAATGGAACCCACAGACAGACTGACTGACTCAGAGACAGTTCGACAACTGCCAACATGACTGTTGGGAGGGTTGCCAAAGAGCCAAAGGCTGGGATTACCATCCAATGCCTGGCATTCTGATATTCGTGTTTGAAGCTTTCTCTCTTATACTTCTTCCAATATTTTTGTTTGGCTCAAAAGTAGCAAGGATTCACAGATTTTTTTAGATCATTAAATGTTCTTATTTTCAAGAAATATAACATTAGTTGTAAAAGAGCACACTTTTTCTCTGAAGTGTAAAGAAAATTTTGGTGAATCGTTTTACGCTCAAATAGAGAAATCAGTGTTAAAGTCTGTTTGAATCTTTATTTTATTAGATTATGCTTAACCCCCCAAATAAGAAATATTAATACAAATCATAATGTCAAATAATTTAGTGTTTCATTGTATCTGCTCTTACAGAACTGGTCTTTTGTATAAATCTACTTTCTTGATCTTCATATGGCCCCCAAGGTTCTTCTTGGACAAATCAACCCCTGTGTGGGGTACCAATGATAATACAGTTTGGCTATAAGGAGAGGCAGTTCCTCAGTGATTTCCTTAACTTGTGAGGAAGGCAAAAGGGAAGAAGAACCTTCTGTGGGAAAAGGACATTAGCTCCAGTTTCTCATGGCAATGTCCATTTAATTTGCCTGCTGAGTTGCTGGCCAATGAGTGTTTTGGGCTACAACTTTAGGCAAATACTATCATTAGGCAATTTATCTGCCATTAGGCAAATTCCACATTCTGAATTCTTGGACTCTCACAGAGAAGCCTATTTTTCACCCAACTTAAAATTATGCATATCCTACTGGGGAAGCTTACCTTTGGGTCTCTAAGGAACAGAGCCTTAAGAATCAGTGAGTGTACATCCCCGATGAGTGGGTAATGCATCAGAAGGCCGAGACAGGTCTGGTAGTTACTAGAGATCACTAAATAAGAGGAAAAAAATAATTCAGAAGCAATACTATTTAAGATATTCTGAATTGCAGAGAACATAAAAACTAACAACTTAGAGTCAATGAAAGGAAACCAATAACTCAACTAATTTGATAAAACGAAGTAGTAAGAAGGGATCTTTACTAAATTGCCTTTGAAGAAACACATTATATTGTTAACTGCAATCTAACATATTAGCATTTATCCTCAGGGGGTTTTGGAAAGAAGAATTTCACATACAGATACGTGTACATCTGCAACATAAATTCTCAGAACCACGCATATTTACTGCTATTTATATGGCTGTGTTTAAATGTCTCCTGTTTTGCTACTTAGAAATTAGCAATAAAAACCATATGAATGGAAAAGAATCAGTTTAACATTTTCATTAAATAATATTTGCCTTGATTATTATGTTATAACTTGTTACATTTTTTTCTTTTGTATAGGTAAATATTATATAACTCAACATTAAAGAAAGAAGAATTTCTTCTAATTATTTGTTTTTCTAAAGGTAACAAGAGATATAGGGAGAGAATATCTACGCAGCATTTCTTGGAGGAAAAGTGTCAAAATTGTCATAGATAAGTCTAAATGTGTTCCGTAGCCTGTCATTTAATGTTTTTTCAAATCAACCTAATTATGGGTGTAATTATTAAACACATCTTTTCAGGCAAGTCTATATAAACTACTTTACTTCTTGGCAATCTTATCTGCCACCGCTGTCACAGGCAGGCCCATTAACAATGCCTGTTTTGTGAACCACACTGACGGCCTCCACAGCACTGATAGAAGAAACTTTACAGTTGTAACTTCTGTGGCTGCAACTGAAGCCTTTTCATTAGTCAGTTACTTGAAAAATGTTCCATAAGAAAACAACTGTGATTCAATAGAAACAACACAAATCAAAAACTAAGCAATTATTCACAATTATAAATATCTTTGTTTTTCAGATTATTTTTTCTTCTGCTGTTGGAATATCATTTCTTGCTATAACTTCCTACTTCTCCCCCTCCTATGAGCACTATGGGGAAAGGAGACAGGACTGGGCAAAATGAATAATTATAATCTATGTAAGGAACCACTTTATCATCTTCATTTCCATTGCTGATATGACAGCTTGTAATTTCATACATCTGCTTTCATTTGTAAAGCACTCACTTATCCTACCCTTTCTATATCTGTTCAGACTCTTATTTGTTCATTTTTTTGTATTTACCTTCAGTTACCTGCTATCCTTTTTTCTCTAGAAATTCAAAAGCTAAGATTCTGCGAACAGTATAATGTTTTTATGTACAATTTTCTTTGAGATCTAGCAAGTAATTAAGACTTAATCAATTCACCCTATAACTCAAAAAGTAGTTATATATTAGTAATTGACCAACAAAGAATTCTTACACATTTTGTAAAGAGGTAGGAACATTTTGAGGAAAAGTTTCTGATCTCATGACTCAGAGATGTAGGTTTGAATCCTGGGGCTTTATTTGAACCTTTCACCAAGTTGCCTAAAAATTAAATGATATAATCTATGAGACTGATTTATAGCAGCTGTTTAAAACCAGTTCGGGTAACCTCTGTGAGCTTAAGTTTAGTTGCTTGGAAAACACCTTTTTGATTGAAAACATTTATTTGACTGCTTCATTCAATCCAATAATTATTTGCTGAATTACCTCATTCACGACAGGCCCTATGGTAAGGGAGGATGTAGAGATAAACAAAACAGAGTCCTTACTGTGGAGAAAATTACAGTACCGAAGGGCAGATGTGTAATACCAAGAAGCTATTACTACTACTACAACTAAGATAACAGTGAATTATTACAAGTTTTTTGAGCCAGGCCACATGCTAAGAACTTTACCTATGTTACCTCATTTAATTTCTATGACATTCTTATGAAAATAACAAAATTATTTTATTTGTTTTACAGAAGCAAAAACTGATACTTGGAGAAGTTAAGTCACTTGTACAAGTTACCAGGGACTCCCTAGAGGGGGCAAGATTGGAAACCCAAGAGTCCAGCTGCAGAGTCTGTACTCTAATACAAGACATTTGTTTTGAAAGGCTACTGTTTTGAAAATCAAGAGACACAATGGATGCATACTGCAAACTAGTAAAGTATTACTAGTGAAGTAGTTTAAAGTATACTAGAAGATCAGCATAACCTAATATCCAGAACAGTTTGATTGATTGATTAATCATGTATTTATTTACTATTTTTTTTTAAGAGACAGGGTCTTGCTCTGTGATCTAGGCTACAGTGCAGTGGCATGATCACATCTCACTGCACTATCTAACTCCTGGGCTCATGCAATCCTCCTGCCACAGCCTCTGGAGGAGCTAGGATGGACTACAGAAGCACACCACCATGCCTGTCAAATCTGTAAGTTTTTTGAATAGACAAGCTCTTGCTATGTTGCCAGGCTTGTCTTGAACTCCGTAGAATAGTCTGATTTAGATATAAATATACAGATAGACAGAGACAAGAGCAATAATCCTGTTATTATAACTTGTTAAAACTTTTGATGCTATAAAATATATAAGGGAAGCCAAATAATGTACTAATATTCTACTTGCAGAACAAATGAAGAAGGTAACACTTTCATCTTTCTATCCATCCATCCAATCACTGCATGCAATGAACATTTCCTGAGCATCTACTGAATGCCAGATATCCAGAGACTATGCTAGGCACTGGCACTAGGAACATAAGAGCAAATAAGTTCACTGCTTTCAGGCAATGGTATCTCTAATTTGCTAATGAAAATCTGCACTTTTAGAAATACCCTTAATTTGAAATTACATATAGTAAGTAATAAGACTCCTTTTGAATAACTATAGCCAATTTAAAGTAGGTAGAAGATAATTATACAAGCTTGTTTAAAAGCAAACTAGCAAGGATCTGACACAACAAGAATTTAGTTTTGAACTTTACAGTAAGCTTTTATTGAACATGAAAAACTAAACTAATTTGTAATACTGTTCTTTCTCCAATATTTATTCTATCAGAGCAGGGTAGTGACATGAAGGAGAAAGTGAGAGATTAAGAAAAATTACTGAGTTTTAGTATCTACCTACATTTGAAATGAAGTATGTTTATGCTTTAAAAACAAAATACTAAAGCCACATTCTAAAGAGTTGATTTAGGGAAGGTAAAGCAAAGGTAAGTAGTACCTAAGAAAAGATAATGGATTTGGAATGAGAACTAGATTAGATCATTGGCCTAGTCATTATAATATGGTGAATTTAGGCAAGCTGCCCAACTTCACTGAAACTTTATTTATCCATTTATAAAATAAAGACTACTGCTTACTCTATCTACAGGGTTTCTGTGAGTGGCCCAGGTGCTAGGTGGTACATTTCCCTATCTTGCTCAATTCATCCTTGATGAAAAGTATTACTTCCACATGAGGCAGAGCTGACTTCTCTGTCTGAACCTTTATGTGCCCCACAACTATTCTGGAATGGTCTGAAGAGATGGTTTAGTTTCTCCAGCAGGTACAAACAAACAAACCAAAAAATGAAATCAGTAATGATATGCAGAAAAAGTAATTGTTTTGAAAGTTTAAAGCAATGTGGATCAATAACTTACACATAACTCAAAACCAACCACACTTACAGTTGTAATATTTGTAAATACATGTAACACTATTTTCAAATTATTTAAGTTCATATTGAGACATACTTTCATTCTCAACATAATAGAACAGACTGAAACTACCACAAAACATGAAATTATATATAGACTTCCTTTAATTTCTCACCTGACTCCTCCAAAGTAGCTATCACTTTGTCAAGTACCTATAATATGCCTGAAAACGAGTCATATTATTTTATAAAGATCTCATGAGTCCTCCTAATTCCCCCTAAGGAAAGCATTATCATTGACTATTATCGATGAGGTAGTGCAGAGTAGGTAACATCACAGCCAAGGCCACAGAGCTCCTGAATGGCAAAGACAGGGCTGAACCTGGGTCTGTGTAGACTGAAAGCCTCACTCTTCACCACTATGTCTTATACTTTCTTATATTCTTAGCAAGTGCATGACAGGGGTATCTGCATAAACTGAAAAAAGTCCTTCATGTAAAATGCCAAGAATATAGAATATTTAGAAATAGGCATAAATTCTTATATTTAGCTATGAAATGGCCTATAAAAACAAATAATCATATATTAAATATAAAATAAACCTGGCAAAGACACAACCAAAAAAGAAAATTTCAGGCCAACAGCCCTGATAAACATCGATGTGAAAATCTTCAATAAAATACTGGCTAACCGAATCCAAAAGCACATCAAGATGCTTATCCATCATGATCAAGTCAGCTTCATCCCTGGGATGTAAGGCTGATTCAACATATACAAATCAATAAATGTAATCCATCACATAAACAGAATCAAAGACAAAAACCACACAATTATCTCAACAGATGCAGAGAAGACCTTCGACAAAATTCAACAATGCTTCATGCTAAAAACTCTCAATAAACTAGGTATTAATGGAACTTATCTCAAAATAATAAGAGCTATTTATGACAAACCCACAGCCAATATCATACTGAATGGGCAAAGACTGGAAGCATTCCCTTTGAAAACTGGCACAAGACAAGGATGCCCTCTCTCACCATTCCTATTCAACATAGTATTGGAAGTTCTGGCCAGGGCAATCAAGATAGAAAAAGAAATAAAGCGTATTCCAATAGATAAAGAGGAAGTAAAATTGTCTCTATTTGCAGATGACATTATTGTATATTCAGAAGACCCCATCGTCTCAGCCCAAAATCTCCTTAAGCTGATAAGCAACTTCAGCAAAGTCTCAGGATACAAAAATCAATGTTCAAAAATCATAAGCATTCCTATATACCAATAACAAACAGAGAGCCAAATCATGAGTGAACTCCCATTCACAACTGCCACAAAGAGAATACAATACCTAGGAATACAACTAACAAAGGATGTGAAGGCCCTCTTCAAGAAGAACTACAAACCACTGCTCAAGGAAATAAGAGAGGACACAATCAGATGGAAAAACATTCCATGCTCATGGTTAGGAAGAATCAATATTGTGAAAATGGCCAGAATGCCCAAAGTAATCTATAGATTCAATGCTATTCCCATCAAGCTACCATTGGCTTTCTTCACAGAATTGGAAAAAACCATCTTAAATTTCATATGGAACTAAAAAAGAGCCTGCATAGCCAAGACAATTCTAAGCAAAAACAAAACAAATGCCAACAAACAAAGCTAGAGGCATCATGCTACCTGAATTCAAACTATATTACAAGGTTACAGTAACCAAAACAGCATGGTACTGGTACCAAAACAGATATATGGACCAATGGAATAGAACAGAGGCCTCAGAAATAACACTACACACCCACCTACAACCATCTGATCTTTGAATCTTTGACAAACATAACAAAAACAAGCAATGGGGAAAGGACTCCCTATTTAATAAATGGTGTTGGGAAAACTGGCTAGTCACATGCAGAAAGCTGAAATTGGATGCCTTCCTTACACCTTCTACAAAAATTAATTCAGGATGGATTGAAGATTTAAACAAAAGATCTAACACCATAAAAACTCTAGAAGAAAACCTAGGCAGCACCATTCACGACATAGACATGGGCAAAGACTTCATGACTAAAACACCAACAGCAAAAGCAACAAAAGCCAACATAGACAAATGGGATCTAATTAAACTAAAGAGCTTCTGCATAGCAAAAGAAACTATCATGGGATAGGCAGCCTACAGAATGGAAGAAAATTTTTGCAGTGTACCCATTTGACAAAAGAGTAATATTCAGAATCTACAAAGAACTTAAATTTACAAGAAAAAAACAAACAACCCTATCAAAAAGTAGGCAAAAGATACAAACAGATACTTCTCAAAAGGAGACATTGATGCAACCTACAAACATGAAAAAATGCTCATCATTACCAGTCATTAGAGAAATGCAAATTAAAACCACATTAAGATACCATCTCATGCCAGTTAGAATGGCGATCATTAAAAAGTCAGAAGACAACAGGTGCTGGAGAGGATGTGGAGAAATAGGAATGCTTTTACACTGGTGGGAGTATAAATTAGTTCAGCCATTGTGAAGACAGTGACAGTGTGGCAATTCCTCAAGAACCTAGAACCAGAAATACCATTTGACCCAGCAACCCCATTACTGGGTATATACCCAAAGAATTATAAATCATTCTATTATAAAAACACATACACACATATATTTATTGCAGCACTGTTCACAACAGCAAAGACTTGGACCAACTCAAATGCTCATCAATGATAGACTGGATTAAAAAAAAATGTGGCAAATATACACTATGGAATACTATGCAGCCATTGAAAAGAATGGTTCATGTCTTTTGCAGGGACATGGATGAAGCTGTAAACCATCATTCTCAGCAAACTAACACAAGAACAGAAAACCAAACAATGGATGTTCTCACTCATAAGTGGGAGTTGAACAATGAGAACACATGGACACAGGGAGGGGAACATCACACACCAGGGACTGTTTTGGGGGCAGGGGGCTGGGGGAGGGATAGCATTAGAATAAATACCTAATGTAGATGATGGTGATGGATGCAGCCAACTACCGTGGCATGTGTATACCTATGTAACAAACCTGCATGTTCCGCACATGTACCCCAGAATTTTAAAGTATAATAAAAAAATTAAGCCTGATTCATACATTTGACTCTCAATTTTTACCTGAAATGAAGAAGAACCACAAGTTGGGAATTAGTTTTATCTGAAAATAGACGTTTATACGTATACTTTATTTCATTGTGTTTTGTGATTTTTAATGCCTTTATCAGAAATATATATTGTCAACAAAAATGGCTGAAGTACAGAAGGTATTTAAGAAGTGTTGACAATATCTTCTTTTTTGTGTTAGACTGTATTCATTCATTCAATATTTATATTAAACACGTTTTATTTAAAATGCAGAGTTAAGTTCTAAAGACATGAAATTTAAAAATTAAAATAATTAATTAAAGTAATTAAAACAATCTCAACTTTTACATTCCAGTGGAAGAGAAACATAAGATTAACTGAAACCTATTGTAGGTTTCAAATAATAATCAAATAATTAAACATAAGATTAATTCAAACCTATTATAGGTTTCAAATACCAAGGGCTGTGACAACTCCTAAAATGGAAGACTTTAGAGGCAGTGAGGTGCCAGCCAACAATATGTGGAAGCAAATAAAGGCAGGATATTGGGTGGCTCCTATGACAGAGGCACTAAGGAGAAATGGGATGTGTGGAAGGAGAAAAGTGGGTGGAGGTCTGATTTGTATACGAGGGAGCCACCAAGATGTCCTTCAGTAGGTGAATGAATAAACAATCTGTATTATATCTAAAAAATGGAATATTAGTCAGCATTGAAAATGAATGTGCCATCAAGCCATGAAAAGTCACAGAGGAAACTTAATTGCATATTACTAAGCAAAAGAAAGCCAATGTGAAAAGGCTACATACATCATTTATCTGACAATATGACATTCTGACAGTAAAAAGATCAGTAGTTTCCAGTAATTAGAGGGATATGGGGGATGAATAGGCAGAACACAGAGGATTTTTAGGATGTGTTCCGAGACCCCCAGTGGATACCTGAAACCTCAAATAGTATTCAGCCCTATATGTACTAAGCTTTTTCCTATATATACATTACCTATGATAAAAGTTTAATTTATAATTCAAACAATTTATAAATTATGATGAGATTAGCAATAATACCTAATAATAAAATAGAACAATTATAACGATATGCCAGCATTACTACTCTTGAGCTTTAGGGCTTTAAGTAAAACAAGGGTTACTTGAACACAAGCACTGTGATACCACAATGGTCGCTCTGACAATCAAGATGGCTATTAAGTGCCTAATGGGCAGGTAGCTTATGCAGTGTGGATACACTGGACAAAAGGAAGATTCACGTCCAGAGCAGAACACAGTGGGGTGACTACAGATTTCATCATGCTACTCAGAATGGGATACAATTTCAAACTTACAGTTTTTTATTTCTGGAATTTTCCATTTAATATATTTGAATCTTGGTTGATATCAGATAAGTGAACTTGTGGAAACTGAAACTGCAGATAAGGAGGGACCACTGTATATAGGATACTATAATGATGAATACCTGTCATTATATACATTGATCCAAACACTGAGTGTACAACAAGAGTGAACCCTACTGTATAACTATGAACTTTGGGCAATAATGCTGTATCAATACAGGTTTATCAGCTATAAAAAATGTATCATTTTGATGTGGGATGGTGATAGTGGGGGAGGCTATAGGTATCTGGGGGTACGTATATGCAAACCATATTTTCCACTTAGTTTTGTACTGAACCTAGGAACTTTCTTAAAATCCAACTCATTTTTTTTTTAAAAGAAAACATTAAAAAAGAAACCCCAAATAACAGACAATGTGCTATTATGGTATATCAGCCTTTGTTAATGAAACTTGAGGAGACTGTTAAACTAAGATATAAAAGTAGTATAAATGGTGTTTGTAACAGGGTACATTAATATACATATCTGATATAATCATAAAAACAACTGACACCATTTTCTGTCTCAGAGGGAAGAAAGCTAGTAGTCAGGAAGTGCTTAAAGACTCCTTCAAAAATAAGACTATCAATTTGTACTTCGATAAAACTTTGTGACATTACCATTAGGTTTAAAATTTGCAGTCACTGAAGTTAAGCAAAGCTTTTCCAGAAAAGGCAAACAGAATTTGCAGTTGAAATAAACTGCATTTTGACATCAATATGACGTTGAACATGCTGTTAACTAGAAAACACAGAAACAGAAATTCTGGGTTAGGACAGAGGGAAACACTGGCAGACAGTGGCTGAAGAATGAGTAGAGATCTAAAATGAAATCAAAGGGAATCATATTTGAAATCACAAAGAGACCACAACTGCCACACCACATGCCAGGCCAGAAAATGGCTACAGAGATCCCAACCAAAAACAGGAAAATTATAGCTGAGTGTTGTAACATGCCTGCTTACGCTGGCCAGAAACAAGGCAGGAAGTGGGTATTAGTGTCAAGAAGGAAACTTTTCTATTTATAGTGTTCAAAAAGAAAGCACATTTAAAAAGGCAATAAATATTTGAGAAATACTTTCTTTTTAAGAAAATCTAGGCTGAGCGAGGTGGTTCATGCCTGAAATTCCAGCACTTCAGGAGGCTGAGGTGGGCAGATCACCGGAGGTCAGGACTTCAAGACCAGCCTGGCCAACACAGCGAAACTCTGTCTCTACTAAAAACACAAAAATTAGCTGTGCGTGGTGGTGGGCCCCTGTAATCCCAGCTACTTGGGAGGCTGAGGCAGGAGAATCACTTGAACCTGGGAGGCAGAGGTTACAGTGAGCTGAGATCGCACCACTGCATT
Organism: Callithrix jacchus; assembly: GCF_049354715.1. NCBI lineage: Eukaryota > Metazoa > Chordata > Mammalia > Primates > Cebidae > Callithrix > Callithrix jacchus. The sequence continues at coordinate 56,031,271 of NC_133518.1, forward strand.
CCAGCCCGTGCAACAAGAGTAAAATTCTGTCTCAGAGAGAGAGAGAGAGAGAGAGAGAAAAAAAAAAAGGAAAGTCTATAAATAGATTTAATTATAGTGTTTTAGCTATTAACGCAATTTATAAGACAAATAAAAGGTATGTTATGTTTAAAATAGAGAAGTTTTTTGATACTTGTCAACAACAAAATAAATAAAATCAATAAAAAATAGATGTGAAAATTTCAGCTACTTAATTTTTTTTTTTTTTGAGATGGAGTCTCACTCTGTTGCCATGCTGGAGTGCAGTGGCACCATCTCAGCTCACTGCAACCTCTGCCTCCCGGGTTCAAGCAATTCTCCTGCCTCCGCCTCCCCAGTAGCTGAGACTACAGGCACGTGCCACCGTGCCCATTGTATTTTTAGTAGAGACGGGTTTCACCATGTTGAGCGGGACGATCTCAATCTCTTGACCTTGTGATCTGCCCACCTCAGCCTCCCAAAGTGCTGGGATTACAGGTCTGTGCCCAGCCCTCAACTATTTACTTTTTAAAGTAGGCAATGCTTTCTTTGAAAAGGCTTTGCTGAAAGTATATTTTCAAAGAATCATTATTTGAGTTGTTCTACAAATAAGACTAACACTTGTCTTCTTAGTAATCACAGCACACAAATCCACCCCTCTAGGGTCTCCATGGTCCCTTTGGCCTGGCATTGCCTCAAGTACTATATTAACTGAGCACATGAAGAGCTTCGGATGCTTTTAGAGATAGGAAAGAATTGTAATGTGGTTCTGGCGAACGACGCAAGTTCACAATCTAGTTGAGGAGATAGGACCAACACCCACAACAACTAAGGAAAAATGTAAAATAGAGTAGAACTAAGTGCTACACTGAGTGGTAGTGATTAGGATCTTACAGGACTGCAAGAGTGTGAAATCAATGTGAGCCAGAATAATAGGAAAGGTTTGGGAAAAAGGCTACCTGGCCCTAGGCCTTAAAATAGGAGTAAGATTTCAGTAGGTGGAGCGAGGGGAAAAGGAATCACAAGAGAGACTTATAATATGAAATAAGTCAGCTAAAAAGTAGTGTGGTGGTGATGTTGCTCATGAGATGTAAAAAAAAAAAGGTCGTGTGGTGAGGGTATGGCTGTTCATAGACTGCTACAGGAGTAATGGTTTAGGATTACCCTCACAGTATTTCCTTATTGCTCAGTTTTTCTTTCAGTATATAACTAATCCATAAAATTCAGCAAAGTAACAAAAACTGGGTAGCTTAAAAGAAGAGAAATTTACTGTTTCACAATTCTCAATGCTTAAAGTCCAAAATCAAAGTTTCCGTAGGATCATGCTCCCTCTGAAACTTGTAGGGGAGAATCCTCCTTGCCTCTCCTGCTTTCTTTTTCTGAAGAGGGAGAATTTGTTTCCTATCTCTCTCGTAGCTTCTGGTAATGACTGAAAATCCTTGTAATTCCTTGCCTTGTAGATATATCACTCCTACCTCTGCTTCTGGTTGCCTTCACATGGCTTTCTTCTCCCTGTGAACCTTCACATTGTTTTCCCTCTGTGCATGTCTGTGGCCAAATTTCCTTCTTCTTATGAGAACACCAGTTATATTGGATTAGTATGACCTCATCTTAACTAATATATTTGCAACAATCTATTCCCAAATTAGGTTATGTTTTGAGGTACTAGAAGTTAGGACTTCAATATATCTTTTGTGGGAGAGACAAAATTCATCCCATAACAGGCTTTATTATATGTGCCTATAAAATCAATTTTGGATTAGATGCAGTGAATCTTAACTATTTTTCAGGGCATGTATTCCTTTGACAAAGTGATAAAAACTGTAGACATCTGACCCAGAGAAAGGCATGCCTACACAATATTTTGCGCAATATCAAGATGATCACAGACCCTTTGATCCTCATCCACTGAATCCCTAGGAGACATGCACCCCAAGGAAAGAATGCTATCACAGAAGGAAGACTTTTAGTTTCCCTCATATGAAACATTCTACAAATGTAGCTCCAAAAGAACATATATAATGCTCAGAGCCTGGTACAGTGGTATTAAGATTTCTTGAATGAATGAGACTGAAACTACTGAGTGTAACTGAACATTCCTACTCTGGAAGCCCCAGCAAGGCCTCCTGAGTCAGAATCCACTGGCATGAAATAAAAACACGATACCAATGATGTATTTGGAAAGCTGGGGCTAGCAAATTCCTCCTTCCTCCCAGTTCTTGACCATAGCCAAAAATATAAACCCATGTAATTAGTACTAATCTCCCACGACACTCTGTACAACCCAGTTCTCAGTCCCTTTTTTTCTGCTGCTCCTCTCTTTCTCAATCCTTTTCTCTAGAGAACAACATCTTTCCCTCTAAGCCTCACCCTCCTGGAGTCACTGCTGCCTCTGCAACCTCCAGATGTGAGGGGAAGGACCACCTTGCTCCTTGATTCTGCTTCCAAACTATTACTTCCTATGATTCCATAAAACCTCCTCTTCCTTTGAAGTTCACGCCATGCCACTATGCCTCTATCATGTCCCTTTATCACTGTCATGTATGTATCATATATTGGTAAATACTGGTTGAATGGTTAACTCTGAATAATTGACTGGTTCAACAAAAGTTGTTTTCTTGGTCACTCTTTTTATTTGAGGCTACGATGCCAGGCTCGTCACATTTCTTTCTATACCATTTCCTAGTAGGATCCTTGGTGGTGTCCATGGAGAACTAAACAGAAACCCATTTCCTCACAACCCCTTGGTCTTCTAAGTGACTTAAATTCCCCTTCACCTACTTCAACCATATGAATTAGATCTAGAACTGCTCTATGTCTGACCATAACTTGGTATGCATTTAGCTATCTCATGCCCTACCTCACCCAATCCCTTGACACATTCGATTTTCCCTAATCTTTCCCTGGCTGTGCTTCCCTGTTTATACATCTTAAACCACTATTTTAAAATACACGCAACACTCTCCACCCTCCTGTCTCCCTTCAGTCCTGCCTAATTCATTTGGAAGCAGGCCTAACTGGAAGCCTGGATCACAATCTACTTTGTTTTTTGAGGCCTTGTGCCACTTCCCAATGCTTCTCTCTGTAGGATCTTTGACAGCTACACACAGCTTTCCTTGGCTCTTGATGAGCTATCTTTCTCACATCTCCAAGTTGTTTCCCACAAACCACTAACCCTACTCTACCTCATTCACAGTGGATGATCTCGCTTTCTCCTTTATGGAATTCGTCCATTTTCTGTCTTCTCCACCTATGGACTGGATTACTTGTGAAAGTACTCTAGTGCTTTCTTCCTGAATCAGCACCAGCTTCTCATTCCTGTTCCACAGCCAGTCTTCCACAGGACTCCAGACCCAGTTATCTTCTTCTGCCTCTAGGTCCTTATTTCCTCAATTATTTTACTAAAAAAATAATTTTCTGGAGGTTTACTGTGCCCTGGGACCAACTCTGGATGCTGGTGTATGGGAGGGAAACCAAGACAGACAAAATCCTGTCTCTCACTGGGGAACAGGGATTGGGGTGGGTGTGAAGAACAGACAATAAAGAAGCAAAAGCTTCAAAACAAAGAAGATATTTTCTCTTTTCATAAATCCATAGATCTCTCTTTTTTTTTAGACAGGGTCTTGCTCTGTCACCCACACTCTGGAGTGCAGTGGCATGATCATGGCTCATTGCAGCCTTGACCTCCTGGGCTCAAAGGATTCTCCCACTTAAGCTTTGTGAGTAGCTGGGACTACAGGCACAAGCTAATACCCGGCTAATTCTTATTTTTTGTGGAAATGGGGCTTCACTACGCATCCCAGACTGGTCTCAAACTCCTAGGCTCAAGCGATTCTCCTGCCCTGCCCTCCCAAAGTTCTGGGATTATAGTTGTGAGGCACCATGCTTGGGCTTTTCATAGATCTAATCCATGGAACAGGATGGAGAAAGCTAGTGCTGATTCTTGAAGTAGAAATTCAGGCTGGTTTGAGAAGTAAACCTCTCCACCAGCTCTGCCCTGCCACCAATGTCTAAAGACAGCCATCCAACTTTCCTCACCCCTACACTGTTCTCTAGCTGTATCTTTCTTCCTTACTTAGCTGACATTTAAAGATGACTCTATACATGCTACCTCCATATTTTTTTTATTTAGTTATCTTTTCAGTTGAAAAAGTAATGCATGTATTAAAAACAACAACAAAACAATGAAAAGCTGAAGAAAAGACTACTGTACTTCTTAACTGTCTATTCACTCTTTAACCCACCATAATCCAGCTTCTGCTCGAACAGTCCACTGAATCCACTCTGGCAGAGGTATCCAATGACTGTCCTTCCACAGTGCCAAACATTAGTGGACTTTTCTAGCCTTGTATTACCCCCTGACCTTCTTCTCTCTGCTTGGCTCAGACACTTCTCTGGGGTTACAACAGAAGCTAAGCTCTTATTTGGCTTTTTCTCCTCTGGTGCCTCTTAAATGCTGATGTTAAAGCCAGAGTTTCACCTTTGCCCATGTTCTCTTTCCATATCTACCCACCTTATGTAATAGGACCATATAATTTTTATGATCCTAATGTGATATCTTTGAGAGTGAAAAAGGACAACTAATTACTATTCTGGGATAACAGGTGTAAACCAAGACTATCCCAAACAATCTTTGATATATATATAGTCACCCTATTCTTTGGAGGTGGCAGCTTTGGTTTTGGTTTTAACAAACACCTGTAAGTCATTTGCAAAATTAAATCTGTAGCCTTGATACTGACATTTAACTTTATAATTTCTTATAAATATCTCAAACTCAGCAAAGTCGAAACCCAGTCAATTATTAACATTCCTAAAATTTCTTAATACTTGTATTTTCTATCCAAGTTATAAATATTACCCAGTCACTCATACCTCCAAGCTGGGGATTCTTCTAGCTTTCCATTTCTCCCTCTTTTATCATATTTAATCATTAAATCATGCTAATTTTAGCTCTAAATAGTTCTCTGATCCACTGTTTTTCTCCTGAACTACCATCATGACTATTATCTGATGCCCTTGCTCTTGTCTCCTTCAACTCCATCTTCCACATTGCTGCTGAATTGACCTAAGAGTGATCACATTTCTGCTTTGGACATTTCATTAGCTCCCTATCAATTACCAGAGAAAGATTGTCATCATGACCCTCCTTTTCTTTCTTTAGTCTCATAACCTGCTGCTTGTCTCTCTCTCCCTTTGTACTCTAATAACCAAACAGCTTGCAGAAACACATTGGTATACATATCCCCAATAAACTATTCTTCACTTCCAGGCCTTTGTTCATGCTGTTCCTTCTGCCTAGTATGCAGATCCTCTTATTTGGCTTGCCAACACCTGCACAATTTTCTCTATTCACTCACAGAAGCCCAGCGGGAAGCTAGTGCCTCTCCTTAAGTTTCACACTACCTGTCCACATCCCAACTATAGCACCAAATATGTTCATTTGAAATTATCTATGTCAGTCTTCCCTAGTAGTTGGTAAGCTTCCTGAGGACAGGAGCAGTGATCTGCAAATACCTGACAAATATTCATTCTATTTTTAGGATATCTTGTCCACTGTTATAAACTTAAATAACAAAATTAAAATAAGTTGGACTAAATATTGAAACATATAAATAACTTCATTACTTCTGTATGTTTCCACATTTTATAAAGTCATCAGTAAAAAGATAAAAAATGTGTAGGGACTTCAGCTGCCAAAAAATTTGCCATGTTTTATAAAATGATAAAAGTAGGTCTTAGATAGGAGACAGGATGATTAAATTAAAAATATATAGTAGTAATGTGCCAAAGTTAAAAAAGAGCAAATTGTAAACTGTTTACATTTATAGAAAATCATAATACTTTTCCGTGGTTGCTTGATTTGGAAAGTTTTGCAAAAATATTATCCAAAGCATTTTTTTTTCTACAAGAGGTTTCTCATTCCTTTTATTAATTACATTAAAAAATACAACTTAGAGATTAGTATTGAATATCATAAAACCCAGTATCCATCAAATCTACTCAGATATTTTTCTCTACTTTCCCAATGTCTCCTCTTATGACTTCCATGTTCTTAAGTGATTAGATCTGGCTCAGAAGGAAGAAACTTTCACTTTGTCTGTCAAAACCTGAACTATTTGACCTTCGAGGCATAGAACAAAATCTACGATTTTTGGATAAAATGTGGTGCTCCTGTCACTTATTTAAGTAATTTTGGGAAATTAAAAAAAAGTATAATCTAAAATTTTCAAGAAAATTAGTGTTACCAGAGGCGTAACAAGAGCATCTGGCACAACTAGTATTCAATGAACAAATAAACAGAATCACATAACAGTTTAAGTCACAATTATAAATGCCTCTAATTAGTATATGTTCTTCTGACAGTCTTGCTTTATGTTAGCTTCCTATTTCCTAATTCAATCACATAATTTTGTGCAATTTTTCCTAATTATATTTTGGCTTAAAAGTTTTATTACGTGAACTTTTGATTACTTCTCTGAGATGGAAAACAATATGAGGTATTTTGAAATTTAAAATACATACTGAGAGGCAGGGTACAGTGGCTTACACCTGTATAATCCCAGCATTTTGGGAGGCTGAGGTGGGCAGATCACAAGGTCAGAAGATCAAGACCAGCCTGGCTAACATGATGAAACCCTGTCTCTACTAAAAATACAAAAAATTAGCGGGGCGTAGTGGTACACACTTGTAGTCCCAGCTACTCGGGAGACTGAGGTAGGAGAATCACATGAACCCGTGAGGTGGAGGTTGCAGTGAGCTGAGATTGTACCACTGCACTCTAGTCTGGGCGACAGAGCCAGCAAGACTCTGTCTCAAAAAATAAAATAAAACAAAATAAAATACACACTGATATTTTCTTCAAGCTAAGAACTATGAGACTATTCGAAAGGGCTAGGCACTGGCTTTCTGGCTATTCAACCCTAACATAGATCTGAGGAGATGGGAGCACATCTACAATTCAGCACTATATTGAGAAATATATTTTTCTAAAATATAAGTGGGATAAAGTTAAAATACCTTTAAATGTAATAACTGTTTTTTTTTAGTAGCAAGATGTTGACATTATAAAAATAACTCCACTCTCCTGATAAACATCCTTGAATATTCCCTACCTGTCAGAAGGTGGAGCTCTCAACATATCTCAAATACTGGCTTTTACATATGCATTTCACAACTGTGTGTAACAACGAGATTAAAGCAGAAGTAAAGTCTTTAGAAAAATGGTTCTGAAGAATATTCTAATTCTCTCAGGATAAAATAACTCACATCTCCCAGTGTGTACACAGTTAACCAACAAAAGAGATGTTTAGTATGTTCCTTTGAAATTTCAGTATATTACCCTACTATAAAACTTGAGGTACATGTAAATCAAATAATAAAACACCCAGTCTATTTAAAAGGCAAAACATTTTTAAAAATCAGGAGCACCCAGTCAAATGTAGGCAAGGTCATTAACACTTACAAGCATCTCGGATGTAGAGTAACATGGCTACGAAGATGTAATCTACTAAACCCAGGCTGAGGCCATCTGCAAACAAGGCATCCCAGACTACCAGAAGGTCCTGTAGGGGGAACTCTCGTCCAAACAGCAGGCGCACCCACCTCCTGGAAAGAAACAAAACAAAAAGTCAGAAGACAGTGCTTTCGAGAGTAATGTGGAGAATGATCATTTTCTCAAATAACTGTGAAAAACTATTAACTGAACACAGTGAGCAAATATTATATATCAAAAATATATAGTAATATCTACATTTTAAGCTTTCAAATGAACTTTATAATTGTATAACTAAGCCATAATCATTAAATGCTATTATATACACAAGTATTACATTTGAAAAAAGTCAAAATCTTTCATATTTAACAGAAATCACAAATTCCCAAAAGGTGAAGAGAAAATGAATGTTTAGTAGTCTGGTAGTTGCTTTCACAGGTAAGGTTGTAAGTTAAAAATACAATTTTCCAAAATTTCATGATCTCTACTGATTTTCTGTGGTTGTTAATTGCCTTTTTGCATATGTTTATATGACAAATCCCATACAAACTTAGAAAACTGCATTCTCACATCTCGCTTCTATTTAAAATAATTCATTTTTAAATTAAGTGTGGGAAAAAGCCAGTAGATAACTATTATTTTGGTCAAGCATAGGTAGTTATTTTAAATGAAAGATACAGTCATACTAAATTTTTTTTAGCTTTGCAACAGATACACCTGATCAGTAAGGCTATCTTTCTAGGAGTGCTTTTCAAGCTTATTTCTATTACCTTGAAAATAAATATGCTACAGAGTAAATATAAGCAGCTAATAAGAATACTAAGCCACATCTATATATAACTGTACATCATAGTGACACTTTAGACTTTCAATAGATGCTAAAGTATTCATATCTAATTCTTATAAGAAAAAATTGATGTTTTTATTCATTTACTTCTAATTTTATGTAACATGGCTACAATTTCCTTAAATAAGTCTTTTTCTAAGGACCTCAGCTAGAATTCTACGTGATTCTAGCACATAGCAAAGAATTAAAAATTCTTAATTTCTTCTACCATCAAATCATATAGAATAAAATAAATTCTTTAAAAATTAAGAGATGTTACTTCTATGTAAAATTAGAAACCAAATATAACCATCTGTGGGGTTAAAGGCAAAACAAATTCAAATACTTTCCTCAAAGAGTAATATATTTAAGGAGGAATCAAAGATGTGACAAAATACTGTATATTCACAAATATGTATCATAGTTTATTAGGAACCATGTGATTGAACACTTAAGTTTTTTTAATTCACATTACCAAATTAACCAATAGAATAGATTATATTTTCAACTTCCTCACTTACTCAGTTTTTCAGTATAAAAAATTTAAATGCCCAATATTTATCTTTTAAAAAATGTTACAGTATCTCTTATCATCTACCTGCCTTTCAATTTTTACTCCACTGCTATTAATAAAATGGGGGTGATTAACACAAATTTTTTTTGGTCTAATAAGGCAGTGTTTACATGGCTTAGGGAAAAAAATACTTCTCCACACATTTCTAATTCTTTCAAATTATATAAGCTAATATTTACTATTCCAAGAAGTACAAAAAATCTCTAAATTAAATAGGCTGCTATTCTTAATTATAAAGAATTAACTAATCTTGCAAAGAGTATCAGGGAAACCAGAGATGGGCATAGCAAAAAAGTACATGAACTAAACCATTTTGGGCCCTTGTTCAAAGGATTTTTAATGGATACAAATGTTTGCATTCAAACATTTAGAATGTGGTTATAGTTATTTGGCTGACACAACTGCAAGAAAAATCTGTCAGTGAAGAAAATGGATGATGGTTAATACACAACTATAGTAAAGAATACAGTCTTTCCCCTTTCCTTACAGCTTAAATTCTTGTCATTTTCTTATCAGCAATCCCATCTTAGATTTCATCACAGATAGTGCTTTAAGAATAACAAAAAAACAAGTAGCCCATTTCTTATAAATAATTTCTATACCCATTATTTCTACAACAAAGTGCCCATTTATTCCCAAAACTTCTCTTGCATCCTTCTTGACTCTGAAGCTACACACAGGCAGTGATTTTCAGGAACCTTCCTGCAGCAGTCAGGAAGGTTAATTGCAAACATCTAGTAATCTATACTGATTAAGATACATCTTTATTTTCTGTGTCAAATTGTTCACATATTTAATATCTCCAAAACTACACACAATGCATGTCTTTAAAACTTTTATTTATTTATTTATTTATTTTTAGAAAGATAGAAAGAGAAAGAGAAAGGGGGAGAGAGAACAGGAGTCTTGCTCTATTACCCAGGCTGAAATGCAATCTAAAAATAGGTAATAAAAACCTCTTTTATGCCAATAATTGTGCTTAACAGCAGAGACAGGAAGGAATAAGGGAAGAAAATAACAAACAGCGAACCAATATTTCATTTAAGTGGTGAAATGCTATGCAAATGCTGAAGAGTGATTTACTTCCAATTATGTGGTCACTTTCAAAATAGGTATGTGATACTGAGAAAAATGTATGTTCTGTGGACCTGGGGTGAAGAATTCTATAAATATTCACTGAGTTTACTTGTTCCAGGTCTGAGTTCTAATCATAGAACTAATCTAATCATAGATGTCCCTGTTAGCTTTCTATCTCGTTGATCCATCGAATATGAACAATGTGGTGTCAAAGTCTCCCGCTATTATTATGTGGGAGTCCAAGTCTCTTTATAAGTCATTAAGATCTTGTCTTATGTATCTGGGTGCTCCTATATTGGGTGCATATATATTTATAATCATTGACTCCTGTTGTTGCATTGATCCTTTTACCATTATATTTTATATTTAATGTGTTATCTACAATGAGCTGCTTTATAAATCTTTCATGTTGCTTCACTCTTGAAGTACCTTGCCAAGTACACTGCAAAAAAATTCCAGGGCAAGGATCAAATTCTGTGTGTGTGAGTGCATGTGAAAGACAGAAACAGAAAGTGAGAGAGAGACAGATCTAGAAAGTTCTTTGTAAAGACCTCCATACACTTTGCTAAGTGCTTTATATATTTACAGAAGTCTTGTTAACCCCACTGTAAAGCCACCTTTACTAAGAAGCAAAGGGATACCTAATTTGGAAGTACAGGCATTGATCTTGTTAGTGGTGGCACAATAATAATCCAGAGGTAGAAAAAATACCAAAAACATATAAGAAAACAAATTATCATTAGATGCGTAGCAAATACCAAAAACACATAAGAAAATACCAAAAACATGTAAGAAAAAAATTTATCATGTTTCTTTTATATAAAGACTGTTAATAAGTTGTACGTGTGAGGATATTAAAGTAAAATGCTATCTCTATTTTATATATAATTATAAGAAAATTAAGGCCAAATTCTCAAAATATTTAAGAAGCAGCATATAACTAGTGGAATGCTTTGGGACCAACAATGACCTTATCAATAATTTAATCATTTTATCCCAGTTGGATTTAGTTCTCTTATACATTCACAACACACAAATTTCCTGTGCTATTTTAGGCTTTCTTCATTGAGCTTAAAAGCCAAGGAAAAAGGCATCTCTTTACAGAATGAGTTAGTAATAGAAATTATTTTAGTAAGCTTTTATATTCTTGGAAAGAAAAACTTAATCTAAGAAAGGAGGTCTTGTAAAGAAGTCACTCCTAAAATTAACATGCTTTTATTGCAGTTAAAAACATTTAGTGAGAGTTTAAGTTACACTTAAGGGTAGTATTCAACCTTTTCCCCTTAAAAATAGCTTCAGTTTAATTGCTTGATACTATTAATCTTGCTTTATGGATGTTACACCTGCAGACTGCCATGCTCATAACCATATATATTTTATCACTTGTGATAATACAATAATTTATATTTCACCAGATCTACTTAGTAATTAAGATCTGCACAAACAGAAAAGAATATCTGAGGTATTAAATGTAATAATAAACCACCCAAAGAGAGGACAAGTCTCTATGTTTGCATTTATACCATTATTCTCTATTTTAAATTTCTGTGTAATTAAGCTGCTGTTCCCAGGGGATCAGTAACTACTGTTGGTGTTATTGCTTGGTGAATGACCCATGGAAACACCAAGAGAAATTCATTTTTACCTATCAGTTTATGAAAAGAACCAATTTGACTGAGGTTTAAATAAACATAGCCTTAATCCAACTTGGCTGTAGTGGGTTGCATATGGAGAAAGAAAATTAAATCATAGGTCTTTACTTCCCTATTCTTTTCCATTAATGGCTCTTTAGTGAGATATGGGTATAGTAACCTTACAAGAATGAGTAATGTATAAATGCTATATTCAATTTACTTTAACAAACATTATAAGGGCATCTTGAGTAACCTGTGATCAAGAAATGATACTACTAGGTGAGCATTCTTATATAAAAGAACAATGTTAGATTTTTGTTCAATGGTATCAATTTTGTGTTTTTCTTTCTGTTCACTTGTATTTTTCAAAGTTAACAATTCATTTTTAAACCATATCTGTTATGGAATAAACACAGAATCTGAGTTTTATATTAGTATTCAAGAAAAATAAAAGCAAGCCAAAAATGTTTATCTGTGTGTTTGGGTACTTCTTTTACTGATTTTAGGCTCTTACATTGGGTTTCTGTGTACACAGTTCTTTTGAAATTAATACACCTTGAGTTTTCCTTTATATCAACTCTGTGAAAACAGTCTTAAAATTGCAACTAACCACTGGATTTATTATACTTAGGGTGACAAGGCATTCTCATATTTAATTTGAGCTTCTTCAGAAAACAAAGTCACTAAAAGATGGGAGTCCAAAATAAATAATTTTACTCCAGTTTTATATTTACTAGTCTTCTAAGGGCTTTGCAGAATACATTACTGGAGGATGCTTACCTGTTTAATTTTTTTTAACTAGTCAACTATTTCAATTAGGTCTTTTAAAAAATATTTGAGATCTGAATGCTTTAAGCATATATTTGAATCCTTTAAGCCATCAAACTCTGCTTCAAAAAGAGAAAGAACAGAAACTTTGAATTACTGTGTCTAAAGAATTCCAATTTGCTTTCTAAGTGTTCTTTGTAATCCATGGATTGAACCCAGCTTGAATTTGCCTTTTTGGGAACACATGTTAACCTAATTTAACCCCCACAGAATATGTACATGAACTGTTAAAAGTATATTTTTGACTTTGGGGAAAATGCTTTCTTCCTTTCAGAGGGCAGTACACAGCCCTTTATTAAGGAAGGTTTCTTATTCCAAAAATAAGTTCCTAATAATTACCATCCATTCCTAATGTAATTTATTCTCTTTGGCAAGTGTTTGAAGCTGTTTTGTCAGAACAACTGTAATATGCCTTTGCAAAAATAGTCTGAAGCCTTGTATATCTATGCTTTTCCACAAATATAAGATCATAAAAATGTTGGGTATAGAAGATGACCATAATATGATATGTTTTTGATGCTTGAACATTTTCTCTCTCTCTCTCTCTCTCTCTCACACACACACACACACACACATACCTCCTTCAGATGTATGCCTGCTGTTTGGCTTATAAGTACAGTATTTCAAGGACTGAGTAACTTTCGCATGTATAATTTACCAGGAAATTCCAATAAAGCTAATGCATGATGGTAACAGTCTAATATAGCTATAGTTGTGTCAACAGGATACGTTCTCTGTGAGAATCCTTTTGTCCATTCCAACTATGGAGCAGCTGGAATCTTAGCCCTGACAGGAGAGGATTATGGGGATACAAGCTGCTGAGAAGTAACCTCTCTACCCTATCACTTTCTTGGGTTCCACCACAAGTAAGCTGCTGGGTATCTCCTTGAGGAAATTACTTAGAAGCCACTTGCTGTGTACGAATTAAATATATAAAGAATTAATGTGCAGTTGTTGACCATGTTGGAAAAATTAATTTTAGCCTTTTTCATGAAAACTGTTTTTTATTCATACCAGAGACAGTGCTTACTTCTGGAAAGTCTGCAAATAGGCTTTGCTCTACCATTTTACCTTCAGGAAAGGAAATTATGATCAAATACATTTTCTAAAATTGCATACAGAGATCTGCTAAAAATAATTACTCCTATCCTCCCTAATCTGAAACTCATTTAAAAAAATAAAACGTGTGACTTTAGTTTTGCAAACTGTCACAGATATTTCAAATACCAATGGGATGTTAACTACAGTGAACGGCACTTTTCAACTTCCACTGCATACATCTCCTAATACATTTATATATATTGTTGGAAGAACTGACATGAGGTATAACACTAAGCTGAGAAATATCAGAATCTGTTGTCAGGGATGAAGGTAAGACCACAGTCATTATGTTTCCATAAGCAGTCAATCGCACCACCACCAATTACATTGGAAATAGAATTCCTGTTACTGAAAGGGACATGGGCAAAATCCACAGATGGATACCTGTTAAGAGAGTCAGAAGGAACCTATTCAAAGGGCAGCAGGGGTATCTTATTGCCTTTGACCTTATCTCTAATCTATAGCTTTAAGTACCCTCTGGGGTTTTCATTGGCCCTCTCTTCCTTCTCTGCTTTCCTATTCCTGAAAGTGCCCTAAACCAGTCTGGCAGCTCAGGGTTTAGGACACTGCTTTGCCCAGGCCTGATGTTTGAAGGTTTCACACCTATTAGTGTTACTGCTCCCAGTTACATTTTCCAGAGATAAAGGCACTGATAAACAAATCTCAGCTAAATAGTCTAAGTTACTGATACTGTTTTGGTTTGGTTTCTCTCTCTTCTCCAGCAGATCACAAGATCTTTGGGGTTATTTGGTATGAGACAAAGAGTAGGGGGTTAACAAATGTTTATTTAATTAATATCAATCTTCTTCCTGAAGTTAGTTCTTCTTGACCAGAGATGATCTTGATCTTCGGCCTTCATGCTGGACCTTTCACAGGATTTCTAGCTGCTCATCAGTCTTCTCCCTGGGCTTCTCCTTTCTATCTGTGGAGATCCCTGAACATACATTCTGAGCAGTAAGTGATGAGATTTATGCACGAATTTATAAAAGCCTCCTAACCCCTCTGGAACCTTTCCCTTTCATTTCCTGAACTCTCTAGTTCCCTGCTATGCCCGTATCTCCAATGTTCCTCAGCTGGGGCATGTGGTCTCCTAGGATCCTGCTATTCAAAGTGTAATTACAGGGTGAAGAGCAGAATCCTAGGAGACCACACGCCCCAGCTGAGGAACATTGGAGGTATGGGCACGCAGGGAACTAGAGTTCAGGAAATAAACTGGCAGCTTGTTAGATATGCAGACTCTTAGACCCCCAGTATCGTGCTCCTGGGTTAGAGCTTCACTTTAACAAAACCTCCAGGTGATCTGCACATACATTTAAGTTTGAGAGGCACTGGACAAGGTGACAAATTCCTGTCTCCTGCCCAGATTTTGTCTCCAGCTGTCAGGACTCCTAAAATCTACCACACATTCACATGAAATGTTACTCCATGAGGAGAGAAAAAGCAAAAGTTATTGGATGGCTATTCTAATTACAGTAGTCTCAAACTTTAGCATGCAGCAGAGGTGTCAGGAGGGATGGTAAAAACACAGATTGCTAGAACCCATCCCCAAAGTTTTCTGGTATGGAAGATTTAAGGGGAGTCTGATAATTTTTTTAATGGGGTCAATACAGGCATTTGCTACTGTGCCCACAGATAATGTGTATCTTGAGCTAGTTCCCAGGAGATACTCACGCTGCTGGTGTGGGAACTAAACTATGAGAACCATACATCGGAAGTTCTACTTTCTGCATCTTCTCAGCCTGCTCTTTAATGTGTGTCTTCAAATTGGCTCACTCTACATGCCTAACCATTCAGCCAATGGCCAATACCCATTTAATGACTGGGACACAAAGTATCCACAGCCAAATTTCTCTTAGAATTCTATCTCTTTTAGTTTATATACATTTTATTTTCTAGGAAAACACTACTATAAAACATGACCCAATTAAAAAAAAAGAGTTACAGATGTGAGGATGACAGGAGTGAGATAATACCAAAACTGCCAGGCCCAAAAGGGCATTTGGCCACCAGTATCATGAGTAAGAAGTCTCATGATACTGGCAGCCTGGCTAAATGGTCATCTACTTTGTGTTCCTCTATTCTGTGTTACCAGTGAACCATTCTAACTCTAAGGTTCTACACTGTTAGCTATGTGGATGTGACTATTCCTAAAATAAAACATGCATTTAAAATGCTATTCCCAGAGAAATAAAGAACTAAACTCCAAGAAGCATTTCTTCACTGATATTATTATCAGCTCTGTGATGTACTGGTGGAAGAGAGATTTCAGGATAAGGGAGTTCACCTGAAACCTCTCAAATCTCAATGCACAATGGAAATAAATGAAGATCTCCAAATGACAATATGCAAAGGATATTTGTTTTAGAGTTTGCAATAGCAAGAGAGTTCAGCTACCATTACCTGTGTTTGGAAGATAATCCGAAGTAGCCAAGGGAATAATAAAGCTATACAGCTTGGTGGGGGGGCGGGGGGGCGGGGAAGAGAGGAGAGGCTTCAGATGTGACCCACTGAAGGTTGTAGGCATGGCAGAGGGCTAACTAGAGGTGGAACACCATATCTGATTGGTTTGGTGAACATATTTGGCTTTCTCTGGATTGGTCCTGTGGTGGAAGCAGGAAGTAGGGCAAAAATAGGGAAGTCAGCAGCCACTGACCAAGGCCTAACCATTCTGGACTGATTTTGCTGCAAAGGTTGTAGTTCGGCTTCTGGGGCATCTTATCTGAGTCAGAGTTTGTTTGTCACATATAGTGTAGCCACTGCGCATTTGCATGTTTGGTCTTTCAACACAGACCCCTAGCTTCTCAGCCTATGCCTGTCCCCAGCTTAGAATGAAGTATAGGTAAGAGAAATTCACAAAATTACTTTTCCTGATAGCTCTGAAGTCCAAATGGAGACAAGTTTGTGAGGCAGTGGTCATGGGAGTTTTGTTTCCTACTTTCAAACATTTCATGAAAAGTATAAAACAGTGAAACTTCAATTCATCAGTAGAGAGACGTTGCAGACCCCTTCGAGAATGTAATCAAGTGTATGAGCCCTCTCTTCTGAAAAATACACACACGCATCCCCATATCATATCTACTCAAGTGCAAGCCATTTTAGGAGTTAAGCTAATTCAGGGACCTTAGGTTAAGAACTGCTCTATATTTACGTTATTCTGGATGCTTGTATTATCATGGAAAGTTATATTCTACTAAAAGAAATTCTCAGCTTCCTTGTGCCCATTTCAAAGAATCTGTCTTGCATTTAAAAAAAAACAGCATTATTTACCTTCTTGAAGGCTCACTGCATTAAGGCACTGCTAGTGAGGAGCTAATCTGTGTGGTTTAGCTGGTCAAACAGCCTGTAAATCAGAGCTATCTTGGGAAAATGCCCATGACTTGGCAATATTCATCTTCACTGATCTGGGGGTGGAAAGGTTGAGGTTGGGGACGAACTTTCTTCACTGACTTCTTCTCCTGGCTCATGCCAGCCCCGATTTGATCAGAAGACTGGTAAGAAAAACAGTAAGAATCTTCATTTAACAAATATTTCCTAAACTTCAACAGTGTGGCAGGTACTGTGCTAGGCCACAGAGTGAACGTTATGCTGACAACTCTTAATCGCTAACTGGAAAAATTATTCAAAATAAAATATTAACTCAATAATAATCCCATCAATCTGGTTTACCACTCTGCATTTTTCGGTGCCCCCTCCACACTAAGTCCCCCAAGCAACTAGGATGTACTCAGGGAATGCAAACTAACGGCAACATTAGCAACATATAATTAGCAAGGTGAAAACAATTTGGAACGTTACTAAATACACTCCAAAGCGAAGTATTAATGGTTTTTGGATTATCCACCATTTGGGATTATGTATGTCCCAGTTACTATCCATTAATGAAGATAATCAAGAGCTGAATGTATCTGCATGGGGCCCATGTAATTCACAAGAAGGCAGGGAGAGACAGGGAGGAAAAAAGGAAACTTTGAAGTAGCCATGAAAGGAAAAGGCCGTCAACCCCACCATATTCATTACTTTGAGAATATGGGTTTGGTTAGAAATCCAGAAGTCCATCTCAAATTGACATGAATTACTTTTTCTGATTGTGAAAGCTAAATGGAAACAAAAGAGTTAAAGAGAGGACTGGCTGCTCCATTTTATCCCTGTCTGATAGCTAAATTTAACACCAAACAACTTTACAATCAATTATACATATGTGTATGTGCGTGTGTGTGTGTGTGTGTGAATATATATATATTTTTTTGAGATGGAGTCTCACTCTGTTGCCAGGCTGGAGTGCAATGGCACAATCTCAGCTCACTGCAACCTCTGCCTCCCGGGTTTAAGCGATTCTCCTACCTCAGCCTCCCAAGTAGCTGGGACTACAGGCATGTGCCACCATGCCCAGCTATTTTTTTTTTTTTTTTGTATTTTTATTAGCGACAGGGTTTCACCATGTTGGCCAGGATGGTCTTGATCTCTTGACCTTGTGATCCACCTGCCTCAGCCCCCCCAAAGTGCTGGGATTACAGGCGTGAGTCACCACACCTGGCACTGGCACACACACACACACACACACACACACACATATATATGTATTTTTTTAAGGAAAAATATATACTAATCAAGGAAAAATTATTTTTAGTGCATGGAAGATCACAACTCAATTTATAAATAATCATACACAATTGATAATGGCAAATACCAGGTGTTTATATCAAGTTTTTTAATTTTAAAAGTACTACCACATTTGATCTTCAAATAAGCCTGAAGTCTATAAAAGCAAATGCTCTGTGGAGTGCATGCATTAGAACCATTTGAGGGAAAAACTCCTGCATGTCAGAGATACAAAGGTGATGTCTTTGCTCAGCCCCCAGTTCATAAGCCCTGATCCAAAGAAGCTGGGCAGGAGCAGGCATCTTACAGATACATCAACAGAGGATCATGGTGCAACCTGGGTCACATCTCATCCAAAGGCAGATTTTACAATGATATTATAACAACTAGCCCAGAGTTTTTTCTATTCTTTTAAATTTTCTTTAATTTCAAAAGGATAGCTAATTTAGACATGTATTTTTAAAATTGCCTTCCCACATTAATGTGGAGAATCACAGGATTTGGAATGCATAGTATCCAGTATTGCGATGTCATCTGTGCAGTAGTTGGGCTTTCTAAGTAGAAGAAACGGTGCTTTCTGAAGGACTTATTTTGATGAATTGCAAACTGCTATTTCATGAGTACCCCAGTTAAAACACAGTGGTAATTACAGCTATAGGACCCTACAAAATTTAGAGGGCTTCTTTTCAGGGAAACTCATTAAGGAAACTATAAAGAACTAAGAACTTATGAACAGAGATTAATTGCCACTTTTGGTCAGCCAATTTTAGAAAGATTTATGAGGTTTAGAATCGTATTTTGGACTAACGGAGAGGACAGAAACTCGGTTAAGTTTAGTTTACTGAGGGCATCATGGTTTATAATATGTTCACAAATTAATCTGCTCATAAGCCAACTCAAATATGAAGCAGCAGAACCATCCCATAAAATACTTTAAATTTATTTTTGTCAACATACTCATTTCCTTTCCATATCAGCTAACAGTTACGGTGGCTGAGTTCTGGTGCTGAGATGCTCCAAATCCATGATCTGTCTGAAGCACTGCTCTCTGACCTTAGCCTCCTATCTCACTATCTTTCTCACCTCCTTGATTCTTTTATTCTCTGTGAATTAAAATGAAAACTACGTGGAGTTATCGTTTTGCTAATTTATAGTTTTTTTTTTTTTTGCAAATGATGAAAAAGAACTTAAAAGTATAACAGGACATACAATATGCAATTTTCCTTTCCAACCCAAATCCCCTCCTCAACAGCAAATCTATTTTCCCAAGGGTAGCCAACATTCTTATATAACACAGAGAAATTTTTATGCATGTATGTACCTCTTAAAAACATAAACAGGGGCAGGTATTTTTAAATTTTACAATGATTGCTAAAATAAAGATTGTTCCGAATCAACATGAATAGAAATAAATACCTTGTTCTTTATTATGGTTGTATAGTATTCCATAATGGACATATAATGACTTAAATAGTCCTTTTATTTTGGGGACATTTAGATTCCTTTGTTATTACATATAATATTGCATTGATTATGTTTGTACAGGTCTTTGTTTATGTAAATATATCTTAGAAGCAAACTTCTTTTTTTTTTTTTTGAGACGGAGTTTCGCTCGTTATCCGGGCTGGAGTGCAATGGCGCGATTTCGGCTCACAGCAACCTCCGCCTCCTGGGTTCAGGCAATTCTCCTGCCTCAGCCTCCTGAGTGGCTGGGATTACAGGCACGCGCCACCATGCCCAGCTAATTTTTTTTTGTATTTTTAGTAGAGATGGGGTTTCACCATGCTGACCAGGATGGTCTCGATCTCCTGACCTCGTGATCCACCCGCCTCGGCCTCCCAAAGTGCTGGGATTACAGGCTTGAGCCACCGCGCCCGGCCAGAAGCAAACTTCTTACTTCATGTTACCTCAGCACTTTAATTTAGGATCTTTGATTGCAAAGAATGGTACTGAATTATCTCACACACAAAAGGGAAAATTTGGGAAAACTGTAAAGCAGTGGTTTTCAAAGTGTGGTCCCTAAACCAGGAGTATCAGCATCACATGAAAATTTGTTCAAACTGCAAATTCTTGAATTCCACTCACTCATACCTATAAATCAGAAACTCTAAGCAAAGCTAAGCAATCCATATTTTAACAAGCCCTTTGGGTGATTCCGATGAAAGTTCAAGTTTGAGAATCACTACCTTAAGACTGTATCAGAGGAAAGAGTGTTGGGCCAGGATGCTGGCAGGAATCAAGGAAGTTTTAGTGACTCCTAACTTTTCTGTCTCTCTTTGGCTATAGGGAGGTCTCCTTTCCCAGAAAGAAACTTTCTGGCAATATCATATTTACCAAAACTTTTCTTCATAGTTTATGGGCTTGTGAACGCCCTACCTGATAACAATAATAATTTTATTTCAGTTTTATTTATATTATGGATTTATCTGTTATTCATTTTGGTGCAAAATAGAGATATAAGTTCATGACTACCAAACAGCCAGTTAGTTCTCAAAACTGTATTACTGATAATCCATTGTTTCCCTAATGAATTGAAATTCTACCCTTATCAGAGTATTAAATTCCTATATGTATTGAGGGTCTGTTTCAGAATTTCTATTTTCTTTTACCTATGAGTCTGTCTAATTATGTGATAAATCCAAACTGTTATTATTATGGTATCTTTATAAACACATTTAACAGTGGGTTCATTCCAGAACACAAATTAATCTGCTCACAAACCAAGAAAGGAAACACTCCTGGCTATACTTAAACATATATGTTTGAAAAAATTTTTAAATTAAAATGTATGCATTCGTAGTTTCCTATCGTTTTATTTATTTTTACAGACAAGGTCTCACTCTGCTGCTCAGGCTGGAGTGCAGTGACCCAGTCACAGCTCACTAAGGCCTTGAACTCCTAGGCTCAAGCAATCCTCTATTCTTAGGCTCTTGAGCATTTGGGAATAAAGGCACGTGCCACCATGCTCAGCTACTTTAAAAAACATTTTTTTTCTAGAGACATTATGTTGCCCAGACTGGTCTCAAACTCCTGGCCTATGCCACTATACTCAGTCCTGTATATTATTTTAAACTATGTAAATAAACTAATGTACAATTTTTATTATTTTCTCCAAAAGGAAACACTTATCAATGCATTTTTTTTCTGTCATTTATGGTTTGCTATTAAAGCACAACTGCTTTTGGTTTTAACTCCTTTATTTTGCTATTATTTTTATTACTTGAGATGAATATTTAATTCACATATTTCTATTCCTTTTTGTTTAGTAACTTAAGAGTATAAGGCTGAGTATTTCTAAGAGCATTGTTTTAGTCAAAACCAATCGGTTCTGATCAATACACTTTATCATTTTTTTCTAGGAATGTCTAATTTTGGTTTTGATTTCCTTTTACTACAAGAAAGTTTTATGATTTTCTGTGCTAGTTCTTTCTTGTGGATTGTTTTCTACTTTTGTGATTAACTGCAAGTTTTCTTGTCAAAAAATGTGAACCATACTATTTCTACTATGTAAAATTTACTGAATATTTTTGTATGGTTACTTTTAAAATAAATATTCTATGGATACAGTAATTTCATTCTCTGTTTACAGTACAGAGAGTTTGATATATACTAATTATATCTAACTGATTAAAGATGAATAACTAGCTTTTCTATATTTTTACTTTACATGAGTCTGCCTGATTTGCCGGAGAGGTACAAGTAGCTTATTACTACTGCATTCCTATATATTTTTCCTTATATTTCTTGTAGCTGTTATGTTATATTAATTCTGCTGTTATTTGGGGGGGGATACAATGATTAAAGAAAGATCTTCACTGTGAATTGTAAACTTCTTAACTATGAATTGTTCTCATTTATCTCATTGAATGTGATTTGCTTTACATTCACTTTGTCTGATATGAATACCATCACACATACCTTCATTTCTGTTTGCTTTTCCTGCAAAGTCTTCGCAAATTGTTTTGTTTTCAATCTTTTTGTTTCCTTTGCTTTAGGAGAGATTTTCTTGTGATCGAATACAGTTGACTTTATTTTATTTTAAAAAATAGACCTGACTTCCCCTCAGACTATAATGGAATAACTGCATAGATCTCTACTGCTCTTATAGTATAAAGAGAAAACTGGACAAAACATATAAACATGCAGACACCAGAAGATAAGCAGCGCAGCACTGTGATTCCTGACATAAGGAGGAAAACCCCAGATGAATCCTGTGATCACTGCCTTTCTACCTGGATGTACTTTTGAAAATATAGAGCAGGAAGGAGAAACCCAAAGCAGAATGCATTGCTCTTAATAAGTTTAAAAGACACAGACTTAAAGCTGAGGAAAGTGTGCAGGACATGTTACCTTTAAAGGAGGAAGCTATGCAGAGAATAATCTCCAGAAACCTGCAAAGGGGTCTCCTTAAGTGTTTGCTAAATACGAAGTGTGCATATGAAGGGTTAACTTCTAGGAGGCCAAGCAAAGAAGAAATACCAGAAAATGAACTACTACATAGAAGTGGAAAAAAACTTCAAGGTTTTATAATGCTGAAATATTCGTGTTCTGAATGGTCAAACTGAAGAGAGGTTACTATACACACGAAAAATTCAGTAGAACTCATAAAGCACCATCATGCCTTAGCAGCAGGGTTAAATTGGCTCTTGGGAAGAAGATACATTAGAACTGCACTTTAAAAAAGTTTAAAAACAACTATCAAAAATATCAAGATTATCTGAAAGTAGTTCAACAGCCTACCAAAAGTAAACTCAACATTTCTTTAAAGAAAGACTGCCAAGTCAGAGAAGTTGAATTACCTAACATTCAAAATTTACAGCATTTAATTAAAAAAATAATGACAAATTATGTGAAGAAACAGGAAAACCAGATCAACTCACAATTAAAAAGGAAGAAAATAACACCAGTTTATCACAAACTCTTTATGAAGATATCAAATCTTCTGCATCACCAGAATTACCAGCATTCAAAAACCTAACAAAGACACTATGAGAAAACTGTAGACAAATATTTACCATGAATATAAGCACAAACATTCTTCACAAAATATTAGCAAATAATTTCTAACCATATATAATAGGCATGGAGACTGGAAAGGAAAAAATAAAATTGTTTGTAAGTGCAGATGACCTAATTGTCTATAAAATCCCAAACAACTCTACAAAAACAAAAAACTAGTGAATGAGTTCAGAAAAGATATAGAATGCAAGGTCAATATACCATAATCAGTTGCATTGTTATATACTAGAAACGAATAACTGGAAATTGAAATGAAAAGAAACAGCACAATAAACCCCATAAACTATTGGGGATGAATATAAAAAATAAATGTTATATATACATATATATATATATATATATGCTGAAAACTATAAAAAAAATTATGAGAGGCTGGGCACGGTGGCTCAAGCCTGTAATCCCAGCACTTTGGGAGGCCAAGGCGGGTGGATCACTAGGTCAAGAGATCAAGACCATCCTGGTCAACATGGTGAAACCCCGTCTCTACTAGAAATACAAAAAATTAGCTGGGCATGGTGGCACATGCCTGTAGTCCCAGCTACTCAGGAGGCTGAGGCAGGAGAACTGCCTGAACCCAGGAGGCAGAGGTTGCAGTGAGCCGAGATCGTGCCATTGCACTCCAGCCTGGGTAACAAGAGCAAAACATCGTCTCAAAAAAAAAAAAAAAAAAAAAAAAAATGATGAGAATCGCAAAGCCCTAAATAGAAAGTTATACCATGTTTATTAGCTGGAATAATCACTATTGTTAAGATTTCTATTTTCCTAAAATTGATTTTATAAATTCAATGCAATCTTAATTAAAATCCCTAGATTTCTGGAAAAATGAACAGGCTGATTCTAAAATGTGAATTGAAGAGGAAAGGACTAAAAATACTCGAAACAATCTTAAAAAGAAAACCAAAGTCGGAAGACTCACACTATGTGATACACAGAATTACCACAGAGTTCTTTAATTCAAGACAACATAGTATTGGTATTATATAAGATAACCTAGATTGACAGAACAAAGTTTGGAAGTAGACAAACATATGTGGGCAATCAATTCTTGCTAAAGATATCAAGGAAATTCAATTGCAAATGGATGGTCTTTTTCACAAATCATGTTGGAATAACTGTGCATCCACTACAAAACAATACACCTTGTATCTATATTTTACATTATATTAAAAAATTAACTCAAAATGGGTACAGGCCTAATGTCAACAATTGTAAAATGTCTTGAAAATAGGAAGGAGAAAATCTTGTGACACTGGTGTGGGTAAAGATTAAAACATAGAAAACTCTAATAATAAAACTAATAAATTGAATTTTATTAAAAATTAAAAACTTCTCTTTGAAAGCCACCATTAAGAAAATAAAAATAGGCAAGGCGTGGTGGCTCACACTTGTAATCCTAGCACTTTGGGAGTCTGCGGCAGGCGGTCACTTGACGTTAGGAGTTTGAAACCAACATGGTGGAGCCTCGTCTCTACCAAAAATACAAAAATATTAGCAGGGTGTAGTAGTGGACATCTGTAATCCCATTACTGATGAGGCTAAGGCAGAAGAATCGCTTGAACCCAGCAGGCAGAAGTTGCAGTGAGCCTGGAATGCACCACTGTACTCAAGCCTGGACAACAGAGTGAGACTCCGAGAAGAGAGGGGAAAAGAGGAGGAGAGGAAGAGGAGGGAGAGGGAGAAGGGGAGGGGGGAGGGGAGAGGAGAGAAGGAGAAAACATAAGCAACACATTGGGAGAAAATATTTACAAAATACATACATGCAAAAAGACATTTCTTGAATATACAAAGATCTCTTATAACTTGATCATAATAATAACCTAATTTTAAAAAAATGGACAAGATAATAAGAACAGATACCCCACCAAAGTGGTATATTGCAAATAAACGTACAAAAAGATGCTCAATGTGATTATTAGGAAAACGTAAAAAAAAAAATCACAGTGAGATACTACTATACATCCATTAGAATGGCTTTTTAAGAAATGACAAAACCAAAACAAAGTGGTGACAAGGATGCAAAGTAATTGAAACTTTTATAAATTGGTGATGGTAATACAAAATAGTATAGCCATTTTGGAGAGCAGTTTGAAAATAATTTTACTCTTTCTTATAAAGTTGAACATATATTTATCAAACAGCCCAGTGATCTGTCTCCTAGGTAATTATCCAAGACATATGTATTTACACAAACACCTGCATATGTCAATTTGTAATGGTTTTATTCATAATTGCTCTAAACTGAAAAAACCCAAATGTCCTCCAACTGGTAAAAGAATAAACAAATTGTGGTATATCCAGACACTGGAATAATACTCAGTAATAAAAGAACAATGAACTATTGATAGAGGTAACAATATCGATGAATCTTAAATGTATCATGCTAAGTGGAATAAACTGGAATTAAAAGGCTACATATATATGGTATTCTGGAAATGGCAAAACTATACAAGAGACTAAACAGATCAATGATTACCAGGGATTGAGGGAATGACTACAAAGGAATATAATAAAAATTTTAAAGTGTAGGAACAGCTTTTATGTATTGACTAAAGTACAAATGTATGTGTTTGCCAAACTATATTTCGATACACTTTAAAAATATGACATATACAGGAAAATTAAGTCACAAAAACCTTGAACGCTAAGTAATCACAAACAAAAATGGTAAATAGAGAATTTTTCTAAAAACCTATGTTAATATAGTATTAAAGTCACGTAAGTGAAAAAATGGTGAAGTAGATAAATTCTCTGTGACTATACTCATCTCATAAAGCACTAAAAATGTACTATGTAAGGAGGAAATCTGAGGAAGATTAAATAATCTAATAGAAATATAAAGAGGCACCACACACACAAACTGTATAGAATCCAGCATAAAATTTGTTCTCATTTTCAAAGAGAATTTTATTATAGATAGTACAGAATTTATTAGAGAATTTTATTACAGATAAAGAGAGAACCTGAAATAACTAATCAAATAGAGCAAAACTGTTCCATCCAGACTCAGAACACTGAAAAGGGAAGAAACAGCAAACTTCCTGCTAATTTAGTGGTACTTCCCTTCTGGTCTTCTTCAATGTACACACTATTATTTACTACTCACAGTGCTCAGATGGCTATTCCATTCATTCTGATATGCTTTTTAGTTGCATTCAGTCAGATGAAAACAGTAAAATGTGCTTGTTCCATCTTACTTGGAACCAGGACCTCTGTACTTGAATTTTATTTATGTATTTAGTTAGTGATGGGGTCTCACTCTGTTGCCCCAGGCTGGAGTATAGCTGCACAATCATGGCTTACTCCAGCCTCAATCTCTCAAGATGAAGCAATTCTCCTGCCTTAGCCTCCTGAGCAGCTGGGACCACCATGCCCTACTAATTTTAAAATGTATTTTTTGTAGAGATGGAGTTTCACTATCTTGCCCAGGTTGGGCCTGAAACTCCTAGGCTCAAGTAATTCACCCACCTTGGCCTCCTAAAGTCCTGGGATTGCTGGCATGAGCCAGGGCACCCCACCTATACTTAGATATTAAAGAGTCATCTCAAACTGAAAATGTCCAATGCCAAACTGTTCCTCTTCTCACTATTTTTCCTAACTCAGGAGACAGCAATAAACTCTCTAGTTGCTCAGAGGCCAAAAACTTTGGAATCTTCCTTGATTTCCCTTTCTCTCATACCCTACATTTAATCCATCAGCAAATACTGTTGTACTTTCAAAATATATTCACAATCGAACTACCTTTCACCAACCATACTGAAAACATCCTGATCTTTCATCTTGATACTAACATTGTTGATAAGACCATACCTTTTACCTTGATTAACCAATTATTTATTTAAATTCCAAAATGTATCTTTTATTCAATTGAAGAATGTTTGACAGCCTAATATCAACTACTGTTATATTATGGCAGTAATCAAGACAGACAGAAATCTCCGTCTTCATGAAGCTTATTTGCTAGTGTAAATTTACTTCTAGTGATAAAAAATGATTGTTATTTAAATAGCTTCTTAACTGATTTCCTTTCTGCTCATCTTCCTATAGCGCATTCTAATCACTGATTCCAGAGCGATCCTTTCATAGGACAAGTCAGGCGACATCATGCCTCTGCTCAAATTTCTCTCATGGCACATCATCTCAGAATAAAAATCTATGTCCTTAAAATGGCTTTCAAAATCCTACTCAACCTCGTTGTACCCTTTTATTTCATTTCCTACAGCCCTGTTCATTTGCTTCAGCCTCGCTGGTTTGAGCGTGTCAGTCACAGTTCTACTTCAGGACCTTTGTATGTGCAATGCCATCTGCTTGGAGGTTTTCTCTCCAGAAATATACATGGCTTGCTCCCATAGCTATTTCAGGTCTTTACTCAAATGTTACCAGCTCAGTGAGGCCTTCTCTGACCTCCATATTAAAAACTGTGACTCTTAAGTACCTCTGTTCTCCTTGGATCCCTTCCCCATTTATTTTTTTCCACAGTACTTATTACTGCCTAACATAATCTATATTTCATGTTCATTTATTTACCATCTATGTTCCCCATTATAACAGCAAGTTCGATAGGGCATGAATTTTTCTGTGTGGTGTTGTGTGTGTTTTTTTCCCCACTACTGTAAAATCAGTGCCTAGAACAGTGCCTGGCATATAATGGATGTTCAATATATGTGTGTTGAATAATTGGTCTTAGCTGCCTTTATAAAATCTAGTTGAAACTATGATATGTTAGAGTTGGATGTGTCTTTAAAAATCCTTTATTTCTCACCAGGCATGGTGGCTCACACCTGTAATCCCAACACTTTTGAGAGGTTTTGAGCAAGAAACTCTTGTAACTCTATTTCTATTTAAAATGTGCCAACCTTGCTGCTGTGTGAAGAGACTGTAGGGAGATTAGGATGAAAACAGGAAGCCCAGTAAGGGGGCATCTGTAATAGTTCATGTAAGAGATAGGTCTGGACTAGGATGAAGTGGCCTAGTGGAACTGGTAACAAGTGGGGGGTATTCTGGATGTATTTTGAAGACAGAGCCAATATGACTTGTTAATTGATAGGAGATGAGAGGGAAATAAAGGAATCCAGATGATTTCTAAGTTTTGGGTAAGCAAGTTAAGTGGATGCTGGTGTCATTTTATTTACAGATGGGAGAAGATGGGAAATAGCAGTTTTTAGGAGAAAATAAATAATGTAGTTTTGGACATTTTAAGTCAGCACAGTCTTGTGGATCTGCGAGTCATAATTAGGCAGTTAGATATGTGACTTTAGATCCTGCAGAAGCACAGGTAGAGATATGCCTTTGAGAGTCATGGACTTGGAGATAATATTAAAAAGCCATAGGACTATGTAAGATCACTTAGGGAAATAGAGAAAAGAAAAGGTCTGAGAACTGACTTCTGGGACATGCCAACATTTAGCACCAGGAAGAGAAAAATGAGTTAATAAAGGAATTGAGAAGAAACAGCCAGTGGAAGTAGGGGGGAAACCAGAACAGGAGCATTGAAGAAATGAAGTAGAAAGAATGTATCAAGAAAGAGGAATGAATCAATGGTTTCAAAGATAAAAGGCTGAGTAATGAAGTAAAAATTGACCACTGCATATAGTAACATGGAATGAATGTATTAGGGGGAGTGGGGCAAGGTGTTGGGTGATGACAGGCTGAGAGTAGTAGATTTAAGAGAGAGTAGAAGTTCAAGAATTGGAAATTTTGCTGTCCCTTTACCCTTCTCAGAAGGAGTTTTCCTCTAAAGGGCAGTTAAGAATGGAAAATAGCGGGAGGGGGATGTGTGGTCAAGTTGGGGTGTTTTAACATGTGTTTCTTATTCTTTCAGATGAGAGAAATTCCAGCATGTTCATATGCGACAAACAACCCAGTACAGATGCAGGTGGTGTCACGTAGTGCTTGAGCTGCTGTGTGAGGGTACTGAAGACAACAGCTAACAAACTTATGACGGAAGAAGTCCAGCAGTGTATATCACATGGCCAGTTAAACAAACTTCAGGGTTCGAAACAAAGCAAAAGCAATTACCACTAATCTTACAAACATTTTAAATATTGAAAAAGTTAGCAAAGTGGATAAAGTTTTTGTACATATTCAGAAAAAAAAACTTGCTCACTTCTCAAAAGGCCTTTCCCTTGAACCTCTGCAGAAACAGCTGATTCTTCAGCAGCATCATGAGAACGAACCAGTCAATAACGGCTAATAAAGCTACAAGATTAGTGGCTCAGCTGTAATACAGTGCTGATGCATCAAAGTCCCCAAAATAACCAATAATTTAAATGTTTACTACAATTTAAAATATAATACAATAGAGATGAAAATAATGTAGTAAGAAATGGATATAACTGCAGGAACAAATTCTTCTGAGTAGGAAACAGTAGGACTCAATGCCTAAGCAGAGGGATAAGGGTCAGTCTTGGAAGCGAGCAGAGTGATGCAGGAAGCTGTAAGATCTGCTTGTGGTAATACTGAAAGTTCTATTCTCAGTGAAAATAGTAGTAAGGGCACAGCGTGGTGGAAGGGGAGGAAGTGAGGAAGGGCATTGTCTGGAGAGATGTGTTAGACATTTAAGAAGAGAGGAAATACAGTAGGGTTGCTAGATGGTGCTGAGGTCCATTTGAAGCTAGAGAAAGTGAGTTCGGTAAGCATGGGTATATTTTTTTCCTTTTCCTTTTGGCTGTTCACTTACAAGCATGAATAGGGTTTGGGTTTTTCTAAGCAAATAACAGATGGAGAAGGGGCAAGGGTATTGAGAGGATAAATTCAAGGGAGTAATTAAAATGATAAAGCATGGAACAAGCTGGGGAAATGAGGACATTAGTGGAGCAAATGACAATGAAAAAGCAGTGGAGTAAATGAATTGGAAGTCAAGCAGGGGTTAGTGATAAGAGTGAAAGGAGTAAAGTGACAAGTCAGAGAGTAGCATGTTTAAAATGAAGGTTCTTGAGGAGGTGTGGTTACGGGAAACATGACCACAAGAGTGAGTAGCTAGAGGTAAGGATGTCAAGGAATAACTGCAGAGTAGAGACAGATACTACCTGTTCCACAAAGAATACCAATTTTATGAGCCACCTGAAGGTTAGAGGAATCTTTTCTACTTATCTAAATCATCTTTAGAAATTCAAATTGATGTTAATCATTAGACTATGTATATATAGACTTTGCTAATTCCTAAGTGAACTACATTAAATGAGGATACTTGCTGTGGATATTTTATGTAAATCATTTGCTTTTACACCTACCAATTCTGGGAGTTAAGTATTATGTCCCCATTTTATAGATGAAACAGTTGCAGCACAAAGATGGCTAAGTAACTTTCCCAATATTACAGAGCTATGGAAATGGTGGGGTCAGGATTAAAACCTCCGTAGGACCACCTGACCATAAAACTGAAGACTTTCTCTGTTTCTTAAAGATGCCTTCAAAGAAAGCCTAATTCTTCTTAAATATAATCTCAGTGATAAGAGGAAATTCACCCTTCTCATTCTAAGGATTGTGGGATCCAGCCTTTCACTCCGAGATCTAGTTAAATCCAAACATTAAAATATTGGTAAGTCAACTTTAGATACAATTTCTGGATAAGCCGTTTTCATATTTCCACAGAATTATATCAAAAGGATTCAGCAAGGTAACTGGAGCGGAGAACTTTTTGTTTCCAAAGTGATCTTTCTGACTTTGCCTATTAAACACTATACTCAATTTTGGGGAGAAAAATCTACAGATAAGGCAAAAATAAGCCAATCAGCTTAGAAATAATACTAAAATCTGTATAA
The DNA here is from genome assembly GCF_049354715.1 of Callithrix jacchus. Lineage (NCBI taxonomy): Eukaryota > Metazoa > Chordata > Mammalia > Primates > Cebidae > Callithrix > Callithrix jacchus. Next base: position 56,062,181 of record NC_133518.1, read on the forward strand.
AATAAATTATCCATGTACCCTCTTAATAAGATGACAGAGATTTAAATTTGGTCTAAGCCTTAAAATCTGGTTAGATATACCCAAAGGTAAGAAAAGCAATTACTTCTTATAAGAGCTTCTTGAGAATGGCAAATATTAATTTGATTATTTTAATGGATTAGTATTATTAAACATACCTTAACAAGTTATGGACTTACCTGACCCTAACTATCTGGGCAGTATTAAGATGGAGCACTTGCTAAATTTTTCTCTGTCAAAAAATAAAAGGTAAGAATCAAATGTTACTTTGGAGTACAGATAATTATTAACAGGATATATAAATGTTGAAGATCACAGTATGTATATTTTATAGGTGACATCTTTGCATTGCTACTTCCATAATGCTGGACGTTTTTGCCCTAAATCATCTCCTATCTTCCTAGATCTTTCTGGAAGCAATGCAATCAATGACTCTACACCATAACAAGAAGGACTCATCTCTGACTCCACTCAGCAGAGCCACAACATCCAGACTAAACAAGAAAGGAATTTGATTATTTGAGTTTCATGAAAAATGAACAACTCTGCGAAAGAGAAGATATATTTAATCATTTTAAAGTACAGAGAGTTGTGATTGTCTACCAAGAATCCATTCTAGCCTTATTATTCCTTCCTAAACTAACTAGATGTAGTTAAGTTAATCTGTGCATATGTCCCCAACATTAATCAAGAAAAACGTCAATGGCATTCTGCTCTAGAGGTCAGTGGTTCTCAAACATGGCTTGCACCAAAATTATCTGAGGGGATCTTTTTTTTTTTTTCCCCCCAAAAGATGACTGGGCCCTATCCTCAGAGTTTCTGATTTAATGAGTCTGGTGTGGAGCCTGATAATTTATATCTCTAATGAGCTCCCAGGGAATTCTAAAATTTCTGGTCCAGGGACCACATCTTAAGAATTACTGCTCTAAAGGTAGACACCAATTAGTTTAAGCTAAACAGTAGAAAATATTCCCCTCAGAAACTGGTCTAGGTGTGGGGTAGGTACCTGATGTAATTTGGCCCAACTGGACTAAAAGAAACTGTTACGTTGTACTTGGTGAAAGGTTTATTCCCTGTCACCTCTTTGGCTAGAACAAGAAAGCCTATATAGCTCCAAAATCATTGTCAGTCACTTTGTGATTAGAAGAGAATATGACTTAAGAAACTGATGATAAGGTGAACACAGTGGAGAGATGGGGAAAATCTTGGGTCCTTAATTGTGCCTATTGTGTCACAGTACTTCTAGACTTCAGCTAGTTTGAGGCAAGATATTCTGAAGCTCATATCAAAAGCATCCTGATTAATACAAATGATAAACCTGAAGTTTAAAGTGAAAAACACAATTTTATTTTCTTTAAATTAGAACATGAATAAATAAAATCTCTATATAATCCAAAGCTCATTTGAGATATCAATTTAAAATTTTCCTCTACATCATATTTTTATAATAACTGTTAAAGAGCACCAAAATGGATAGTGGGTTTGTTCCTACTGTCTAGCCTCTATCTGATGAATAGTAAAAAGAAAGTGGAGAAAGTAAAAAGTCTAAATCATTTTATCCAGAGTGAATAATTATCAACTAATTAAGCTGACTGAATGAAAGAACTGAATTTTCCTGCTTTCTTATTGCCAATTTCTATATTTCCCAATATAATCTCAACTCTATGACTCTCACTCCTATCCACAGAGAGGCCAAAGAGGGAAAAAAGAAGATTCGGCAAAATAAAAGAAATTGAATAACACAGTGATTTTACATTTTATAGAGTCAGGGGTCACTGAAGCAATAATGTATTGCTTAGGGAATCCCTAAAGTTTAAATAAAATAGTATTTGTAATTAGTTATTTTTATTTTGAGAATTTCAAGGATGCTTTTTAACTGCAGATGCCAATGAATTTAAAACTTTGGAACCATGTAACACAACTTGTCTTTAGTTAAGGAATGCAATAGGGCAGAAAAGGGCAAGGAAAACAAGAATTGAGATGGCATAGAATTCAAAACTATGACTTCTTATATATTGAAAATAATTATAGAAACTGTTTAACAATGGACACCTCCAGCAGCTACTTCCCTTCATCTGTTTGCCTGAGTGCTCCGTACCTCCAAGGTGCTGGTTATCATCAAACTTCTCTTTCCTCACTAGCCACCTCCTCACAAGGCAAAGCAGCCCAAGAAGCCCTCTTCATTAGAGCATTGTGCCAAGCACAAATCAATTCTCATTTCACTATCAAGATGAATGATTAGATACGGAAGTGAGTATATTTTAACATTCCCAACATGAAAATAAGTAAGTTTCAACTGTGATACTAAAGATGGTAATATTTACTTCATTCATAATTGAAAGACACATTCAAAATAATTCATTTTGGGTACACTAGTATGTAGTACTGGCCTGAAACAAATTATGCAAATATTTACATCTTGTGATTTACTCAAATGCTTTTTAATCTCTCATTTCCTTAACTAAATTAGCTAAAAAGAGAAATATATGACCAAAAAATGAATGTCCATCATCTAAATTAGTATACAGTAAATTGATCTTTCAAACCATAAGATCCAAGATGGGCAGTTCTACCCCTGCCTTAAAGGAATACTGCCTATTTTAACAGACTAAGAGGGTTTGATGGTCTCATTTAGATATTCATGCTTCTATAGAAGCTAGCACAAAATACACTAGTTGCAAGCAGTTAATTCATTAATTAACCAAATTATTTTTGAAGAAAAGATAGCACTAAACAACAGAGTACTGAAAGTGCAATCGTGGTTGTCTGAGGTCCGTCTGCAAAATGTGTGGTAAAAACAAGCAATGCCTATGCTGTTTCTAATTATTCCAATTATCATGGCACACTATGAAAACTTGATTAATAACACTGAAGATATTGTTGTGGCAATTAGCCATATGGTTGTGGGACTTTATTCTGTCACGATTTAGCCATTAGCATCTACTTATGTTTGTCAGAACAGTGCATCCGTGACAAGTTGAAGTTCCGCTCACCTTGCCAAGTCCCCTGTGAGCAACACTAGAGAACTGTTTATTCCTAGGAGCCTCTTGCCTGAGTAAATTTTTCATGTGGCATCCGGTCTGACTGGGAACAAATGTCAAATAACTTATCTGATGACCCATCAAGCTAAGCTTTCTTTGAAAAACCACTTAGTGACATGCATGTCTAAACAAACTAACTGAAGAAATTTTATTTGACCAGTAATAGCTGGTCATCTGTATTGCCCCACATATTCCGACGGTCAGTAATTAGGAAACTGATCTTCATACACTGATATATAGAAATCTATAAATACAGCATTTGAAAGGCTATATGTGTACATATGTACACACACAGGCCATACAGCAAAAAGTGTACTGCCTATAGTATTTTTGCATGACATTTGCTGTGAATTTATTCAAGAAAATTGAGAAGATAATCCTTTTAATTATGAGTGAGGAGAACATTTTAAGGAAAAAGAGAAGTAAAGATATTAGTTTCTAAAATTAATGCTAGGGTAAACACATACCTTGAAGTAGAAGATTAAAAAGATCAATTAAGAAAAACTAAGTTTACATTTTGAAATGGAATTAATGTTAATGTGAGAAATATAGCACTATTATGTTTGCTTAATTAATTAGCTAATTAATTAATTTTTAAAAGATAAAGCTTTGAAATAGTTGCTAGCAGTAGGCAACTTTGCCAGTTTTTCTTACAAGCTAGAAGAATGATAAACACTTCCCACTGTGTTTACAAACCCTTAAGGCAGCCCAAAGCTCCCCATATGGAAGTGATGGGTACTAGGGGTAAAGCAATACAAGAGGGAGGTAGAAAGAGTTCTGTGTTTCCATTTCATGTTTGGGTCCCCTCTACACTGGGAATGGCTCACAACACAGGGTTATAAGCAGTTACCCAGGTCTTGCCTGCAAATGTTCGGTTTGGGAAGTTCACAATGAGAGACAATTAGAAGACAGTGTATGTTTCCATGGTATAACCACACTGGGCAAGTGGGGCCAGCCTTTAGACAATCAGGAGTCTGAAATCCCCAACAAAGTAGGCTCACATATAATTCCAGCTGCTATACCACAGGCAGGGAGGTGGCAACAGCAGTGCTGGGGTACTGCCATGGCTGAGGGGCTGGGTACACACGGGGCCTCTGAGTGAGATTAAGGTTTCATTGGTCTCTATACTACATTGATTATTGATTCAGAGTAAGCTTATGGAGGAAGTACATGTCTGGAAAATGGTAAATACAGCCAAGGGTTGTCACTGTAACTTAACAAAAGTACCTATTGTTTCATGTTAGGAAACCGACTTCAAGTGTTATCCCCTGGAGTTTCCAAATTTTCCTAATGGCAGCTGAAAGAACTGAGGGATTATTAAGAAGGATATGTCACCATAATGAAATCTAGAGTCAATGATGGGATAGGGTGGACTAACTTCATTCCCAGTGATCTAAGAAATTTTATCTAAATAAAATTCATACATTCACAAAATAAGTACAGCTGTGTGTCTAGAAAGATTCTATCAGTAATCCATGTCTCTGGTACTTTCTTAGTCACCACTGGGTCATCTCCTTGCAGATAAACTTCTGAACAAACAGGCACTGGCTTCTGCAACTTACAACTTTCTGAAAATGTCACATTAATATTTACAGAAGTCCCTCAATTTTGCATAATGAATCTATTGCAATAATTTTATTTTTAGAAACATATGCAAGCAAATATTTTCTGCATATTCTAAAACTGTATTTTCCTACAAAATAATCTCTCTTGTTATACTAAATAACAAAGGCTAACACTTATTTGAATGATTACTATGTTGAGCACTTCACATGTAGCTCTTTATTATTCTGAATTCTTAAAAGGTATTATCCTCATCTTGCAGATGAGAAAATGCAGCCTGGAGATGCCAGTTACTTTTGTGAGGTCACACAGATTAAGAGGTAGAGTTGGGATTCAATTCTAGGAAGGCTGACTCATATTCTTAATCACTGTTCTATAGTGCCTTCTAATAAATGATATTTAAATATGGTAACACTTTTAGACTACTACATTTAAATGACGAGAAGTAGCTGGGAATACATTAATAGAATATCAAAAATAATTGCAAAACAAATGTTCAAGCTGAAAATTTCAGTATGAATTAACAGTACATTCAAACTTAATTCTTGTGACAGAGCTTAACATTTTATCTCTCTTGCACCCCACTTCTATCTTCTTTTATAGTGGCAAGTACTCCTAGTCTTTAAGCCCTACCTCTTTTTTTTTTTTTTTTTTTTTTTGAGACGGAGTTTCACTCTTGTTACCCAGGCTGGAGTGCAATGGCGCGATCTCAGCTCAACACAACCTCCGCCTCCTGGGTCTACCTCTTCCTATCTCCAATACAGCATTCTTTGCTTTGTAGTTAGCACCCCCACTCCAATTTCACTGCTACTGACCTTACCATTTCTTAATAAATGCTCCGTCAGCTTTCTAACTAGTCTCTCTGCTGCCATCTTATTTAGCTCCATTCTGCAGCCACAGATATCTTTCTAAGATATAAATATGACCAATTCTGTCCTGCACTCCTCACCTAATGAATCCCTTTGTGTGGCATCTAAAATCCTAACTGTCGCCTGGGCGTGGTGGCTCACGCCTATAATCCCAGCACTCTGGGAGGCCAAGGCTGGTAGATCATGAGGTCATGAGTTCAAGACCAGCCTAGCCAAGATGGTGAAACCCCGTCTTACTAAACATACAAAAATTAGCCAGGCATGGTGGTAGGTGTCTGTAATCCCAGATACTCGGGAGGCTGAGGCAGAGAATTGCTTGAACCCAGGAGGCAGAGGTTGCAGTGGGCCGAGATCACACCACTGCACTCCAGCCTGGGTGAAAGAGCAAGTCTCTGTCTCAAAAAAAAAATAAAATAAAATCCTGACTCTCTGCTGAGACTGACCATTCTATATTGACATATGTCCACTCCATTACTACACAAATCTCTCACAATCACATGCCTCTTACTTACAGGGCTAATTTCTTCCATACACCAAACGAACTCCTTGAGCTGTATTTCTAGTTAGTGCAGCAGGTAATAGGTGCCAAATTAAAGGAAAATATTTAATCTTCAACTTAAATTGGTTACATGTACTCTTTGACATATTAATGTCAAGGCTGACTTTATTAAAATAAGTTTTCTTTGTTCCAAAAGTAATCTGTATATGTCTCAGAAAAACTAGAAAACAAAAGGATAAGCAAAAGGAAGAAATAAAGATACCCATAATCTCATTGCCCAGAAATTATTTTGGATTATGCTTTTCTAATTTTATTTTTATGCACATGTAATATATAAATTTATTTTATACTATGACCATAATATGCATATTATAATCTTTTTTCTATGTCAACAAATATTAACCTCTGAAGAGTCATTTAAAGTAGATGCACAGTTTTCCCTTATATGTATATACTGTTATCTATTAAATTATTCCTTTATTTTTGGCATTTAAATCTACAGAATTTTTCAGTATAATAAATACTATTGCCAAAAAATCTTTAACGCATATCATTATATATCATTAGTTATTTGCTTTTCATAAATTCCCAATAAAGTAATAAAATATATATCTTTGTGAATTTTGAAACCAACTGTGAAATTGGCCCTTTCCATGAACCTTCCAAACATGGGTTATCCTGAATTATTTTGGCTTCACTTTTGCTAATCTAATAAGCAAATATGACATACCCTTGCTTTAATTAGCATGGCTTTGATTATAAAGCTAAATTTTTTTCAAATGCTTATGAGCATGTACATACACACGTATCTAAAACTGTCTGTACCACCTACCCATTTTTCTATTCTGTTATTAATCCTTTTCCTATTTATAAGAAATTTTAATATATTAAGGATATTAATTCTTTGCCACACACTTGTGAACATTTTTCCTAGTTTATTTGTCCTTCAGTTGTTAATGGTTTCCCATGGTATGTTTAACACTTTTACTCAGTAAAACCCATCAACATCCCCTTAATGGTTTTCTTGCATTGAAATCATACATAGAAAGGCCCAGTCATAACCAAGAATACATTAATATATAGCTATATTTTTTCTAGATTTTTTTTTAGCAGCTTTCCTTTTACCTTTTTTACATTATATGGAATTAACTTCAGCAAATGGAGTGGGTTACAGATAACATATTTATTATCTATTGTCCCAAACAGATAATAAATTATGTCAAGTATTATGTCAACACTATTTACTGAATATACTATCGTTCTATACAAATCTGAAGTTACCTTTATAATATTGACACACACTAAAGCATGGAGACCAGGTTCCAAAGCTGTTCACTGCTGGGAAAAGGTCTTGACATATGTGTGATGGAGTACATGTTGCTTGCTGAGAGGGGATGGCAAGGTACACTGGGCCTTCCCCAGGCAGAAAACTGCTAGAATAAGCAAGCAATATGTACCGGTCATGCACTAGTTAAATGAGCTGCTAAACCACAGGATATTTGACCTTGTCCCCATTGCTGACTCACAAAGAGTGTTTTTTTTAGCTTATTTCTATCTTAGTAGTGAACAGGCACTATCTGCCTGGTTAGTCTACCTTTATATTATACAGAAACACTGAGCACCTGCTTATTAAAAATAATCACTTGTTCACAAACAATAAATAAGTGGGTCAAGGTCTGCTCTGGGCTGTCAGCTGGGAAATGCTGTCAGACCCTGACAGTCCGACTCTGATCCCACTTCTGCACTCTATTTTTGTTTCTGTTTCTTAATTCCTTCAGCGCCACCTGGGTTGGGGTCTCTATGACCAGGCTGATCTCAGCAGTTCACTATTAGTATAAACCAATTTTTATAATCTACTTGAATCTATGGACCTTTCTATGGCATTCTACAGAATGGCCTGCCAATTACTGTTAGTTGACATCGTATGTAATTCATCATCAATTAAAATTCACCTTTATTTAAATTATATACTTTTACATGTAAGCTTTACTACCTAAAGTTTTGTTTCTTTGATTTACATAGATTGCTTTTCAAAAGGGTACTTGGCCAAGAGTCAGAAGATAAAGGTTTTAGATATAGATCCCTCAAGTACCAACTATATGAATTGGATACTCAGCTTCTTGATGTCTCAAGGAATAGTATTTGTTTTGTCTAACTCATAGTGATGCTATGAGGGCATGTGAGATCAAGCACATGAAACCACTTGTTTAATGACTACAAATATATGTATGTATATGTAAATTTGGTTTAGTCTGTCTTAATTCAAAATAATCTTTTGAAATGCTTCTGATAACTCAAACGGTCACTTATTTCAGTAGTCACTGTTCTTGTTTCCTCTCAATATGGACAACTGAGAATTAACTATAGTAATTTTTCTCAGGATCAAATTAAATAAAAAATCATTGACAAGTTACCTAAAGTTATAAGCCTAATAAACATGTCTCACTTTCTTAATCTCCTGAGATGAAGCACTGAGTTGTAAAAATATAAAAATCCCTACACTTCCTATTGCTTAAAAATATCAAAGAAAGTCTGAGCTCAGAATTTTTTGAGTTTAGATTTAAATTTAAATTATCCTTGGGACAAGTGTATATAATCATGTCTGTAATCCCAACACTTAGGTGAAAGAATCACTTGAGCACAAGGGCTTGAGATTAGCCTGGGCAACACAGCAAGACCTCATCTCTAAAAAACAAAACAAAATAGTCAGGTGTGGAGGCACATCCCATAATTTTAGCTACTTGGAAAGCTGACCTGGGAGGATTCCTTGAGTCCAGGAGTTGGAGGCTACAGTGACCTATGATCACATCACTGCACTCCAGCCTGAGCGACAGGGCGAGACCCCATCTCTACAACAACAATAAAAAGTTAGGTGGAGTCCCTTTCATACTTACGATATCATCTCGGACTTTAAATCCTCAGGAAGAAACAAGTAAAATTTAAAAATCATTCATCAAATTTAATAGTTCCATAATTAATTAATTCCAAAATAAGTTAAATTGGACAAATAATTTCTCCTATAATTGCAACAGCATTGTGTATTTGCTGAAAACCACCTTGGAACTATCACAGCCCCATGGAATGCTTCATGTAAAAGTATGACATTGCTTTAATATATGCCTTTAGTAACAATCTTTGACCAAATCCATTGCCTGCTAATATAGTAAGCAAGTGATTTTCCATTTTTAGTGTGTATACAAATCTGCTGGGCATCTTGGTAACATGTGAATTGGGCTACCCTGATATGGAATCTGAGATTCTGCATTTCCACCAACTTTGCAGGTGACGCAGTGTTGCTGGTCCTTGCACTAAACGCTGAGTAGTAAGGGATTAAGAAATGCCTTTTAAACAAAACTGTCTATAATTATCACTGGCTTTAATTTACCTCTCGTGAGATTCTTGCTACCTGTCTTTTTTCTGATTTCTCTTGCCACTTTCCATTTTAGACTCAATTTCATTCATGGGGTCAATCTACTGGCCACAGTAGTTAATCATAAAGGCTGGAGGCAAAACACACTAAATTCTAATAATCCTTTTTTAGCCACTGTAGAGTATATGACCCATTCCTACCAGAGATACTTGCCTACTTCCTCGAAGATTCACCTGGATGGCACCAAAAGAAACCTGTTCTCTTCATTCTAAGTGTACTATCTCAAACTGAAAGAAAGCTACCTGCTTTCTTTGGGGTTCTATACATACATGAGGAATGAATAAATGGCCTACGCTATTTTGTTTTTGCTTCAATTAGTCTATCAGTAGTTCACAAACTTTACTGTACATCAGAAACACTTTCAGGGCATGTTAAAACATGGATTCTTCATCCCCTCTCAGTTTCTGGTTAAGTAGACGGGTGGGACTGAAGAGTCTGCATTTCTGACAAGCTCTCAGGTGATGGCTGGTGCTGCTGGTTCTGAGATGACAGTTGAGAATCACTGGTATATGTTATTCTGAAAAAACAGTTCTGAGTATGAGTCTTCTGTTTAAAACAACTAATTACTACTTTTTAAATAACTGGTTTTTCATGTGAGTGATACTTTTCATTTCCTATGCATTTTAAATCAGTATGATGATTATAAATTTCTACCTAGTACAAAATACAAGTACCGGAAGCTTACAGCATTGTTCTGTTTGATTGATGCTTAAAAACTTTTTAGAGGTTGGGGATCCTAAAAATAAATGAGGGCAGGAAGATAATCACCAGAGAGCTGAGAGGTTCCCAAATGAAAATTATTGTTCTGTCCTTTCCAGTAAATTCTTAATGTCTTCAGCTGCAGAAGGCTCATTTCTGAGGTTCTTTTTGGCCTTATGAGTTAATTGCACCAAGAGGAGTCACTTTAACTCACATGCCTTTAGGAGTAATGATATGTTTAAATGATTAAACAATCAGGAAAAAAATGCATATCTGCATAATGAAAGCAGTTAGCATACAGATCCATGGTTTATATGAGTATCACAAGTCATTTGTAAATAACATGTTCATTTTAGATATGTAAAGAGTTCTGTCATGCCCTATGAAATAAATTATATTTTATTGGTGCCCGGGTATTTCATAACTTTTATTTATTTACTGCAAGAGTGGAGAATTAAGATAGAGTAGTTTATTTCACCAAAAGACTGACAAATGGCTCATTAGACACTTATGGAGCTGAAGTTAATTGTACAGTTTTTGTTGTTATTGTATTAATCGTCACTGCTTGCTTAACATGCTTACACTGGTGGTCATCAGCACCCATTTTTTTTTTTACCACTATCCCACAAACTACTCACCAAAAGAAAGAATAAATGAAAAGAAAAAAAAGAGAAAAGGAAAACAGAACTTTAAATATAATGTGGGTTAGAGAAATGCATGGGAGGAATGAGAAAGAATAAAAGTGATAGCCTTTCCCCACTGGGCCACCAATAACCATCAATCCCAAACAGCAGTCACCTAACCTAACAGCTTGAGCCACAGAGTCAAAGAGCTGCTTTTTTGTTATTCAGATTAAATATCATTTACATTATATACTTTTTATTTTGCCAGAGACATAAGGTCAGAATTGATTGAATATGTACTACCTGCATGTAATGATTTCTCCTTTTTTACAATCATGTGCTAACATTGCTCAGTAATGGCCTGTGGATGAAGAGACAGATGTACTACCAGTCATTTGCTACACATTTGCATTAACAAATCATCATTTAATTAAAGCCCATCCAACAAGTTTATGCTACTTAAATAAAGTTCCTTTCAATAAAAGATGCTACAATGGAACAGTTGTTATGAGGAAATTTTTTAAACTATATTTTTATGTCAAAGGATTAGGTGTGCATTAGACAACCATTTATTAATTTTAATTTTGCTTGGAATAAACACCTGGACAAACAGCATTTCAATACAGGCTACTATGAAACAGAATAATTCACTTTCAGATATAATCATGCAGTAACACTACAAGTTCCTGCTTTGCAAATTGCTCGATCCCCAATCCCCAAAGACCATAGAAGATGGCTTATATATAAGATACACAAGACATGTGTTCTAATAGTCAAGCCAAAGCTCTAATATTAATATAAATGTAACATCCTGCTATTATTGGGAAGGAATATTATTTTAAAATATCACACTAAGTTTCATGGGTAAATATTTACTCAATAGTTGAAATTTCTATGCTTCTTTAAAAAAAAGTAAGGAGACTTGTAATGCAAATACTGATTTCAACCTTGGTTTCACAAACATGGTTGCTGTTCATGCAATTGATCCTGCATTACTGGGTATATACCCAAAGGATTATAAATCATTCTACTATAAAGACATATGCACACTTATGTATACTGCAGCACTGTTCACAATAGCAAAGACTTGGAACCAATCCAAATGCCCATCAATGTTAGAATGGATAAAGAAAATGTGGCACATATACACATGGAATACTATGCAGCCATAAAAAAGGATGAGTTCATGTCCTTTGCAGGGACATGGAAGAAGCTAGAAACCATCATTCTCAGCAAACTAACACAGAAACAGAAAACCAAACACTTCACGTTCTTACTCACAAGTGGGTGTTGAACAATGAACATACGGGCACAGGGAGGGGAACATCAAACACGGGGGCCTGTTGGAGGGTGGACAGCAAAGGGAGGAACAGCACTAGGAAAAATACCTAATGCAGATGACAGGTTGATGGGTGCACCAAACCACCATGGCACATGTATCCTATGTAACCAACCTGCATGTTTTGCACATGTCTATCCCAGAACTTAAAGTATAATAATAAAAAAAGAATATTCTGATTATATTTTACTACATCACCTACTTCTTTTTTTTAGTAGGGGGAAAGAACAAGAGAAAAGTAAGGGGAAAAAAAAAGATTCCCTAGCATTATCTCCTACCTACAAAATTTCTCATCTTAAAACAAAGTTGGTTAAATATGGTAGGGACATTTTCTCCTACCATCTTCTGAATCCAATTTTTTTTTTCTCAAAAAATCTCAAACAACCAGATTATTTAGTTTACCATTTCCTCTAACCTAAAGAGAAATGTCAAAAAAAAAAAAAAAAAAAAAACCACCTAAGACATACAGAGAAGCACCAACGCCCATGAACCCAGATAATCTAAAAGAAAAATCTTTGTTGATGCTAAATGTAAGGACACTTATTTAAAACCAATTCCTATAGATTAATAACCTAAATGCAGAGCATTATGCACTTTGGATAACTATGTATACATATATCTATTTCTTGTAGGCACAAAGGCCTATGTATTAGAATAAAAGATATTTTCGGGGCATTATTTCACCAAAAGACTGACAAATGGCTCATTAGACACTTATGGAGCTGAAGCTAATTGTACAATTTTGGTGGTGGTGGTTGTATTAATTGTCACTGCTTGCTTAACATGCGCACTCTGGTGATCATCAGCATCCATTTTTTACCACTAACCCACAAAGTATTACTCCCCAAAAGAAGTTTTTCCTGGCGGTTTCTAAGCTGAGAGAAACTTAGTCTTTAAATGCGTTTTTTTATTTTCTGAGAATAAAAACTACCTTTATTTTTCCCTAGGTTGCATACATTAATGATATGTTAAATGTTTTACTTTAAAAGGCAACAGAAATCTCTAAAGTGTTAAAATACAGCTTTTAATTGCTCTCTATATTATTATTATCATTTTAACTTAATGTTCTTTACTCTGTCCCACACTAGACTTGCTTTGGGTACCTTTTATAGAGTTGACTGTAGAGACAGGTGAAATTTTACCTTGGTACAAAATTCAAACTAAATTATGGGATGCAGAAATGTGTCATAAATCAACTTCAAATACTGAACAAAAGATAAATAACAGATGATTTATATTCTGACATAAAGAAGCATCTCTGACTACAATACAAAGCAAAAAGCAAAAAAAAAAAAAAACCCTACTGTGCTACTCTAGCAGGTTCTCCTTGCCCTTTTATACGCTAACTCAGAATAGTAATTATGGATCTTGCAAGTTGACTCCTGTTTTCCAGAACTATGAGTTGTACGTAAAACATGCCTTTTCATCGAAACAATTACCATTAATCAAAACACTGAGAGCTAATACCACTCAAGTCCAACCTACCGCTGTGCCCAGCAATATATCAAACTGTCTGTTGTCAAACACACTAAACAAACTTAAACACACTGTTTCCACTACAAACAGTAAAAGAAAAAAAGAAATGCTTGCTAAGTAATTTTTGAATTGCAATTGCTATCTCAGTAATCCATTCTGTCACTGCATTTTAATTTTAAGTATTCAATCATAGTCCAACACAGACAGATCATTATTTGGCTCTGGGAAAAGAAAATCTATGGCACTGATAAATGAAGTTACTTGCAAGAGACTTGGTATTACAATGAATCTGGTTAACTTGTGATAATTTGATTTAGAAGTACACCTAAACAATAACACATTTTACTCTTCCGTGGGTTTGTAATGTTTCATTTCCCAGCTAAAACTATTAACATAAGGAAGGTTACGATTGCTCTACAAGAGTCAGAAATAATGAACATATTTCTACAGCAAGGGTATAAGGTCCATAACGCCACTGGTTTACTTTATAATAATTTCCTGGTTTATAATACACTTTTTATATTTAATTTAAAAATCTGTATTAGGGAAAATGACAAAATGTATTATCTACTGAAATTGTAAATCACCCAGTTTGCATAAGTACCCGACATTTACATCCCTATTATATTTCAATGCACAGCTATCTGAATGCAAAACCATCATCTATAAATATGGACTAAGTAACTATCTTGAAAAATCTTGCTTTTCTTATTATATCTTTTCCTTCTTTACTCTGTTTTTCTTATTAAAGCAAAGGTTAAGATTCTCATCCAAAGAGAAAACACATTTTACAAATCAGAAAGTCAGCTCTGTTTAATAATTTCTAATCAGTGAAGATGTCAAAGTATTTTATATAAGATGATGAGAAGAGGAATGGAAACAGTAGAGTTTAACAAACAGATCAGGCATTTATTACCAGCAAGCTCCATTATGGATTTCTGTGCTTTGTAAGCCAAGCTCCCCCAAGTGTAATTAAATTTTTATTTATAATGGGTTTGTGACTGTTAACTTCATGTTGTCTATGCTTGTTTCCCCCACATATGCTCATATACAACAATGCAAATAGCATTCCACATTTTCTATTAGATAGTACATATTGATGATTTTTCATCTAAAATATCAAAATTGAACATTAATAAAATATTTGCATACAAAAAGACTATGGTATGTGGTGGCTGAGACGGAATACACACACATGAGCATATTACTCTTTCACTGACTCAAGTATTTTTCACAGCCTTATGTAGTAAGGGATACTACAAATCTAATACAAAAGGATATAAGGATGCTACACAGCCAACTACATGTTTACTGCTAGCGATATGCAAGATTAGTGTAAATGTAACTGGAAAAAAGGTCTGAAGTTCACCCAAGGCAACGTATTCTTACCCATTTGTGGAGTTTCTTCAATTACAAACCTCTCCTTCTGAAAGAATTTCCCACTTTTGTTTTATCATTAATCCCTTTCCCCTTCTCATTTAGGTATAAACCCCTGTATACTTTACACCTTCTTTTAAATGCTTAATATAAGTAACCACAGGAGAAGCTCTTCTCCCCTTGAAAAACTGCAAATAAAGATGTCAGCTATTGAGTATATTTGTGGCGTCTCCAGCAGCTGCTGTTAAATACCAGCTGGTCTAGCTGTTTAAAATTACCTCCGAGTTGGTATTATAAAGATGCCTGGGCAGCGTTGCTGTATTAATGGATTATTGAGTGAGCGATGAAAACCTTGGCCAGCTGATGCGTTTTATTACAGATAGGCTTTATGATGTGTAATCACTGTAATTTTTACAACCAGAGGAAATATGAAAAAGGAGTAAAAAAAAATCCCCATAGAAACTGATTTAAGTAGATTATTCCTATCATTCTCTCTCCTAGAAGAAATCAAAGTGTGTAATTACTGTGTATAAACATACAGGTATGAACTTATACATACAATTTATCCATTCATGTGGATGTGTTTTCACCAATATAGGCAAGCAGAGAATGCACATGGACAAATTCAGTATGCATATAATTTGTGAGAATAGACATTTGTTGTTGCCTGCCAAACCACCCAATTGGCTACAATGGGATCACATGACCTAAAATAGTTTTGAACTATTCACCAGCTGGGCAATAGCTGAAAATCCAAATCTGGCCAACTGGACTATAGTTTGCAATCCAAGGGATGGGATCATTTCACTCCTTTTACCATTTCCCTTTCGTTGTTTTCTTGTAAGCCAAGGTTTTTATAGAACTCTAGCAAATTGTCTCCCAGATCCTCTAACTTCCACCTTTTGTTCTAAAGAAGGTATGGCAGTTTATTGGCTCAGCTATTTTTACTGCTGCTATAGTAGCTCAGGGTTCTACCCTATCCATTTCCATGGTCCTTCAAATGTATCGTTCTATTTATGGCACTCTCCTGCATGCTCCCAATTGTTTTTAAGAATGAACACTAACTCTCAGGAGGCTATGGCCAATTAAAATAGTTCCAAGCAGAAAACAAAACTCAGAAAATTCATTCAAGTATGTCATTGGGTGAATTAGTATCTAATAGGAAAGGACAGCCATCTCAGCCTGGATTTCCTCTTTAGGTAATCTACAAGTTTTACTCTAAAGTAATATTTAAGAACACAATCATCATCATCAAGAAATATCAAGTATATTGTTTTGGTTTTGCTGTATGACATTTAACATCAATTTTCATCACAGCCAGTTTGATAAAATATATAGAATGTGTGACAAGAAAGTAATGAAACTATTTTTTTAAATATACCATAATTTATACATGAAATGATTCCTTCAGAGGCCATGTTAAGGTTTTGTTTTTGTTTTTTAATACTTCCTATAGAGGCTGAGTACTGCGTTTTAAGGGTGAGTTTTACTCATGCAAGTAACAACCATTTCTAATTAGAGCCAAATCTAGTGAATGAACAATGTGAGAAATAAGGTTATGAAATACTTTTCGAGGTCAAAATGTTCTTTGATTTTACAGCTTTAAAACAGGTTTCTAATGTGGCTCCTATGCTAGTAATGAAGCAATTCCAGATAGAAAATTCCAGAAGTATTTTGAATAATAATGCTAAATTAAAATACACGTGTAACTGTTACAGTGAGCATGCTTTAGAAAAACCATAATCATTCTCAATATTAAAAGCACCAATATGCTGGTTTCAAAAAGAGTACTGTTGGTTAAAGTTTTTGGTTTGGTTTTTTAATGGGAACAAAGCTGGTCATTGTACTATTTTCAAAGATGTGCAACTTTAAAGTTGCAAGAAACAACCGGGCACAGTGGTTCATCACAGCACTTTGAGAAGCTAAGGCGGGCAGATCACAAGGTCAGCAGATCAAGATCATCCTGGCCGACATGGTGAAATCACATCTCTACTAAAATACAAAAGTTAGCCAGGTATGGTGGCATGCACCTGTAGTCCCAGCTACTCGGGAGGCCGAGGCAGGGGAATCGCTTGAGCCCGGGTGGTGGGGGTTGCAGTGAGCCGAGATTGCGCCACTGCACTCCAGCTTGGTGACTGAGCAAGACTCTGTCCCAAAAAAATAAAAGTTGCAAGGGACTTTATGTGCCATCGAGTCCAATCTCTCATTCATAATAAGGATACCCATCCATAAAATTTCTGATGGCTGGGAACTATTGAGCTTTGGCTGAAATATCAAGGTGAAAGCATGCTCACCTAATCCTAAACCATCTACTTTGCAAACTCTTTTTGATAGAGAAATTTTCAGACTTGCTGCTTAGAGACATGCCCCCAAAATTCTTTCTACTGGATGTTAGCCTTCTAAGAAGACTGCTCTCTGCTCTAATCTATAGTTATCCAAATACCCAAGTTATCCTAACACAAAACATAATACTTGATATTAGCGGCTGCTTACGAAATATCTGCTCACTCAATAATGACATGAACAGTTCTGTTTTTAAAGAACCATTAAACTGGAAAAAATTAAAATAATGAATTCAGGTAAAAAAAAGCATAAACTGAAGAAATTTTTAAAAGATATATCAGCTTACTTAAATTTCCGTTATTGTGAAAACTTAGAAATCTAAGAACATCTAAGTGAAGAGCCAAACTTCTGACCAACAAGAACAGAGTGGGCAGCAATCATGGGCAAAGAGGCCAATCATATGTGGGTCAGAAAATGGCTGGGATCAGTCAGGTAGCTGTGGAGACACCACCTTTCATTCTGAAATGCAGATCCTGGATATGGTGACCTAGTCTCCCATTCTCTTGGGACTTTCTTCTAGAGTATAGACCTTGGGAGGCAAGATGATCTATGACTATAGATTTGGTACAGGAAAATCAAACCTTTCTTCAGAGATCTTTAAATAGGAGTTGGGGGGGAGATAATTACTATTTCATGATATAAAAATAGTGAGACTATATACATTCATAATAAATGGTTTGAATGCATGGCTACCAACCTTAGAAAACTCTTCCCATGTTTTATTTTGCCTCTCTTCCTTTTGCTTCTCTTTCTGCATTATGTCTCACCACCAGCAGAAAGCACTGGTCAGAGGTGCGAATGTAGTAAGGCGCAAGTGAAGAAGAGGATACAAGAAGGAGGGGTAAAAAACAATAAAGGACCACACAGAAAGCCAAGGTGGTGGAGGGGAGTCAGGACAAAGCTTGTCAGACTAATCTGGGCAGCACTGCAGAGAAAGGAAGTGCTTCCACTCTGCCATCAGCAATACAATCCACTGAAAAGGATAATTAGATAACTAATCACTTTTACTATCATTTTAAAACTGTATTTGCCACAAAGAGTGGGAGTGAAAAGTCAAAAATGAAAAAAATGACAGGAGTTGGCACTGTTGTCATAAATACGAAGAGGCGGGGCACTCTTCCTACCTAAAGGTGATCCAGGTAGAGAAAGGGAGTTACTTACAGATGGCCTAAGCCAGAGTAAGACCAGAGTAAGAGGCATTTGGCATATGGGGAGTGACATCTCTACAAAAAAAAAAAAAAAAAACTCTTCTAATTTTCACTTTGAGAAAGTGACATTATTCATCATATTACTTAGATGTACTTAATAAATATGTAGGAATCATTTCCTATGCAACAGGCACTGTTTTAAGTGATTTGCAAATAAGAACTCCACATGGCACCTATAGTGGCAGTACTCTTGATTTGATTTTAGCTTAACTTTTCTGTTACTTTTCATTGACTAGGAGACAAGATGAAATTCTTGATTGCAATGAATGAAGAGTTCAGCAACTGAAAGAATAGGTATAGAAAACATACATTATAAACATTACATTTCTCTGCATATTTCTTGTTTTAAAACAAAATCCTATTAATTACAAAAGGGTAATTCAAATGAACTAAACCTGTAATATATACCAAGCAATAACAGAATAAAATTCTGCCCATTAACACATATTTGCAGCTCTGTACCTTCCCCCACATCCCACTTCAGTTGGAGAAATTTATCATCTTCATGCTTGGAACCTGGTTAGCTAGAGAAACTAGATCTCTGGTTATTTCCAGTGTCACAGTCTGGGCTAAATTCTGATACTGTCCACAATGTTCACTGTTCTTAATAGCACTATTTTTAATTGTTTAGGTCCTGCCCATTGACATAATTTGGTCAGAGGTTTTCATTAATAAAAGCTGAATCTACTCAGCATAGTGCAGTCTCTCAGCTAATAATCCATTCTTTTTCTCTCTGTCCCACTCATTTTGTTATTGTTTCTGATGCCTCTTAGAGCTTATATCTACTAAAATGATTATAAATTCTAAATTAAAATGTTTTAAAAGGTATATTTTCTCTAACAAATTCCATGTAGTACAATATTTAATTTTAATTAAAATATTAAAATATTTTTAAAACTGATTTTTTAAACCTTACCTACCATTTACAATATAAGTCATAATCAGAACCTTTGAAGGTGGTACACTGGTATAAAAAAATCTATAAAAATCATACAAAATGGGCCGGGCACGGTGGCTCAAGTCTGTAATCCCAGCACTTTGGGAGGCTGAGGCGGGTGGATCACAAGGTCAAGAGATTGAGACCATCTTGGTCAACATGGTGAAACCCCGGCTCTATTAAAAATACAAAAAATTAGCTGGGCATGGTGGCGCGTGCCTGTAATCCCAGCAACTCGGGAGGCTGAGGCAGGAGAATTGCCTGAATCCAGGAGGTGGAGGTTGCGGTGAGCCAAGATCGCGCCATTGCACTCCAGCCTGGGTAACAAGAGCAAAACTCTGTCTCAAAAAAAAAAACATACAAAATATCTAACAATGATTGGTGTAAAATGAAAATAAAAACATTTTTATTAGAGAAAGCAAATTTAATTGAAATAAATTTTTAGAAACAAAATACATATATATGCCAAACTTTACTATATTATTTTAACAAATTTTTTCTGCATTTAAATTGTTACGAATCTATTTTAAACTATAAAAATAAGAAATTTGAGGGAATAAAGAAACACATAAAGAATCAAAAGTAGTCAAAAGCAAAAAGAAGAAGCTAAAAGCAGTATGTTCCACCAGTATTTCATCTGTACCGCCAATTAGTGAAAGAGAAAGTTTTTCTTAGGGTTTGCTGGCTGAAAAATTCTTATCTTTTATAATAGAGTATAATAAACGACTATTTTTCTTAATTGATTCAGCAGTCTTTTGTCAAAGCATCTTATGACATTATGAAAGGTTCTTTTCACTAAGCAAGTTCCATCATTTTTCTTGCATTTAGGTCAGAAAAGAAGTAATAGGGAGAAGACAGGATTCCATCTTGCTATTGTGGGTCAGATAAAATTATAGTGGTAAAACTCTGTCCTTAAAATAGTTTTACAAAAGCCAGAAAAATATCTTAAAATTGTCACACAAGCTGCATACTGGTGATCTCAAATATCTTAAAAGCTAGTCAGGAGACACTTATCTAGAAAAGTTGCCTTTACAGGCATGTTTGAAGTCCTCATTGTTTCCATAAAAAGTTTAACACATATTAAGCAGTCTCTGAAGATCAAAAATGAGGGTAGAAACTTAAGTCTGGTCACAGAACTATCAAAGACACACAATGTAAGCACTAGTATAAGTGATATAGGTTAGCTTAATTACCAAGCATACTTAATAATGGAATATGATATCACACATAAATTACCATATGGCAGGAGAAAAGTACTTATTAGAGCAATTAACTCTAGATATTCAATTTGCCTCTGGGTTACTTGGTTATTGAAAGAGTTGGAGAATAGAAAACCAGAGACCCATGAAATAAAAAAATCCAAGGATAAGAAATAAAGGAGAGAAATCTGAATATTAAAGATTAACTTAATTAAGGACTTTTTATCCACATTTAACTATTATTTCCTAGTAAGTCCTGAAAAACTCTCCTTCAAGCTTTAGAATCTACAGTTTTGATTGGAGGGTAGAAATTACTTTCCTTCCAATCTAAATGTATTCTACTAACTAACAGACTGGAAGGCAATGTCAGTTTTAAAGTATTATCACTGTTATTAAACCACATAGCTTAAAGAAGGCATTCCTTTGTTTTACTGTGATTTAAAAACGACTGTAACAAAATATATTTCTGGGAAAGTTTTATTTTTCCTGACCCTTGTTAGATGGTATTTTGTAATTATAAAGTTTCTGGGTAATATTAAATATTTGTTTTTCCTGTATACTTATGTTCCAATAATCACAACAACTGTAAAGTCACAGTTTTATCAGGTTTTCGTAAAGAATGCTTATATAACCTGAAGTTGATCAAATCTGGTTAGTGATTTTAATACTGGGATTGGCAACGTGTTGTGTTGTTTAAGATATACAACCAAAAGAAAGGATTTTTAGTACCTTTTTATATATATATACCTGGAATGGCATATATAACTGAGGTGAGGGTATGTTTATTATGAACTACTTTGGCCTATCAGTTTTCAGCACATCAATATTTCTCAGGTATCTAGCATATTTTGTGTTTCAATCACTGTTATTCTTATTTAGAAACATACATTTTTAAAACTATGAATTTAATCACTTATTTACAAAAATTTAGAAACTATACTACATGGTAATCTTTAATGAACTGTTCTAATAAATAAAAATTTAAAAATAAATTTTCAGTTGCAGAGTTTAAAATAATGATACAAATTTCTTTATGTTATATATTTGGAAGCATTTTAAAACTCGTCATAAATACTTCTCATTACAAGCTAAGTGTTTGGAAGTATTAAAGCTATTCAAATACGCTGACTAAATATGACATCACTTGTTCTTTGGTTGTTTTTATTAGTCCCATATATTTACTGGGTTCCAAAACACCAGTTAAACAAGCCATTTAACTGAAAGAAATTTCAAACTGTGGGCAGCATTTTTGGAAGGAACAAAAAGAGACCTCCTGGTCTATGTTAAAAACTACATTTCTAAAAATATATGTGATAGTCCCTCGCCTAGAGCATACCAAGATTATACTGGAAATTACTGGCTTCTCAAACCTCATATGTCCATTATATTTAAAGGTTCACAATCAAGTCTGTTTGTAACTATTCAGGTGACTGGAATATTTCCTGTGTGTGAAAAGAACCAGTAAACAAAAACGTGAAAGCAAAAGCTGAGTTGCCTATCATAAATACTTTTTAAACTGTGCTATGCATTGGGTAAGAATACTGAATGTTTCATTATTAATCCCACATAGATTCCAAAATTTAAAAATTTACAATTATAGCTGGAGATACACCAAGCAAACAGAAAAAAAGCAAAAATATTGAAGACCTAACCAACATAATCAACCAATTAGATCTGACATTTATAGAACATTCCATTCAGCAACAGTAGAATAAACAATCTTTTCATGTGCACAAAAAATATGCATCAAGCTACACCATATTTAAGGCTAAAAAAACAGGCTTTAAAAACATGATATGAAAATCATATTCTTGGATCATAATGGAATTTAATAATAAATTTTTAAAAGATATCTGAATAATCCCCCAATATTTGGAAATGAAGCAACACACATCTAAATAACCCATAGTACAAAAAGGAAGCCTTAAAGAAAAATTTTAAATATCTTGAGCTGAAGAAAAATAAAAATATACCAATCAAAATTTTAGGGATGAAACTAAACCAGTGCTTAGGAAGTAACTTATAGCAATAAGAACATATATAAAAAGAAGAAAGGTCTGAAGTAAACAATCTTTTGGATTTTTGACTTTAGTCATGGATTTTACATACCAAACTTCAAGGCTATTGTATGTCTATGAAGAATGGAATGTTTTATGAATATACAAGGATATTCTGTATTTCTTTCAAGGCTTTTACTTTGAAGTATATTCTCTTGATATTAAAGTTGCTCCTCCTACCTTAAACAACTTGAAAGAGAAGAGGAAAATAAACACAAGGTAAGTAAAAGGATAAGAGCCTCAACTAATGACACTAAAAATAGAAAGAAAGAAATAAGAGAAAGGGAGATAAAATTAATCGAACCTAAAACTGGTTCTCTGAAAACATCCATTTTATTGATAAACTTGTAGCCAGATAAAACTAACTGATCTTCAACAAAGGTGTAAATGCAAGTCAATGGAGAAATGATCGTCTTTCCACAAACGGTTCTGAAATAATTGGGTAGTCATATTTTAAGAAGAAAAAAGCTGATCAATACCTTTTACTTTAAATGAAAATTAAGTCAAAATAAATCACAGACCTAAATATAATATATAAAACTATGAAACATAAAACATAATGTGTATAACTTGGATTAGGCGGAGAGTTCTTATATGTAACACCAAAAACAATCTCCATTAAAGAAACAGTTGATAAATTAGGTTGCAACAAAATTAAGTGTTTGCTCTATGAGAGACACTTATGAGAAATGAAATGACAAGTTTCAGATTGGGAGAAATCTGCAAATGCAAATCTTGAATCTGACAATGGACTTGTATCCAGAATACATAAAAAAAAAATTGTCAATACTCAATACCAAGAAAATAACCTCAATTTATTCAAAAAGAGCAAAAGATGTAAGACACATAGATGGACACTTTTTCCTTTTTGAGTCTCACTCTGTTGTCCAGGCTGGAGTGCAATGGCACCATCTCGGCTCACTGCAACCTACACCTCCCTGGGTTTAAGATATTCTCATGTCTCAGCCTTCCAAGTAGCTGGGATTATAGGCATGTGTCACATCACATGGCTAATTTTTGTATGTTTAATAATACAGGGTTTTGCCATGTTGGCCAGACTTGTCTTGAACTCTTGGCCTCAAGTGATCTGCCCACCTCAGCCTCCCAAAGTGCTGGGATTATAGGCATGAGCCACTGCATGAGGCCCTGACATTATTTTAATTAAACTTTGTATTTTCAGATAATTGTATGTTAACATGCAGTTGTAAAAAATAATACAAAGAGCTTCTCAGTACCCAGTACTTTCCCCCAATGTTAACATCCTGCAAAACTATAGTGCAGTGTCAGTACCATAATGGACACTGATACAGTTAAAACACAGAAATGTTCCATTAGCACAAGGATGGTTCCTGTCCCCTTTTATAGCCACATTCATTTCCTTTCTCCCTTTTTTTTTCCTGTCAGTCCTGCTAGTGCCTGTCAATTTAACTGATGTTTTCAAAGAAACAGCTTATTTCATTTATTTTCTCTATTATTGCTTTCAATTATATCAGTTTTAACTTGTATTTATTATTTCCTGCCTCTGCTTTTGAGTTTATTTTTCTTTTTTCCATGTTCTTGGCATAATATTTCCCCTTTTATTATTTCCCCAATTAATGGAAATGTATTTCTCATTTCATGTCATGAAAAACACTGATAAACATATTTATACACAGACTATTATTCTACTGATGTACTCAATATGTTTATATGCTTAAAAGTAAGAGTTAAAGAATCCAATTGGTCAGAATTGCCTCCTAAATGATAATAGCAATATTGAGCACAATTTTATCTAATCTTTATCAATCTAAATGAAAATCATATTATGCTATTTAATTTGTATTTCTTTCCTTTTTTTTTTTTTTTTTCTTTTTTGGAGAAAAGGTCTACTCCCAAGTTGCTGGAACTACAAATATACACCACCATGCCTGGCTAATTTTTTCTTTCTCTGTCTGTCTCTACCAAATTTTTTTGATAGAGACAGGGTCTGGCAACCTTGTCCAGCCTGATCTCAAACTCCTGGCCTCAAGATATCTTCCCGCCACAGCCTCTCAAAGTGCTGTGATTATAAGCATGGAGCCACCTAATTTCTGTTTCCTTAAATGTTTGAATAGCTGAAAATTTTCACTATATGTGCTGGCCATTGTCAATTTTTCCCTATAATTTGTTGGTTCATTCTGCTTTTCTACTTAATGGATTAGTAGTTTCTTACCAAATTTAGGACTCTTTACATATAAAAAATAAATATTTGTATTTTACTTATTTCTTTTTGAGACGGAGTTTCGCTCTTGTTACCCAGGCTGGAGTGCAATGGCGCGATCTCGGCTCACCGCAACCTCCACCTCCTGGGTTCAGGCAATTCTCCTGCCTCAGCCTCCTGAGTAGCTGGGATTACAGGCACGCGCCACCATGCCCAGCTAATTTTTTGTATTTTTAGTAGAGACGGGGTTTCACCATGTTGACCAGGATGGTCTCGATCTGTTGACCTCATGATCCACCCGCCTCGGCCTCCCAAAGTGCTGAGATTACAGGCTTGAGCCACTGCGCCCGG
The DNA here is from genome assembly GCF_049354715.1 of Callithrix jacchus. Classification (NCBI taxonomy): domain Eukaryota; kingdom Metazoa; phylum Chordata; class Mammalia; order Primates; family Cebidae; genus Callithrix; species Callithrix jacchus. The sequence continues at coordinate 56,087,389 of NC_133518.1, forward strand.
CCTGTATTTTATTCTTTATATTATTTTTGTAAGTTAAATTTTTTAATCCAATTTAAAAATCATAGGGAAAAATTGGCATTGAATTTTATTGGACTGATTTTTTTTCTTAATTTAACAGAGTTCAATAGACCAAAGAACAATACAAGAATCAGGTAGCACCACCACCCCCAAACCTGGAATAAAATTTTGAGGTAGTCAAACTTCCAGCTTACCTTATAGAATGTCTTTCACTGATATTCTTACAAAATTTATCGTCATGGAAAGATAGGCTATCCATGTATGTTTTCTACTAATTATTTAGAGTTGTAATTGTTTCATTCTTATTACTTGATGTTTCTTAAAATAGCAACAAAATTTTCACCATATAGTATTTTGAATAATCAGATCCTTGTATTACTGGTTTGTGATCTTGCTTTCTGTTTTTCTTTCCTTCCCATTCATCCATCCACTCATGTACTGAAAAATTATTTGCTAAATGTTTACTACATGTGAGGTTCAGTTTAGGGAGGCATTTGAGATATATTAATGAGTAAGACAGACAAATTCCTTGCTGTCATGGATTTTACATACCATAATTCAAGGCTATTGCACGTCTACAAAGAATTGAATGTTTTATGAATATATAAGGATATTCGCTATTTCTTTCAATGCTTTTACTTTGAAGCATATTTTCTTGATATTACAATTGCTGTCCCTGTAATCCTTTTACCAAGCTATCTATATTTTAGCTGCCTCTTCTAAGAAGCATATAGTTGGATATTATCTTTAAAGCCCGTCAAGAATTTTTGCCTTTTATTAGGTAAATTTAAAGCATTTATGTACAGTACCATAACTAATGTTTGATAGCTTTGTCATCTTCTTTTATGCTTCCTTTGTAAATAATCTTGTTTTCTTTCGTTATTCTTCTTATTGCTACTTCTTATTATGAGTCATTACGAGCCAGGAATTTTGCACTGAGCACATAAAAATTAATAACAATGAACATTTATTGAGTGCTTACAATGTGCCAGGTATTGTACTCTACATGGTTTTTCTCATTTAATCATCATGATTCCATTGTATAGACATCTTTTTATGAGCATTTTTTAAAATGTTTACTTAGTGATTAGATAATATCAATAATATATTTCATGTGTACTGATGAATTATGTTAATGTCTATACTTCCCTCTTTATTCACTAGAATTAAGTACATTTAAGATACAGATGATGATTTAAATTATTTTCACTGCTATTGAAATGATTATTTTTGACAATTGCTTTCAGTTATTTAGACTTAATCGTATCTTAGTGGTTACATTGCTTTCCAGTAGTCTTCTTGCTTGAATTATTGATTTTTGTTTACCTCTCAGTGGGAAAAGTGTATTTTCATCTAGAAAGGAATATGGATGATGGTAGCTTTCCTAAGCAACTGTATGCGTAACTCAGCTTTCCTCTTGCTTGAATTATTGATTTTTGTTCACCTCTCGGTGGGAAAAGTATATTTTCATCTAGAAAGGCATATGGATGATGGTACCTTTCCTAAGCAAATGTATGCGTAACTCAGCACAACCTTTCTTTCTTGCCCTTTTGCTATGCTAAAATACATGGTCACTTTGCCAGTAAAGGTTGTGTTTCCCACTTCATCAATTAACTCTTTCTTTGTAGGTCAAGTTTAAGACTGAAGTAGCAGATCCCCATCCCGAAGCTTCCTTATATTTTTATCTAGCAGTCTGACTTAAATAAGGCCAGAATTGGACTTCAACAAGGAAATTTAAGCCTTAGACTATGGCTTATTATTTTATGCTGCTGGCACATCCTATATGAAAGATTTGGAGCTCATTTACTGCTGATTTCGGGCATGGCTGTGGACCTCAGGCTCTCCAGTGCCCTTGGTTTTCTATTCCTTCCTTAGAAGGCTGGTTTCTAATCAGTACTAACAAGACCCCTCTAATTCTGGGCCTTGTTCCTAGCCTGGGTCTTTGGTGTCTGGTGAAGCTGAATTTGGTTCATGGTCCAATGTGACACATAAATCCTTCGGTGTCTCAGCTTTCTACCACACTTACAGTCTTAGTCAAATTAAACTGTGAATAAAAGCTCGAGTTCAAAGCCTGGCTCAGCTTCTTAGTAGCTATTTAAATAAGTCTTTATAATCCTTCATTTCCTCATCAACAAAACGGGGAAATAACAGTACCTATTCCTATACGTTATTAGGTTAAATAAGATAAAGGCTTTTGGCCAGGTCTGATGGCTAACACCTGTAATCTCAGCACTTTGGGAGGCCAAGGCAGGCAGATCACCTGAGCTTAGGAATCCAAGACCAACCCAGAAAACATGGTGAAACCCTGTCTTTACCAAAAATACAAAAAATTAGCTAGGCATGGTGACAGGTGCCTGTAGTCCCAGCTACTCGGGAGGCTGAAGTGGGAGGATCCCTTGAGCCTGGGAGGTGGAGGCTGCAGTGAGCTGAGATCATAACACTGCACTCCAGCCTGGATGACAGAGTGAGAACCCCCCATTCAAAAATTTAAAAAAATGGCCGGGCGCAGTGGCTCACACCTGTAATCCTAGCGCTCTGGGAGGCCAAGGTGGGTGGATCACCTGAGGTCAGGAGTTCAAGACCAGCCTGGCCATCACGGTGAAACCCATCTTTAAAAAAAATAAATAAATAAATAAAATAAAGAAAAGATAAAGCCTTTAGAATAATGCCTAGCCCTTATGAAATAATGAGTCATTATTTCAAATATTTAATTATTCTTCCCCATAATTCTTAATCAGTGAAAATTCTTCATGAAGAAGGAGAAAAACCCCAACTTTCTGAAAAAGAATAATTGTGGGAAAATATTCAGTAGTGCATGAAAGCAAGCTATCATTGGATCATCACTTTCTAATCCTTCATAGTTCATGTATTATGTTTAATGTACGATATAAAGCTAATTGAAAAGAAAGTAATATCGCAATCATTAACTGTTGTTTAGGAAGTTCTTAAACTGTTGAGAGATAATTTTTTTTTTGAGAGATAATTTTTAAGGTGAGTAATTACATTGACTTCTGATGACTGAGAGTTACTTTATCAGTATGTTTACACTTCAAATATAGATTTTTTAAAAACTTGACATTCAACATAATTACACTGTGATGTGTAGAACCAATATACTATGACATATTTTAAAATTATATCAAAAATTTGGCAGATTACTAATCAATAACCAAGAATCTCCCCAATTAAATTACAATAAACTGCACAGCAAAACAACTGCTAATCCAGATAATAGAAAATAGACATGGAAGATGTATAATAAGCATTTGGGGGATATGGAATTTATCCCATGAGTGTTGTAAAGAGCTCATAATTTAACAGTGCCAAAGCCCAAGCGTGTTATGAGGGTCTTTCCTCAAAAGTGACATTAATTGCATATCCCACAGATGCCTATTACGTACTCTATTTATATCAGAGTATGAAATGTAGCAAAAAATTTACAGATTCAATATATTTAAAGGTGATCATAAAACAGTTATTCTAACTTACCAAAACTGTTAAACTTCAAATTTTAGTCTCTTCATAAAAAAAGAATATTGTAGTAGTATTGAATCTCTATATAAATCTGCTCTAATTTAGTCTTTCGAATTCACAACATGATGTGTGATCAGTGATAGAATCATAACACAAATATTTTAGATGCTTTTGCACAAACATAATTCCCAAGTGATAAAATCACAAAACAATCTTATGCTCATACTAACAAACAGCACAAAAATGACTCTTAAAAAAAACTGCCTTGGAAAGATGGAAATGATGCAGTCAGTATTTTGTTTTGGAAATTGGTCAGTATGTATTAACAGGTTTATAGAAGCTGATTTTTTAAACTCCAATACCAATCAATAATTGGCAAACAAAAGACAACTCAAGATATTTATTAGGCTTGGCACAGTGGCTCACACCTGTAATCCGAGCACTTTGGGCCAGGTGGGCAGATCACTGGAGGTCAGGAGTTTGAACAACCAGCCTGTCCAACCAAGTGAAACCCCATCTCTACTGAAAATACAAAAATTAGCCAGGTGTGGTGGTAGGCACCTATTATCCTAGCTACTCAGAAGGCTGAGGCAGGAGGACTGCTTGAATCCAGGAGGCAAAAGCTGCAGTGAGTCAAGATTGTGCCACTGCACACCAGCCTGAGCAACAGAGCAAAACTCAAGCTCAAAAAAAAAAAAAAGATGTTAATTACTTACTTGAATTAGAGTAAGAGAAACCTCATTCTATGTGCAACAGAAGGAATTTTCATAAAATTAATGAAAAACACAGTATAAGTTACCGTTAGGATATATTATTTTATAAAATCATTTATGTTGAACATTTAATTGCAGATTAATTTTACTTAACCTAAAATACAGGCAGTAAATTGATTTAACATTTGCGAACCAAAAATAATTTTTAATTATCCAGAAGATAATACAGCTAAAGATATAAATAACATTAAATAAACCAGCTATTACATACCATTCAAGATTCCATATGGACTTATATGTCAAGATAAATGTCATCAATTTATGTAATATTAAGATAATCCAATATAAAATAAGATTACCCAATTTTAGTGCAATTAATTTTTTGTACTATTCATCAATTCTAATTTTGTTAAGTACAGGTATTAGCAAAATGTAGAAAATGTGGATACTTAAAAAAAGATAATAAACAAACAAAGAAAATGTGGATACTTATTGCACATATCCTACCTCAGGAGATATTAACATATATTCTTTTGGAAGAACTGGTTTTAAAAATAACTGCAAAATTTTTCATAAAATTTTGTCTCCATAATGACAATTATGACCATAATACAGACTAGATTTAAGGAATTTGATGTTCCATGCAACTGTTAAAAATTTTGACTAAAATCAGGAATCCAGACTCTACATGGGGCTTAATTTAATCTTACTAACACTTTTCCCCCATGTAAGTATATATTTATGATTTACTCCTCTTTCAATATGAGCTGTTGGTATTGATAACATTTGCCACTGACTCATTCATTATTGATAGTTTTACTATAATTTCTAGTAGTTTACTTTTATTTATTTTTATTTTCTATTTTTAATTAAAAAATTTTTCACTTTTACTGTAAATTGTAATTTTCTTGATTTTACTTTACAAGAAAGTATTAGTTTTGTTTGAAAACCAAAATTCTATAAAATATTGGCATGTAGAAGCACACTTTAGATGACACAACTATGAATGAATTATTATGTAATCTGAGAAAGCAGTTTCATAAACTAAAAACTGATTATTTTACATCTGCCCCTTGGTGATATTTACTCAAACCACTGACTATATTTTCAAGTATTAATTTTGAATGTAAAACTCAATTGACAACTTTCTTACAATAGAAATAAAAGTAGCACAGCAATTAGTTGGATTAATTTATTTGTATGATACAGAACAAGATATTTTAATTCATTTCTATGAAATACAAAACTACAGTATTTCTTAAATTCTAGAACATAAGATTATTGTGCCAAACTATATGATCATTTATAAAAATTCACTCCCAACTTCTATAGCATCACTTTAGAAAGCACTGATCCAAAAGATGGCTATTTTGTCCATACTGCCCAAAGTAACTTACAGATTCAATGCTATCCCTATCAAGCTACCAATGACCTTCACAGAACTGAAAAAAACCACCTTGAACTTCATATGGAACCAAAAGAGAGCCCACATAACCAAGTCAATTCTAAGCAAAAAGAACACAGCGGGAGGCATCACATTACTGGACTTCAAACTATACTACAAGGCTACAGTAATCAAAACAGCATGGTACGGGTACCAAAACAGAGATATAGACCAATGGAACAGAACAGAGGCCTTGGAGGCAACACGACATATCTACAACCATCTGATCTTTGACAAACCTGACAAAAATAAGCAATGGGGAAAGGATTCCCTGTTTAATAAATGGTGTTGGGAAAACTGGCTAGCTATGTGCAGAAAGTAGAAACTGGACCTCTTCCTGACACCTTACACTAAAATTAACTCCAGATGGATTAAAGACTTAAACATAAGACCTGGCACCATAAAAACCCTAGAAGAAAATCTAGGCAGAACCATTCAGGACATAGGAGTAGGCAAGGACTTCATGATCAAAACACCAAAAGCATTGGCAACAAAAGCCAAAATAGACAAATGGGACCTAATCAAACTCCACAGCTTCTGCACGGCAAAAGAAACAGTCACTAGAGTGAATCGATAACCAACAGAATGGGAAAAAATTTTTGCAGTTTACCCATCTGACAAAGGGCTGTATTCAGAATTTACAAAGAACTAAAACAGATTTACAAGAAAATAACAAACAAGCCCATTCAAAAGTGGGCAAAGGATATGAACACTTTACAAAAGAAGACATACATGAGGCCAACAAACATATGAAAAAATGCTCATCATCACTGGTCATCAGAGAAATGCAAATCGAAACTACATTGAGATACCATCTCATGCCAGTTAGAATGGCGATCATTAAAAAATCTGGAGACAACAGATGCTGGAGAGGATGTGGAGAAACAGGAACACTTTTACACTGTTGGTGGGAGTGTAAATTAGTTCAACCATTGTGGAAGACAGTGTGGCAATTCCTCAAGGACCTAGAAATAGAAATTCCATTTAACCCAGCAATCCCATTACTGGGTATATATCCAAAGGATTATAAATCATTCTACTCTAAGGACACATGCACACGAATGTTCACTGCAGCACTGTTTACAATAGCAACCCAAATGCCCATCGATGATAGACTGGACAGGGAAAATGTGGCACATATACACCATGGAATATTATGCAGCCATCAAAAATGATGAGTTCGTGTCCTTTGTAGGGACATGGATGAACCTGGAGACCATCATTCTCAGCAAACTGACACAAGAACAGAAAATGAAATACCGCATATTCTCACTCATAGGCGGGTGTTGAACAATGAGAACACATGGACACAGGGAGGGGAGTACTACACACTGGGGTCTGTTGGGGGGAATGGGGGAGGGACAGCTGGGAGTGGGGATTTGGGGAGAGATAGCATGGGGAGAAATGCCAGATATAGGTGAAGGGGTGGAAGGCAGCAAATCACACTGCCACGTGTGTACCTATGCAACTATCTTGCATATTCTTCACATGTACCCCCAAACCTAAAATGCAATTTAAAAAAAAGATGGCTATTTTAAGTTTCCAGGTAAGAGAAGTACATAGACTTTAGTGAAAAGAAAAAAAAAAGTCAGAGTTGGGAGGGCTAATGATTTGCACAGGACATCATATTCACATAGCCATGATACTCTAATTAAGTAATGGTAATGACAAATAATGATAATAAAAGCATGTCAAAACATATATTAAATGTATACTACACACTGAGCACTATGCTTTTTGTATATTACGATTTAATTCTCACAGGCACCCTATGAAGTAGGTACCATTATTTTTAATTTCCATTTCACAGATGAAAAAACAAAGGCTGTTTTATTTCAGGGGCTATGCTTCTAACAGCAGTATTGTTATTATCATTATTGTTATTGATATTACTGGAATGGGGGGGTCTTGCTATGTTGCCCAGGCTGGACTTGAACTCCTGGGCTCAAGCAATCCTCCTGCCTCAGACTCCTGAGTAGGGTGGGATTACAGGCATGTGCTACCAATGCCTGGCTTATAGTATTTTTTGACCTAAGGTTTCTAACAGTCATTAATAGAAAATATACAGATAGTAATACAGGCCAATTAAGACCACGACTGATCTATCCTTCAAAGATTAAAAAATACATATTTTAAAAAATAATATCAATGTGATTCTATTAAAAATAATGAGCTAAATGAGGTAACTATGCTTATTATAAGTCCTGGTATTTTCAGTATTGCTGATAACATTGGAAAGATTAAGAGCAATTATGCCATGGATCATGCAATTTTAATGGGAAGGTACTGATCAAGATGTCAAAGGAATTCTATAAATTATTATGATAAAGATAAAACTAACCCCTGAAACTAACTGAAGGAAACTAACGTCTGAAAATGAAACAGAAACACCCTGGTTATAATAAACGATTGCACCCAGGCCTATACCATCACCACTGCAACATAAAGCAACAGTTTGGGCAAAAAGGCAAAAAAATTATAAAGCCTTTCAAAGAAATGATAAACATGTTCAACATCAAGTTCTTTCCCTAATATTTAAAACCAATTTCTGGACCTTAGTGAGACATTTCTGAGGGGGTAAAATGTGCTTTTGTATTTGAGTATATAAATTCTTTGACTGTACAGTGGAGAGGAATATAAAATTTAACTCCTGACCTTATTACTAGCTATTTCAAAATAAATTTTTATGTCTAATCACAAACATATTAGACTTTAAAGTGTGCATAGCAATTCATTAATGACCTGCATTGCTGCCCAGTACCACATGTCTCACGCAATTTTCTCATTTTCACTGGGAATAATGATGCTGCTCCCAATGATGAGGTCAAGATAAGAGAAAGGAAAACAGGCAGCATTAAACCAGAAAAGCAGACTTCTTCAGTCACAGTGCAGGGCTAAGAAGAGAAACAGCTGAAAGTTATTATTTGTGAAAGACTATGTGTAAAATGAGAACATAAATAAAACACTCATTTTTTCTCTTTCCTGGCTTAAATAAACAGCCTCTGCTTTAGGTGATTTTTTTGAGATGTTTTGCAATTCAAATAACAAATTCACATTTACTGAGCATCTACTTTGCACACCTCAATAAAAAACTGTCTCAATTTTGTACGTTCTACCTAATGGAGAGTCAAGCTTTACATCAAATACCTATGAAGAAACTGCCTAGCACGAGATATAAATATCCTGTTATTTAAATATAAAGAACCCTTTTGTCTATAGCACTAGATAATTCATATTTACTAAAATCATATTTTTCTAATTTGCATACACACTTTATAAGCCACTGAAAACACACCCCTAAGGAGTGACCATCTCCCTGTTCTGCTATGACATGTTACAGAAGTTATATGGCTGAAGAAAATACATAATGGTCCCTGAGAGAGGCATCTATCTCACTTCTAGGAATCTACCTCTCAGGGTAGAGCAAACGATGATATAATAAAAAGAACATGAACATCTTATAGTGCTGTTAGGATTTGGGGCTAGCGCCATGCATGTATGACTCATGCAACTTCTTGGAATGTAATCTGAGAAAGCAGTTTAATGATTTGCTGTTACTAGCTTGAAATTCTTACTAATTTTTTCAAAGGGGTCCTTCATCTTTCTTTTGGACTTGGCTCTGCAAATTAAGTAGCCAATCCTAAATAATTACAGTTTTGAGTTATGATTTCACTGGGCAATCCATGTAAACTAAATCGGAGCCTTAGCTTCTTCATCTCTAATAGAGGAATAATAACCAATTTACAGGGTTGGTATTACAGGGAGTTATTAGATGACATACCATACACAGGTGAAATAATAAACATTGAGCATGCACATAGAAACACAAAAGAGATATAAAATAAAATGGAGCTGGAACAGTTGCTATTTTCACTTATAAGGATCCGAGACACATAGAAACTAACATATCACTAGAAACTACTATATAATTAGATATAGTTGCAATTTAAACTTTAGGCTAGGCGCAGTGGCTCATACCTGTAATCCCAGCCCTTTGGGAGTCAGAGGCAAGCTCAGGAGTTCGGGGGAGCTCGGCCAACATGGTGAAACCCCATCTACCAAAACTATAAAACTTAGCTGGGCGCGGTGGCATGTGTCTGTGGTATCAGCTACTTGGTAGACAGAGGTGGGAGATTAGCTTGAGCCCAAGGGGCAGAGGTTGCAGTCAGCCAAGATCACACCACTGCACTCTGGCATAGATGAAAGAGTGAGACTTTGTCTCAAAAAAAAAAAAAAAACACACACCAAAAAAACAAACGAACAAAATTGTAATACTTACAATCCATATATCTGTGGTGCAATTTCTAGTCTGTTTAAGTGCATGTAAAGCTCAATATCATGCTTCTTCAGTAGATGATCCTGGATCTGGTTGACTTTAGTAACAATAGCAATTGTTGGCCCTAAATCTTGTGGTCTAGCAAAGGGAATAGGAGTCATCAGTGTTTCTCTCCCCTAAAAACAGAAAAATTAAACATGTATTACTTAAATATGAAATAAATATATGAATGTCATTCTTTATTCATGACAGTTTAAACAAGAAGCCTTATTTTCTGCCTACCATTCATTCTTTAAAAAAGGTGATAGCACCATGAAAGAATTAAAATAGGATGATGATAAAGGGATTCACTAGAAATCATTTTTAGGAACATATTTATTCATTCATATATGCAAGTAATTAACATGAATGTTCAAAAGTCACATCTATTACATTCCTTGATAAAATCAATGTCTTTCTTTGTGTTGTCTTAGCCACTTTTATAAAGCTGACTCAGTAATATCACTACAATTAGGTTAAAACTAAGAATTGATAACCCTCACAGTTTAGTCACTGAGTTTCTCACATACTGTGACTCAGTTATAAAATACAAAATGACCACTATAAGAAATGACCAGTGTTTATATGTGTTCAACTACTCTGCTCAAAATTTTGACGTTCATGTAAGTCTATGACTTCATCACATCACTTGACAAGAAAAAATGGGTTATTATTCCAAGAATATAGAGTAGTTTGCCAAATATACATACAGTAGCTTTTACCTTCAGCAACCCTTTTAGAATATAATATGTTGGTATATGAAGAAACACTTTATCACCTAGTGTAGGGGTCAACAAACTTACCCTGTAAAGAGCCAGGGAGTAAATATTTTACACTTTACAAGTCATACAGTCTGTGCTGCAACTCTGCCACTGTAATGACCACGCAGCCACAGACAACAAGTAAACAAACAGAAATGTCTGTGTTCCGAAACATTATATTTAAGGGCATGGAAACTTAAATTTCATATTCTTTTCACATGTTACAAAATACTATTCATCTTTTGATAGTTTTCTAACCATTTAAAAACATAAAAACCATTCTTAACTCTTAAGATGTACGAAAACAGATGGTAGGCCAAATTTGGCCTACAGGCAGTAGGATGCCAACCTCTGAGCTGGCCAAAGGCATGAAAAACATCAATTGCTGATTTCATTTTTCAAGAATTGGAATCAAGTGACTGAGTAATAATGATTTCTAACCAGAATGCAATCAATTATACCAATATAAAAGAAATGAAACATACTGGAAACAATATGCCAAATATCTTTAACAGCATCCATAGCCAGAATTATTTGTGATTTTTCCAATATTGTGTAATATAATGAGACAACCATAATGATCATAGGTATGTAGGTTAGTTTACAAGATAGCATGTTGGTTAGTTTAAAAATATAGTTAACTCAGCAATTCCACTCCTAGGTATGCAATAAGAGAAATGAAAACATGTTCATACAAATCTTATATATAAATGTTCAAAGTTATTCACAATAGCCAAAAGTGAAAATAGCCCAAATGTCCATCGACTGATGTATGGACAAACAAAATGTGGTATATCTATATAACGCAATATTATTCAGGCATAAAAAGAAATTAAATAGTGGTAAATGCCACAACATGAACACTGAAAACATTATGCTAAGTGATAAGAAACTTCTGGGAGTTAAAAGAACTTGTTCTAACCCAACGTAAAGAAACTAAAAACTTTGAAAAAAGGTTTGACGAAATGCTAACAAGAATAGACAATATAGAGAGGAATATAAATGAACTAACGGAGTTGAAAAACACAACACAAAAACTTAGCAAAATATGCACAAGTTTGAATAGCCTAATTGATCAAGCAGAAGAAAGGATATCAGAGGTTGAAGACCTACTTAATGAAATAAAACAAGAAGACAAAAATAGAGAAAAAAGGATAAAAAGGAATGAGCAAAGTCTCCACAAATATGGGACTATGTGAAAAGACCTAATTTACAGTTTGATAGGTGTACCTGAATGCGACGGAGAGAATGAATCCAAGCTGGAAAATACTCTTCAGGATATTATTCAGGAAAACTTTCCTAATCTAGCAAAGCAGGACAATATTCAACCCCAGGTAATACAGAAAACACCAAAAAGATATTCCTCAAGAAGAGCAACCCCAAGGCACATAATCGTTAGATTCACCAGGGTTGACACAAAGGAGAAAATACTAAGGGCAGCCAGAGAGAAAGGTCAGATTACCCACAAAGGGAAGCCTATTAGACTTACAGCAGATCTCTCAGCAGAAACTCTACAAGCCAGAAGAAAGTGGGGGCCAATATTCAATATCCTTAAAGAACAGAACTTTCAGCCCAGAATTTCATATCCTGCCAAACTAAGCTTCACAGTTGAAGGAAAAATAAAATCTTTTATGAACAAGCAAGTACTCAGAGATTTTATTACCACCAGGCCGGCTTTACAAGGCTTCTGAAAGAAGCATTATACATAGAAAGGAAAAACCAGTATTAGCCTTTCTAAAAATATACCAAAAAGTAAAGAGCATCAACATAAAGAAGAATTTACATCAACGAATGAATAAAATAGCCAGTTAACATCAAATGGCAGTAACCCTAAATTTAAGTTGACTAAATCCCCCAGTCAAAAGATACAGCCAAAACCTAACGGTATGCTACATATAGACCCATTTCACATCCAAAGAGACACAAAGACTTAAAACAAAGAGATAGAGAAAGATTTACCAACCAAATGAAGAGCAAAAATAAATAAATTAATTAAAAAAAGCAGGAGTTGCAATTCTCACATCTGATAAAATAGATTTCAAAGCAACAAAATATAGTGGTAAAAGGATCAATGCAACAATAAGAGCTAACGACCTAACACCCAGATGCATAAGACTCATAAAGAAATTTAGACTCAATGAGACAGAAAATTAATAAGGATATCCAGGACTTGAACTCAGATCTGGAACAAGTAAACTCAATAAATATTTATAGAGCGCTCCACTTTAAATACACAAAATATACATTTTCCACCTTAAATACACAAAATATTGATTGGCCATTATTAATACCCATTTTTAGAATAAAGCTACATTTCCATTCTCTCTCCCTCTTTTTCTTCCTCTCTCTTCCTCTCCTTCACTCCTTTTTTACTTAAAAAAAAAAGAAAAAAAAAACATTATGCTAAATGAAAGGAGTCAGTCATAAAAGGCAGTATGTTATGATTCCACTTATTATGAAATATCAGAATCAGCAAGTCCATAGAGACAGAAAGTATATGGAATAGGGAAATAGAGACCGATTGTTAATGGACATGGAGTTTCCTTTTTGGGTGACCAAAAAATGTTTTGGAATTAGACAGCAAGGATGTTAGCCTAACCCTATAAATATACTGGAAACCATTAAAAGTTTAATAGGTACATGTTATGCTTTGTGAATTATATAAAAATTAAATAGGTAAAAATAAGAATAAGCGAAATTAAGAGTAAAGGATATTGATGTTAAACGTATGAATTCAATAGCAACACACTGGTAAAAGCCAAACAACCTATTTGATACACGTTTCACCTATGCATTTCCATAATAATGTGTATACCAACTCACTAGGATATCAAGAGAAAGATTATAATAATTTTATAACTAAGCACTGATGCTGCTTAATATACACACATAAAAATGCATTTATATGAAAATTTTATATTGCCTTTGTGTATCTGCCAGTATAATTAGAAATATACTTAGATCCCCAGGCTCAATCTTATTCCATAGGTAATTTCATTTGGTTATAGCAATAATAATGGCTATGTACTATTCTTTGGTTACATGTCATTATTTACCGAAAGCATTTGCTCCATCGAATATACTGAAAAGATCTGTAATATAAGATTTACCTTTTGACCATCATGCTCAAAAGTTGAAAACCAAGGTTCAGCAGTTTCCATAAGTTGTGAGAACATTGCACTAAAAATAAAACAAAGTAACATGTTATGTTAAACTTTCATCAAAATAATGAAGGTATAAAAAAATAAAATAAACGACGAAGTTTTTGTACTTACTAGGCATCATGTTCCAGATACTCAGGGTTCAAGAGAGTTTTCATTTCCTCACTTAAAAAAGCAATACAAGCAATCAAAATGTGTAATTTTTAAATAATTAAAGCAGATGCAGAGTTTCCCTTATTCTACACTGATAACTTTCATATCATGTGCAAATGAAAAATATTAGCCTTTTTATAAGAAAAGAGCAATGCCATTAACAAATTAAATGCTTTCTATAAAGATCAAAAACAAATTAGCTGCCTTGTCTATGCCACAATGAACTATCTAATTATTCCACATAACAAATATACAATGTGACAATATATTCCTTGACTATGATTCATCTAGAATAATCAATCAATCCACAATCTATCACTTGTCCAAAACAACAAAAATACAGTTACTGGTCAAATATACAATATCAAAACATTGATTTATTTTCTCTAACTTTTATTTTCATTTTAACATCAACTTATCAGTGAGAACACCTCTTAGGCATTTATTTTACTTTTTACAGATTGAATCCATTGAAGAAGCATGTCCAACTCATTTAAAAGCTATTTTCAATCACCTATACTTTCCTGTAAATTATATTCTACATGCGCGTTTTTTAAAGAGCTCCAATCTAAAGCATACATTCACGTTTTTTAAAAAAACTGGCATTAAAACAGGATCTTTATACTAACTTCATGTTTATATTTTAGAATAACTGAAGTGAAAGCAATTAACATATGGTTATACTCTTGTCAAGAGCAAAAAACTCAGTAAAATTAACAAAGCTTCAAAGAAACTTGAAAATACTAATCTATAAACTAGTAGACAAAAGTTAATTTAACAAAGGCCTGAATATACGCTCAGTAAAATGGATGGTTATATTTGATTAATAAAGATCTTATAGTCAGATATGTGAAATGTTCACTTCAAGTTTTCTGTTTACTGCATATAATGGGCTGGCCTGATGAATACTCTTGGACACTGCCTTACAGTCCTAGAGCCCTACATTTCCAAAATTATTTTCTGAAGGTCCGTAAGTTAGGGTATCTTAAGGTAGAAAAGTGAATTTTAACAATTAGCCCAAGTTAAATCCAAATACAGAAGTTATTTGCAGGAAAGAATAAATGAATGTATCTTAAAAATTTGAGAAGCAATCTTATTTATTTACAGACTGAGGTTTTTTTGTGGCTCTGCTCTCCCTTACTTATGTATTAAGCTGAGTCAAACCTGGTGAGGAGAAAGAATCTCATAAAGTCTTACTCAGCTTGGAGTGAAAAATGGATCATTAGAGGATGATATATATGAATATTATCAATCATTAACACTTTTGCGATTACAACAAAAATTTTCAATTCTTGATCCATTCGTTATGTGTCTTCTTTTGATAAAGAATCAAAATTTTCAAAGACATTTATGATTCCAAATTTGCCCCATAGCTAAACTGGCCTTACAACTATTGTGTAGAATTAACAATTAACCACATGAAACACAATCAAATGTTTACAACCTATACAAATTGTAGGTACCTTCCATTTAAAAAATTTTCAGGTTTTAAAAACAAAGGTTACAGTGAGGGCTAAAAAACAGATGGAGCTCATATTAAAAAAAAAAAAAAAAAACAAAGCAAAAAAAAAAAACACTTGCCTGGGCTGTGCAGACTCACTGGCATGTAGAAAAGCTTGGTGGTCACAGTGAAGGACAAAGACTATAGGTGCTAACAGCTCATGCATGCCCTAAAATAAAAGAGCCAGAAAAATAGAGGATACTCAGAGTCCATTAGTAGACAGTATAACCTCAGTTAAATACTTCTTCAAACCAATTCCCACTACCAAAATTTCCACATTATACAGAAAGACATAAAAATGGAAAGCTACAAGATGAGATTTTTATCCACTTTTAGAATTTGATTCTAATTCAACCACAGCAGGTATTCTTCTTTAAAACATGGAGAGCAGTTCTCTTTTAAATGACATGACAAACAATAAATTGGCATGGTAGACAACCTTGCACCTGTCAGTTGCTTCAAGATCTGTACTCATAAATATGAATTTCATTTATGCAAATTATAATCATGAGCTACAGTGTTAAGATCTGCAGTAAGAAGGGCAACTAAGAACTGTAGACCTAAGGAAATTACATCCAATGTTTTCATTATATAATGGCTCAAAATTAGGATGTCTGTAGATTTAGGAAGCACTGAAGTCAGCTAGCTAGAAATGTTGGATAATAAAAGAAACAACCTTAAGAAGGCATGACAGAAAATAAACTTGTTAAAATAAGATTTAACACATTTAATCAGAAAACTACCATAAGTTTTTCCTCTCTACTTCAACTATAAGGTTAATTTTAATTTATTTAATGATTTTGTCAACATGATTTTCCTCCTTATACTGGGTTTCACCAAGAATAGGTATAGACACAAAAATATTAGTTGCTAAGCTGTGCTTAAAAGGGTACTATAAAAATCCACTACTGATCCATTATTGTGGTGACATACGGTATTCCACATTATGGCTACCTTTGCTAATGAGATTTCTTTCCCCCTTAAGTGTCAAAAAACATGTTTCAGCAAATTAAAATAGATTATAATCTTTCCTGTCTCATAAAGTGAGCAAATTACTACTTTCCTTTTGCTTAGTAACTAGAGATGCTCTTTTATAAGAAGACAAGACAAAATACCACTTTTAGAGGAAATAAAAATAAAATATGGAAGCAGAGAGGAGATAAATCTTTTGCTGGTAGAATCAGAGAACACTTCCTACAATGGACAAACAGAGTCACAAAGTCCTCTGCACAGTCTAGTAGTGTTGTACTATTCTTAGAAAGCCAATTTTTATCACAAAGATAATATACAAGTTAACTTTTTTAGATTTCACATATAAGTTATTACTAGCCTTGAATTAAAATGATTTAGTTATATTTTTACAAAACAATATATGATCCATTGACAATTTACTTGTGACTTAGGACAAATTACCACATCTTGTTTCAGTCTTTATGGATAACCATCTCCTTATTAAACAAACCTTGAAAAAAAAATCTTTTAGATAACATGTTAGGCACCTAAAAAAAAATGACATTAAGCATTGCTAACTCTGCTTTAAAAATCATGAGGGGTTTATTCTCTTGAAATAGTCTCAAGTTAGTCCAAAAAGAAAGTGCCATAATTTTAACCATTAAAGTAATAAAGAAGTATTGCATTAATAAAAAAGTATGGAAAAGCAAAAACAAAAATTAAAAAAAAAAAGATAAAGGGAGAGAGGGAGGCCAGCCAAAAAACAAAACTTAAGAAATAAATTTAAAACTCCAATAGATATCCTTGTGGTCATCTTTTTTTTTTTGCCTATTTCTGATGACTTCTTCAGGATTAAAGTCCTTAGGAGGAGAATTTCAAGGTAAAGGGATAAAAATATGTGTTAAAGTCTGGTATGATGTATACCATTAAGCTGTCTCCAGAAAGATTTCCCTCAGTGAAGAATACATAAATCACTCTCTCACACATCTTCACCTTTATTCAGTTTTAAAAACAAAATTTGTCATGTTTCACAGTTAAATTGGTACAATTCACTTAAATGCTAGCAAGACTGAACCCCAAACTTTCATTGACTGTTTACTTAATAAGTTGTCCATTTTCTCCTGATAAAGTGTTTCCTTTCCTTGGTGATGTCTAGTAGTTCTATACCAATTAAAGATACTAACCCTTTGTAATTTTTGTTACAAACATTTTACCATGGTTATCATTAGTCTTACTTTTGATTTCTGTGATATATCTTACTTCATATCCACATTATAAACTTTAGCCAATATCATAAATCATCCTTCATGTTTTCTATTTTGCTTTCATGACTATAAAGGCCTTCCCCATGTTGAGATCAGGTAAGAATACAGTTTCCTTTTTTCCTTCAGTTAATTCTTTGCTCAACTGATATAATTTTAGTTTTTGCCATGAAAATAGGTATTTTTTGCTCCAAAAGAATTATACCAATTTACTGAATAATCATTCCATCTTCAATGAGTAGAATAACCCGTCTTCCCCCAGAGTTCTGAAATGCTATCCTTAGTAAAAAAATGAATATTTAGCTGATGTTTCTTCCAGGCTTCTACTGTAATCCATTGGTTTGTATATTATTAACAATAATTGTGCCATTATAAAAATTTGACCTTGAAAATATTCTACTATTTTCTATTTTCTGCTCCTTTTTTTCCCTCAAATTCATCTTGACCATTCTATTTTTTTTTTACTCTAGGCTGTTACATTATCATTTAGGTTACCCAAAATGGTAAACAAAGCATTAAAATTTTTATTGGTATTGCATTAAAATCAACTTGAGGAGAATATTTTTAAGAACATCAGATTTTCTAATCCAAAAACTTGCAAAACTATATAGTTCTTACTAGGTTTATCATGAGGTTTTCTTTCTGTACTGTCAGTGGTGATAACCTTTTGAAAGAAAGAGTGTTTTTGCCCACAATATATTTTATAATAAGTTATGGCTAGTTTAATAAGAAAGAGTTCTTGTCTAAAGACATCTTCAAAACTGTAAATGTTCTCTTTCCTCTAGTTTCTGTGACACTACTCTGTCTAGATTCTACATTTGTTCAAACATCATTAATCTTTCACTTATTGTAAAAATTATAAATGCCTACATTTGCTGTGACACAAAAGGGAATGAAGTGGACAAGTTCCTAATTTTGATGGAGCTTGTAGTCTAGAAGCAGAGGAACAAAATAAAATGAGCACAGAAATGACTGTACAGTAGTCCCCGATTATGTGCAGGAGATATATTCTAAAACTTCCCAGTGGATGCCTAAAACTGTAAATAGTAGTGAAAACTACATATACTAGACTGTTTTTTACACACACGTGTATGACAATGGTATTAAGATTATAATTTAAAGATTATAAATTAGGCACACTAAGATTAACAACAATTAATAGTAAGAATAGAACAATTATAACAATACAGTGTAACAATATTATGTGATTGTGGTCTCTCGCTCAAATTACTGTACTATATACAACTATTTTTGGATGATGGTTGACCACAGGAAACTGAAACCTCACAAAGTGAAACTGCAGGTAATGGTGAACTACTGTTTGCCCTAAGGGTGTACTGTACCACAGGTAAGAATGGACACTGTATAACTGTGAGAGTGAGAGAGTGTGTGTGTGCGTGCAAATGTGTATATGTGTGTGTATACACACATCTAGATCCTACCACAGGCCCAGCACAAAGAAGGTGATCACTACATGTTGACTGAATGAAAGAAATATCTACCACTTAATATATCTACAGAGTAAAAACAATATTAAAAAAAGAATAGCATTAAATCATATTTTAAATCAATAAATAAAGGTGTTCTTGGCAGGATGGAAATTAAGAGTCTTCTGAATACCATTAAAACTATTATACAAGTTCAATTTTGACTTTCATCTAAACTAGGGATTTTTTTCCAAATACCTAAAAGTGATTTTTGATTTTGCTATCAATTCTAGATTAGTAAAACCTGCTTTACAAATGGCAATTACATAGACATCTTTAAAAGAAAAGAGAAATACCAGAAACAATCATGAATTCAATATGATATAAATTTGATAAAGCATAATAAAAAATTATGTATTAACAGTATGCTTCTGATTCCCAAAATGTGTATTTTGATTCCACCTATATTGTCAGCATTTCTGCCTGCTTAAAAGCTTTTTCCTCCGCTAGATTTTTAGTAGTCATTGCACTCCGAACTCATGCCAGTTGAAAATAAAGGTAACAAAGTTTTCTTCATCAACAGCCTGTAGGTTCACAAAATTGAACCTGTTCTTTTATCTGCCTGTGTTCATTTAGCCCACCAAGCAGTCTTTATTAAAGCTAAGGCATCAGGCAGTCAAAGTTCATTAATACCATTTATATAATCTCTGCAATTTCAATTAACTCAGCAAGACATTCTACTACATGATAACAGTCTCATTAATTCAATAAAATCCCATAACTATTAACAATATGGTCGATGTTAAACGGGGTGTCACCTAGTACAAAATAAGAGCTTTAACAGCTTGTGATGAAACTTAAGGTTTTTTCTTAAATTTGATCTGGCTAAATATTCAGTCCTACAGCAAGGTATTCTTTCTCTGTAAAAAATCTGTAAGATTTTAAACATGTACAGGGAGTAATTAAGTCTTTTAAAATGACACCCAGGAGTAAGCTAATAATACTTTCTTATTCAGTAATGTGATAGGTTTTTGTCAAATAGATCAAGAATCTGATCTTCCATATTCCTGTGCAGTCTTCCATACACATGCAGTGGGCCACATACATCATAAATGGTGGATGGAATGCAGTTGTTATGTTTTTTGTGCCTTGTCCACAGAACTTGTTTCCATTATTATAAGACTTTCTTAATCTATTTTTTCTTTCTCTAAAGAAAAATAAGAAAACAGATGTGTAATTTGGGATAACTTTATCCTGATTTGATTCACTATCATCAAGTCTTTTACTGTGGGGTATTTCCAAGTATTTAAAGGAGAAGAGGAAATAAGAAAGAGATAAGGTTCACAACAAAAGCCAATATAATGAAAAGAGAGCAGAAAAAATCCTGGAATCTTTGATAAAGATTTAAGCTACTGAACTAATGCGGCAGAACCATTTACTCCCAGACTTCACGTGAAGTGTGTTAACAACCTCCTTACAGTTTAAGCCATTTTGAATGGGGTCTTCTGCTATTTGCGTCCAAAAGAATTCTACACTAATAGGGATTTTTTTTCCCAGTCTCCCTTTTGGGTTTGTTTTTAGTCTTTTGACTTTTTATCCAGCTTGTACATGAGCCTACTTTGCTTGCAAGGGCCTTTCTTAGTCTGAGATTACATAAAATTTTCCTAAATACTCTTCTAGTATTTTTATATACTTTTAGTTTTTATATTTATATTTTTACGTCATCTGGAATTTATTCTCCAATAAATGTGTAATTTAATCACTTTTCCAGATGGAAAGCCAAATATAGCAAGTCAATAACCTTTCCCCCATTTTACCATATTCAGATACCACATATAATTGAACCTGTTTCTAGACTGTTTAGCTGAGCAATAGTCAAGCCACATAATATTATCACATTAGTTTGATCACAGAACCTTTGAAGTTTTAATATCTACCATTGCCATTCTCCCTTTCCCTTAAATTCTGTGGCAATTCCAACACATTTAATAATTAGTATAATGATAATAAAAATAACCACAACTACCAACATGAACCTTTGCTTGGCACCAAATGTTAACTCTATAAAGAAATTACTATTATTGCCCTCATCTTACAGATAAAAAAACTAAAGATTAAAAAAGTTAAGTAAACTGTCTAAGATTGTGAAGTTAGTAAATGAGAAAGCTGAGATTCAAACAAAGGAATTTACACCCAGTGCTTTTAATCCCTAAATTATATTACGCCCTTTAAAATAACTGTAACATTTTTAGGCACTAAATTTAAAATAACTGTATTCAGTTTTTTAAAAAACCACATTATCTCACTCAGGTTATCACTGGAATGACAACCCATTTAAACATTTAATTTGCAAAGAAGTAATATTTTTACTTAAAATCTTCTCATCCAAAAACAGGACTATCATTTTTCTATTTATTCAATTCTTGCTATATATCCTTTAATAACATTTATAGTCTTCTTTTCTCTCTCTCTCTTTTTTTTGGGGGGGGACAGGATCTCACTCTTTCACCCAGGCGAGAGTGCAGTAAATCAATCACAGCTCACTGCAGCCTCAAACTCCTGGGCTCAAGGGATCCTCCCACCTCAGTTTCCCAAGTAGATGGGACTAGACATGCACACCACCATGCCCAGCTAATTTGGTGGATTTTCTTTTTTTTTTTTTTTTTTGGTAAAGACAGGATTTCACCATATTGCCCAGGCTGGTTTCAAACTCCTGGACTCAGGCAATCAGCTTGCCTCACCCTTACAAAGTGCTGGGATTATAGGTCTAAGCCACTGTACTTGGCCTATAGTTTTCTTCATATAGCTTTTTATCTTTATTAATTTTTTTCTAGACATTTTATAGGTTTTGGTTGCCCTTATAAATGCAATATATTTTTCATTTCCAATTCTAATAAGCTATTGTCAGCAGGTAATTAATACAGAAAAATATTACTACTATTAAAAATAAGATAAACTTAATTCCCTTTGGTATTCTATAAATACACAATAATTAAAAATGTATTTAGTATATTTGTAGTCTGATATGTTTTACTATCATTAAATGTAGTTTATTTCAAATTAAACACATTGCTTTTACCATAAGTGTTTTCTATTATTTAAATTTAAGTTCAGTGGTACTGAATTAGATACACATTATAACTTGATTATTAGAGAATTTAAAAATTTAGCTCGAATTCTCACTTAATTTGCACTTGAAGAAATACATAAAAATATCCAATTGTATTTTTATTAGAACACCACAAACTCAAATAAGAAATGTAAATACATCTGTATGTATTCAATAATTTATATTTCAATAACATAAAACAATCCAATAATCATCTTTCTTTAGTAATGAGATGAATCAAATAACAGGATCACAAAGAAACTAAAAATGAATTTCAAAAAAATGAAAGAAACTTTCTGAAGTTCTATTACTGGTAAGTTTTAAAGAGTAATAGGGTTCCTGATTATTTCTTACATGCTTTGTCCTATATTTATAAATGCTATACTTAAAAATAATATTTATACATACCACTCTGAAGCTTTATTACTAGATTGCCTTCAAAGATGCTGTTTATAAACAAACTCCCAAAACTTGAAAGAAAAGATTGAACACCTTATAGAAGACAATTTGGTGGAATGTCTTAAAATGGGGAAGAAGCATATGTGCTTCAATGAGCTTACCTTTCTCACCATGCAGCTGACAAGCAGCTCTCTGATTGCTTTAGCATTATGATACAACTTTGAATACAATAAAGGCTACATTACTGCTCTATCATTTGTCAAGCTTTATAGAAAATTTTGAGTCAATGGATACCACCTGTAAGATATGTTCATTACCTGTTTATAAAGCAACTGCTCGTTTTCTCTAGCATAACAGAAAAGAACATCTGTAAGAATTTTTCTCACATTTTCTTGTTGGAAAAACTGCATTTCAGGAAACCTGGAAAAAGAAACACAAGATTGAAACTGACTAACACAGTTTCAAGAATCATCCTCAAATTCTCAACTCGAAGACGTGCCTAGGGCTGCTTCAGGTTTTAGAACAAGCTTGTCTTTGCCATGTAACTTATGCCTTTCGTGAAGGATGAAAAAGAGGTGAGGAAAGGGGAAATAATTACATCCCAGAGGTAAATGACATCCTTCAACATATTCACATTTCAAATTTCTTCACATGCTTCATATATTTCATACATTTGTGAATAGTTTTTAAGCAAAATGAATTATATTCTACCTATCTGCAGATGGGGAGTTGCTTTGTTTTAGCCCATTGGTTTTTAAGATAAGAATGTAATTTTGTAAAAGTACCAAGTTTTTTTAAAAAAAAAAAGATTGTCATCCGTTTTCTTTAATATAAAATATTGATGTTTCAGTTATTATGTATAACCACACTATCAGTTTTTCATCTGATTAAAATATTGACTTTAAAATCTTTCTTTATAACACAATAAAACACCACAACTGCAAGAACCCAAAGAGAAAACCCACAGCAATGCAATAGACAGTGAAAGTATAAGGGCTGAGGGAACGTCATCTGTTAGT
Organism: Callithrix jacchus; assembly: GCF_049354715.1. Taxonomy (NCBI): domain Eukaryota; kingdom Metazoa; phylum Chordata; class Mammalia; order Primates; family Cebidae; genus Callithrix; species Callithrix jacchus. The sequence continues at coordinate 56,111,096 of NC_133518.1, forward strand.
AGAGGTCAACTGGGATTAATGATAGAGGGTTTGAGCAAGTATTTACAGGAGAGGAGGAACATGGAACATCAGTGGAAAAGGTAATCAAAACAGAAAGACAGACATGAAGCACAGAAGGCAATAGGTATTTCAAGAGTGCAGCATAACATGGTAATTATTAATTAGAAGGAAAAGACAATTCCATGAATTACTGCCAGCTGGGAGCAGGACAGTGGGACAGAAGAAAAGGTGGAGCATGGCTGGAAAAAGCTTTGAATGCTGAATTCCCAACTATGGAAACACAGCATAGTAATTCTACATTTTTGAATAAGGAAGTGAATGCAGATTTTATTCAAAAATCTACATTTTTGAGTAAGGAAGAAAACAGTATTTTAATAATTCTACAGAGGAATAAACCTGTAAGAGTAGAAAGGGCATAAGAGTACATTATATTAAAGTGAAATTTAGAAGTCCTAACTCCAAGTAGAAAAGCCTGTGTTCAAATTCATGTTGTAGAATTTCTAGTTATGCATCCCTGAGCGAATGATTACTTAACTGCTTCATCTATTAAGTAGAGATAATAATACTGATCTTGTGATCAAGATGAGATCATGTGAGAGCACAAGAACAGTGCCTGATCAGTAGTAGATACTCAGGGATAGAGGCCATTACTATAACAGTATTTGGGTAATGGTACTTTAGGAGATGAGATTGCAATCAGGTGGCTTTGGAACTAAAAAATGAGGGAAAATGTGAGAGAGTAGAGAGGAAGATGACCTATAGCATGAAGGCATAAGACATCATTGAAACAGAAAAATGCTCCTTAATGAGTCTTTTAAAGAGTAACAATGGCTGTTTTATATCATATTATAATGGTTTACTGCCTCCCATTTCTGGTGACCTCAGCTATTTTATGCTGCACTCTGCTACTTTGTTGGTGCCTTGGAAAGTTTAACTTTCTATTCCAAGCTAGCTTTTTGAGTGAATTTTGCTAGAGATCTGTGAGGCATCTTTTTTCTGGTCCTAATTTTTAAAATAGATTAAGGCCCATTTTACCTTTATCCGTTCATCTGACTTTTGCTTACAATTTCCTTTGATATGCAACTGCCCAGACAGATTTTTTTTAACCTTTTCTGTAGCAGCAAGAAAGCCTCTTTCGGTGGACGGCAGTAAACAACCTAAGGATCTGAGCAAGGTTGCTTCGCGTATTTGCATAAAGCTTAATGTGATGACCTCCAAGGCAGTTCCTATCCAGGCATTAGAGTTCAAACAGGGGTGGCACAAATAACTTCTAAAGAAGAGAAAAATTAACCCGAAGGGTAATCATATGTCAGAGAAGCCAAAGAAACTGCAGAATGATGCCAAATGCACTGAAGTAGGAAAGAAACACAAAAACATTTAAAATGACTTTTCAGAACAAAAGAAAGTTGCTACAGCCCTTAAAAAGCCAAATATCCCAAATTGAAGTAATCAGGATAAAAGACAGATAAGTAGTTAATAAAATAACTTGGTATAGAGAAATTTCTTGGTAAACTTAGCCGTTAAGAATACAGCAATCCTTTTGAGAGGTAAAATTTTCTCTCCTTCTCATTATATAACATAAATTAAACTCTGTCTTTGAGTAGGCTTCATTCCCAAAGATCTGGATCTAGATCACCTGACTTAATAATTTTGCAAGTCTTCTTCCTTACCTATTCTTTGTAAATTTTCTACATACATTAGCACAAACAAATTCTGTGTAGCTGTTACAATCTAAAATGGATTATGAAAGAGAGTACTAAAAACTGCTATGTTAACTTAGCAAAGAGTATCCATAAACTATAAAGAATACCTAAAAACTAAAATGTAAATTATACTTGTAAAGTCAAGTTTAGCCTGAAGTTGCCTCCTTACATATTTTAAGTTCAGCCTAAAGGTTTCTCTGTAAACCGGGAACTATAAGATGTGGAGGTGTAAACAGACCGTAGCCTACACTTGTGCCAATCATCAAGTTTTGGCCAATCAAATGTAGTCAACTATTCAAACCTTGTTCAAATAAGGCAAACACTAACCTGTAACCAATCCAGTTGTTTCTGTACCTCACTTCTGTTTTCTGAATGTCACTTTCCTTTTTCTGTCTATAAATCTTCTTCCACCATGTGGTTGCGCTGGAGTCTGAGCCTACTCTGACTCAGAATGCTGCCTGATTCACAAATCATTCATTGCTCAATTAAACTCCATTAAATTTAATTCAGCTGAAGTTTTTCTTTTAACACACTGTATACCAATTCCTGGTTTAATTTAAATGCATACTAACGGCTTTCAAGATTAAAAACTAAAGATCTACAAGAATTCAATTGCAGGTAGTAATTAAAACTGCCCACTTTTAGCAAATATCAAATCAACTGAAAATGTATGATGAAGACACAGCATATCAGTGCAATAGCACACCAGCTATGATGTGATGCTACAATGCTGAAGTGCTAATTTGTGAAGCTTCATGACACTCTCTCTTTAAATGGTGAAGAATCCATTGCATCAAATAAGTAAGGTAGAAAGATACAGAAGAGCTCTGAAAAAGTAGTAAAGTTTTCAAAACTATTTCAAAAACTGGAAAAAGAACTAAAAATCAGAGTTTCGTGCTGAGTCTTTGGAGATTATCCAGTCCAATTTAGAGATTAACAGGGAAGGAAACTGAAGCACAGAAAAATAATACCTATGCCAACGTATCTGGGTAGTTAAGAGAACAGCAGCACTTTCCAACTGCTTTTCTAACCAGTTATAAATGAATCTGAGAAATGCATTTAGGTAAAATTCCATGACTTTAGAGTTACACATAAGAACCTAGCTCAGAAGGCTGATGAATATTAGACAATAACAACATTTCCTACAAAAAAATACTTGATTGTCACAGTATCGGGGTTCAATCCAGAAGATGTTACATTTATAGGTATAAGAAATGAGAGAAAAGTACAGTGAGCAGCATTTCTAGGAATATTAATAATCTGTTGTTGATGATATGTTGTAGGTTTCAAAACAGCTTCCCTACCACCCATTACACTTACAGGCTTTATTTATTTAGGCTTTATTTACCCCATGCCAGCTAGTGTAGATTCAGGATAGGTAAAGTAACTTAAATATCAGTCTAACCCAAGTATCACTGGAAAGGCAAATCTGTTTTTGAAACAGTAATTAAAAATACAGAATACTGACCCACACTAGAGGCAACAATCATTCAGATTTTGAAAAATCAACAATGACTCTATAGTTTCATGAAAATAAGAGAGAAATTTAGAATTAAAACTGTAGAAGTTCATAATTTATTCAACCCAAAATACTGTTAGGAAAATAAAACAGAAAGGAAAAAAAGTCACACTAAGTAGAAACTGGAAACTAATTTTATTATTATCAGACAGTCTGTCTTTTTTTTTTTTTTGAGACAGAGTTTCACTCTTGTTACCCAGACTGGAGTACAATGGCACGATCTCGGCTCACTGCAACCTCTGCCTCCTGGGTTCAGGCAATCCTCCTGCCTCAGCGTCCCGAGTAGCTGGGACTACAGGCACGCGCCACCATGCCCAGCTAATTTTTTGTATTTTTAGTAGAGATGGGGTTTCACCATGTTGACCAGGATGGTCTCAATCTCTTGACCTCGTGATCCACCCGCCTTGGCCTCCCAAAGTGCTACAGGGGTGAGCCACCACGCCCGGCCCAGACAGTCTTTCTTTCTACATTTGACCATAAAATAAAAATGGAGATGTAAAATAGGTGAGAATAAAATTATAAAAATAGAGTTGAAAAGCAAAGATTAACAGTCCATAATGGAATTTAGACTAAAACAGTCTTAAATTTTGACGTTAGGGTAAAAGTTATATTTCAGTTTTAACTCAATTGATCAGTATTTACAATATAGAAATTTCTCTCTCAGATGTGTGAAGAAACTATATTTAAACAAATTTTACATAGTACACAATAACAACAAGAGCCATCATAAACATTTGGTGTGTGAGTTTTGTTTTCTATCTTGAAATTAACCAAAATTGGTAGGAAATATAGATTTAATTATAAGTTTTAAAAATCATTATGGAAAATTCAAACATTTATAAAGAAAAGACAATAACAGACTGAACCCCAATCTACCCATCAGCTAGCTTCGTCACCAATCGTCTCTTGTTTTACAAATATTCCTCCCCAATATCACATTACTTTGAAGCTAATCCCAGACATTATTATATCTATAAATACTGCAGTGTTTATCGCTAAAAGACAAGCACTCTTTAAAAACATAATCATAGGTCAGTCAAAGGGGCTCACACCTATAATCCCAGCACTTTGGGAGGCCAAGGCAGAAGGATCACTTAAGCCCGGAGTTTGAGACCAGACAGCGCTCAGAGTGAGGTCCTATCTTCACAAAAAAATTTAAAAATAAATTAGTTGGGTATGATGGCACACACCTGTAGTCCCAGCTACTTGGGAGGCTGAGGTGGAAGGACTGCTTGAGCCTGGGAGGTAGAGGCTGCTGTGGGCCTTTACTGTACCATTGCATTTCAGCCTAGGCAAGAGAGTGATACCCTGCCTCAAAAAATCAAAACAAACAAAAACACCCAAAAATCCCATAGTGCCATTGTAACACTACTAATAATAAAAATAATAATCTATTAACTTCATCAAATATCCAGTAAATGTTCAAATTTCTGTGACTGTCTAAAAATTCTTAACACTTTGTTCAAGAGCCAAGGAACATTTGTCAGTACATTGCAACCAGTTGATATATCTCTTAAGATTCCTTTAATCTACAGACTTGTCCTTTTTCTCTTTTTTATCTTGCAAAGTATTTGTTTAAAAAAAAACAGATTTTTATACTGTAGAAGCTTCCCACATCAGAATTGTACATATTGCAACTCCACTGTCTTATTTACCAGATTCTCCTTTCCCCTGTATTTGCTACAAACTGAAAGTAAGATCTAGAGACTTTATCAGTTTCAGGTTCAAGTTTCTGACAAAATGCTTCATAGGTGATAGAATTTGAGGACATGTTTGCAAATTCTTTGGTACTCCTCCCACAGAAAGATGAAAGAGTCTAACTCTCTTCCCTTTGAGTTCATGCTAGCCTTGCTGACTAGTTTCTCACAAAATAAATGTGTCAAAAGTGATGCTGAAACACAGCTTCTGTCTGGCTCTCTCTCTGGACACATTCTCAGAACTAGGACACCATGCTGTGAGGAACCCAAGCAGCTATATGAAAAGGCCATCTGGGGTCTTCCCACCATAGCTCCACAGGAGGTCTCACCTGAGAGCCAGCTTCAACAACTAGACAGGTGAGTGAGGAAAACTTCAGATGATTCCAGACCCTGGACTTCAAGCTACCCCAGCCAACACCATGTGGAACAGAGATGAGCCATCCTACTGAGCCCTGCTCAAGTTGCAGATTCAACAACAAAATAAATTCTTTTGTTTTAAGCTTGGGGTGATTTCAATGTAGTGGTAAGTTGGTGTTGTGTACGTCCATCAGGAGGCACCTAACATTAGCTTATCCCACTTTCTGTGGTGCTACCAACTGTTAATGATCATCACCTAAATCTATTAATTCATTAGAAGTCATAAAATGGTAAAACTATAATCCCATCATTTTTTTCTTTATCATCTAAAATATAGATATATAATAAACACATTTTCTTCAGCAATTTTTAGTTATCCTTAAGTACAATTCATATAATTTTTAAAAATCTTATGGATTTCTATTACATTTGGCTCATGGATACTTACTGCAGGCATTTGATTACATAAACATATATAAATGACAGAATGGCTACTAATTCTGTAACAAAAGTAGTTTATGACAAAGAGTATCCTATCTGCCTTTGGATATGGTCTCATATGACTGCAGTGTGTGGAAATGAACTGAAAAGGGAAGGATGGAGAACTAAACACCATCTTTGGAGGCCCAATAACCAGGAACCCAGGTGCCTGATAGTTAATTGGAAAGACATTCAACAGGGCAATGGTCTGTCATAATACAGACAATAAAGGGAAGCCAGGCAAATATCTGGGCTATCTGTAATACAGAGTTTCTCAGAAAACAAAGAGACAAAAAGAATCTTTCCTAAGCAAGAAAAGGGTTAAGAAAAGAGTAAAATGATAAAGGATTTTGTCACCACATTATAGTACATAATTAGGTAATTAGAAGTATTAAAACAGACAAAGCATTGGGCCCAGATGAAATACTGAAGATGCAAGTATTCAATAAGATGCCCCAGGGGAAAAAGTAAAGCCCTTGGTGAGGGTTTATAATCATGCAATAGGACAAAGAAGCACAGAAGGACTTGAAGGAACAATAACTGTTGTTATGCCCATATTTCAAAAACAGAAAATCAAAACAAGCACTCATCCAAAATTTTTAAATGAGCTGATGAAAACTCCCTAGAATACTATTAACCACCAAAATAACTGTAATACCTTACAGTGGTTTATTGTTTTACTAAAGCAAAACTGAACAATCAAGCCAAGACCACAATAAGGAACAATTTGATATGGAATAAAAACAGATACACTGAAACACACAGTTCTTTTTCTTCCTGTGTTCCCTATGTTGGTTGATAATTTGCATTCTCCCTATTCAACCAAACCTGTTTTCTCTACCTTGCAGGCATATAGCTGGATTTAATTTCCCAGCTTCCTTTTCAGTTAGCTCTGGCCATGTGACTGAGTGCTAGCCAATGGAATGAGAGTGGAAATTATGTGTGACCACACAATACACTCTCCTAACTTCTCCACCAGCAGGCCTCTGTACACATTTCCCATTCTAGTGAACAGAATGAAAAAGATCATGGGGAAGACCTTGGAAGCTCCATGGGGACTGTGTTGCTCTTAAATCTATGCCAGCAAATTCTTTAATTCTCACCCTTCCCTTCTGAGGTAATGGCATAAAAACAAGATAATTTCTAATGGCTTTTTCTTTCTTGGATGGCTTGATCTGGAGAAAGTAACTTTTGAAAGAGGACCCTTAAGCAGCACCATGGAGATATCTACATGGAGAGGAACCAAAGTGGATACTCCAGCTATAGTCAGACAATCAAATGTCTGGAGCTCCAGTAACCACCTGACTGCAATCTCATGAAATACTTCTAAGCCACAATCTCCCAGCTACACTGCTCCCAAACTCCTGATCCATAGCAGCCATGAAATACTAATTGATTGTTGTTCTCAGCCACTAATTTTGGTTGATAAATTATGTAGCAACAGATAATAGAGGTTTTGATATCTGAAACTAGCGTGCTGTTTAAAAAAAAAAAAACCTAAAATATGTGGTTAATGTGTTTATGAGACTGGATAGAAGCCAGAAGGACCTTCAGGAGAGCATCAGTGAAAACCTAAGGCTGCAAAAAAAAGACTATTAGCAAAAGACAACCTGCAAAGAGGCTGCCAGTGCGGGCTTAAATGAAAGTGGGAAAAACATTATAGAAAAAAATGGAGGAAAGGGCTACCTTATTATGCAGTGGTGGAAGTCTGGCTATATGATAGCCTTGAGTTAAATGGAACACAGAAACTGAGTGATCTAGCTAAGGAGATATCCTTAGCTAGAGTGCTGAAGGTGCTGTCTGGTTTATTTGTGTTACTTATAGTAGAATGAAAGAAGAGAAAAAAACAAAAGGAATAACTGGTAAACATAAAGGTGCTAGAACTTGCTTGGTTTGAAAATAAAGCTTTTTCTCATTCCCAGCCTCTTAAGTCAGCAAATGATGCCAACATTAACTCCCTGCTTCTGGGCAAAGATCAAACCTAGGACGAAGACAGAAAAGCAAGACCTAAAGATGAAATCGAGGGTGTGACTGTAAAAGCTTTTGTTAAGATCTCAGAGAGCTCTAAGATGATGCCATAGAGAACCCTTCAGTCAGACAAAAGGCCCTTAGAAAGATTTTTAAAAGCATGCCTCACAGCCTCTAGCAGGGAGGGATCAGGGATGCTACTAAACATCCTACAGTGCACAAAGCAATCTCTCAAAACAAAGAATTGGTCCAAAATGTTAATATTCCCAAGGTTGAGAAATACCGCATTCCAATATGTAAACCCAGAGGGCAGAAACAGTAACTACTTATTTAGTCTCCACCACTTTTTGAGTAAGATTTGAAATACTGATTCATTTATGTTTTTGTCCCATTTGCTTCACAAAGTGCTTGCACACTGAAGGTACTTAATAAATGTTTCTTGAATAAGCATTAAATCTAGGCAAACAAAATTAACATAAATTATAGAGTAGTAGAAAAACAAGTCACAGGCACCAATTCCATTTGGCCATTAACAAGTTATATTTGCTTATTCATGCCTTCTTTCCGAGCTTCAACTTGTCACCTTTGCAAAATAAAAGGATTTTACTAGATGACTACTGATGACACAAATGCTTCTAATAGGTGCCAGGTACTGGGGAATATGAAGATACAAAACATATGAACTCAAGAAAATCTAGGAGAAAAAACACAGAAATCTTACAGATAATTTTAAAAGAAGATAATTACAATAAAGTATGCATTATATAGTAAGGAACAGAAGATGCAGTCTTTTGTTTATTTGAATCTTCAACTTCTAAAGCAGTAGCTGGCACAGTAATTTCTCAAGTAATATTTGCTGTGCACAGTATTTGCTCAAACACACTTACAAACCTTACAACCAACCAAATCTTTAATGAAAATTAAGACTATGGAATCAGGGACTAGGGATATGAGGGCAATGCAAAAGGAAAGCCTGAAAAGGGTTCTGCTGTCTTTATTTTTGCAATGAACAAAAGAATGACATATAGCTTTCATAGCTCAAAAGAGGAGATGAATACTAATTTTGTAAAATGAAAAAAAAGAAAGTAGTAATTTGTTGTGATGACAATGGGTAGGACTCAGCCCAAGAGGACAGCAGAAAAATCTCCAAGAGGCTAACAATGAAGGTGGAGTAAGATACAGTTGAGAAGATTAAGCAGAAAGAAAAACGGGGGGAGAGGGTGGGTTTGGGACGACAGGATACAAGGTTGGGAAAAGGAAGGCAGGTGTGGCCGCAGTTCAGGAGACAGGATCTATCACCATTGAAGTAGAGGTTTTCATCTAAGGTTTCTACATTTCTAGTTCTACAATGCCTGAGTCACAGCACAAGCCTTTTACCCCACTCCTCCAAAAACATCTTTCCGTTCCTACCATAAAGGGGAAAAATTAGGAAAAAGCATACATGTAGGTAGATACACTGTGTATGTACTTTCAGTGCAAGGCGAGACTGTCACAAATGGAAATACAGATTTTATTTTGAAAATTTGAAAATAAATACATTTCTTTATTTTCAATAATTAAGAAAAAAGTTAAATTAAATACAAAGCATTACCCCTGAAGGACCAAAGCTGGTTCAATTCTAAATCTGCTGAAATGTTCTAAAAAGACTGTGTTACACCACCTAATAGGCTACGCCCACTGGAAATATTTCAGAATGGGATATTATTTTACTACTCACCAAATTTTACTTTTTAACCTTCTCGTAATCATATAAATCTGCAACTATAAATAGTCCTTAAAAATCTGTGCTCATTTAAAACAAAATCTGAAAAGCAAAAATTCTATTGGTCAGCAGTTCAGAGGGTACCCCTGTAAGCTGTGCTGCCCTATGTACTACTGCTCCCAAATTCCGAAGATTAGGAGCATCAGGGAACCAATGAAAGCACTGCAAATATATGTTCCGTAGCAAATAGACCTATATTTTCATCAAAATAATGAAAAAAAAATTTAAGTTTTTAAAAAATATCACAAATTAGAATAAATGAATGCTAAGAATTTGCATGCTTAAATGAAAGAGAAATGGAAAAAATATACTTTAAACCAGTACAGGAGCAGTACAGTAAAATACTAAATATACATATGCAATAGCAGTTATTTTGGTTTTACCTTAAGTGTCAAATGAGGAAGGACTATAGGCCATTTGACAGAAGAATTATTTCTCATATTCCTGAAAATCTGTTTTCCCCCCTCTTTAATATTTAAGAAACACACACACAGGTTGCCGACAACTCTTAGAGAGCGGCTTGTGTTGTAGTTTTCACTTTCTCGGCTGTGAACAAGTGCATATGTGAGGGCTGGTCGTGCATGCACAAGCATGTACTTTGCCTGCATTAAATAAAATCACAACACAACACCAAGTACATCCACTCATTCATGTGTGCCTGCAGTCCACCTCGAGGAGACTGAAAATATAAATACAAGCTGCTATTTTGGTGTGATCACAGGAATATGGCAGCTTGTATTTTTTTTTTCTCTTTAACATTTTAACACTGGGCAGATTGTCGGCATTAACACACACCAAAATCAATTCTGCTCTGAAATTGCTTGTAAAATGCTTCTTCCCTGAGGAATTTGTTTTTTATTTAAATAAAAAATGGGTTTGGAGGAAACTGTGCAGGAAATACTGACATTTAGGACATTGTAACTTTGTAAAGTGTGACATCAATGGACCAAATTACTGAGAGTATTTCTTTTTCAAAATAGGAACTGAGAAAGAGGATCTTTAAATTAAAACAACAACAACAACAACAAAACAATAAAATAACTTGGTAGAATAACTTTTAAATACGCTTAATATTAAAAAAAATCTAGTTTCCATCCACATAATGCAATATAACATAAAAATTACATTTGACCAAAAATTCAGATAAGACTTATTTACTGTAAAAATGCATGGAGTTTTCTAAAGGAGAAAGAAAAGAAATATAAGTAAATATTTCACGAAGGCCATATCTAAAAGTTCAACAAGAATAAAAAGTAAAATGTAGACATTTACATCATATACTACACAAAAATATAACAATAATGAATTATCATTCCAATTTTAGTATATGTGCTGCCGAGGCAAGCACAATAATGAATTATCTACACAGCGCTGTCCAACAGAACTTTCTGTTAAGAATGAAAGTATCCTCTCTAAGAGTTGTCCCATACAGTAGCCATTATCAGCTGTATGACTAAGGTGGCTACTGTGAAGACTAAAACTTTTAATTTTATTTAATTTAAATTTTTATTTAAATACCCACATGTGCCTGGTGTCTACCAAACAGTACAGAACATATCTATAATTTTTAAAAAAGAATTTTTTTTTACTTCTCTACCTGCCCCTTTTCTCTTGCAAACAATTATTAATGAATCCAGAAGATACAAACGATCAGATTTTTTTAATTGAGGAGACAAAGTTTGCTTAAAAATATCAAATTATAAGATTTTAAAAACTGAGAAGACAAAATTTGCTTACATAGATTATGTTTGAAGCATGGCACACATATATACTATAAACAAAAGGAAGCATTAAGATGAATAAGTCACTATTTTTTTTTTTTTTTTGAGACAGGATTGCACTCTGTCATTCAGGCTGTAGTGTACTGGAGTAACCACAGCTTACTACAGTCTCAGCCTCCTGGGATTAAGTGCTCCTCCCACTGCAGCCTGCCAAGTAGAAAGGACTACAGGTGTGTGCCACCGTGTCTGGCTAATTCTGTGTGTTTTTGTAGAGGTGGAGTTTTGTCATGTTGCCCAGGCTGGTCTCAAACTCCTGGGCTCAAGTGATCCTCCTGCTTTGGCCTCCCAGAGTTCTGGAATTAAAGGAATGAGCCACCACACCTGGCCCAAGAAAGTTGCATCTTTAAAAACTCACCATGGAGATACAAGTAAGAAAAAGAATAATTAAATTATGAATGAGCTACCTAAAATCTTAACTACAATAACTAGAAATACAAAAGACCAGATATTTAAGATGATGACAGCATATCAATATGCAATGAGATAAACTTTCAAATATGGTCAAAGTTACAATTATAAAAGTCAGTTAAAGAAATGTAATCATTTAATTCAAGAGAGAGGGAAAATACATTTGAAGAAAAGATGAGACTATTTGGCAATAGCTTATAAATATGTTAATCTGCAAATGATGTTATAGATGCTGCATATATATTTTTAGAATAGACCTTGATAGACCAAATAACATACTTCTTTGGCATCTAATATGGAAATCGTATTTTATCCTGAACTCATTATTTCCCACCATTTTAAATAATACTGAATTTCATTTAATGTTAGAGCTTTTGAAACATGGCAAAATTAGTTCAGAATAGACAATGCAAGTTCTAAATTGGAAAGCTGTAAATGGGAATTCCTTGATTTACCTTTGATTATCAGTTTTTTCAGTAATAAAAATGGGAATAGTAACAACCTCATTAGGTTGAGATAAAATTGAAATGAATGCAAAACCCTCTGAGGCAAAAAAGGGTTAGTGACATAAAAGAATATTAAAATTGGCTGAAGGGGAAGATAATATTTAATACAGTGACATATCCAGATCAAATAAATTAAATAATGATGGCAAAATCACAGCTCATGAAATCAAATCATCTTGTTTAAACTCATACTAGAAAGTTGACAATAGTATATTGTAAAGTGTGCTTATGTCTCTGAAAATTTAGATGTTTGAGATAATTACTAAAATTGAACAACACTGATCATCAGTGATAAGTTTCACAATCAATGATCATTTATTAAGCATCAACTTGTTGATGTGCAGTGCAACAAAAACAAGACTAGGTCCATGTCCTCAAGGGGTTTACCAAAGGTTTGAAAGATAAGACCTGGGCTAACACAAGAGATCTTGTATATATTGCTTCTGTTAAGGCACTAGTAATCCTGCACTGTAACTTTTTTTTTCTTGTTTTCTCTGTAAGCTTCTTAAGGGTCCATGTCATATTTATCTTGGCATCTCTAGTACCTGGTACACTGAGGAGATTAATATAAATGTATTGAATACACTGACAGACGGACCTACGTAAATATAAACCAAATAGAATTAATATTAAAAAGTTATTAAGAAAATTCTCCAGAACACAGACTAGGCACCAATGATTTCCAATTGCCAAGATTGGAATATGCCTCATAAACTCAGGTGATGTACTCAGGCCTTGAATAATAAGCTGTCAGGAATCTAACGGAGGAGGGAAGCAGCATTCCAGCAGCAGAGGAGAGCATGAAAAATTCCACAACATAGAAAATGAAAAGCACAAAACCTGTTGGTTGAATAATGCCAGAAGCCCCTTGTCTAAAAGGGAACTGGGCATGAATTAGAGAAGCTGAGTATGTCCATTCTTCTTCAGGCCACAGGTAGTCATAGAAAGTTTTGGATTAGGCAAATAGCATGATTATAAATGTGCTTTGAGTAGAGTGATTGGGCTGCTACAACATGGAATGGACTGGAAGTGGAAAAACGCTAGATCCCAAGAAACAAACAAGTAAGTGACTGTAGACAGGAGGTAAAAAGGATCTGAAACAGACCAATAAAAATGGAATAGAACTGATGAATGTGAGAAAACTACATATCATAATCCCCTCAATTTCTATTTCAAAATATAAAATACATATCCCTGAACAGATCTACTCCTGTTTTAATTACATTTTTAGTCTAATAAATCACTGACATTACTTAATTTGAAATACTCCAGTAGACTCCTAGTTGCCCTTCCAGCTTCCATTGTTACATCTACCTTTGCCCCACTGCACAGCAGCCATAATTATCTTTTTAGGTATCATGCCACTGCTCAATGTCCTCCAAATACTTTCCATTGCAACTGGAACAAATCCTTATTTCTTACTGTGTTTCACAAGACTGTCTGGCCTTTGCTCTCCTCTCAGATTTCCTTCTTTAAAACACTTTCTCTAGCCATACCTGCCTTCTTTTTGTTCCTCTAAACACTGAGTTCGTTTTCATGGAGAAACTAACTTTGCCCTAGCTACTCCCTCTGCCTACATGTTCTTGCTCTAGTTCTTCACATGGCTGGCCTTTCCATTTTTTCACAACTCAGCTCAAATGTCATCTTCTCAAAGCCGCCTTCTCCAATCATTATTCCTAAAGTAGCCAGAGCCATCCCACTGGCTACTTTCCTTCTAGCTTTCCAGTTACCCTGCTTTATTTCTTCAAAGGAATTATCATCCTCTGTAATTATCCTCTTTATCTATACATGCTTGTTGTCTCACCAGTCTCCTCCCAATCATACTAAATTACACAACTTGTGATGGCAGCATCCCGTCTGTGTTATTCACCACTCCACTCTGTCCCCCACAGTGCAAAGGGCAATTCTGGAACACAGCGGATGCTCCATAAATATACATTTAAAAAAATGCTTATCACAAATTCTAGTAGACAAGTAATACTTATCTGGGCTATACGTCTTTTCTTTCCCTATTTTATTAGGAAATTCCTCACAGACTGAAATAAAAATCACATATTTTAGATCATGTAGTACCTTATAAAGATGTAAAGTAGTAAGTTTGTACAAGCTATTCAGCTTTTACAATTAAATAATTTGGTGGTCTTAAAATAAGACTGACTGCCTTACCTCACAAGCTAAGTATCTGCAGCAAAATTTATATAGAAATAACCAGGAGACTTAATCTAAAAGTGGAGAGAGCAATGGGAGAGTCTTCAAGAGACGATATGGAACCCTCCTGTGATGGTTAATACTGAGTGTCAACTTGATTGGATTGAGGGATACAAAGTATTGTTCTTGGGTGTGTCTGTGAGGTTGTTGCCAAAGGAGATTAATATTTGAGTTAGTGGACTGAGAGAGGCAGACCCACCCTCAATCTGGATGGGCACTATCTAATCAGCTGCCGGCATGGCTAGAACAAAGCAGGCAGAAGAAGGTGGAAAGAGCAGGCTTGCTGAGTCTTCTGGCCTTGATATTTCTCATGTGGTACGCACTTCCTGCACTCCAACATCAGACTCCAACTTCTTCAGCTTCAGACTCCAAGTGGTTTGCCAGGGGCTCCTGGGCCTTCAGCCACAGACTGAAGGCTGCACTGTCAGCTTCCCTGCTTTTAAGGTTCTGGGACTCAGGCTGGCTTCCTTGCTAGTCAGCTTGCAGATGACTTACTGTGGGACTTCACCACAATCATGTGAGTCAATACTCCTTAATAAACTCCCCTTCATGTATACATCTATCCTATTAGTTCTGTCCCTCTAGAGAACTCTGAATAATACACTTCCCTACTATGCTATTAACTAAAGGGCATCCTAGCTACCTGCCTTGAATTAGTGGTTTGCCATTTTAATTAAAATACACGAGTAGAGATACATTTTAAGAAAAACACTAGTTATACACATACACATACACACACACGTGTATTATGTACATATGTATCTGTGTATATATCTTGCATTTTTATAAGAAAAAAACAGAAAATATATAAGTTTTCAAGAACACTTTGTTAGAAAGCAGAAACGTTTGAACTAAGTAACCAGAATGATAAACAAATTCCCAGTATCATTGTCTATTTGGTGTGGCTATCAGAATTTTATTTTCCTCCTTTCTTGTTTGCTATTTCTTTAAGTCAATCTGGCCCCCATGACCTCTGACTCTGTGACTTGGCACCAGCGCTGTGGCCCCTCCATTTCCATTTGATAACTGCAGAGAGATTATTTATAATCCTGTTCATTAGACAGATCAATCTGAAGTTGGCAAGTTTTTAAATATAACTAGCATTTTAAAAAAGAGATACATTTATAGTTTGGTTAACAATATATACTGCACATTTTGTTTTTAAAAGGCCTGTTTACTGCCACTGATTACCTATATACTTAAATGATTGAGAAAATTCCTTCTTTTGTTTTATTCAAATATTCATTGAATGCCAGGACTCCTGTGTGCTAATATAGTGGTGCTCTACTTTCTGCATCTATATACTAGAGAGACCAAGCACTATCACCCACATCTCTGAGAGTAGCTTCCCTAACTGGGTTACTCCTGAGTTAACCGGGTAACTCAAGCTAATCAAAATGATCCCATACTTCCCACCCCATACTCTACTACCACTGATAATTACTTGTAGTTTCATTGTACTCTAAATCTATGATTCCTCTGAATTATTTTCATTTAAAAGAACATTTATTTGTTAAATATGTAGTTCAAACTTAGTAGTTGATGTTATCTCATTATTCAGTGTTTGCGACATGCAAAGAAATGAGTATCAGACAGTGAGAGGCCCTGACATTATAATAGGTTTGGTAGGGATTGAACTAGAAGTACAGCACACAGGCAAAGCTGGAGAAGGACTTGGAGGAAGCCATTAGAGATACTCATAATTCTGCACATACCTAATCCCAGATCCTAAGGACTACATTAAGTTTACTAACATTTATACAATGATTTACAGTTTAAAGTGTAAACCTATCTAATTTACTACTATTCTGACCACAAAAATCCTATGATATGGTTACTGTTATTTAAGAGAAGAGGACAATGGGAGGGAAAGGTGTTGAAGTAATTTTCCCACAATTATAGCATCTGTTAGTTGGACTCTACCTACAATCTTCTGAGACAAATTGCATTTACTTCTCACCATATGACTCAGAAAGATGAGGTCGAATATATCAAAGTCATGGACATTAAGCTAAGTAAGAAATTACTCTTCTATATAATAAACACTGAGTAGACTGAGAGAAGAGATTGCTTGCAAACCTGAATAGCTTCAAGAGAAAGAGAAATCAAACACAGGGTAAGAATAACGGTTGTCATATAACAAGTAACTTGGTTGGAAAGGGATTCAAATGCATAAAGTAAGGGCTAAAATTTTCTGGCAACAACAATATGACTATACAATATAACCTTAAAAAGATGCATATGACTTCAAATAACTTGGAAATTGATAAAACTAATTAAATATTATTGAAGACCATCAATATTATAAATGTAGTTTACTTTTAAAACGGAACATAGAAATCTGTATTGCTAGAGTAGAAAACAATCCTTATCACAATTTGTCAAAATAAGTTTGTCATTAATACAAGTAGAATATTGCATTCAATTAATGTGCCTCTGTAGATTTTGTGTTTTGTTAAAATTAGAAAGAGATAGCACCAATTTGAATTATTGAAAGTAACATGTAAATAGTTCTACGTACGTTCTTTTGACATCTTGTTCAATCATTGATCGAAGTTCTTTATCTTGGAAGAATTTGTTCCAAAGACTCTATAATAAAAAAAAAATAATCTATTATGTAATCTCACATCTTTGCTTTACTTTTAATGATTTCAATTTAATAATTTAAATGGTTAAATGTATTCTTCTCTGAGTTACCATTTCACATTGCAGATAAAAAAAACCTGAGACTGGGATAATTTTTATTAAAATCTAGTTTAATCTCAGAAACACATCTTTATTCTAATACCAATTTTTTCCAGTTTGATATTATTGTATAAAGTCAGCCTTCCTCATCTGCAGGTTCAACAACAACAATCCAACCGTGGATCAAAAATATCAGGAAAAAATTAAAAATAGCAATACAATAATAAAAAATACCAATTAAAAACAACACAGTATAACAATTTTATTCAGCATTTACATTGTATTAAGTATTATGAGTAATCTAGAGATT
The DNA here is from genome assembly GCF_049354715.1 of Callithrix jacchus. NCBI lineage: Eukaryota > Metazoa > Chordata > Mammalia > Primates > Cebidae > Callithrix > Callithrix jacchus. The sequence goes on from NC_133518.1 coordinate 56,128,480, forward strand.
GTTTAAAATATACAGGAGGATGTACACAGGTTACATGGAAATATTATGCCATTTTATATAAGAAACTTGATCACCTGCAGATTGTGGTATCCATGAGGGGCCTGGAGGAACCAATCCCCCATGAATAATGAGAAACTAGTGTATATTCTTAAAATTTCTATTATCTATATAATGTGAACAATACTTTTCACTGCCATATGCTACTGCTACTACCCCTGTAACAATAAAAAGGTGCTTGGATTACAGCAGGACCCATGGGCCAACTGTCCCCAGCTTGAATCTGACTTGAATTCCCAATGCACCAAGAAAGATAGATAAAGTTTTCTGCAGAGCTTGGTTTTATAATCCAGTAATTTTTTTTCTTTTGAGACGGAGTTTCGCTCTTGTTACCCAGGCTGGAGTGCAATGGCACGATCTCGGCTCACCGCAACCTCCGCCTCCTGGGTTCAGGCAATTCTCCTGCCTCAGCGTTCCAAATAGCTGGGATTACAGGCACGCGCCACCATGCCCAGCTAATTTTTTTGTATTTTTAGTAGAGATGGGGTTTCACCATGTTGACCAGGATGGTCTTGATCTCTTGACCTCGTGATCCACCCGCCTCGGCCTGTGCTGGGATTACAGGCGTGAGCCACCGTGCCCGGCCCATCCAGTAAGTTTTTATATACATTTTGAAATATGAATTTAAGGGAAAGTTTTTAAAAATTACTTAATATTGTATGCTCTTATACCAAAGACTATAAATAGTTATGTAGCAGGAAAGAGAAATGCTAACACTATGTATTAGAAGAAAAAATGTGTTTTTAGGTAAATAGGCAAAAACTAGACCACTAACACTTGTAAAGCTACATGATAACTTTAAAGTAGTAATTACTCCTTCTCTTCACTAGCATATGAGAAGTAAACCTGGTATTTTTAAAACTTCTTCATAGACTTACTAGAAATGATTACTTCCTTCTTCCTGTGAATTAACCCTATTAAGTGAGCCCTTCTTTATTTTTATCATGAAGGGAGGCTTTCCTTAGCTATGCAGTTCCCCACTGCCACCCTGACAAGACAGTTCTGTTCTCATCTTTAAGCTCTTACATTTTTATCCTTAGTTTTTACAGAATTCCAGGATTTCTTTGTATTGTCAATCCACAAAAATAGATCATAAATTTCCTACAACATAGAGTGTGTGCGTGTGTGTGTGTGTGTGTGTGTGTGTGTGTACACATATATATTTATATGGTGGTACTGTATGTGGAGTAAAGAAAATAGCATGAAATATACTGCTTTTATGGTGACTGGCAACCAGTCACATAAACATATTCTTAAAAGTAAAAGAGGTTAAGATATGAATAAAGATGAACTTTACCCCTTCATCCTGTGAAAGAGGATTATTGATCATCAAATCTTGTTGGCCAACAACCTTCCTTGGGTTTGTAATATGCTAGTAAAGAAAGAGAAAACACACACAAGGATCAGAGGCTACTGGATTTTAAAGTGTACATAAGAAAACACTTACATTAATTAAATGTACTGTTTACTTACTATTTCTTTAATGTTGCTATACCATACTCTTAATTCTTCAATTCTATTTATCCATTGATTTCTGTCTTGAGGAATAACACAAAGAAATAGCTGTCAAGAAAAACAGAAGAAACTTTTGTAAAAATCGTTAGATATAAAATGTGAAACTATGCCAAACTGAACCACCTGAAAATCGAAAGACATAATATTCATGATATTCCATATTTATATCATCATCACAGTCCTTAACAATTTCTGTTTGGAGATATTTAAGAAATATATAATCAGAAAATTCAAAAAGTGACCAAAGGCCAAAAAGCAAGATCACAAAGCTACACCACAAAATAGAATCAAGCTCCCCTTCAGATTTACATTATAAGGAAGAAAAACTCCTTGAGGTTCAATTATAATTCACATTTTACATTCCAGTCTTAATGGAAGTGGTAGAGGGTTATTAAGAAGCACAAAGTCTGGTAAGTAATTACTACACTAGGTTTTGCTTTAAAACAAGCAGGTAAAAGATAGTGAACAGCCTCACTGAGGGCATAGCCTGAGGCATTAAAGCATTCCTTTTACAGAAAAAAATATAATTTAAAGCTGGCAGTCAGCTTATGAAAATAACAACCATTCTTAAAATGACAAATTTGATTGAATTTAGTTTAATACAATATTAAAATAAATCTGGATTTAGGTTTATTTTTAACAAATGAAAGATACAAAAAGTTAAACAACAGGGAATAGGGGTGGGGCACAAATACTTGTGTACAAATATTCTAGCAGCAGGTCTCCTGCCTTTAATGCATCTAAAAGAAGAAAAATGTAATTTAATTATTAAATCTAAATTATTAAATCTAGAACTGTCTATTATGTGCTTTTGTCTTTACTTGCACAGACTCAGTATGTTTATGCAGATAATCCTAAAAACTTCTGATAGAAATCATTCTAGAAATAAGTCTAAACCTAAATAAATTCATGTTTAGAAAACAAAAACAATATTTCAAAGCAATCAAAAAGATACCTATAGATTATTATTAGTTTTGGTAAGCAGTGTACCTTTTCCTCTAAAGGAGAGTGATCCAATTTCCTTCTACTTCTTGCCACCCCTCATTTTGTGTTTCTACTAAAAGAAACGTGAAAAATATTTTCCTGCTGCCATTTATGAAGAAAAAAGGGAAGATAACTGAATGATGGCACTTGATATAATATGAACCTAAAAGTTAACCCCCCACCATTGCCTTTTCCTGAAAAACTTGAATTTCTGCAAAAGCCTCTGGGGAATGTAAAAGTGTTGCTCTTAATTTGGTACCATCAAAACAGTTGAAAAGATAGTTATTTCATATGACTCTTTTTGCCATTACCACTTACTCAGGAGCAAGGTGGTTCAACCTTATTAGTAAATGTCCTATGAAAGAAAGGCACAAATGATCAAAGTAATGGGAGTGAAGTCTCTTGGAAAATTCAGTGATCCCCTGCATGGCTGATCTTCTAGGGCATCAGGTAATGTGTTGATACATTGCAACCAGAAACTGTAAATAAATATTTTCTTCTTACCTTCCAGCAAATGCTGCGGAACCTGCTGCTTCTCAGCTGCCCATTAATCCCCTTCTGCCTTATTGTTGCCAAGTAATTGTTGTTTACAAATAGTTCTTCCCATTCTTTCCTATATGAAAGAAACCAAAGCATGAGAATCCTTTTGTTAAAATTCCTCTGCTTGGAGAGAAGTACTATGGGAAATTAATTTTAAGTAAGTCTAAAAAATGCAACTTTTAAAACATATATATTTAGTTGTGTACTGTTTCTGAACGCATGGCTGTCTTTTTGGACACAGTTCTTCCGCAGATTTAATGAATATGTAGATAGCTATAATTACGCCAGCTACTGAAATTCATAATGTCTACAGAGGCTATTCCATTTCCTCTAAAATGTTGATAGTGCAGTTCAGTGAGTAAACAAGAAAAAAATGAATATTAATACAAATATATGACTGTTTTAGCCAATGACAAAAATATACCTGCTCCAAAAATATGCAACAAAGAAGTGTAATGTTGATTATATTGGCTCCTCATGTGAAATATCTGTTTAAATGAACCCGTTTCTCTGTAATGTCAGGCTGGAGAGTAAAGTATAATAGAAGACTACTTTAACTGTTAGTGCTACTTCTACTGAAATTGCAACTTCTTTCTACATGATCAGTTTTAAAATTTTAACAGGTGTGGGCAAATTTGAAAAAAAAAAATCAAAAAATTAAAAAGCCTCACTGTAAAAACTGTTAAAGGCAAGCTTGAGTACCTCGCAGTACCTATGGCTGAGTAGATAAACAACTGAAATATGCCTCCCAGGCATGCAGGCACCAGGGGCCTAACACCTGTGCCTCATTAATATACAAGTAAATCTGCTCTACTGGGAAACAATTGGAAATTAATTGTCCCAAACCATTTACTGAGTTTGAATAAAGGAATTAGACCTATATTCCCTGCATCTTGCACCAAACTAAACATTAAGAATCATTTGAGTAGAAGGCTATTGAGATTAGCTTTATGAAATTTCTCTCAAATTCCATCATATCACAATAAAATTTACATATAATTTAACATTTATTATCAAAGCTGAAACCCTGACGGTAATATCTTAAGAGAGATTTCTGAAAAAGAAAGCCACTAATACACTCAATCATTCTTCTGTTTTATATGCACGCAGTTGTCGCTAAGTTAGACCCTACTCATTTTGAGAAATGATAAACTTGCATACTATGCTTAGAATAATGATCTGTACACAAAAAGTTCAAAACTTGACTACGGCACAAAATGCATCTTCTCCACACAGTTCCGGAAGAGTGACCACAGACAATGACACATTCCCTACTGCCACCAGCAGAACTTCCAGCTTTAACCCAGTAGGGCCATGATCCTCAATCACACCAAGCCTTCTGCCAATAGTGGCTTCTGGCTAAGATTGCTAAAGGAGACACACATTCCAGCCCATGCTAGAAGAAATGCATTTCTATCACCACGGCACAAAAATGTCTTATTCTCATCACTTTTACCAGTTAAAAAATTGGTTTTACTTTAGTTTGTTCTACTAGTGAAACTAAAAACTTGTTCATGCTTTTGGGTCATTTTATTGCTTCCTTTGTAAAAATCTGCTTTTTGCACTTTGCCCATTTTATGCAGTACAGGATAATGGGTGAAGAGAATAGATATCAGAGCCACATGCTTGGGATCAGAAAGACAGCCATGCAGTAAGAAAAGGTACACAGCTTACTAGCTACTTACTAGATAATGCAAGCATGGGCAAATTTCTTAACCTCTCTGTGCCTTAGCTTCCTCATCTTTAAAATGGAATAATAATAGAATCCTCTTAAAATAATTATTATGTGAATTTCAAAAATACACGAAAAGCCCTCAGAGGGTGCTCACGTTCTCTCGCTCTCTCTCGCGTGCTCGCTCTCTCTCATACACCTTTTTTAAAAAGAGACAAGGTCTCACTTGGTCATCAGGATGGAATACAGTGGTGCAGTCATAGCTCACTTTAACCTTGAAATCCTTAGGCTCAAACAATCCTTCTACCTCAGCCTCCACTGTAGTTGAGGCTACTCAGGAGGTACCACAGGCACACACCATCATACCAGGCTAATTTTGTAATTTTTTGTAGAAACTGGGTTTTGCCACGTTGCTCAGACTGGTCTACAAAGGACCTCAAATGATTCTCCCTCCTCAGCCTCCCAAAGTGCTGGAATTATAGGTGTAAGCTAGTGTGTCCATATTCTATACTTTAAAAAATTAATATTTTTAACTGCTTTTATGTTAATGTGTCTTATTATTGATTAAAGATAGATTTTCATACATTAAAGACATCATGCCTTCATCAGCCAATTTTTAACCCAATTGGCTTAATTTTCAATATATTGAAGCTTTTAAAATTTGTGTATAATTAATATCTAACATTATTTTCTCTCATTGATCTTTCCATTGTTTTCTCTTGCTTAAGTAATTACTAGCCACTCCAACACTAAATAAATATTCATTGAAATCTTGTGGGTTTTTTCCCCCCACTTTATTCCATTTTTATTACCTATAATATTCTAAATATGTTCTATTTTGAAGTAACTGCACATACATACTGACATCTCATAATGTTCAAATTTTGTTTTTGTCTAGTTTTTAGCAATATTCAAAGACGAAATTAGCAACGCGTACGTTAGAGGAGTACAGGCATACCTCATTTATGTCACCTCATTTTACTACACTTCACAGGTACTGCATTTTAATAAACTGAAGGTTTGTGGCAACCTTGCATTGAGCAAGTCTACAGCATGTGCTCACTTCGTGTCTCCTGTGTCATATTTTGATAATCTTCACAATATTCCCAACTCTTTCACTGTATCTGTTACGATGACATGTCATCAGTGATCTTTTATGTCACTATCGTAACTGTTACGAAGCAAAATGAAACACAACCATGTAAGACAGTGAACTTAACTGATAAATGTTGTATGTGTTCTGGCCATGACACAAAACAGATAGTCCCTTCCCTCTCCTTAAACCTCCCTAATAATGCTACAATGACCTCTTAATGTTCGAGTGAAAAGAGGAGTCATAGGTCTCTCAATTTAAATAAAAAGCTAGAAATAATTAAGGTTAGTGAGGTAGGTATATCTAAAGCTAAGTTAGACCAAAAGCTTGGTCTCTTGCACTAAATAGGTAGTCCAGTGGTGAATGCAGAAAAAAAAAGTTCTTAAAGGAACTCCAAAGTGCTACACCAATAAACTCATGAATGATGAGAAAGCAAAACAGTCTTACTGCTGATATGGAAGAAGTTTGAGTGGTTTGGATAGAGAATCAAATCAGTCACAACATCCCCTTAAGCCAAAGCTTACTACTAGAGCAAAGCCCTAACTCTCCTCAATTCTATGAAGGCTGAGAGCAGTGAAGAAGCTGCCAAAGAGAAGTTGGAAGGTAGCAGACGCTGGTTCATGAAGTTTAAGAAAAGGATCCATCTCTATAACATAAAATTGCAAGGTGAAGCAGAAAGTGCTGACTGAGAAGCTGCAGCAAGTTACACAGAAGATCAAGCCAAGATAACTGTTGAAGGTAGCTAAAATAAACAATAGATGTTCAATGTAGACAAAACAGCCTTCTATTGACGGAGGACACCATCCTCCGTCACCATCGAGGACTTTCATAGCTAGGGAGGAGAAGCCAAGGCCTGGTTTTAAGGCTTCAAAGGACAGGCTTCTCTTTGTTACAGGATAATGCAGTTGGTAACTTAACTGAAGCCAATTTTTAACCATTCTGAAAGTCCCAGAGACTGTAAGCATTATGCTAAATCTACTCTCCATGTGCCCTATAAATGGAGTAACAAAGCCTGGATGACAGCGTATCTGTTTGCAACATAGTTTACAGAATATTTTAGGCCTACTTTTGGAAACTATTGCTCAAGGAAAAGAAAGATTCCTTTCAAAATATTATTCTTCATTGACAATACCCCTCATCACCCAAGAGCTCTGATGACTATGTACAAAGAGATTAATGCTGTGTTCATTTCTGCTAACACAAAATCCATTCTGCAGCCCATGCATTGGGGAGTCATTTCTAATTTGAAGGTTTATTATTGAAGAAATACATTTCATAGGCTATAGCTGCCACAGATAGTGATTTCTCTAACAGATCTGGGCAAAGTAAATTCAAAATCTTCTGGAAAGGATTCATTATCTAGATGTCATTAAGAACATTAGAGATTCATGCAAGGAGGTCCGAATAGCAATATGAACAGTTTTTAAAAGTTAATTCCAATCCTCACGGATGACTCGGAGGGGTTTCAAGACTTCAGCGGAAGAAGTAACCACAGATGGAGAAAAATAACAAGAGAACTAGAATTAGAAAAGGAGCCTGAAGATGTGACTGAATAATAAAACTGGAATGAATTAGGAGCTGCTTCTTATGAAAGAGCATAGAAAGTGGGTTCTTGAGATAGAATCTACTGCTGGTGAAGATGCTGCGAATATTGTTGAAATGACAACAAAGAACTTAGAATATTTAATAAACTTACTGAGAAAGCAACTGCAGAGTTTGAGTAGATTGAGTCCAATTTTGAAAGAAGTTTTACTCTGGGTAAGATGCCATCAGACAGAATCTCATACTACAGAGAAATCTTTATTGAAAAGAACACTCAATCCATGAGGCATACTTCACTATTTTTTTTTTTTTAAGAACTTGCCGGCCAGGCGCGGTGGCTCAAGCCTGTAATCCCAGCACTTTGGGAGGCCGAGGCGGTGGATCATGAGGTCAAGAGATCGAGACCATCCTGGTCAACATGGTGAAACCCTGTCTCTACTAAAAATACAAAAAATTAGCTGGGCATGGTGGTGTGTGCCTGTAATCCCAGCTACTCAGGAGGCTGAGGCAGGAGAATTGCCTGAACCCAGGAGGCGGAGGTTGTGGTGAGCCAAGATCGCGCCATTGCACTCCAGCCTGGGTAACAAGAGCGAAACTCCGTCTTAAAAAAAAAAAAAAAAAAAAAAAAAGAAATTGCCACAGTTAACCCAACTTTCAGCAACCACTACCTTGACTAGCGGGAAGCTATCAACAAGGCAAGACCTTCTACCAACAAAAAAGATGAAGAACTGCTGAAGGCTCAGATGATCCTTAGCATTTTTTTTTTTTTTTAGCAATAAGGTATTTTTCATTAAGGTATGTATAGTTTTTAGACATATGCTATTCATACTTAATAGATGACAGTTTAGTATAATCATAACTTTTACACGTACTAGAAAACAAAAAAAAATCATATGAGTCACTTTATTGCAATAGTTGCTTTACTGCAGCAGTTTAGAACTGAACCCGAAATATCTCCAGGGTATGTATACACATCTGAAAAACCATAAATATATTTAAATAACTTATAGTCTATGAACAACAAGCACAGATCTCAAATGTACGTTTTGAACCGAAAAGGAATCATAATTTGTGAGACACCATGAAGTTCTGTGAACTGAAAACACAAAAAATTCCAGATAAGAGAGGGAAGTATGAAGCAATGATTCCTCCAGTCTTTTCCAAAATCAGCTCCTATTCAAAAGTACCAAGAAATTGTGAAAGTACAGGCACAGCTGTTGGCTAGATTCATTGCCATCTTGTCAAGTTAAGCAGGCTTTTAAGGTCAAGTTACATACTACTTATGTAATGAAGGATAATTATTTGTTAGCTTAAATAAGACCCTGTACCTTGATTACAGTGTTGGTACAGAGAAAAGAAGACTGAGGCATGTGAATTGGAAACATTATCTCTGAAATTTACAATCATTTAAATTTATTCATAGGTACTTAGTTCTAATTAAGGCATAGCATCTCAAACTGATGAACAGCTCAAACAACAGAGGCGCATAAAGGCTACAAGATAATATATTAATTGTTTTTCCTTTCTATGGAATAGTGTTTCATCAATAAACTGTAACACCAAGTAAATATAAACATTTATTAAGTACTTAATAAACATTTAAAATGTACTTAGCACTCACAGGATATGTTTTAAAACATACAAAGTTAAAGCATGTACAGATGGGTGTATAAATCAAAAATAAAATGATTTGTGCAAAAGACTCTGGTAGTACAGAGAGGAAAGAAATGTTTGATACTTCACAATTAAAACTCAGTATATAAAATAACAGTAGCACCATAGGCACTGAAATACTACTGCAAAGAACTGAGCTAATCAAACATTAAACAGATTCCGGAGAGCAAAGTGCTGAAAGGTTTAGCCCTTAGGGGAGAAGTATCAAAATGAAAGTTTTTTACAATCACAAATATGAATGGTAGACCTGCTCCTGAAGTTGGAGGATGACCTGGATTAACAACAGAAATGGTGAAATATTTCAGTTTGATTAAGAAAAATTAAGAAAATGTAGTTGCTAAATTTTTTCTTAAATAAAAAATATATATTTGCAATGTGCCTGAACAGCAAGAATCTGACAATAATGCCATTGAAATGCTTTAAAAAACCCCACTTATAATATTTTAGGTAAAACACTTCTAACCTCTACAGCAATGCTCTTAGAGTATATATTTTAACCCCTCTTTATGAATGAGGGAAGTAAGGTTCACAAAAATTAAATAACTTGTCAAGAGAATAAAGAAATGAGAAATAGGAAAGGCATCTTTCTGGAATAACATGAAGACAAGTAACCACTAAAGGGCAACATGATTCTCCAGACACCAAGGGCAAAAATGACCTCTGACAACAAGGCAGGATAGAAATATACCCTTGTTTTCTTCCTCAGATGGTTAGTTTTTGAATATCAAGTCCAAGGACATCCAGATAACTTTTTACTAGTTGGACTGAGAAGTTAACAACAGCAGCTGTGAGTACTTAAGAACCTGGGTATTTGGGTGTGTAAAACCTTAAATGGCATAGATTAGCCACCTGGACCCTAAAGATTTCCTTAACAAAGCATTGATGCCATCTAGTGGCAACTACTGTAACTTGCAGATACTGGGTCCCTGAAAACAATCAGTATCTAAGCAGGGAAAGGTGAAGATGGGTAGGTTTCATTTCTCAGGCCAATGTTAATAGATTAGTCCTGGCTACCTTGGAAGTACCATGTTGAAAAGAACTCTGAGCTTATCCGTGTGTTCCTCTGGAAAGAATACTGTGACTTATCAAATACGTAGTCTGTGAGTGATTAAATTATTTCTCAAAGTCAACTTCTGCAGCAGGAATTGATACCTTCCATCTAAGACCTATTTCGGTACATAAGCCTCCTGCAATGGTTATTTTGACATGAAAAGCAATTAGAATATGCACTAAATAAATATAGGTGATGATTACAATGAGGTATCTATTTGCAATTATATATTTTAATATAGTAGTTTCCCAAGATATGCTCATAACATTTGTGTGAAACCAGTATCTTCTAAATTTGTTATATCTTCTTAATTGTTTAAATACTTTTATAACCAAAATGACTAATAAATGACTAAATATGTGTAATTTAGGACTAAGAAACTTCTGAATCATTGTCCCAAATGGTGATACACTATAGAAAACACTAATTTTACAGCGTATAATTTTATATAATTGTTTCTATCCCATTTTTAAGCTTAATGTGGACAAGAAACAATGTCTTTGTGGGCTAACGTAAGACATCCAAGTGACTACAATAATGGCAAACAGTTTAGAGACTACATATGGTTTAGGACTGAACATCTCCAATACTTGGTTAAGAGGAGCTACTTAGGCTTCTACTGACAATGAAATTGCTAAGCGGTTAAGAGAAGGAATTCTCACCTTGAGGAAGGACAACAAGTAAGTCACAGATAGTGGAAGAAAAAAGAGGTATGTTTCTAGCTGTCTGGGAGGTATAGTGATAGGGGAGTATAGTAGAAGGAGCTCTCAGAGATGACCATGTAGTTTATAAGGTCAGCCAACCAACCATGATCATTTCATTGCAATTTGACTAATAAAATAATGGAACAAAATGGCCATGGCAGGATAAAGCAGGATTTAGGCAAGATTAGATTAGGGTTAGATGGGTAGAATGTGTGAAGTTGAGGAAGTAAAAGGTAAGAAAGCTGAACTTGATTGAAAAAGATTTATACAATTTCATAATCCTAAAGTGCATGCCAATATTTTTTAAACTGCCATATTTATTATGATATTTATTTTATCAAACACAAAGAGGAGTCAGTAAAGTTTTAAGTCTGTTTCTAATCTGTATCAAAATACATTAGATTTCTATCAATGAAAGGACTGTATCACAATTCCAGTAATACCTTTAAGAGTATATACTTTCAAGCCATTTTAAAGGTATGATTTTGAAAATACTATTCAAAGAGAACAAGGAACATCTAACTTAAAATCAATGGAAATATGAAGAGTGTAAATTAGGTATGTCAGCATCAGACTGTAAAGTGTGGCACCAGATATGGGTAAGCTACAACATTAGGACTGCAGGTGCCAAGATCAACCAGATAAACACTGATGTTATCTATAATTACCTCATTTTTAGCTTAAATCACAGGTAATGAGGGAACTCAGTCTCTAAAAGGCAATTAGAAACTGTACTGGCTTTTTTGCCTCCTGTATCACGAATTTTTTAAAACTTACTTTTATGTAAAGCTTTTTTCTCCTCCATCACGAAACATCAGGGCATATCACTTAAACATAAATATATATAAAAACAGAATGCACAATTACACACAAGCTGAAAATGTATTTCTTCATGTCTAGGAGAAACGTGTTATCATAAGATGAGGTTCCACTAAAATATAGGTAAAGAATAGTTCACTGCCTGGAGGTTTGTTAAAATCAAGATAATGTTTTGATTCAGGTTTGAAATGAATTTTAAGAAACCTTAAGTCTCCACCTCAGTTTCCACAGGAACACAAAGAACTGAGTTAAAATAGTTATGTCAGATATAATACTCTCTTAAAAAAAACCCCACAGGCATTATTTTCTTCGAAATATAATGTTTAAGAGCTTCTAAATCCAGGGTCATATTAAAGTAGATAAACACAATAATCATGCTTTTGAAAAGGAAACCAAAATAAATACCAGTTTTCACAAGCTTTTGATTTTATAACAAGCTTTTCATTGTTAACTGTATAATAATTTAAATATACAATAAAGATAATCAGATTACTAATCAAAGAACTGGCATTTAGAAATGAAGCAAGAAAAGGATCCTATACCAGACAATTTCTGTGAAGTTGTCTGGAGTGAGTATATTTTATATTCCATGGTTTACTAACGCTTCCTGTGTAATTAATAAGGAAAAAAATCCTTTCCCTGCAGACCTTTTCTACCTTTCCTCCTACCCTCACCCTGCCTCATTTACCTTGATATTTATGATAACTGGTAAGGGTCTGATATCTAACATTCTATAATATAATAAAAAATTTGCCACACAGTCTGCAAATCTAAGCCAATACTGTAAAGGAAAGGCTGGTAGAGTAGAAAACAAATTACATTCCAGTTACTTATAAATAGGCATTTATTTAGGAAAACCTGATGTCCTAATTAAAAGTCAATCCTATGACTTAAAGCATGTTTTTCAATAGTGTATTGACTAATAGGGTATTACCAAATAGAAATACATGTAAGCTTAAATACTGTCTCTAAGGAATAATAAAATCAATTATATTTTAACTGAATCCATTGTTCACTTGATAACCTTTAGATGAGCACTAAGCAAGTGAACTTTCTGAGATGACAGAAATGTTCCATATCAGACTCTCCAGTATGGTAACCACTGATCACACAGTTACAAAGCAGTTGAAATATGGCTAGTGCAGCTGAAGAACTACATATTGTATTTTAATTTATTTAATTAATTGAAATCCAAATTTAAATAGCTTCATATTGCCAGTAGTTCCTACATTGGACAGGGAAGCTTAAAATGTTTTAAGGATGGCAACAATTCACTCCTATACGCATTCAATTTTTAAGTAACAACTATAAAGGTTCAAGGGATATAAATATACAAGTGATACATAATCATGTAACTGGAGAAAGAAGTAAACATTAAAAGTTAAACAGAGGAGATCCAAGATGGTCCTTTTAGCTCAGGACTGCAGCTCCCAGTGAAAGCGCAGAGTGTGAGTAAATTCCGCATTTCCAGACAGATCTTTATTGCCCACAGACCAGGAGATTCCTAGGCAGAGGAGCCCTATGGGTTGCCAGCGTGGCTGTTTTGGCTGGCGTGGCTGTTTGGCCAGCGCCATGGCGCGGTGGCTCTGTAAAAAATACACTGGTCTAGTTGCCCTTTTAAGCTGGCCAGGAGATTCCCGGGCAGTGTCGTTGTTTCAGCCGGTGCAGTGGGTCACTGCATGGGAAATCACACAGATCCCGGCACCCTTTCAGCAGGCGACTGGAACACCTAGGACAGAGTCAACCTGGAATCAACCCAAATGCCCATTGATGATAGACTGGATTGGAAAAATGTGGCACATATACACCATGGAATAGTATGCAGCAATCAGAAATGATGAGTTTGTGTCGTTTGTACGGACATGGATGAATCTGGAGAACATCATCCTCAGCAAACTGACACAAGAACAGAAAATGAAACACCGCATATTCTCACTCATAGGCGGGTGATGAAAAATGAGAACACATGGACACAGAAAGGGGAGTACTAAACACTGGGGTCTATAGGGGGGAAAAGGGGAGGGCCAGTGGGAGGGGGAGGTGGGGAGGGATAGCCTGGGGACAAATGCCAAATGTGGGTGAAGGGGAGAAGGAAAGCAAAGCACACTGCCATGTGTGTACCTACGCAACTGTCTTGCATGCTCTGCTCATGTACCCCAAAACCTAAAATCCAATAAAAATTAAAAAAAAAAAAAAAAAAAAAAAAACAGGCTGTGAGGCAGGGAGCCAGGTGATCAGGCTGGGCAGGTCCTACCCCCACAAAAAAAAAAAAAAAAAAAAAACCCCAGCAATTGGAAATGCTTGGGGTTGAGAGTTTCACGGCAAGCACAGGGGAACCCAGGATGGTGCAGCGCGGTGGGGGAGGGGCGTCTGCCATTACCGAGGCACTCCACCTCTAAGGAGGAAGTCCGCCATTGCTGAGGCAGCTTGCCATTGCCGAGGCAACCCGCCATAGCAGAGAGAGTCTGCCATTACAAAGGTGGGCCACCATTGCCTAGGCAGTTCTAACCACACCCATATAAACAGGACTGCAGGGAAGCTCAACGGCAGCAGGGCAAAGCTCAGCAAAGCCTCTGCAGGCAGACAGTGACTAGGCTGCCTCCTTGCTGGACAGGGCAGCCCTGAAAAAAAAAAAAAAAAGGCAGCAGCACAACAGACACTCATAAATAAAGCCCTAACTCCCGGGGACAGAGCACCTGGGGAAAAAAGGCAGTTTATGAGTTGTGCTGCAGCAGACTTAAATATACCTGCCTAGCAGCTCTGAAAGAACAACAGAGCTCACAGCTCAACACTTGAGCTCCTATAAAGAACAGACTGTCTCCTCAAGCAGCTCCCTGACCCCCGTATATCCAAAGAGTCACCTCACAAAAGACTGATCAGACTGACATTTGGCGGGCATCATTCTGGGACAAAGATAGCAGAAGAAGAAACTGGTAGCAACTCTTAGTGTTCTGCAGCTGCTGCAGGTGATCCCCAGGCAAGCAGGGCCTGGAGTGGACCTCAGCAGTCCTACAGCAGAGGGGCCAGACAGTTAGAAGGAAAACTAAGAAACAGAAATAACTTAATCATCAACAACCTGGGTGTCCACTCAGAGAAACAATCTGAAAATCAGCAACTAAACAGACAACAAGTGGATAAATCCACAAAGATGGGAAGAAACCAGCGCAAAAAGGAGGAAAATACCAAAAACCAGAATACCTCTTCTCCTACAAGGGATCACAACTCCTCACCAGCAAGGGAACAAAGCTGGATGGAGAATGAGTGTGATGAAATGACAGAATCAGACTTCAGAAGGTGGGTAATGAGAAACTTCTGTGAGCTAAAAGAATATGTTCTAACTCAATGCAAAGAAATGAAGAACCTTGAAAAAAGATTTGAGGAAATGATAACAAGAATGGACAACCTAGAGAGGAATATGAATCAATTGATGGAGCTGAAAAACACAATACAAGAACTTCGCAAAGCATGCACAAGTTTCAACAGCCGAATAGACCAAGCAGAAGAAAGGATATCAGAGGTCAAAGATCAACTCAATGAAATAAAATGAGAAGGCAAGATTAGAGAAAAAAAGCGCAAAAAGGAATGAACAAAGACTGCAAGAAATGTGGGACTATGTGAAGAGACCTAATCTACATTCGATAGGTGTACCTGAATGTGACAAAGAGAATGAATCCAATCTGGAAAATACTTTTCAGGATATTATCCAGAAAAACTTCCCCAACCTAGCAAGGCAGGCCAATGTTCAAGTCCAGGAAATACAGAGACCACCACAAAGATATTCCTCAAGAAGAGCAACCCCAAGGCACATAATCGTCAGATTCACCAGGGTTGAAATGAAGGAGAAAATGCTAAGGGCAGCCAGAGAGAAAGGTCGGGTTACCCACAAAGGGAAGCCCATCAGACTCACAGCAGATCTCTCGGCAGAAACCCTACAAGCCAGAAGAGAGTGGGGGCCAATATTCAACATCCTTAAAGAAAAGAACTTTCAACCCAGAATTTCATATCCAGCCAAACTGAGCTTCATAAGTGAAGGAAAAATAAAATCCTTTGCAGAACAATCAAGTACTCAGAGATTTTTGTCACCACCAGGCCTGCTTTACAAGAGCTCCTAAAAGAGGCACTACATATTCAAAGAAACAACCAGTACCAGCCACTCCAAAAACATACCAGGCAGGGTGCCGTGGCTCAAGCCTGTGATCCCAGCACTTCGGGAGGCCAAGGCAGGTGGATCACGAGGTCAAGAGATCAAGACCATCCTGGTCAACATGGTGAAACCCCGTCTCTACTAAAAATACAAAAAAAATTAGCTGGGCATGGTGGTGTGTGCCTGTAATCCCAGCTACTCAGGAGGCTGAGGCAGGAGAATTGCCTGAACCCAGGAGGCGGAGGTTGCGGTGAGCCGAGATCGCACCATTGCACTCCAGCCTGGGTAACAAGTGCGAAACTCCGTCTCAAAAAAAAAAAAACAAAAACAAACAGAAAAAACATACCAAATGCTAAAGAGCATTAACAAAATGAAGAATCTGCATCAACTAATTGGCAAAACAGCCAGCTAGCATCAAAATGGCAGTATCAAATTCACACATAACAATATTAACCCTAAATGTAAATGGGCTAAAATGCACCAATCAGAAGACACAGACTGGCAAATTGGATAAAAAGCCAAAACCCATTGGTGTGCTGTATCCAGGAAACCCATCTCACATGCAAGGATACACCAATTCTCAAAATAAAGGGATGGAGGAAGATTTACCAAGCACATGGAGAGCAAAAAAAAGCAGGAGTTGCCATTCTCCTCTCTGATAAAATAGACTTTAAAGCAACAAAGATCAAAAGAGACAAAGAAGGCCATTACATAATGGTAAAAGGATCGATACAACAAGAAGAGCTAACGATCCTAAATATATATGGACCCAATACAGGAGCACCCAGATACATAAGGCAAGTTCTAAATGACTTACAAAGAGACTTAGACTCCCACACAATAATAGTGGGAGACTTTAACACTCCACTGTCAATATTAGACAGATCAACCAGACAGAAAATTAACAAGGATATCCAGGACCTGAACTCAGACTGGAACAAGCAAACCTGATAGACATTTACAGAACTCTCCACCCCAAATCCATAGAATATACATTCTCTCAGCACCACATCACACCTACTCTAAAATTGACCACATAATTGGAAGTAAAGCACTCTTCAGCAAATGCAAAACAACTGACATAATAACAAACAGTCTCTCAGACCACAGAGCAATCAAGTTAGAACTCAGAATTCAGAAACTAACTCAGAACCACACAGCTTCATGGAAACTGAACAACTGGCTCCTGAATGTTGACTGGAAAAAAACATGAAATGAAGGCAGAAATAAAGAAGTTCTTCGAAACCAATGAAACTGAAGACACAACATAGCAGAATCTCTGGGACACATTTAAAGCAGTCTCTAGAGAAAAATATATAGCAATAAGTGCCCGCATGAGAAGAGTAGAGAGATCCAAAATTGATACCCTATAGTCTAAATTGAAAGAGCTAGCGGAGCAAGATCAAAAAAAAAACTCAAAACCTAGAAGAAGAAAAGAAATAACTAAGATCAGGGCAGAACTGAAGGAGATAGAGACACGAAAAACCCTTCAAAAAATCAATAAATCCAAGAGCTGGTTTTTTGAAAAGATCAACAAAACAGACCACTAGCCAGACTGACAAAAAAGAAAAGAGAACAACTGAATAGATGCAATAAAAAATGATAAAGGGGAAATCACCACAGATCCCACAGAAATTCAAACCATCATCAGAGAATATTACAAACAACTCTATGCACATAAACTAGTAAACCTGGAAGAAATGGATAAATTCCTGGACACTTGCAGCCTCCCAAGCCTAAACCAGGAAGAAGTTGAAACCATGAATAGACTAATAACAAGATCTGAAGTTGGGGCAGCAATTAAAAGCCTACCACACAAAAAAAGCCTGGGTCCAGATGGGTTCACAGCCAAATTCTACCAGACACACAAAGAGGAACTGTTACCATACCTCCTGAAGCTATTCCAAATAATCCAAAAAGAGGGAATCCTTCCCAAATCGTTTTATGAGACCAACATCATTCTGATACCAAAACCTGGCAGAGACTCAACAAGAAAAGAAAACTTCAGGCCAATATCCATGATGAACATAGATAGAAAATCTTCAATAAAATACTGGCAAGCCGATTGCAACAGCACATCAAAAAGGTTATTCATCATGATCAAGTCATATTCATCCCGGGGATGCAAGCCTGGTTCAACATATGCAAGTCTATAAACGTAATTTACCACATAAACAGAACCAAAAACAAAAACCACATGATTATCTCAATTGATGCAGAGAAGGCCTTTGACAAAATTCAACAGCCCTTTATGCTAAAAACCCTCAATAAACTCGGTATTGACAGAACATATCTCAAAATACTAAAAGCTATTTATGACAAACCAACAGCCAATATCATACTGAATGGGCAAAATCTGGAAGCATTCCCTTTGGAATCCGGCACTAGACAAGGATGCCCTCTTTCACCACTCCTATTCAATATAGTACTGGAAGTTCTAGCCAGAGCAATCAGGCAAGAAAAGGAAATAAAGGGTATTGAAACAGGAAAGGACAAAGCCAAATTGTTTCTATTTGCAGACGACATGATAGTATATCTAGAAGACCCCATCGTCTCAGCCCAAAATCTCCTGAAACTGATAAGCAACTTCAGCAAAGTCTCAGGATACAAAATCAATGTGCAAAAATCACAAGCATTCCTATACACCAATAACAGACTGAAAGAGAGCCAACACAAGAATGAACTGCCATTCACAATTGCTACAAAAAGAATAAAATACCTAGGAATACAACTAAGCAGGAATGTAAAGGACCTCTTTAAGGAGACCTACAAACCACTGCTCAATGAAATAAGAGAGGACATGAACAGATGGAGAAACATTCCATGTTCATGGTTGGAAAAAATCAGTATCGTGAAAATGGCCATACTGCCCAAAGTAATTTACTGATTCAAAGCTATCCCATCAAGCTACCAATGACCTTCCTCACAGAACTGGAAAAAAAACACTTTAAACTTCATATGGAACCAAAAGAGAGCCCGCATAGCCAAGTCAATTCTAAGCAAAAAGAACACAGCAGGAGGCATCACACTACCGAACATCAAATTATACTACAAGGCTACAGTAATCAAAACAGCATGGTACTAGTACCAAAACAGAGATATAGACCAATGGAACAGAACAGAGGCATCGGAGGCAACACAACATATCTACAACCATACAATCTTGGATAAACCTGAAAAAACAAGCAATGGGGAAAGGATTCCCTGTTTAATAAATGGTGTTGGGAAAACTGGCTAGCCATGTGCAGAAAGCAGAAACTGAACCCCTTCCTGACACCTTACACTAAAATTAACTCCAGATGGATTAAAGACTTAAACATAAGACCTGGCACCATAAAAACCCTAGAAGGAAATCTAGGCAAAACCATTCAGGACATAGGAGTAGGCAAGGACTTCATGATCAAAACACCAAAAGCATTGGCAACAAAAGCCAAAATAGACAAATGGGCCCTAATCAAACTCCACAGCTTCTGCACGGCAAAAGAAACAGTCACTAGAGTGAATCGGCAACCAACAGAATGGGAAAAAATTTTTGCAGTTTACCCATCTGACAAAGGGCTGATATCCAGAATTTACAAAGAACTAAAACAGATTTACAGGAAAAAAACAAACAAGCCCATTCAAAAGTGGGCAAAGGATATGAACAGACACTTTACAAAAGAAGACATGAGGCCAACAAACATGAAAAAATGCTCATCATCACTGGTCATTAGAGAGATGCAAATCAAAACCACATTGAGATACCATCTCACGCAGTTAGAATGGCGATCATTAAAAAATCTGGAGACAACAGATGCTGGAAAGGATGTGGTGAAATAGGAACACTTTTACACTGCTGGTGGGAGTGTAAATTAGTTCAACCATTGTGGAAGACAGTGTGTTGATTCCTCAAGGACCTAGAAATAGAAATTCCATTTGACCCAGCAATCCCATTACTGGGTATATATCCAAAGGATTATAAATCGTTCTACTATAAGGACACATGCACACAAATGTTCATTGCAGCACTATTTACAATAGCAAAGACCTGGAATCAACCCAAATGCCCATCGATGATAGACTGGACAGGGAAAATGTGGCACATATACACCATGGAATATTATGCAGCAATCAAAAATGATGAGTTTGTGTCCTTTGTAGGGACATGGATGAATCTAGAGAACATCATTCTCAGGAAACTGGCACAAGAACAGAAAATGAAATACCACATGTTCTCACTCATAGGCGGGTGTTGAACAATGAGAACACATGGACACAGGGAGGGGAGTACTACACACTGGAGTCTGTTGGGGGGAATAGGGGAAACACAGCGGGGGGTGGGGAGTTGGGGAGAGACAGCATGGGGAGAAATGCCAGATATAGGTGAAGGGGAGGAAGGCAGCAAATTACACTGCCATGTGTGTACCTATGCAACTATCTTGCATGTTTTTCACATGTACCCCAAAACCTAAAATGCAATAATAAATAAATAAATAAAAATAAATAGAAAAAAAAGTTAAACAATACATGTGGTTAAATAAGTCAACTTAATTCCATAAGAGAGGTAATGCATTATATAATTACTCTAAATAAATGGTGCTAATAAGACTGTTCGATATGGACATAATCTTTTCTTTTTCATGTCTTTCTCATTACGTCTCCCTGTGGTTATTTCTGTTTCTATCACTCCCTTTCTCCTGCCTCCTCCCATGTCCCTCTTCTCACATACAGACCTGATAGTTAGAAAAGCAAATCTTTGGGCTGGGCACGGTGGCTCACGCCTGTAATCCCAGCACTTTGGGAGGCCGAGGCGGGTGGATCCTGAGGTCAGGGGTTCACGAAGTCTGGTCAACATAGTGAAACCCATCTCTACTAAAAATACAAAACATCAGCTGGGTGTGGTGATGTGTGCCTGTAATCCCAGCTTCAGAGGCTGAGGCAGGAGAATCACATGAACCCAGAAGGTGGAGGTTGCAGTGAGCCAAGATCATGCCATTGCACTCCAGCCCGGGCAAGAGTGCGAGACTCTGTCTCAAAAAATAAAATAAAAAAAGGAGCAAAACAAATCTTTAGTGATGACGGTGTTACTTCTATTGGTTACCCAAAAATGGTTAATGCTAGAAAGAAGTAGACCCAAGATTTAGATCAAGATTTATAATCAGCAAGAGGCTGGCTAAACAAACCTGGAAAGGAAAATTTAAAATGAAAATAAATGGGCCATAGGATAGAATAAACTTTTGTTTAAAGTCAGTTAAGAATTTTAAGTACTGCTGCCCTGTGATAAGGTGAGGGAAAGGGCATGAAGACAACAGCAGTTATTTTGGAGATTGTAAGTTTATTACTGTGAACTGAACAAAATATACATAAGAAGTCTGTGTCTAGATCTATGAAAGTTGAGCTATGCTGTTCAAAAGAACTTTAGGATTTAGAAATTTTTTTTTAAATTGAAATGAGGTTTAAGATATAGTGTTCAACTACCCTGTCTTGCTTCTAATGGGTTAAGACAGTTGGGCATGTCATCTGCATTAGTTTCTCATCTGAAAAAGTAGCCTAGAAGAGTCTTTGAGATTATATCAATCAAACTACTTCTATGTCTCTCCCAGAACATAGTATCTGTACTCATGGAATAAAAATGATATCCATATGTTCAAATACTAGGACATCTTTTACATTACAAATATTCTCTCATTTGCAGATTTTTAATTCCATAGCAGCTTTACTGATTTCCTTCCTATTTCTAGGTACATAACGCTGATTATTCTCAGTTGTATCATTATCAACTGTTTCATAATAAATTTTGTGTGATTTAAAGATTTTGGCTGGGCGCAGTGGCTCACACCTTTCCTAGCACTTTGGAAGGCTGAGGCAGGTGGATCATGAGGTCAGGAGTTCAAGACCAGCTTAGCCAACATGGTGAAACTCCATCTCTACTAAAAAAAAAAAAAAAAAAATTAGCCAGGCATGGTGGCTTTTTATTTTTATTTTTTCAGCCTATGTGCATGAGGACTCTTCCTTCTGAACCTGTCTTTTTTACATTCATCCCTTGGTATTCTTGGGGATTGGTTCCAGGGCCCCCATGGATACCAAAATCACAGATGCTCAAGTGTAGCAGTCAGCTCTATGGAATTGGAAAGGATAGGAAAAATCAGCCCATACTGATTTTTCAGCTACTTCGGGGGCTGAGGCAGGAGAATTGCTTGAAACTGAAAGGCAGAGGTTGCAGTGAGCTAAGATCGCACCATTGCACTCCAGCCTAGGCAACAAGATTGAAACTCCATCTCAAAAATAAAACATAAAAATCGGCCAGGCATGGTGGCTCACGCCTGTAATCCCAGTGCTTTGGGAGGCTGAGGCGGGAGGATCACAAGGTCAAGAGATCGAGACCATCACAGCCAACATGGTGAAACTCTGTCTCTATTAAAAATACAAAAATTATCTGGGTGTGGTGGCATGCACCTGTAGTCCCAGCTACTTGGAAGGCTGAGGCAGGAGAATTGCTTGAACTTGGGAGGCGGAGGTTGCAGTGAGCCGAGATTGTGTCACTGTACTCCAGCCTGGCGCTTGGCAACACAGCAAGACTCTGTCTCAAAAAATAAAATAAGATAAAATAAAAATAAGTAAATAAATAATAAAAAATATTTTAACTCTCAGTTAAAATGTTTGATCATCAGTTCAAATATATCATACATCACCAGGTGTGGTGGCTCATGCCTATAATTCCAGCACTTTGAGAGGCTGAGGTAGGTGGATCACCTGAGGTCAGTCAGGAGTTCAAGACCAGCCTGGCCAACATGGTGAAACCCCCCTCTACTAAAAATACGAAAATTGGATAAGTGCAGTGGTACACCCCCAAGTAATCCCAGCTACTCAGGAGGCGAAGACATGAGAATCGCTTGAACCCAGGAGGCGGAAGTTGCAGTGAGCCAAAATGGCACCACTACCCTCCAGCCTAAGCAACAGAGTGAGACCCCATCTCAAAAACAAAAAACAAAATAATGATATACTGAATTTTAAAAATTAAGTACTATCCAAATAGCAGTTCATATAAAGAAACACTGTCACCACAGTGAAAAAGATACATATGTAAAGACTGATGTTGTGTGGATCACATCAGGGGTCTTCATAGTAAGGACATAATTTTGTCACTGATGATTAAGTTTAAATGGGAAAGTTGTCAAAATCAAAATGAGATCACTTGTGTCAAACCCTAATGAAAGTACAGTTGGCCCTCTATACATGAGATTCTGCATTCATGGTTTATACCAACCACAGACGAAGACTATAATATTCTTAGGATGCCAAACTCATGGATACAGAGGGGCTGATTTTTCCTATCCTTTCCAATTCCATAGAGCTGACTGCTAGACTTGCGCATCTGTGATTTTGGTATCCATGGGGGCCCTGGAACCAATCCTCAAGAATACTAAGAGATGACCATATAGACAGGTTCAGAAGGAAGAGCCCTCATGCACATATGCTGAAGAAATATTAGAAAGACTCTCTGAAGGGCTCTTACACACATCCTTCTATAATAAAAACTTTTGCCAAGAACTTTCTAAACTGTACTTTGCTACATTAGTACAAGGATAGCCAGCTGATGTGCAAGAACACTTGCCAGACAAACTGTTTCCATTAATGAACTGGTGTCGGTTCCTGCAATAAGCCCCTGTAACCAAAGCTCTCTGTTTCAAAACAAACTGTGTACTTTCCTCTCGTCTTTCAAAGCTTCCCCTTGCCTCAACCTTGTTGGACATGCCTATGGTTCCCAAAGCCTGCATATCCCAGATCTGCAAATCCTCTAATAACCTCAGTATCTTTGGAGAATCTCTCTGTTTTCGACAAACTGAAACCTACCCATTCTAATATACTGCAAAAGAAATCTAAAAGAATGCATTGCTGAAGAGTGGAAAATGAAGACTGTCTTTGTACATATTGTTTGCCTCCCTGAAACTCCTGCCAACCCCACAGAACACCTAGCAAACAGATTTTCCTCCTACCACCCACCACCCCAACCATTTGGCCTTCCCTTGGTTCTGTTTTTTGGTTTTTGGTTTTTGTCTTGAGACCATCTTGCTCTGTCACCAAGGCTGGAGTGCAGTGGCATGATCACAGCTCACTGGAGCCTCAACCACCCAGGCTCCAGTGACTGTCCCATCTAAGCCTCCTGAGTAGGTGGGACTAGAGGTATGCACCACCATGCCTGGCTATTTTTTTTTAAAGTTTGACTTGTTTGTTTGTCTGTCTGTAGATATGAGGTCTTGCTTTTTGCCCAAGCTGGTCTTCAACTCCTCGGCTCAAGTGATCCTTCTACCTCAGCCTACTGGGATTACTGACATGAGCCCCTGAGCCTGGCCTTCCCCTAGTTCTTGATAAATGACTCCTTTATAATACCAGTTAGGTTAGTTGCTTCCATGTTTGTCTCCTTGCTAAATCATCAGTGCCCCAAGGGCAGGGTCTGTGTTTAATTCCTCTTTGTGTTGTGATGGTTTAGCACACTAGTTTGTCTATAATGGGAGTATAACAAAGATATACATAATGATGGAAGGTAAGTTAGCTCTCTTGAACCAAAAAAAGGAAAAACCATATAAAAAAATGTCAAAAAAGCACTCATGAAAAAGCTCTGAATTAAAAATGAGGAAATAATGTTATCAACCACTACAACTTTGCACCAAAAGACAACACAATTTGATATAAAAAATAGACATATGTTAAATATTAACTCCTAAATATTCTGTAGAAATTTCTCCCTTAAATCATTTGAGTCATTCAAATTGTGAAATAGACAATAAGAAATTAAGTAGTATATAGAGCTAACTATGACTATAAAGCAGACCAATGCATAAATAAATAAGCAAGATATTTGTAAATTAAAAAAAAACTTTCTACTTTTGAACCTTAATTCTATGTATTTTCTCAAATTTTTAACTATTTTTGTACCATAATTCTATGAATTATTTTCTCATACTTCCATTTTATTGAGCAAATATTTAACTGACTTTTTATATTTCACCACCATATCCAAACAGTGCAGCATGCTAATATATATTACAGTGATCCATAGGGCTGACAGCAAGGCATTTCACCTGGGAACACCAGAGGGAAACAGAAGTGTGTCCAGGGGAAGGGACTCTGTGTTGATTGACTCAAAGCAGCTTATCCTCACATTTCAAACGTATGCCTGTCTTTTCAAAGATAAACATTTACACAGCCTTGGATAATCAGGCTTTCAGCTGACTATGTAAACAAACAAACATGAAAAAAAATTTCCCCTAAAGCCTGGCAACAGATAACAAAAAGGGCTTGAAGGGGTTTCTAAAGGAAAAGAACTCAAACTGTAACATGTATGCTCAAGCCAGTGTGGGCTGATAATTAGGACTATAAATGCAAACAAATCAGTTGATTTTTCAAAATAGAAGGTAACATATTTTCAAAGCCTTAAGTAATTAATAAATTAGTTCAGAGAGATTGTATACTATAAAGAAGCACAGATACTATAATAAAAATAATAAGTTACTTCAAGAAGAGGTATTCATCATTCAAATGTGATTTTTTTTCTTTACTCAAAAGAGGCTCCATTATGGAGGTAAGAACAAAAGGTAATATGACTCTAATTTCTAAAAAATGAAAAGGTTACACATTCTGTGCTCTCTGAAGTGATCATTTAACTGTAAAGGTCGTTATGCTTCTTGAACAAATATAAGAACAAACAAGATACAAGAAAATTTGATGAGATTAAATACAAGAAGAGATTATATAAAAGTTCCTCCTATATACTCTATAGATAACTATAGATACATCTGATTCTTTAAATACTCATTTATTGCCACTGTAGACCTAAAAAAAAATGTTTTTAACTTTTCTGAGGCAAGGGCCAACTTTGTCAGATAAGAGAGTTAATTATAACTTTAAAAAAATTTTAGAAAAGTGAGAGGAAAAGGAAAGGTGAAAAAACTAACAGTAGTTACCTACTATGTTTTGCTGAAAAGGGCCACGTTCTTTACACATTTAACAGGTATGCTCCATACAATTCAGCAATACAGATGGTAACATTTCAATTTTACAGATAAGTAATTAGGAATCAGAGAGGTTAATTACCTTCCCTAAGCTTACAGTGGTAAGACTGTGTTTTTTCCAAATTGATTCCCTAAATCATGTATTTATTTTTAAGAACATCTTAACATTATACAGATACTCAACAACATACAGGCAATATAACAAAACCAGAAAATCAAGACTCAAGGAATCAGGAAAGAAGCTCTAATTCAAGGCCTTCCTTCCTCCTCTTCTACTTATTAAGCTAGGAACTCCTGGGAAAATAATAAAAATGGCAAGCCCTTAGGAACTTAAGAGGACTGAGTGGTGAGGAAGAGGGATGGTAGATTCAGATTGGTCTCTATCATCTTTAACATAACTTCTAGCAAATAAACTGATTGAGCTAATATTGTTTTTTCTTTTTGTTTTTGTTTTGAAACAGAGTTTCACTCTATCACCCAGGCTGAAGTGCAGTGGTGTGATCTTGGCTCACTGCAACCTCTGTCTCCTAGGTTCAAGCGATTCTTGTGCCTCAGCCTACGAGTGGCTAGGATTACAGGCATGCACCACCATACTGGATGATTTTTTTTAAATCTTTTGTTTGTTTGTTTTTTCAGTAGGGATGGGGTTTCACTGTGATGGCCAGGCTAGTCTTGAACAACTGACCTCAAGTGAGGGTACCCACATCCGCCTCCAAAGTGCTGAGAGTACATGGGTGAGAGCCACTGTGCCTGCTCTCGTCTAATGAGCCAATATTCTTAAAGATAACATGATTAACAAAATTATATCACTCTAAGGGTGTCACTAGAATCCAGATACCTGAATTTTAAATCTTGCTATCCAAAACAGGTTTCTGCCCTATTATCTCCACTCTAATATACTGAATCACTGTTTCATTGTTATTTCAATTAGATATGTAATACTCTTACATACAAATGTAAAAGGTGCTATACTAAAAATAAATGTAAATGATGAAAAGATATTTCCCACATCCTCCAAAATTATTGATTATATGCAAATAAGATACATACAAATCTTTGTGCTAAAACGTGAGGCCTAATTTTTAAAATTCACTTAATTTAATTTAAAAAAATTCAAATTAATGTACTTTTTCTTACACAGGAAAAGACAACTTTTAGATTTAAAAGGCTATACCTACTTGAACTTTTTACCAACTTGAACAGCCTTTCAGTCAGTTATATATAGAAATACTATATTGAGAAAGGGAGGCAACTTTGGAAGGTCTGATAAATATTAAGAAATTAGAGGCCGGGCGCGGTGGCTCACTCCTGTAATCCCAACACTTTGGGAGGCTGAGGTGGGTGGATCACGAGGTCAAGAGATCGAGACCATCCTGATCACCATTGTGAAACCCCGTCTCTACTAAAAATACAAAAAATTAGCTTGGCATGGTGGCACGTGCCTATAATCCCAGCTACTCGGGAGGCTGAGGCAGGAGAATGGCCTGAACCCAGGAGGCGGAGGTTGCAGAGAGCCGAGATCTTGCCATTGCACCCCAGCCTGGGTAACAAGAGCAAAACTCCGCCTAAAAAAAAAAAAAAAAAAAAAAAAAAAGAATTAGAATACCACTGCCTTTGTTTCTTCTTAAAGGGAATGAAACAAACTGTGTGTGTGTGTGTGTATAACTTTAAAATATATATATATAAAGTTCCCTTTATTTCTTCAATAAAATTTCTTTTCAAATGCGAAATACAATATTTTGTTAAAGAAAAAATAAGAAGCCAAAATTATGTTTTCTTTAAAAAAAAAACATAAATAATAAATAGTTTACTGGTATTCCAGTGTATAAATTTTTAAAGTCTCAAGTCACTCCACTAGCCCAGGTGTAGGACTTATTAACTAAAAACATACACAGAAGTATCTGTGTATCTTTTTAGCATTCAAGTACTTTTTAAAAAATTCAACATCAAAGTTCCTAACGGAATTATAATCTTCAGTTTATTGGCTACGACTTGTAATTGAGCATCATTGGTGTTAATAATTTTGAACTGTGTCTCCAGAAGTCAGCAGTGCATTTCCAAATGATTATTTTTAAAGTATCTAATTGTCAGGATGAAAAAGACCGTAAGTTTTCCTTAAGAGTACAGCTTTGGAAAATATAAAAATGCCACGTGAAATTAAGTTGAAAAAAATACTTAACTAGATGATTTATCACAGTTTATACAGAATCTAGAAAATTAGGAATAAATACAATGTACAAATTCAATTTAAAATAATCTACAATGATTTATATTCTATCCTCAGCCATTTACACAAAACTAAGATGAGGTACGAAAATTAAGCAATATTTTGAGTTTCCCTGAGAATGCCAAATAACTGATCTGAGTTATTTCTAACTAAATTGACTATTAAGCCAAGTTTATCACAGATTTTTGGCTATATAAACACAAAAAGCTTATCAATAAATGAGGCAACAAATAAGTTCTTTTATATATTAGAAATTATGACATTATATTTTAAAAATCTGAAAAAAAGCATTACCTTGACTCAAAAACTATATAGACTTCCTGTAAACTTTTGAGAAAAGTTATAATTTGATCAAAAAGATACTTAGAAACATAGGGTAATAAAACAAGTTTTTAAATGTTCACCTTCAATTTATTTCATAGGTCACTGTTATATCATCTAATAAGATAATTAAAAACATGCAAGCAGCTGGTACTACAGCTAAACAGATTAATGTAATAGTCTGTAGTCATATGTGCTGGCAAGGGGCTTGCCTCTTTTGGTGAGGAGAAGGTCAGCTGCCCTTGGGAAGAGGAGGAGAGGCATGGCCCTGTGCTACAGTCACTAAGTTAAACATCAGAAAACTGATAATCAGGTAACTACTTTTTCTTCTTTCATATCCATTAAGGTTCTTCTCTCAGTTTTAATGGTTAAATAAGTAACAGTGAAAGTTCAAATAATCTGGCAGACAACATTGGTCTTTAAAAAGCACAAGATATATTTCACAAAACCAGTAATATCTTCTCAAGCCTCACAAACTTTCCATTTTAATGCATCATCTGCAAATCAGTTCAGAGATATGCAATCTAATTTTAACCAAAATTTCCAAAACAGTATCTGGACTATTACTCAACCATCATATAATAATTACACTGGGGCCACAGGAGTTAAATGCAGCTGTACTCTATCTGAATCCATGAAGCAAGATCAAAAGAAGATATAAATCCAAAAGTAAATCTCCCAGTTATATAAAAGAAAAAAGACTATGAATATTAGACACACAAAGCTACAGTTAGGGTCCATTCATTTTAAATTTTAAAACTATGTGTCAAAGCTCCAGATATCATCTCTGAATTTATAGTAAAACATCTTCCTTTCATCCTTACTAGGTGTTCAAATTTGTTATACAAAGGTAACCTAAAATATGTATTAGAGATTGAGAGCTTCAAAACTCAAGTTAAGCTTGTTCTTAGGCACTCTTTCTGCTAACAGACAAACATTTATTTTCTTATAGAACATATTTTTTTTTTTTTTTTTTATTTTTGAGACGGAGTTTCGCTCTTGTTACCCATGCTGGAGTGCAATGGCGCGATCTCGGCTCACCGCAATCTCCGCCTCCTGGGTTCAGGCAATTCTCCTGTCTCAGCCTCCTGAGTAGCTGGGATTACAGGCACGCACCACCGTGCCCAGCTAATTTTTTTTTGTAATTTTAGTAGAGACGGGGTTTCACCATGTTGACCAGGATGGTCTCGATCTGTTGACCTCGTGATCCACCCACCTCAGCCTCCCAAAGTGCTGGGATTACAGGCTTGAGCCACCGCGCCCGGCCTAGAACATATTTTTTATCTTCCTTCTGGTATATTAGATCACTGTAACAATTTCTATAATACCAAAAGGTTAATGATGATGACAATGATGATGATGACATTGTCTGGAACATAAAAGCAACTAAAATTTATTCAGCATTTACCATATGCCATTATTCTATTAAACGCCTCATATCAACTGTTATTTTATCATCTCTACTTCAAAGGTGAAGGTGAAGAAACTGAGGGTAAGACTTGTCCAAAGTATTCAAAGTATTTGGAATCAGGATCTGAACCAACATACTATGTTTAAATATTATTTTAAATAACAGACCTGGTGTGGTGGCTCACATCTGTAATCCCAGCACTTTGGGAGACTGAGGTGGGTGAATCACCTGAAGTCAGGAGTTTGAGACCAGCCTGGGCAACATGGTGAAACCCATCTCTACAAAAAACACAAAAATTAGCCAGGTGTGGTGGCACACTCCTGTAGTTCCAGCTACTCAGGAGGCTGAGAGGCAGAAGGACTATTTGAGGCCAGGTGGTTGAGGCTGCAGTGAGTTGACATAGTGCCACTGCACTCCAGTCTGGGTAAGTGAGACCCTCTCTAAAAACACAAACAAACAAACAAAACCCCCAGAGACTATACCTTCTTGAAACTGACAATCTACTAGATAATAATACAAATAATAGAAAGGATACAAATTTGATTGTCCAATTCAAGACCAAATTCAAAAGCTAATAAAATCTCAACATATGTTGTTAGAAAAGGGTATATGTGTTGGATAGTGAACACAAGCACCCATTTATATGAGATGAGCACAAAATAATTAATACTATGACTTTGCATTTAGATTTTCAAAAGGCCTTTATTTTATACATTATTACCCAAGTCTTTAAAACAGTTATGGGACGGAAACAGGTTAGGCATTATAATGCCCATTTGATAGATAAGAAACTAAAGTAAATCTTAAACCTAGACACAAGCATATATAAAGTATGAGTACTAGGTTTAAGGCCTGCATTGTCTAATTGTGAAGAAAGGCTAGGATTTCAGAGGCAGTTTAAATAATACGAATGAATGTAGAATTGTTAGGCAAAAGGACATCTGAGGGTTGCAACATTTATGTTTTTCTAATAACCTATTTCTAATTAGTTTAAAGAGCTATAATGGCAATGAAGAATAATATTCATTTTCAAAAGTAAATTTTATTGAAAATTCTACTGCCTTTTAATGTGATTCTGTAACAATTCCTAGATTTTGTCAGTTAACCTTAATATGAAGCTATACCAGAGCTGTGCTTCTATGAATTCTACACTTAACCCAAGTGTCAAATTCACAAGTAAGCTCATTATATTATAAGAGCTATTGCATAATGAATAGAAAAATATTCATTTTACACCTTAGATACTATAATAGTATTTAACAACAGCACCGGCCTGTCAACTGTTAAAAGCCCATTTTTTACTTACTGTATTACCTGAGTTTTTATCTTGCCTTTTTAATTGCAACAATAAATTAATATTCTAACATTACAACACTGATTTTTAACCAATGCCTGTCATTTTTAATCGATGATAGAAATTGATTAAAAATAGTTAAACAACATTAGTATTTATTGTGCAAAACTACAATAGGAGTTCATTTTCAAATTACAATTATCATTTAATAAAACTAAGATACTTTATTCAAGAACAAAAAACTCACAGGATAGTACTATACCTTCACATAAAAACATTTCTCTTTAAATGCCTGATGTAGGTGACGGTAAAGTGCGTGGGATGTGACATGTATGTACTTACACAACAATCCTGTAGGATGCAGGACGTGCGCATGTACCCCAGAGTCCAAAGTACAATTAAAAAAATCTCTCTTTATAATATATCCACTATTTACTATAATTAGCTAAACTACAAATGTAATCATAAAATATAATTCACTGACAAAATTTATACACATATAAAAGGATTTTCCTTCCTTTGAAATACAATATTTTTTCTTTTTGTCTCATTTAATTGTATTTATATCTAATAAATCACCATCATAGATTTCATATAATATTAAGATTCCTGTTATGTGTCATATTTTAATATTTATGTAACTATCTTTCATATTTGCTTTTTTTGGTTATTGTTATGATCAGTTGTGACACACTCAAATAGGGGATTCTACCTATTGTTTAATATGTCAACTACAAGCTTTATATTATACTGAAGGACTAAAAAAGCATGGACAATTCCAAGTTTATAAGGTAGGATGGATACAGTGAAAATTTAACAATAATATATGACCTTACTGCTGTGATAATACCCTTCTAGAACACCATGGGAACAAAATCCTTTTGTAGTATCCGTGACACCTTATTTCTGAAATTCATAAACAAATTGTAAAAAGTGTTTCATTTACTACATTTCTATTAAGTGCCTCTGGTATAAAAGGCCCTACTCTAAATGTTAAAAGCCCACCTGAAATCTGAAGAAATAAATGACACAGTTCCAATTAAGTATATATAATATGTATCCAAATAAAAATATAAACTAAGCATAAATTCCCTATTTATTACAGAAAAGGAGATACAGTTTAACATTCAAATTAGTTTTCAAGTACATGGTGGTTCTTGCATGTATTTTATAGTGTTGTTACACAAGTAGCAGAAGTAATTAACAATAAGAACAATGTAGGCCAATTGTTTCTTCAAGAATCCACATTGCCATCTATAATGTTAAAATGTATCATTATTGAATTTGCACTTTTCTTCCTAAAATAACCAACTTCTTAGACCATTTTCATTCAGTAAACAAATATTCAAGTATTACTGAAAATACTTTAATCTTTCTTCTTCCTGAGTTTTCCAGATATAAGGTACAAATTTCATAAACATTTACTAAGCAAAATTCAAGTTATGAGGAGAATATTTAAAAAGGACTAGGTAAAATTCATATTTTCTTAATTAGTACATCCTTTTTAAAAAATTACTAATTGAGAAGTAATAGCTCTATTTGCTGAAGAACTTAAACAGGATATTAGCAAACAGCACTTAATTCAACCATGAACTACATTTTAAGCTCTCTTAGGCACTCATGAGCGGTACTATACTTTAGCAGGAAAATTAAAAGAAACCTTTAGTACTGTAACAGATACACTGGAAAAACAAAGACAAAAATGGATTATAATGAAGCTAAATACTACATGTCATGTGCATTCATTCTAATTACCCTACTATTGGGTAACAACAGATACTGCAGTAAGTGCATTTACTCAAGAATTTTGAATATTGTATTTTTCTGTAATTTATAATTCTGCAGAAAATAACATAACACAGTATTCTTTACATTGGTCACTTTTTTAAAAACACAAGTAGTGATTCCTTACTATTCTAAGATCAAAACCCTATATAATTATGTATCTTATACATTACCTTGTAATATTATGTATATATGTATTCATCACCTACCTATAAGAATTAAAAGTCCCTTCAGAGTCTAAAGAAGAACTTGCTCTTCTTCCATTTTTATTTGAATCTCCTGCAGAAAAAAATTACAACACTGAAATAATGGAGTTAAACTGAATATTTCAGTTGAAAAGCTGTAAAAGCTCTATGCAATGTATTAGTCAAAAAGCACATATCCCCTCCCCCTTCCCCAAATTATCTTTTGTACTCAAAGCTTTTTAGGGAAAAAATTCATTTTGATGCCAAAATATAAACCACTGCCAATCCTAGACTAGATGGTAACAGTACCAAAGTAATTGCTATCAGGAACAAATGAAGCATAATACAAACATTTTCTTCTTATGAATCACAGACAAAATAAACCAGTGTTTAAAAAGAAAGGCAATTTTTTGTTGTTGACCAAGTCACCCATCCTGATCAGTAGTACTGTGAAAAGAGAGCAGGTAGAGACCTGACCCGGATGATTTTCCAGGTCCTAGTTTGACACTCTCTAGGAATTTAGTAAGCAGAGATAGAAATAAAAAGCCAACTTGAGAAGTAGTGATTAATTAATGAGCTTTTAATATGCCTTCCTTAATATTCTTTAAAAAACTTTATTAGCCTTAGGTTTTAACTATCAAAAGTTCTGCAATTTAAAACATGAAAAAGGAACAGTATCAAAAGGTATCTGTCTCCTATAATATCAAACATTCAGAGAAAATTTACTCAAGAAACTGTCATATTCATAAAATCAAATTTAGAACAAATTTTACATACCAATTTAAAGATTATAGAATAATAGTAAATGTACTAAAGTTGGAAAAAAATGCTTACCAATGCCCCAATGTTATATATTCTTATTAACAGAAATTTAATGCTTCATTTTTAAAAAATACACTTCAAAGTATAGTTTCTATGAAATCATAGTATACCACTATTAAAAATGTAATTTGTTCTTCAAAACAAAGTTTAGCATGTGATTACATTTTATACTCCTAATTCCTATAATGTAACTTTGAAACATCAGATTATATTCATTTTTATAATATTTATAGCTTAATAACAATGATTTATCCAATTTTAATTTATACTTTTAATACACTTTCAACAATCAAAGGTACAACAGGAAATCATCACAGTGGTCGTGGATAAATCGAACAGTAATTACAGAGCTTTCACTTTAAAGATGAAATTATTTTTAATGATTGAGTATATAGTACCTAAGGTACTGTGCTTATATAATTATGCTACTCATTAAATGGGTACTGAATGCTGAAACGTAATTTTAATGATAGCTACCTTTCGTTCTTTACATATTTTATAGTTGACAGATACAAGAACAGTGGTTCTTTCTGAGACTTTGGTGAGATATGTGCAGCTATGTCAGTGTTCAGGAGGAGGAGAACTGGACTGAGCACACTTATTAAACTTTCAACTCTACTCTTTTTTCAAAATAGTATTCCAGCTTTTTTTGTTTTTTGAAAAAACAAAAAAATCCTAAAATGGATTACAACACTTAAAAATGGTGACAATTTATACAAGAAAATAATCCGAAAACATAAATGTTTAAAAATAACCTAGCTAGGTATATGTTTGTTGCTAATTCTTTGAAAACATGGGTATGGTAATATTACTCATACAACACCCTTCATTTTCTTTTAAAAATTAATAATATTATAATATACTGAAAAGATGTAAAAAAAAAATTTGTCTTGCTAAATGAAAATTTCCTACAACACATGTTATTTAACAGCTTGCAGACATTTCCTGTGAAACATTCCATAATCAGCATAGAATAAGCACTATATTATACATTTAAAATGAGCTTTTCTCCTTAAAACTAAAGATTATGATTAAACATGCAAAATCTCACCAACAGAATACTTCTTCCTTTAGGCTGATATTTATCAGATCAAATATTAAATTCTTCAAATAATTAAGAGACTTTTGGTTTTATAAACAACCAGGTTTTATCATATTATAAAGATTTTCTTTAATTTATAATTGTTTCCAAATGAAAATATCACATTAAATGTAACTTTCAAGTAGCAAAAAATAGTAATAGGGAAAAAAAGCAGGTTTTCTTTCTCAAAAACATATCAAATAAGGAGTACAATTGTTTCACTAACAATATTAGAGAAAACATTTCAGAGTTGGCTATATGGGGAAAAGGCAATAAAGTTTTGAAGCGGGAAAAACGCTTTGTTCCCTCAATCCTCTAGTTGAAATTAATTATAGGAAATGTTTATGAAAACATCTGTTCCTTACAATTATAAATTCTTAATTTTAGTATGAACGATTCCAGACTCTTATTTTGGAAGGAAACTGTCTATCGAAAGGTTTACAAAAGAACAGACAGAATCTGTAACTCTGTAAAATTGTGTATACAATTTGCTACATCCTGCAGACATTTTCCTTGGTGGGAAACATTTGGAGGGGCTTAAAACCGGTAACTAGGAGAAATCGAAGACAAACAGAAAGGCTCATTTTTCATTTAAGCTGTAATATGATAAAAAACATATCTGTAACACCAGAAAACAACTTTCACCAGTTTGGGAAATAAACAAGTGTTACTTTACTACTGAATCTGATTTGGAGGTAAGTATAATAAAATAAGTATTAATTTTATAAGAGATTTAAGTAAGTGTAATGACAATACAATCATGGGAACATACACGTAGTGTTTCCCAAAAATAACAACAGAGGGTGCAAGAGAGTTTAGTATGATGTTTTTACTTGCTTTTCTGATCCTTGAACTAAGTTATCAGGTAGCCAGAACCGTAACAAGGATGCAGAGACTATATTTGGATCATACATACACACACACACAAACACACACACAGAAATACAGTATTAATGTAGTCTTACACAAAGACTATTGTGATTAAACAGCACAAATACCTAAAATGTGTTTTTAAGGTAACAGAATTCCTTTTACTTACCTGAAAAGTAATTTACCTATTAAGTAATTTTTAGAATACAGGTGTAACTTTAAAGGTTTTTCAGTATCTACTGTAAACTAGCCAGTAAAACAATCTAGATGTCTTTACTGAATATATTTTGAATATATGCACGAATTATATGCAATAAAAAACATATCTGTGTTACTATATATTTATAACATTGTACAACATTTATCTATAGGAACAATTCATCGATTACTCATGACCATAAGTTTGAAATTTATGTAACATTCATTTCTCATTAATTGGTAAGCAACTTTAATGGGTTCATAATATGCACAATTAAAATAAATTGCTCATTTGCAAAAATATGCTGATAGTTTAAATTATAAAGAAAATGCATAACATTGCATAATAATAATTTCTAACATGTGTGTCTAACTTATTAAGCCATTATGTATAACCGTAACTTTCTAAACAGAGTGAATGGGATATCAGACTCCCTTTTAGCTTTAACTGAGGTGATGTTTAGCAAAGAACATTTTTGGTCCTGTCTGTGTACTATTGATATTTTTCTAAAGGGAGGTTTACAATAGATTTCTGTAGTATTTTTCTATACACAAACATCTAGTTCATGAAGAGAGAACCAGAGATTTTTTAACTAGGTTAAGTTAAAAACAGCCAGAATAACACTATAAATAATCACACCTACTCAAATGTGTCTTCAGTTTACATCTGAAAATATCAAGTTTAGAGTATCACATCACACTAGGTATGAATTCTGAAAAGTATTACATAATAAAGAAAAGGTTTTAACTTTGAATCATTAGAGAACTGTCAACATACACAGTCAGGTATTTAATAGTTAGATGGGGGGAAATGACTTGGTTCAAACTAAGATAAAAACAAAGCTATGAGTTTAGCGTAAAGTCCTGAAAGCCTTTGAGTCTTTTAAAGGAATTAGTATATACCAATGAAGTGTTTTAGTTAAATTTAAAATACTTTGAAAAAAATGATTTTTAAAAATCTGTAAATAAAATATATTCACACACACAGTGAAAGCAAAGCATAATGACTCAGCATTATCTATAAATATGGTAGTCACCTCATTTGAGAAATCAGCCTACCCATTAGCCACCCCAAGCTAATTATTTATGCTAAAAATACAGGACCACTCATTAGATCTAAAAGCCAGTGCTAGAGTCAATACAGAAAACTCATGAATTTTATAATTTCCTATTTTCTTTGTTAAATATGGCTATTTAAAGATTTAATAGCCATATTTAGTCCTCTAAATATTTTAAAATCATTGTGGTAGATAATGAAAACTCAGTTGTAAAACAGAAATTCATAAGTTTTAAGCACATTTTCAAGTAGCCCATTTTAATTTGAGAAAATAACGTTTTGTTATTTCTCTTAAACCTTTAATATAATTCTTATAAAAAAAAAAGAAAGAAAGAAAGCAGCATGACATCAGCAAGATGGCAGAGTTTGAAATTCCAAGTACATGTTCTCCTACAAAAACACTGGAAAACAAAAGGTACTTTTCAGGACTTTGTAAAAGCTGTGACAAATGGTCAAAAATTTACCCAAACCAAATGAACACTGAATCAAGAAAAAAGATAACTTAAAAATTTTGTGGTGTTTACACTTGCCCTTGCCCCACCCCCTCCCTGGCACAGTAGCAGTCTGGAAGTGGGTAGCTACTTTCCCAGGGTGGGAGTCTGATACTTTGTTCTCAAAGGGAAGAGGGAACCATGTTTGCAAATTGTTGTGCACATATGTTCTAACTTGTGTAAGGGCTACCTGAAAGATGATACAAGATGCCTTTCTCTGTCAGGCTAACTTAGAAGAAGCTGCGGACATCAACAGAACACACAACAAGCCAAACTAAAAACCCAATATATAATCCATTCTCACATTGCTATAAAGCACTGCCTGAGACGGGGTAGTTAAGGAAAGAAGTTTAATTGAATCACAGTGCCACATGGCTGAGGAGGCCTCAGGAAACTTACAATCATGGCAAAAGGGGAAACAAAAATATCCTAATTGATATGACGGCACAAGGAGAAGCGCAGAGCAAAACAAGAAAAAAGCCCCTTATAAAACCATCAGATCTTGTGAGAACTCACTCACTATCACAAGAACAGCAGCATGGGCGTAACCACCCTCATGATTCAATTACCTCCCATTGGGTCTCTCTCACAACACATGGGGATCATAGGAACTACGTTTCAATATAAGATTTGGGTGAGGACACGGTCCAACCATATCATTGTGCCCCTGACTGCTCCCAAATCTCATGTCCTTATATTTCAAAACACAATCAGGCCTTCCCAATAGTCCCCCAAAGTCTTATTCCAGCATTATCCCAATAGTCCAAGTCCAAGGTCTTATAACCCAGAGAAGCCTGAGGCAAAAGACTACAATTGAAACATAGACATTCAAAAGCATCCATGTGTATGAGGGAAATGTACAAGGCCATGTGCATGCCCAAAGCAATATGCATGATCAGAAGGTAACTGAGAAGACCCTAAGCTTCCACCAAAAGCTGATTACTACATGTGGATTGCAAGCTTAGCAAAATGTTAAAGAACTACTGTGGCACAGAGCCAGTCTGCAAAGACAGGAAGAGTTTTTGAATTTTGCGGGTGGGGTCTATATAAACACATAGTGTTTTTAGCTTTTTAATGAATAAATACACTCTTGATGATCTCTGTTTAAACTTTAAAGTATTTCCTGGAGTAAACTTTACTGTATTGGTAAAATTAAACTGACAGATACAGTTTAATGAAATCAGGAACTAGAGCCATTAAAGCATCATAATTAAAAGCTAAGATTCAACCATTTATTTGTTCTGTTACTTAACCATTCAATAGCTCAGATTCCTCATCTGTAAAATGGAGAAAATAACAGTGTTACCACAAAATGTGGTAAGAAAGATTAAATGAGATAAATGCATGTGAAGTGCTTAGTGTATTATATAGTACAATATAAATCCTCAATAAAAGTTAGCTACCATTTTTATTAACATTTTAATCAATGTATTTATAATACTGGTTCTAGCAGAGGAATAAAAGTAAAAGGCTACTAGTTCTATACAAGGAGAATACACTCCCTCATAACTTAAATAATTGAATATTGTGACATTTTACTTCTTAGCAATTAAAAAGCATTATTTCTGAAAACATTTATGAATTATATGAGGATGGTAAGACTTTTGAAGCCCTTGCAATGTCCTTCCTGATAATGATCTTACCAAACATAAAATATTTAAAGAGAATAAGGAATATGGTAAATTTAAATAAAATTACAGCCTTGAAATATAAAGCCATATAATTTCATGAACTTAAGATACGTAAATGTTTCTTGAAACTGGTCAAAAGACAAAAAACTAAAACCATGGTCAATCTATTAATAAACTAAAACTAACATGTATGATAGTATATACTATTACGCACAAACCAATAACAGATAAACAAGCTATAAGAAGAATTCATTACTGATTCTGTCACTAAATGGGAAACAGGGACTAATTTCAAAGAAAATCACAAGTAAATTACCCAATTTAAGTTAATATGTGCTATGGTTGAATGTGTCCATCAAAAAGCATGTGTTGGAAACTTAATACACAATCCAACAGGGTTAAAAGATGGGGCCTCGTGGGAGGTGTTTAGTTCAAGAGAGCTCTCCACTCATGAATTAATTAATGCTGACTATAAAATAGCTTAATACTATGTGTTCAATCTCTTGCTATCTCTCACATGCACTCTCTTGCCCTTCTGCTTTCCACCATGGGATAATGTAGCAAGAAGGCCCTCACCAGACACTGGCACCTCAATATTAGATTTCCCAGCCTCCACAACTACGAGAAATAAAATTATTTTCTTTATGAATTACCCAGTCAGTGATATTCTGCTATGATACACAAAACAGACTAAGGTAACACATAATAGCGTGCAAATCCAAATATTTCTATTTAGTATGACTGTCATTTATCCAGGTACTCTATGGATATAAAGCTACCTGATGTCTCAGAAATATAACAAGAGTAAGTAGGCCAGAATCAATCAAGAAAACAGAATTCAAAGGCAAAATTAATATTTCTGGGTCCTACCATCCACATCTATTACAAGAAGGGGATGGTACCAGATCATATCTGATCACAAGGGAACAGGTATATAGGTAGCATGTGTATGATACGAGAAGAGGGAGGAAGGGAAGAAGGGGAGAGAGAGAGAGAGGGAGGAAGGGAGAGACAGAGAGAGATAGGGAGGAAGGGGGGAAGAGATGGGAGAGAAGGGGCAGAAGAAGGAAGGCGAAAAGAAAGGGGGGTAAGTGGGGGCAGAGAGAGAAAAGAGATTGAAATATTTGGGGGTGAGGCCCAGGGCTCTAGTTTAAAGGGTTCCCTAGATTATTCTGATGATACACAGGCCTTTCCTATTCTAAAATTATAAGCTTCTACTGCACTAAAAATGACTATTTTATTATAGAAGTAATTTAATTTGCCCTAATTAAGGAAATTATTGGGTATCTTATATGCCCTCATTTACTAATGACTAACAATAAGATACAAGCTATGATCTCATCTTCCAGCAATAGTAATAGACTGCATTGAGCTATGCCAACTTCACACATTATCCTAATATGTCCAGTACTATGTACTCTTTATTGGGGGAGGGTAGAAGCTCCAGATATTAAGAAGAACGCTACTAATGGCCTCTGAGATTCTACCATAGACGACTTGGATCTCAAAAGCATGTTCCTGGGAAAGAGTTGCAATGCTAATGCTGTATTTTAGACAATTACAAAACACATTTCCACTAAATACATAAACAACGAAGTAGACTTTCAGAAAAACTTGCTAAGAAGTAAATATGTTGATAAAGAGTATTTGAAAATATTTCTTTAAACTTGGAGAAACAGTATTAAGGCCATAAAAGATTTCATATAGTTTGGCTGTGTCTCCTCTCAAATCTCATCTTGAATTGTAGTTCCCATAATCAACACATATCATGGGAAGGACCAGGTGGAGATACTTGAATCGGGCAGTGGGGGTGGTTTTCCCCATCCTGTTGTCATGATAGTGAGTTCTCACGAGATCTGATGGTTTTACAAGCAGCTTCCCCCTTCGCTGGGCACTCACTCTCTCTCCTGCTGCCATGTGAAGAAGGATGTGTTTGCTTTGCCTTCCACCATAATTGTAAGTTTCCTGAGGCCTCCCCAGCCATGCAGAACTGTGAGTCAATTAAACCTCTGTCCTTTATAAATTACCCAGTCTTGGGTATTTCTTCATAGCAGTATGAGCATGGACTAATACATGATTATTATATAATCTGTTATTTACTACAATTTTATCTTAACAAAATACAAATAACAATTTGGTTTAAATTTTGGCCGACTGAGGCTTTTAGCCTTGCTACACTCCAATAAAAGCTTAAATAAAACATATCCTCCTCAAAACAAAACAAAACAAAACAAAACAAAAAAGCATTAGATTTTCAAAAAGAATCTAACTGATAGTAGGAAATTCTAACCCTAACATTATCTGTTAAGTGCATAAATATATGCATATCTTATTTACTACATAAAATAGAGTATATGTGATAGTGAAGTCCTATTTTGCTTTCTTTCAAATAATACCTATAGAATATTTACTCAAAATGATACTTTTTCTTCAGTGTAATAAAAAGGAAACATCTTTTCTACAAAAAAAGAATCCTTTGGACAAAATCAGTGCTGGATCCCTTAAGATTGAACATCTAGTGGACAAGACTTTATAAAATGTAAAGGCATCCATTAACCC
Source organism: Callithrix jacchus (assembly GCF_049354715.1). Classification (NCBI taxonomy): domain Eukaryota; kingdom Metazoa; phylum Chordata; class Mammalia; order Primates; family Cebidae; genus Callithrix; species Callithrix jacchus. Next base: position 56,170,199 of record NC_133518.1, read on the forward strand.
CAAGTACTTAACTTTAGATGTTAATATTAGATATGTCCCATTTTGGTGCCTGAAAAACTCACTGGGATATATGCAGGATATAAATTACCATCCATGAACCAGGGTAGCTGATTCTATCTGCATCTTTTAAATAACAGCTATCTGGACAAGTTCATACAATAAATATCTACTTAAAAACCATATAAGGCAATTTTACTATGATGTTCCAAAGCCTAAACAAAGAAGTGAAGGTAAATATTCTCCAAAATATCTTTAGTCTTACAATAAATTTACTAACACAAATCACATTAAAATGTTAGTGATTAGTATTTAAATCTAAAAATCTCAAATATCAAAATTTTTTTAAATGTTTACCAATTCCTTCAAATAAAAAAAAATTCCAAAAATATTTTAATTGATTCATATAAAAATGTGTTTTTCTATGAATCAAGGTTTTCAGAAATAATGCTTTTTAATTGCTAAAGTAAAAAGTCACAATATTCAATATTTTTTACAAATTTTTGCTATGACATTAAAGAATTATTATACTAAAATAGTATTTAAAGAAAAAATTCTAAATCCATGAATTGATATGTATGTATCACTTTATGATAATGCATCTTTATAAAAAGGTGATTTTTAAAATCTGATAATTAGAAATATGTCAAAGTAATGGCTATTCCTTTAAATCTGCTAGGAAATGTACAGTGTTGTACAAAATCCTTGTAGATTATTAAAAATATCAAATTAGTTATCACTTATTGAGCATTTTATTCAAACAAATTATTCATTATCTAGACAAACTGTAAATAGGTCCTAATCAATAAATGCATTTGGTAATTCAAACTTTTAGTCATAAATCTAGATGTAATAGTTTTTCCAAGATTTTTAAGTTCTTTCAACAGTGACATGTTGAACACTTACAGTATTCAAGTGCTGACATTATAGTGGTAAGCAAAAGCTCAAAACCTACCCCCAACAGACTTCAGTTTGATCAATGTCCAGCAGAGCAGAGGGACAGCCCAAGCAATTTGCAATGACAACTTTCAAAAATGTAATAAAGGATAGTTATATACCTTACTATAATAATATATGACCAAGAGGGTGATGAGTCACAGATCAAAAAGGGCCTACAGAGCATTCCACTAGATATCAGCCAAAATCCTGTGGAGTTCAGGTTAAGGATTTTGGTCTTTATCCTCAACAAAGTCAGTAAAAGAAGGGTTATAGGCTGGACAGTAGCTCATGCCTGTAACTGTAGCACTTTGGGAGGCAGAGGTTGGCAGATTCATTTGAGCTCAGGAGTTCGACACCAGCCTGGGCAACATGGCAAAACTCACATTTACAAAAAATCAGCTGGGACTACAGGTACACGCTACCATGCCCAGCTAATTTTAGGGGATTGGGGCAGGGGAGTCACTTGAGCCCAGGAGGTCTAGGCTGCAGTTAGCCGAGATGGAGCCACTGCACTCTGGCTTGGGTGACAAAGTAAGACTTTGTCTCTTAAAAACATATATAATGTTTTGTTTTGTTTGAGGCAGAATCTCACCCTGTCACCCAGGCTGGAGTGCAGTGGCATGATCTTAGCTCACTGCAACCTCTACCTCCTGGCTTCAAGCAATTCTCCTGCCTCAACCTCCCGAGTAGCTGGGATCACAAGAATGAGCCACCATGCCCAGCAAATTTTTATATTTTTGGTAGAAATGGTATTTCACCATGTTGGCCAAACTGGTCTTGAACTTCTAACCTCAAGTGATCCACCCACCTTGGCCTCCCAAAGTGCTGGGATTACAGGCATGAGCCACCCTGTCTGGCCAAAAAGATTCGTTTTCAAGTGGTCACTTGAAGTTCAGGGTGAAGTGATTTGTGGGTGGATGTAGGAAGGAGGAGCATGGATGAAGGGAGACTGGATAAGCAGCTTTACAGATCACAGTAAAACAAACCAAAAGAACAGTACATCATTCTAGTTACTAGTAGGATTTCCAGTTCCACCCATAATGTAGCACCACTGCAGCATATTTCTCCCACTGACAATTTAGAACTCTGTGCAAAATACAAAACAAAAACAAAAACCACTTGAGGGCTCTGAAAATTAAATAACAGGAGGCTTATTGGAGAAGAAAGTCAGTGGTGCTGAGTTTTCTGTTCTTTCTCCTTCTTTATCTAGCACATCAGGATGAATCTGAGAACTAAATAGCAGGCATAGGGAGCAAAAACTCCAAGATTCCCATTTTTTAGAAACTAGAAAAAGAAGTTCCTTTGACCTGGAGAATGTGGAAAGAATCCTCTTTCTTTTTCCCTTCTTTTTTCATTTCTAACCATGTGACAAGGCAAGGTGTAGTTTTAGAAATACCCTGACACAGTAGGTTGGTGGCAGCAGTGGTGTGGGCACTTAAAACTCTAGTAAGGCTAGTCTTTTGTTAGGAAACTGTGGAAAAGGGCCCCTGTTGTGCTAACAGTGAGTGGAGAATGCCTATTATTTTTTTCTTTGCTATTTCTCTCATCACTTTGACAAAAAAGTGCACTTATTCATGTGGAACTGTGCAATAACACAGGTGGCAAAAGTTATGATAAAACCAGACAGTGTGTGGGGTAACCTTGGAAGAAGTCCCGGACATGGGATTATCTAATTCCGTGTATGAAAAGACACAAATTCTGAGCTCACTCCCTAACTGTACATGCTCAAAATATACCCAAAGAAGCACAACAAAAGCTTTGAGAACTGAACCATGATATTAATATAAACTACCACAAAAGTCCCAGACTAACCCCCGAGGGTCATACGCAAGGAACAGACTAAAAAAGCATAGAAAGGACTTTAAAAACTGCTAACACTGGAACCTCCATCCACAGAAAGTGAGACAGACACTGTAGTCTGAACTTAACTGAGGAGGGCAGGAAAGTTAGGAATGGGAAGAAAAGGAGAAGAGAACGGGAAAGAGAGAAGAGGAGGGGAGAGGAAGAAGAAGTAAGGGATAAGGGAAGTGGGAGGGGAGGGAGAAGAAAGGGAAGAGAGGAAGGAGAAAAATTCTCCAGAGGTTTTAACAGGATCCAGAGTTTTATAACAAATTATTCAAAATGTTCAAGACACAGTCTAAAATTGCTTGCTATATCAAGAACCAGAAAAATCTGATCAATTCTCAAAATATAATACAAGCAGCAGACGCCAACCCAGAGATGATCCAGGTATTAGAATCAGCAAAGACTTACAGAAGCTAACATAATTTGAGAAACTTACTGTAACTTTTATCTATGGAATATGAGCCTCTAAATTATAAGGCAAGAGAGGCACTGAAATGTGACTGCAGTCAGCTCTCACACTTTGAGCTAAGTAATTACCTCTTGAAGCCATGTACTATGTGGGCTCTAGATTGACTGACACCAAGTAGCCATAAAATTAACCAAACAATACCATGTGTTGGATGCCTTAACTCATACCCTATAGTTCAACAATGTATAGCCAATCACTAATCAATGTTATTTCTGTTAACCAATGATAATTCCTATCAAACAACTTCATCAGCCCACTACTGGTGTTCTTTTCCTTTAAAATCCTGCTTGTAACCAAGGCTGAGTGGAGTCCTTCCCAAGGCAACTTGGAAATGTTTCTCAGGCAGCTGTCCTTAGTTTGGCTCATGTAAACTCTTTAAAGTTTTATTTTATGCCTCAGCTTCAAGTCAAAAAACTTTTCTCTATGAGGTAATGGTGTATCCTCTTGAAATAAATAGAAAAATAGAAGTTCACAGTAAAGTCCCTAAAACTATTAAAAAGAACCAAATGGAAATTTTACAACTGTAAAGAACAATACCTGAAATTTAAAAAATTCACAGATGGGCTTTGTAACAAAATGGATGAGACAGAAGAATAGGTCAGTGAACTGAAAGATAAACAAAAGTTATACAATCTGAAGAGAAGAGAAAACCAAGATTTTAAAAAATGAAATAAACAGAGCATCAAGGACCCATGAGACAATACAGACTGGTAATAAATCTTGAAAATTCAATCTTTTCAAAAACATTATCAGAATCACATAAGTCATCAACGCAATCTAATTCTCCTTGCATGAGCTGCACTCAAATACAGTTACAACATAAAAAATAAATGTAAAAATTACCTAAATAAAAACGAAGATATTATAACAGAATGCAAAAATTAACCCATTCTAATATTAACCTATATTTCATTTCTTGGATATACTTTATTTTTGCAGATGAAAAAACTATGCAAATTACAGCAAAAACTTGTATACTTGAGAGAAACTATTAAAACAAACACTAACTAGCATGAAAAAAGAAAGAGAAAGAAAAATAGAAAGGAAAAACCACCCATAATGTGATACAATTACATGAGGATACTTTTCCTTTGTCTTGTTTCTATAAAATTGAATTTTCATACTATATAAACAATTTTAGATGCTATTATTTCACTGTATTATATATATGAGTATTTCTCTCATGTTATTCTTACTTTTTACAAAGAAATTTTAATTGGCTACATAATAATCAATGTATGTCCTATAATATACTTAACCATTCTTTAATTGGCAGATGTCTTTTATTTACAATATTTACTTACAATAGATATGACAAATATCTCTGTGCACAAATCTCTCCATGGCTGCCTTAAGATAGAGAAATAAATTGATCAAAAGATATTAACAAAATTACAAAACAAATACAAACTGATAAAAATTACAAAACTGTTATATAATTGTTGTACAAAATTTTCAAATGCAGATGTACATTAAGAAAATCTAAAGCCACACATAATTCTTCCATTGTTAGTATTTTAACATTTCCTCAAATTTTTAACATGCACTATATATATTCTGTAATTTGAATAAAATATATAGTTTAATACTATCCTGATACAACTTTCAATGGCTACACAGAATATTATACAATAGCATTACAGAGAAAAATAATTACACATCATCAGTAAGTAAATATATTCCTACAGCTACTCACCATAGAGCATACTATACAGAACTGTCCATGTGAGAAATAACTTGATTGAAAGTAAGTTTTTGAAATGTAAGCATCTGCATTTTGTGACCCTTGACTTAGGTATTTCATAATACTGACACTTGCCCTGGATCTGTTTTCACCTTATCAGTGGGCATATGGCAACCCAGCTACAGACTATATTTCACATCTGCTTTATGCCTAGATATAACCCTGTATGCTCAAGTGATAAGAAAATATTCTATTTTAATGATGTCTTATATGAGCTTTCTTTCTTTTCCACGGACTAAAACAGTAGTCAATAACAATGGCTAAATCAGGCAAATAATGATCTCTTTTCATATGACCTGTGGACATAAAATGTTTTTAAATTGTTAAAGGTTTTTTTTTCTTAATTACAGAGGATGGTCTTTAGTGAAGAACCATCAAAAAAAAAAAAAGTCCTGTCTGCTATGGACAACACTTTTGTGAAATAATAAAAATATTCCTATAAAAGTGAAATAAAAAGATATATAAGATATAAGCCTCAATATTTTATTATTAGATTCAAAAGATGGAAAAATTATTCTGTTCTATATATTAACCTTCAGTTTCTATACAGCAGTCCCTCCTTATTTGTGGTCTTGCTTTCCACAGTTTCAGTCACCTGCAGTGAACCATGGTCCGACAATAGGTGAGTACAGTACAATAAGATATTTTGAAAGAGACCACATTCACTTAACTTTTATTATGTGATAAACGGCTGTTGTTAAAATGGTTCTATTTTATTATTAGTATGGTTGTTACTCTCTTACTGTGTTGAATTTATAAATTAAACTTTATCATATGTATGTATGTATGTATGAATATGAAAAAACACCATATATAGGGTTCAGTACTATCTGTTGTTTCAGGCATCCACTGCAAGTCTTGGACCATACTCCCCACAAGTAAGAGTGTAATGCTGTACTTACATAGTTGGGAACTAGTTACAAACAGTTCTCACTCATGGACTAGACTAAGTAGCACAGCTCTAGAAAATGGAAGAGGAACACAGGGAAGAATCTGTTAGGTTAAGAGTAATGCACTTCTGCCTTTTTAAAATTATTGTATTTTGGGTCTTAGCCATTGCTTAAAATAATACAGGATTCAAAATGAAATGGCTGATGTTCTCCCCTGTGACATAAAAATATATAGGGCAGGAGGACGACTGCCTATCTCTCTGAGATATCCTTCTTTCTTTAGGTTCCTTCTCCCACCCCCTATTCTTTCTGAAGAGACATACCTTTTAATTTAAGTAATTTACCCCAAATATAACTCCGAATTTGGTCAAACTCCCTTCAGCTCTCTGAATATAATAAAAAACAAATCCTGTTGATAAAAAGAATTATAGTAGCTTCAAGATTGCAGTGGTATAGATCAAAAAAGTAAAAAAACATTCCTGAGATATTAAAGAGACAAATCTATTGCATTGGCGGCTAAGAGATGTCAATAATGATTCCCAAGTTTCTGGCTTACACAACTAGATACATACTGACACCATTCACTGAGATAAAAAAAAAAAAATAAAGAAGTTTGGAAGAAAAGATCACAAATTCAATTTTGGACAAGCTGAGTTAGAACTCTGAAAAATCTAAAAGAAAATGTAATCTAGAATGGCAGATATATTAGTCTGGAGCTACCTGAACTAGAAACACTTGAAAATATTAGAGTATTGATAACTAAAGCTTAGGATAAGAACAGAGACAAGTAAAAACCCCAATTTTAAAGACCACACTGAAAAGCAGAAGTACCAAGAAATACCAAGAGAAAACTCTTATCACTGAAGCCAAAAGAGGATTTTGAGAAGGAGGAAGTCAAGAATGTAGGATGCTACTGTCAAGACCAGATAAAATCTTAGAACAGATTTAATTACAGAAAGACCATTATACTCTCAAGAAATGTTACCTTAAGTAGATCAAGTGACAGATACCAGAGTAAAATGGAAAATAATAAAAAATGTAGACAACCATTTATGGAGTACTACTCAGAAAAAGAGAAGAAAGCTACTGCTGTAGCTAAAAGAAGTGGTGGGATCTGCACAGGGCTGTTCATCCTAGCTTCAGTTAGTAAGATGAGAAGGACTATCAGCAAAACAAGATCCAATAAAAACATAAGGGCTGAAGAAGTAAGAGAGAGAAAAGTAACTGATAGAATACAAGATACCTGAGAAGACACAAAGGGATGCAGTCCAGACCACAGGTAGTAGAACTGATCTGAAACAAAAGAGACATCACTAGGGAAAAAAAGAAAAATACAGATGCAGTTGCAGTAAGTCTTCTACAGAAAGCTAAAGCTCCCACCTAATAATTTCTATTTTCCTTATGGAATGAGCAGAGTTAATCTTCAGGAAATCCTAAGTTCAAATTATAAAGGTTTTGAAATACCTGAGAAGAGAAAGTACAACTTAATTCTTATGGTGATCATGAACGTAAACTGAAAAGATAAATCATACAGTAGAAATTACACGTCAGTCATTGATATATACATTCTCAACTGGCTGGCATTGAGATTTTACAAATTAATCATCAAAGTAGATAATAAAGTTTCAAAACTATTTTCCCCATCTAATAGGATATTGTGTACATTTGTATTTCTTGAAATACCAGGAAAACTAAACTTTTTAAATATGCTTAATGGAAATTTGCATGTCTCTGTTTTTAAATAGCTGGTTAAACTTGTTTTCACTGCTAAAATGTCATTTTCTTATTGATTTGTAAAAGCTGTTTAATTTTTAGGGAAATTAGCCAGGAGTGTTAGTGTACACCTATAGTCTCAGTAGCACTTAGGAGGCTGAGACAGGTAGATCACCGGTGCCCTGGAGCTCAAGGCTGATTCTATCTCAAGAAACTACTTTTTCTGCTCATCCATAAGAAGCAACTCCTCATTCATTACAGTTTTATCATGAAATTGCAGGAATACATTCACATCTACAGTGTCCACTTGTAATTCCAGTTCTCTTGCTATTTCCTGTCCACCAGCAGTTACTTCCTCCACTGAGGAGGTCTTGAACTTCACTGAAGTATTGAACCTCTCTGAGTCATCAGTGAGGGTTGGAATCAACTTCTTCCATCCTTTTTCTTCAGGCTGATATTTTGGCCTCTTCTCCTGAATCATGACTGTTCTTTTTTTTTTTGAGCCGGAGTTTCACTCTTGTTACCCAGGCTGGAGTGCAATGGCACGATCTCGGCTCACCGCAACCTCCGCCTCCTGGGTTCAGGCAATTCTCCTGCCTCAGCCTCCTGAGTAGCTGGGATTACAGGCACGCGCCACCACGCCCAGCTAATTTTTTGTATTTTTAGTAGAGATGGGGTTTCACCATGTTGACCAGGATGGTCTCGATCTCTTGACCTCATGATCCACCCACCTTGGCCTCCCAAAGTGCTGGGATTACAGGCGTGAGCCACCGCACCCAGCCCATGACTGTTCTTAATAGCGTCTATTATGATGAATCCTTTCCAGAAGGTTCCAGTGTACTTTGCTCTAATACATCAGAGGAATCACTACCTGGCAGCTATCAACTATGAAATGTACTTCTTAAGTAATAAGATATGAATGCAGAAGTGACTACTTGATCCATAGCTGCAGAATGGATGCTGTGTTAGCAGGCATGGAAACTACATTAATCTCCTTGTACATCAATACTGGTGCTCTTGTGTGACCAGGTGCCTTATCGAAGGCAAGTAATCTTTAAAAGGTATCTTTTTTTTCCAATCAGTAAGTCGCAAGAGTAGATTTAAAATATTCAATCAACCATGTTATAAGCAAATATACTATCATCCACCTTTGTTGTTTTATTTAAGAGAGCACAGAGATAGTAGATTTAATATAATTCTTAAGGGCCCTAGGATTCTCAAAATTGTCAATGAACACTGGTTTTAACTAAATGTCACCAACTACATTAGCCTCTAACAAGAGAGTCGGGATGTCCTTTGAAGCTGTGAAGCAAGGTACTGACTTCTCCTCTTTAGCTATGAAAGTCCTTATTTACGGGATCTGGCAAAATGGCCAAATAGGAACAGCTCTGGTCTGCAGCTCCCAGTGAGACCAACGTAGAAGATGGGTGATTTCTGCATTTCCAACTGCAGTACCCAGCTCATCTCATTGGGACTGGTTAGAAAGCAGGTGCAGCCCACAGAGGGTGAGGGAAAGAGAGTAGGGTGTCATCTCCAGGAAGCGCAATCGGTCAACAAACTCCCTCCCCTAACTAAGGGAAGCCATGAAGTACTGTGCCCTGGGGGACAGTGCTATCCAGCTCAGATACTACCCTTTTCCCATGGTTTTTAAAACCCACAGACCAGGAAATTCCCTGGGGTACACACTGAGGGCACAAAACTGGACAGAGAATTAGTTTGATGAATTGACAGAAGCAGGCTTCTGGAAGTGGGTAGTAACAAACTCCTCCAAGCTAAAGGAGCATGTTCTAACCCAATGCAAGGAAGCTAAGAACCTTGATAAAAGTTAACAGTAACTGCTAACTAAAATAACCAGTTTAGAGAAGAACATACATGACCTGATGGAACTGAAAAACACAGCATGAGAAATTCACAAAGCATACACAAGTATTAATAACAGAATCAATCAAATGGAAGAAAGGATATCAGATACTGAACATCAACTTAATGAAATAAAGCATGAAGGCAAGATTAGAGAAAAAAGAATGAAAAGGAACAAACAAAGCCTCCAAGAAATATGGGACTATGTGAAAAGACCAAACCCATGTTTGATCGGTGTACCTGAAAGCGACCAGGAGAATGCAACCAAGTGGAAAAACAGGATATTTTGCAAAAGAACTTCCCCAACCTAGCAAGACAGGCCAACATTCAAATTCAGTAAATACAGAGAATACCACTAAGATACTCTTCAAGAAGAGCAACTCAAGACACATAATCATCAGGCTCACCAAGGTTGAAATGAAGAAAAAAATATTAAGGGAAGCAAGAGAGAAAGGTCAGGTTACCCACAAAAGGAAGCCCATCATACTAACAGCAGATCTCTCTGCAGAAACCCTGAAAGCCAGAAGAGAGTGAGGGCCAACATTCAACATTGTTAAAGAAAAGGATTTTCAACTGATAATTTCATATCCAGCCAAACTAGGCTTTGTAAGTGAAGGAGAAAAAATATCCTTAAAAAAAATCCTTCATCAACACTATGAAGAAACTGTGTCAACTAATATGCAAATTAACCAGCTAGCATCATAATGACAGGATCAAATTCACACATGACAATATTAACCTTAAATGTAAATGAGCTAAATGCGCCAATTAAAAGACACAGATTGGCAAACTGGATAGAGTCAAGACCCATCTCACATGCAAAGACACACATGAGCTCAAAACAAAGGGATGGAGGAATATTTATCAAGCAAATGGAAAGCAAAAAAGAACAGGGGTTGCAATCCTAATCTCTGATATAAGAGACGTTAAACCACAAAGATCAAAACAGACAGAGAAGGGCATTACATATTGGTAATGGGATCAATAAAACGAGAAGAGCTAACTATCCTAAATATATATGCACCCTTTGCAGGATCACCCAGATTCATAAAGCAAGTTCTTAGAGACTAATGGAAGCTTAGACTCCCGTGCAATAAGAGTGGGAGACTTTAATACCCCACTGTCAATATTAGACAGATCAACAAAACAGAAAATTAACAAGGATATTCAGGAATTGAACTCAGCTCTGGACCAAGCGGACCTAATGGGTATCTACAGAACTCTCCACCCCAAATCAACAATAGCAAAGACTTGGAAACAACCCAAATGCCCACCAATGATAGACTGGATAAAGGAAATGTGGCACAGATATACCATGGAATACTATGCAGTCATAAGAAAGAATGAGTTCATATCCTTTGCAGGACATGGATCAAGCTGGAAACCATCATTTTCAGCAAACGAACACAGAAACAGAAAACCAAACACCATATATTCTCACTCATAAGTGGGAGTTGAACAGTAAGAACACATGGACACAGGGAGGGGAACAGCATACACTGGGGCCTGTTGGAGGGTAGGGGGCAACGGGAGGGACAGCATTAGGAGAAATATCTAACATAGATGATGGGTTGATGGGTGCAGCAAACCACCATGGCACATATATACCTATGTAACAAACCTGCATGTTCTGCACATTTAATCCAGAACTTAAAGTATAATAGAAAAAAAAAGAAAGAAACTGAAAAAATAAATTTGGGTCTTAAAAAACAAGTCCTTATCCTCTGGGTGAAGTGGCTCACACCTGTAAGCCTAGCACTTTGGAAGGCCAAGGCAGAAGGAGTTTGAGAGCAGCCTGGACACTATATAGTGGAACTACATCTCTATAAAAAATTAAAAATTTGCTAAGCACAAGGGTACACACCTGGAGTTCCAGCTACTCAGGAAGCTGAGATGGGAGGATCGCTTGATCCCAGGAGGTGGACACTGCAGTGAGGTGAGATTGCACCACTGCAATCCACAAGACCCTGTTTCCAAAATATATAAATTTTTTTTAAAAGTCCTTCTATCAACAGAAGCGTGTTTAGTCTACATTAAAAATGTGTTGCTTAGTGTAGCCACCTTCAACAATTATCTTTAGATCTTCTGAATAACTTGCTGTAACTTCTACATCAGCACTAGCTGCTTTGCCTTGCAATTTGATGTTATGAAAACAGTTCTTTCCTTAAACCTTATGAACCAATCTCCATTGGCTTCCAACTTTTCTTCTGTAGCTTCCTTATCTCTCTCAGCTTCATAGAATTGAAGGTTTAGGCCCTTGATCTGGATTAGGTTTTTGCTTAAGGGAATGTTGTGAGGCTTGTTTGATCTTCTATCCAGACCACTCAAACTGTTTCTAGATAAGGCCGTTTTGCTTTCTTGTCATTCTTGTGTTTACTGGAGTAGCACTTTTGATTTCCTCCAATAATTTTTCCTTTGCATTCACAACTTGGCTCTTTGGCACAAGAGGCCTACCTTTCAACCTATTCTGCTTTTAGTATGCTTTCCTCAATAATACTAATCTCTAGCTTTTGATTCAAGTGAGAGACATATGTCTCTTCCTTTCACTTAAACACTTAGAGGCCACTGTAAGGTTATTAACTCCCCCAATTTCTTTCTTTTTTTTTTAATATCTCAGGGAATAAGGAGTCCTAAGGAGAGACAGAGACAAGTAAATGGCCTGTGAATAGAGCAGTTAGAACATACAAAAAATTTGTCAAGTTCCCTGTCTTAGATGGGTGTGTTTTGTGACATCTCAAAACAGTTAAAATAGTAATATCAGAGATCTTGGATAGGGGCAGAGCAAGATGGCAGAAGAGAAGCCTACACCATTCATCCCAACCCACTGTTGTAACGACTATTTGCACACAGAAAAGTAGAGTCACAAGAAGCAAAAATTGGTACCAGCTAAGCCACAGTGCAGTAGAGTAACAAGCAGGCTCTCTGGGTCCCTGGGTCCCTGAGTCCACATGTGGGCTCTTAGACAGCTTTTCTGGACCTGCCCTGAGTTAGAGGGGAGCCCACTGCCCTGAAGGGTAAGTCCTTGGCCTAGCAGCATTCACCACAAAATGTAATGATGACTCTTTAAACATCAGTGGCCTGGCAGAACACCCTATGGGCTGGTGGTGGTAGTGACCATAGAAGAGAGGCTCCTAGCCTGTGGAGAAGGGAGAAAGAAGAGTAGGGAAGACTTTGCATTGTGGTTGGAGTGCTAGCTTAATCTGATATTCTATTCCAGCAGGAGATCGGATTTATTTCTAAGGTTCCCGAATCTAATCCCCGGCTATGAGAGAGCACCTATCTCTGGACACATAGGGCTTGAGAAAACTCAATGCTCTAAAGAAAAGAATACAAACCTTGTGGGCTTCACTACCTGCTAGTATACAGTCCAGGGCTTTGCTCTGCTGGCTTCAGGTCTGACCTAGTACAGTCCCAAATGTAGTAGACACAGGGGTGCTTGCATTACCAAATCCCAAATTCCAGGCAGCTCAGAACAGAGACAAGGACTCTGATTGACAGAAAGTAATGGAAAAGAGCAAAAGTCTGCCTGGTAATGCAGGTGATACCTTTACAAATGTGCAAAAACCACAGCGTTACTGGGTTTGAGGCCGAAGTCCCTTCAAATACCTAGGAAAGCCTTCTCAAGAACAGGCACTAACAAACCCAGACTGCAAAGACTACAATAAAGAGATAACTCTTCAATTCCCAGATTCTGATGACCCCATCTACAAGTATTAAGATCATCCACAAAAACATGCCCTCGACAAACATACTAAATAAGGCACTACAGACTGATCGTGGAGAAAAAGAGATATGTGACCTTTCATACAAAGAATTCAAAATAGCTATTTTGAAGAAACTTCAAGAAAGATAACATAGAGAATGAATCAGTTTGATCAGATAAATTTAACAGAGACTGAAATAAAAAGAATCAAGCATTAATTCTAAAGCTGAAAAATACAATTGACATATTGAAAAATGCATCCGAATCTCTTAATAGAGAATTAATTGAGCAGAAGAAAGGATTAGTGAACTTGAAGACAGGCTATTTGAAAATACACAGGTAAGATAAAAGAAAAAAACATTAAAAAACAATGAAGTTTACATACAACATCTAAAGGCAAATCTAAGCCTTAAAAAGGAAGTACAGAAAGAAAGGAGGAGAGAAAGATTATTCAAAGAGATGATATCACAGAACTTCTGATATGGTTTGGCTGTGTCCCCATCCAAATTTCATCTTGAATTGTACTTCCCATAATCCCCACATGTTGTGAGAGGAACCCAACAGGCAGTAATTGAATCATGGGAGTGGTTACCTCAATGCTATTCTCATAATAGTGAATAAGTTCTCACAAGATCTGATGGGCTTCCCCCACCATTTGCTCTGCACTTCTCCTTAAGTACAAAAAGGTTGTTTCAGGACAGGCAAGATGGCTCATACCTATATTTCCAGCACTTTGCGAGACCAAGGAGGGCAGATCACTTGAGGTTAGGAGTTTGAGACCAGCCTAGCCAACATGGTGAAACCCATCTCAAGTAAAATACAAATATTAGTCAGGCATGGTGGTAGGTGCCTGTAATCCCAGCTACTCAGGAGAATGAGGTAGGAAAATCGCTGGGTGAACACGAGAGGCTGAGGTTATGGTAAGCTAAGAGAGCAACATTTTCACACTCCAGCCTGGGCAACAAAGGGACACTCAGTCAACAATGACAAAGTATAAGGAGGTCATAGAACACCAGGCAGATTTAACCCAAAAGTGACTATCTCAAGGGATTTAACAATCAAACTCCAAAAGGTCAGAAATAAAGAGTTTTTAATTTTTAACTCTGTGTTTCTTTGTTTATGCAATCTGCGTTAAGTTGCTATCAGTTTAAAAGAATGCGTTGCAAGATGGTATTTATAAGCCTCATATTAAGCTCAAATTGAAAAACACACAATGGATATACAAAAAAATAATAAGCAAGAACTGAAATCTTACCACCAGAGAAACTCACCTTCACTAGAAGGAAGAGAGGTAAGAAGGAAAGATCACAAAACAACCAGAAAACAAATAAAACGGCATCACTAAGTCCTTACTTATCAATAATAACATAAATATAAATAGACAACACTCTCAAATCAAAAGTCATAGAAAGAGAAGGTCTGAATGGATAAAAAAACAAGACACAATGAAAAGCCAAGACATGATGAAAAACCAAAACACAATAATCTATTGCCTACAAGAAATACACTTTACCTATAAAGAAACATAGACTGAAAATAAATGGATGGAAAAAGATATTCCATGCCAGTGGATACCCCGCCCCCCGCCGAAAAAAAAACAATTGAAGTAGTTATGTCAGACAAAATAGAGATCAAGACAAAGAATGTCATTATATAATAACAAAACAGTCAATTCAGCAAGTGGATACAACAATTATAAATACATATGCATCTAGCACTGAACATCCAACATTTAAAGCAAATATTATTAAAGCTAAAGAGACACATGGACACTAATACAATAATAGCTGGAGAATTCAACACCCTACTTTCAGCATTGGAAATATCTCCCAGACCCCCCCCCAAAAAAAATTAACAAAGAAACATCAGACTCAATCCACACAATAGAACAAACAAGACTCAATACATATTTACAGAACATTTCATCCAAGAGGTGCAGAATACACATTCTTTGCCTCAGCACATGGATCATTCTCCAGGTTACACCACATGTTAGGTTACAAAACAAGTCTTAAAACATTAAAAACATACTATCAAGCATCTTCTCTAACCACAATGAAATAAAACTACAAATCAATAACGAGGAATTGTCAAAATTATGCAAAAACATGATAATTAAACAATGTAATAAAAAAATAAAAAGTGTCTTAAAAGAAATAATAATGGAAACACAACACACCAAAACCTATGGGATACAGCAAAAGCAGTAGTAAGAGGAAAATTTATTGCTGTAAGTGCCTACATCAAAAAAAGAAAAAAATTCCAAAGAAGTAACTAATGATACATTTTATAAAAAAGTAAAAGCAAACCAACCCAAAATTAGGAGAAAAAAAGAAATAATAAAGATGAGACCAGAAATAAATAAATTTAAAATAAACAAAACAATAAAAAAGAACAAAGAAACAACAAGTTGGTTTTTTGAAAATGTAAAACTGATAATCCTTTAGTCATACTAACAATAAAAATAACGGAGAAGACTCAAATCAGCGATGAAAAAGAAAACACTGTAACTGATACCACAGAAATTCAGAGTAATCATTAGTGGCTACTATGAGCAACTATAAGTCAATAGATTGGAAAATCTAGAGGGAATGTTTAAGTTCCCTGACACATACGACCTACCAAGATCAAAGCACGAAGAAATCCAAAACCTGATTAGATCAATAATGAGTAACAAGAACAAAGCCAAAACGGCTTTACTGCTGAATTCTACCAAACATTTAAAGAAGAACTAATAACAGTCCTACTGAAACTATTCCAAAACATAGAGGCCAATGGAATACTTCCAAATTGTCTATAGTGCCAGTGTACCAAAACCTAGACAAAGACACATCAAACAAGAAAAGTAGAGGTAATATTTCTGATGAATAATGATCCAAAAAGTCCTCAACAAAACACTAGCATATGAAAATAAACAATACATAAAGAAGGTCATTCATCCTGACCAAGTGGGATATATCTCAGAGATGCAAGTATGAATCAACATAAACAAGTCAATGTGATACATCCTATCAATAGAATGAAGGATAAAAACCATATGATCATTTAAATTGATGCTGAAAAAGCATCTGATAAAGTTCAGCATTCCTTCATGATAAAAGTGTTTTAAAAAACTGGAGATAGAGGAACATATCTCAACATAAAAGCCATATATGACAGACTCAGAGCCAGTATCATACTGAATGAAGAAAAATTGAAAATATTTTCTTTAAGATCTGGAAGACAACAAGAATGCCTGCTTTCACAATTGTTATTCAACACAGTACTAAATGTCCCAGCTTGAGCAATCAGATGAGAGACGCATATAAATGGTATCCAAATTGCAAAATTAAAAGGCAAATTATCCTTGTTTGCAAATGATATGATCTTAACATTTGGAAAAACCTAAAGACACCCCCCCCCCCCCAAAAAAAAATGAGTGGAACTGATAAATTTAAGTTGCAGGATACAAAATCAACACATAAAAATCAGTAGCATTTCTGTATGCCAACGGCGAGGAGTCTGAAATAGAATTTAAAGTCATCCCGTCAAGATGGCGCTGTGAGAACAACCCAGGATTGGAGCTCGCGTTGAATCCGCAAACGGTGAGTCAGAGCTGCATTTCCAGACTGATCTTTGTTGCCCACAGAACGGGGAAACTCCCAAGTATAAAAAGACATGGGACGCCAGGCAGTAGGTCTGCCTGGCGAAGCCGGCAGCCGGGGCGGCGGCGGCCGGCCCTACCCAGCAATCCCCACAGGGCGCACTTGTCCGGGTGCCCTGTTGAACCGGCAACCTGAGACTTGAGAGGGCTGGACTTGAGACTGAACGAGACTTGGACAGTAGGCCAGCCCAGGGGATTGCAGGGACAGATCGTTTGGGACACCCAGTGGGACGAACAAAACCACGATTTCAAACTATCCCGAGCAGACGGTCCGAGACACTCTGTGGGGGAGGGGCATCCACCACTACCGAGGCAACCCGCCCCAACTGAGATACACGCCCACTGCTGACGCAGCCAGCCGTTGCCGAGGCAACCCGCCCCAACTGAGATACACGCCCACTGCTGACGCAGCCAGCCATTGCCGAGGCAACCCGTCCCTACTGAGATACACGCCCACTGCTGACGCAGCCTGCCGTTGCTGAGGCAACACACTACAACGAAGAGACTCCGCCGCAGGGCGTGGCGGAGACCACAGCAGAGCCTGCAGGAACAGGGCGAATCACACAACAGCAGGGCGGAGCCTCGGCAGCCAAACAGTGGCTAGTCTGCCTTCTAGCTGGGCAGGACACCTCATCGAACATCCAAAAATAAAGGCCAAACCCCTCAACACAGAGCATTTGAGAAAAAAAAAAAGGGGGTTTTTTAATGAGCTCTGTTGCAGCAGAATCAAACACAGCAGCCTAACAGCCCTGAATGAACAACAGAGCTCACAGCTCAGCAATTAAGCCCGTATAAAGTACAAACTGTCTACTCAAGCAGCTCCCTGACCCCTCTATATCCAAAAGACTGACATTAGGCAGGCATCATCCTGGGACAAAGATAGCAGAAAAAGAAACTGGTAGCATCCCTCGCTGTGCCACAGCTGCTAGAGGTGCACCCCAGACAAGCAGGGTCTGGAGCGGACCTCAGCAGTCGTACAGCAAAGGGGCTAGACTGGTAGAAGGAAAACGAAGCAACAGAAATACTTCATCATCAACATTCTGGGTGTCCACTCAGAGACCCAATCGAAAAGTCAGCAACTATGCAGACGACCAGCGGACAAATCCACAAAGATGGGAAGAAACCAGCGCAAAAAGGAGGAAAACACCCGAAACCAGAACACCTCGCCTCCTAGAAAGGACCAAAACTCCTCACCAGCAAGGGAACAAAGCTGGACAGAGAATGACTGTGACAAAATGACGGAATTAGACTTCAGAAGATGGATAATGAGAAACTTTTGTGAGCTAAAAGATCATGTATTAAATCAATGCAAAGAAACTAAGAACCTTGAAAAAAGATTTGAAAAAACATTCGAGGAAATGATAACAAGAATGGATAACTTAGAGAGGAATATGAATGAATTAAAGGAGCTGAAAAACACAATACGAGAACTTCGCGAAGCAAACACAAGTTTCAATAGCCGAATTGAACAAGCAGAAGAAAGAATATCTGAAGTCGAAGACCAACTCAATGAAATAAAACGAGAAACCAAGATCAGAGAAAAAAGCGCAAAAAGGAATGAACAAAGTCTCCAAGAAATGTGGGACTATGTGAAAAGACCTAACCTACGTTTGATAGGTGTACCAGAAGGGGACGGAGAGAATGAATCCAAGCTGGAAAATACTCTTCAGGACATCATCCAGGAAAATTTCCCCCACCTAGCAAGACAGGCCAACACTCAATTGCAGGAAATACAGAGAACACCACAAAGATATTCCGCAAGAAGAGCAACCCCAAGGCACATAATCGTCAGATTCAACAGGGTTGAAATAAAGGAGAGAATACTAAGGGCAGCCAGAGAGAAAGGTCGGGTCACCCACAAAGGGAAGCCCATCAGACTCACAGCAGATCTCTCGGCAGAAACACTACAAGCCAGAAGAGAGTGGGGGCCGATATTCAACATTCTTAAAGAAAAGAACTTTCAACCCAGAATTTCATATCCAGCCAAACTGAGCTTCAGAAGTGAAGGAAAAATAAAATCCTTTGTGAACAAGCAAGTACTCAGAGATTTTGTCACCACCAGGCCTGCTTTACAAGAGCTCCTAAAAGAGGCACTACACATAGAAAGGATCAACCAGTACCAGCCATTACAAAATCACAGTGAATGCTAAAGAGCTTCAACATAATAAAGAATTTACAACAACTAACAGGCAAAACAGCCACTTAGCATCAAAATGGCAGTATCAAATTCACACATAACAATATTAACCCTAAATGTAAATGGACTAAATGCACCAATCAAAAGACACAGACTGGCAAATTGGATAAAAATCCAAAACCCATCAGTGTGCTGTATCCAGGAAACCCATCTCACATGCAAGGATACACAAAGGCTCAAAATAAAGGGATGGAGGAAGATTTACCAAGCTAATGGAAAGCAAAAAAAAAGCAGGAGTTGCAATTCTCATCTCTGATAAAATAGACTTTAAAGCAACAAAGATCAAAAGAGACAAAGAAGGCCATTACATAATGGTAAAAGGATCGATACAACAAGAAGAGCTAACGATCCTAAACATATATGGACCCAATGCAGGAGCACCCAGATACATAAGGCAAGTTCTTAATGACTTACAAAAGGACTTAGACTCCCACACAATAATAGTGGGAGACTTTAACACTCCACTGTCAATACTAGACAGATCAACCAGACAGAAAATCAACAAGGATATCCAGGGCTAGAACTCAGACCTGGAGCAAGCAAACCTGATAGACATTTACAGAACTCTCCACCCCAAATCCACAGAATATACATTCTTCTCAGCACCACATCACACCTACTCGAAAATTGACCACATAATTGGAAGTAAAGCACTGCTCAACAAATGCAAAACAACTGAAATCATAACAAACAGCCTCTCAGACCATAGTGCAATCAAGTTAGAACTCAGAATTCAGAAACCGACCCAGAACCGCACAGCTTCAAGGAAACTGAACAACTGGCTCTTGAATGTTGACTGGGTAAACAATGAAATGAAGGCAGAAATAAAGAAGTTCTTCGAAACCAATGAGAACGAAGACACAACGTGCCAGAACCTCTGGGACACATTTAAAGCAGTCTCTAGAGGAAAGTATATAGCAATAAGTGCCCATATGAGGAGAATGGAGAGATCCAAAATTGACACCCTATCGTCAAAATTGAAAGAGCTAGAGGAGCAAGATCAAAAAAACTCAAAACCCAGCAGAAGACAAGAAATAACTAAGATCAGAGCTGAGCTGAAGGAGATTGAGACACGAAAAACCCTTCAAAAAATCAATAAATCCAAGAGCTGGTTTTTTGAAAAGATCAACAAAATAGACAGACCACTAGCCAGATTGATTAAAAATAAAAGAGAGAACAACCAAATAGATGCAATAAAAAATGATAAAGGGGAAATCACCACAGATTCCACAGAAATTCAAACCATCATCAGAGAATATTACAAACAACTCTATGCGCATAAACTAGTAAATCTGGAAGAAATGGATAAATTCCTGGACTCCTGTGTCCTCCCAAGCCTAAACCAGGAGGAAGCTGAAACTATGAATAGACCAATAACAATGTCTGAAGTTGAGGCAGCAATTAAGAGCCTACCACACAAAAAAAGCCCAGGTCCAGACGGGTTCACAGCCGAATTCTACCAGACACACAAGGAGGAGCTGGTACCATTCCTTCTAAAACTATTTCAAACAATCCAAAAAGAGGGAATCCTTCCCAAATCATTTTATGAGACCAACATCATCCTGATACCAAAACCCGGCAGAGACCCAACAAGAAAAGAAAACTTCAGGCCAATATCCATGATGAACATAGATGCAAAAATCTTCAATAAAATATTGGCAAGCCGATTGCAACAGCAAATCAAAAAACTTATTCATCATGATCAAGTAGGATTCATCCCGGGGATGCAAGGCTGGTTCAACATACGCAAGTCTATCAACGTAATTCACCACATAAACAGAACCAAAAACAAAAACCACATGATTATCTCAATTGACGCAGAGAAGGCATTTGACAAAATTCAACAGCCCTTTATGCTAAAAACCCTCAATAAACTCGGTATCGATGGAACGTATCTCAAAGTAATAAAAGCTATTTATGACAAACCAACAGCCAATATCATACTGAATGGGCAAAAACTGGAAGCATTCCCTTTAAAATCTGGCGCTAAACAAGGATGCCCTCTCTCACCACTCCTATTCAATATAGTACTGGAAGTTCTAGCCAGAGCAATCAGGCAAGAAAAAGAAATAAAGGGTATTCAAATAGGAAAGGTGGAAGCCAAATTGTCTCTATTTGCAGACGACATGATAGTATACCTAGAAGACCCCATCGCCTCAGCCCAAAAACTCCTGAAACTGATAAGCAACTTCAGCAAAGTCTCAGGATATAAAATCAATGTGCAAAAATCACAAGCATTCGTCTACACCAATAACAGACTTAAAGAAAGCCAAATCAAGAGCGAACTGCCATTCGCGATTGCTACAAAAAGAATAAAATACCTTGGAATACAACTCACAAGGAACGTAAGAGACCTCTTCAAGGAGAACTACAAACCACTGCTCAACGAAATCAGAGAGGACACAAACAGATGGAGAAACATTCCATGTTCATGGTTAGGAAGAATTAATATCGTGAAAATGGCTATACTGCCTAAAATAATTTACAGAATCAACGCTATCCCAATCAAGCTACCATTGACTTTCTTCACAGAACTGGAAAAAACCACCATGAACTTCATATGGAACCAAAAGAGAGCCCGCATAGCCAAGTCAATTCTAAGCAAAAAGAACACAGCGGGGGGCATCACACTACCGGATTTCAAACTATACTACAAGGCTACAGTAATCAAAACAGCATGGTACTGGTACCAAAACAGAGATATAGACCAATGGAACAAGACAGAGGCACCGGAGGCAACACAACATACATACAACTATACAATCTTTGATAAACCTGACAAAAACAAGCAATGGGGAAATAATTCCATGTTTAACAAATGGTGTTGGGAAAACTGGCTAGCCATGTGCAGAAAGCAGAAACTGGACCCCTTCCTGACACCTTACACTAAAATTAACTCCAGATGGATTAAAGACTTAAACATAAGACCTGGCACCATAAAAACCCTAGAAGGAAATCTAGGCAAAACCATCCAGGACATAGGAGTAGGCAAGGACTTCATGAACAAAACACCAAAAGCATTGGCAACAAAAGCCAAAATAGACAAATGGGACCTAATGAAACTCCACAGCTTCTGCACGGCAAAAGAAACAGTCACTAGAGTGGATCGGCAACCAACAGAATGGGAAAAATTTTTCGCAGTCTACCCATCTGACAAAGGGCTGATATCCAGAATTTACAAAGAACTCAAACAGATTTACAGGAAAAAAACAAACAAGCCCATTCAAAAGTGGGCAAAGGATATGAACAGATACTTTACAAAAGAAGACATATATGAGGCCAACAATCATATGAAAAAATGCTCATCGTCACTGGTCATCAGAGAGATGCAAATCAAAACCACATTGAGATACCATCTCACGCCAGTTAGAATGGCGATCATTAAAAAATCTGGAGACAACAGATGCTGGAGAGGATGTGGAGAAAAAGGAACACTTTTACACTGTTGGTGGGAGTGTAAATTAGTTCAACCATTGTGGAAGACAGTGTGGTGATTCCTCAAGGCCTTAGAAATAGAAATTCCATTTGACCCAGCAATCCCATTACTGGGTATATATCCAAAAGACTATAAATCGTTCTACTATAAGGACACATGTACACGAATGTTCATTGCAGCACTGTTTACAATAGCAAAGACCTGGAATCAACCCAAATGCCCATTGATAATAGACTGGATTGGAAAAATGTGGCACATATACACCATGGAATATTATGCAGCAATCAGAAATGATGAGTTTGTGTCGTTTGTAGGGACATGGATGAATCTGGAAAACATCATCCTCAGCAAACTGACACAAGAACAGAAAATGAAACACCGCATATTCTCACTCATAGGTGGGTGATGAAAAATGAGAACACATGGACACAGAAAGGGGAGTACTAAACACTGGGGTCTATTGGGGGGAAAAGGGGAGGGCCAGTGGGAGGGGGAGGTGGGGAGGGATAGCCTGGGGAGAAATGCCAAATGTGGGTGAAGGGGAGAAGAAAAGCAAAGCACACTGCCATGTGTGTACCTACGCAACTGTCTTGCATGCTCTGCTCATGTACCCCAAAACCTATAATCCAATAAAAAATTAAAAAAATAAAAAAAATAAAAAATAAAGTCATCCCATTTATAACAGCCACAAATAAAATTCAAACTTATGAATTAACTTAAAGAAGTATAAGATCTCTACAATTAAAGCTATCAAAGAAAGATGAAACAAATTGAAGACAACTACAAAAACTGGAAACCCATGTTCATGGATTAGAAACCTCAATATTGTTAAAATATCCATACTACACAAAGCAATCTGCTGATTCAATGCATTCTCTATCAAAATACCAAAGGGCAATCCTCACACAGGTAGAAAAGACTATCCTAAAATGCATATGGAACCACAGAAAACTCAAAATAGCCAAAGTTATCCGAAGCAGAAAAAAAAAAAATAGGGCTAGGTGCAGTGGTTCACACCTGCAATCCCAACAATTTAGGAGGCCAATGCAGGTGGATTGCTTGAGCCCAGGAGTTCGAAACCAACCTGGGCAACATGGTGAAACATCATCTCTACAAAAAGTACAAAAAAAGTTACCAAGTGTGGTGATGCACACTTGTAGTCCAGTCACTTGGAAGGCTGAGGTGGGAGAATCCCTTGAGGCCAGAAGGCAGAGGTACAGTGAGACTGCACTACTGCACTCCAGCCTGGGAGACAAAATGAAACCCTGTCTCAAAAACAAACAAAATAAAACAAAAAACAAAATCAGAGAAATCATATTATCTGATTTCAAATAATACTACAGAGCTATAGAAACCAAAACAGCATGGTACTAGCATGGAAACAGACACAGAGACCAATGGAACAGAAAAGAGAACCCAGAAACAAACCCACACTCCCACATCAACTCATTTTTGACACAGGTACCAATAACATACACCAGAAAAGACAGTCTCTTCAATAAACGGTATTATGAAAACGGAATATCTTCACGCAGAAGAATGAAACTAGATCCCTATCTCTTGCCATATACAAAAATCAAGTAAAAACATGTAATTAAAGACTTAAATCTAAGACCTCAAACTATTAAACTACTATAAGAAAACATTTAGAAACTTTCCAGGACATTGGTATCAGCAAAGATTTGTTGAGTAATACCCCACAAGCACAGGCAATCAAACCAAAAATGGACAAATGGGATCGCATGAAGTTAAAAAGATTCTGGGCAGTAATGGAAAAAATGAACAAAGTTAAGACGCAACCCACATAATGGGAAAAAAATATTTGCAAACTACCTATGTGGCAAAGGATTAATCACAAGAATATATAAGGAGCTCACATAACTCTGTAAGAAAAAAATCCAGCAATCTGATTACAACATGGGTGAAAGATGTGAATAGATATTTCTCAAAAGAAGACACAGAAATGGCAAATAGGCATATGAAAAAGGTGTTCAACATGCCAATCATCAGAGAAATACAAACCAAAACTACAATAAGATAGCATCTCACCTCAGTCAAAATGGCTTTTATCCAAAATGCAGGCAATAACAAATGCTGGTGAGGATGTAGAACCCTCATACTATGATGGTGGCAATAAGTTAGTACAACTACTATAAAAAACAGTTTGGCAGTTCCTCAAAAATCTAAAAAATAGAGCTACTCTACTATCTGGCAATCCCAGTCCTAGGTATATACACTAAAGAAATGAAATCAGTATATTAAAGAGATATCTTCACTCCATGTTTGTCTCATCACTGTTCACAGTAGCCAAGATTTGGAAGTAACCAAGTGTCCATCAACAGATGAATAGATTAAAAAAAATAGTACTTACACATAATACAGTTCTATGCAGATTCAGATCCTGTCATTTGCAACAACATGGATAGAACTTAAGATGACAATTGTCCGTAGGTCCTTAGGTTAAGTAAAATAAGTCAGGCACAGAAAACCAAACATTGCATGTTTGCACTTATTTGTGAGATTTAAAATTAAAAAAAATGAAATCATGGATATAGAGGGTATAAGGATGGTTACTAGAGGCCAGGAGGGGTAGAGGGAGGTTGAGATGGTTAAGGAGGTGGGGATGGTTAATGGGTACAAAAAAAAAAAAAAAATAGAAAGAATAACTAAGACCTAGTATCTGATAGCACAACAGGGTGACTATTGTCAATACTGATTTAATTGTACATTTTAAATAACCAAAAGAGTATAATTGGGTTGTTTATAACACAAAGGATAAATGCTTGAGGTAATGAATACCCCATTTTCTCTAATGTGATTATTATGTACTGCATGCCTGTATCAAAATATCTCATGTATTCCATATATACACCTACTATGTACCCATAAAAATTAAAGACTATGAAAAAGATCACTGATCATAGATCACAATATCAGATATAGTAATCCTGAAAAAGTTTGAAACATGAGAATTATCAAAATGTGAGAGACACAAAGTAAGTACATGTTAAAAAACTGGTGCTGACAGGCTTGCTCAATGCGAAATTCCCATAAACCTTCAATTTGTAAAATATACGATATCTGCAAAACACAGGAAAGTGAAGAACAATAAAACAAGGTATGTGTGTGCACACTGCTGAATGGTATTCCATTATACTGTTATACCACACCTGTTTATTCACTTACTTTGTATTGTTTCCATTTTGATGCTCTTATGAACAGTGCTGGTAGAATAAACATTTGAATACAGGTCATTTGGGGCCAATAAGCCCATGGAAATATGCTCAACAAAATTAGTTATAGAGAAATACAAATTTTAAATTAATGAAATTAACACCTCACACACACTAGAACAATAAATAAAAAGAAAATAAATGTTGGTGATATGTGAAGAAACTTGTATACTGTACAAACCCTTGTATATTGCTGGTAGAACTGTTAAATGATACAGATACTTCAGAAAGTACTACAGCAATTTCTTCAGAAGTTAAATATATATTTACTGTATAATCCAGCAATCTACTCCTAGGAATCCATCAAGAGGAAATACATACCTATGTCTCATAAAGACCTATGTTCAAATGTTTATACCAGCACTGTTTATAGGAGCATCAAAATGAAAATAATACAAAGTGAGTGAATAAAAAAATGTGGTATGACAATACAATGGAATACTATTCAGCAATAAAAACGAACAAAGTACAGATACATGCTATAACATGGTTGAACCACAAAAACATTTTATTAAATAAAACAAGCCAGATGCAGTCATAAATGTCATGTAGTTACATTTATATGATATGACTGAAAAAGCAGATTTACAGTTATAATACAAAAATCTGAATAGTGGTTTTGTGGAAGTAACAGTGAGATTGTAGAGTTAACTTTAAATAGTAAAAAAAATATGTTTTGGGGGATGATAAAAATATTCTAAAATTGGATGGCATTAACAGTTATGTAATTTTATAAACGTATTTAAGATCACTGAATTTTACCTTTGAAATAAGTGAATTTTATAGCACAAATTATACATACATATTTACATTAATAAATGTATTCTAAAAATCAATTGTTCTATTTGTTTGAGAGTATTCTGGGCTATTTTATTCCAAAGATCTATGTGTCTATTGTTTTGTCAATCACATACTGTCTTTTACAGTAATTCCTGAAATTAGGCAATGTGAATTCTCTTTTTCTTCTTTTTCAAAACTGTTTTGAATATTCTAGTTCTTTTGCCTTTCCATATGAATTTCTAGAATCAGATTATTATCTAAAAAGAACCACTGGAATTTTCACTGGGATTACATTGACTCTGTAGATTAAGCTGGACAATTGTCATCTTAACAATATGAAGCCTTCCAAGTCATAAAAACTATATACAGCTCTACTCTAAATAATAAATTTTAATTTTTAAAGTGTTTTACAGTTTTCCACATACACGATTTTCAGATATTTTATTAGATTCAAAACTCTGTTTTTCTCTTTTATTGGTGCTACTGTAAATGGTATTTTTTAAAATACTAAATTCCAACTGTTCACTGCTATTATACAGAAGCAATATTGAATTTAGTATATTTATCTAGTATTCTGTGACCTTGCTAAATTCATATTAGTTCTGGAAGTCTCTCATGTGTGTTCTTTCATGATTTCTACAAAGATGACTGTGTATTCTGCAGTAAGTGACCATTTCTTTCTTTCAGATCTGTATGCTTATATTTTTACAGCCTTACTGCATTCTACAGGACTTGCAGTATGAGGACTTGCTGAAGAGGAGAGGCAAGAGAGAACATCCTTGATGATGTTCTTTATGAGAGAAAGCATTCGTCTTTTATCATTAAGCATAATGCTAGCTGTAGGTTTTTTGTAGATATCCCTTAGAGGTTAAGGAAGTTCTCTGTTCTAATACTTAGTTTGCTGAGAGTTTCATCATTTTTCATTTTCTCTCCTGCTTTTTTTCCATATTTTGAGAGGATAATATGGTTTTTCTTCATTTTTCTTCTAATATGGTAAGTTACACTGACTGATTTTCAAATATTGAACTAGCCCTTGTCTATTCAGATATGACATATTATCCTTTTACGTATCACTAACAGATTTTGCTATTATTTTATTGACAATTTTTCTAAGTTGATGGAGATATTACTATATAGTTTGATTTTCTAGTACTCTGCTTTTCTGGTTTCAGTATTAGGGTAATGCTGGCTTCTTATGAAAAAGAGTTGGAATACATTTTAGCCTCTTCTACTTTCTCAAAGTTTTTATTTCTTCATATATTTTAGATTATTATCTAAAAAGAACCACTGGAATTTTCACTGGGATTACATTGACTCTGTAGATTAAACTAGACAATTGTCATCTTAACAATATGTATAGTCAGTATACTAACTCCCATACCCCAACTGCAAAAAGATTTTATCAGTACTGTATACATTTGGCTTCTACCAATGTAATTATCATCTTAGCTGATCTCCTTCTAGAGGTGTACAGCTGTGCCTTATCCAGGTAAGTCGGTACTTGTAGGATGCCTCTACCTGCAGCTATCTGTCTGTCTCTAGATTCTGGGTCTGTGCATGGGTCTGAAATTGCAACACTCAGAGGAGTGTTCAAGACAAGCTGTGAACTGAGTTTTAGGTTTTTCATCATTTTACATTTGGGAAATGTGATCTCTTCCCAGCTCTCTACATCTCTGGTCAGAAACCATAATTCATCCCAACTACTTACATTTAACTCTATGTATTGTGCTTTTCAAAGCTTACTAAGTTTACACTTAGGCTCACTCATTCATCAATTGTCCAGCTAAAGTTGACCACCTTTCATGCACTGGTATCTTCATTCTGCCAAAGTTAAGCAGTTAACTAACGTGTAATCATACAAAATCCCTGACCAAGACAAGCTGACTAAATTACTAACCATAAATATGAGTACATGTAGAACAAAGAAAAAATATTTCATGATTACATTTGTTTTCCATTAAGTTTAAAGAAATATTTTAGTTTAACAACTTAAGTGTAAAAAGCTCCTTGTGTGGGCATGTAGAGGATATAAATATAAGTAAGATACAGACTTTGCATCTTTTTTCAGTAGTAATTTCTTACAGAGCAGCGACCCCCAACCTTTTTGGCCCCAGAAATCGGTTTCATGGAATACAATTTTTCCATGGACAGGGGCACAAGGTTGGTTTCAGGATTAAACTGTTCCACCTCAGATCACCAGGCATTAGATATTCATAAGGAGCATGCAACCCAGATCCCTCACATGCTCAGTGTTCAGGCTGCTATGAGAATCTAATGCTGCTGCTGATCAAACAGGAGGCAGAGCTCCAGTGGTAATGCTCACCTGTCCATCACTCACCTCTGGCTATGTGACCTGATTCCTAATAGGCCACGGCCAGTAGCTAGCCACTGCCTGGGGGCTGGGGACCCCTGTTATAGAGAATACATCAAACATTCAAAAATGATACTGTAGAGCATACTTAACGAATATTGCACTATTACATATTTTTAGGGAGAGTTTTAAGGTCTAGGTTAATGGCTGAGGGAGTGGCTGGTACAGCAGTGCTCATTTGTAGTCCCAGCTACTCAGGGCTGAGATGGGAGGACTGCCTAAGCCCAGGAGTTCAGGGCCAGCCTGAGCAACATTAGTAAACCGACCTCTTAATTAAAAAAAAAAAAAAAAAAAAAAAGATTTACAGCCTGGGTTCATGACTATTAGCTGGTAACAGATAAATGAATTGCTCATAACACATAGATGAATTTGAAGGCACAATGCCTTAGGAAAAAATAGGGTTTTCCTTGTAAATTTGACGCTATGCTTTACAGCAAATAGCAGAGAAGGACAGATGAAAATAAAAATTCAGCAGGATCTATCTGGCTACATTATATGACATGAGTATACTACATAAAGAGAGCCTTCATAGAACATGGTCTATCTAGTATTTGTATCTCTAGCACTCCGATGTTAAGTACTTAGTCTCTGTATCTTAAAGTGTAAACGTTTCAGTGCGCCACATTTCACTGATACTTCAACCCAATTCTGTTTATATAAAAATCAAAGTATATATGCCAATTAATGAATGTGTTATGGGGATCCAAAAAAATGTGAGGAGAATTAGATATTCATGAGAACCTAACCTGTATGATCTTTACATTTGAGAAAAACTAACTGGGAATTCAGTTTCAGAAAATAAACTGATAAGGAAAATGCCAAATAAGATGGGGTCAGAAGAATCTCAATTAAATGGCTTCAAATTCCTCTAGCTTGATGCATTCATCCTTCTACATCTTTGGAGATGAATGATGAGAACACTGTGGCTTTCTAAAACAATTGCTACTTCTATAGCTAACGCTCAAATTTATGTTATGTATATTTACTCCTTTCCAATTCTAGCCACTCCTCCTTCAGTTTTCCTCTAAGTAGGTTAGCACCACTGATTACACTATAGTGAACTTCTTGATCTGGCCTCCCAGCCATTTTTTTCCTCTAACATGATCATTTCTATTATGTTATTTTACACACAGTTTATAATTTGACTCTTGAGAGTCATATTTGACTGTTTTCAAAAATACTTTTCACATTTTTCAGCTCTTAGCACATAGGCCCACTATCCTGAAAAGACAAAAAAATGATGCAACATCTCAATACCAAGCTCACAGGGTTATGAAGGTTCAAATAAAAGATACTGCATAGAAATGCTGGAAATTATACAATAATAAAAATTAACTTCAACAGAATAGTGGGTCAGAGAAATTGTTATACTAACACATATAAGACTCAATCTTTTGATTAAAAAAGCACTATATTTAGAGTTATAAAAAGCTTAGAGAACTGGAAACAGAAATGCAGTCTACGATAGATTATTCAGACTAATATAGAAGTCTTGGCACGAATAATAAGATAACTGTGGATGATCCACAGAACAGTTGGATTATGCACCACAATATGCAAATCAGGTAACTATTTATGATAATTATTAAAATGTTAACTTGCAAATAAAGCACAGAAAATAACATCCTACTGTAAGCTGATTCCAGCACAGTATAGGACAAGTCAGTATAATTAGGTAGCTTATGGTATGCATTATTCTCAGGTATGTTAATATGAATGCAATAATGCAAGCACAGTTTAACATTTTCAGTTAGGATAATTGTTCATGTTTTCTTTACACACACATATATGAATGTGCACACACACCACTGGTTGGAAGTCTCCTTTCTGTACATTTCCAACAAGTTTTGTTCATGTGTTCTTATGTATATACTGTAGGTTTCACTCAAATCCAAAACTTGTGAGTGAAGATTTCTGTCATTCACTCACTTCAATATCTGATAGTTACTGAGTATGCTGCAGATTTATGATCTATAATACTTTAAGCACTATATTACTCTTCATTTGCAAAGCCATCACTCCATTCACTGGCTTAATAACCTAACCCACAGACTTTTACTTCTTAAAATTTAAAAAAATAAACACCAGAATAATCTTCATATAAATAATCATGTTTGCCAAGGAGGCAGAGATCAAGGGCTTGCAGTACTGTGTATAAATCTGTCTGTCTCTCTTTCTGTGTGTGTGCATGTGTGTGTTTAACCTGATTACTAATTCAAATCTAAATTCCCAACCAAAGAATCAAATGTCCTTGAGAACTGGTCTCCCATCCCAATTCCAGTAAGCTCAATGTTCTAGAAGGGACATTGGCTCTCATTCCATCTACCACCTAATTTTATACCATCACTTTAATTTCTCCTCCCTATCTATGCCTTAAATTTCTGCTTTATTGATTCTGTCCTTTACTGCTTCTAAGAGACTTTTCATTTCTGCTATCACATTTTAATGTCTTATCATTTTCTCTCTCAAATTCCTTCTGTGTCTTTTCCAGTATCTCAGGCAAACTTTAACTCAGTCTTTTTAACACTGTTCCTACTTTGTTTTTCTAAAAAAAGTTTTCTTATGGTAAATAAAAATAACATTTTAATAAAGTTTACTTATTTTTCCTAGATTTAAATTTTAAAAAAAATAGGTCTTTCTTCTTTCCCCTCAGAAAAATGTTCCACTTATTTTATACTCTGAGTCTTGGTTTTTGTTTGACTGTTCATTCATTCTTAAAGGCAGCTCTGCTCTTTCCTAAAAAATTAGGGGAGAAGAGGATATAGTACCACATTAATTTCCTGGTTTCCTTCATTGCCCACAAACTATATTTAAATCTTTCAGATCTTAATTATTATTTTTCTTTTTTGGAGCCAGGGTCTCACTGTCACCAAGGCTAGAGTGCAATGGTGTGATCACAGCTCACTGAAGCCTCTAACTCCCGAGCTCAAGAGATCCTCTCCCACCTCAGTCTCCTGAATAGCTAGGACAGGTACAGGTCACCACACCCAGCTAATTTTTATGTTTTTGTAGAGATGGATGTCTCACTGTGTTGCCTAAGCTAGTCTTGATCTCCTAAGATCAAGCGATCCTCCTGCCTCACCCTCCCAAAATGCTGGCATTACAGGCATAAGTCACTGTGCCCAGACCTCAAGTTTCTAATATTAGTTGTAATTTACTTACTATGGCTCTAAAGGTAAAAGGAAAGTTCACCCGGTTCCTTCCACCACTTGCTTTCTATAGAGTAACAAAAAATACTGCATGAACTGAAGCAGATCTTCTCTTTTAGACTATACCAATAAAAATGCAATACCAGATAGCACATATCCATCCTATGGATCTTCCTGGTATTGTTTCTTATTTCTGAATGAAATGTGCCATGACTTATCTTCTTTTATCTTGATCATATTACATTATCAGGAACTTTACTTCTAAATAAAATAAGGTACTAATGGGTGAACAGTTGAGGGTAAGGGGTCTGTGTGGTCATGAAATAGTTCACTATGTTAGAAAGTAACTCCCTCAGAGGAGAAAACAGCTTTCTTTCCCAAAAGGTTTGGAATTTCAAAGATGCAGACATGCAGTGGAATTAAAAAGAAAAACAAAAAATAATGTTTAATTAAACTTCCTTCCGTCATTATATCCTGCTCTATTACTATTCTGCATCTAAGTTCTATTTGCATTTTAGTTTGCAGAAACTCTTCCCAGTATCTGGCATATTACTGATAAATATTCTGGATTATATCAGTTCTTAATATTGCATCTCTGTTTCTACAAGCATCCTGACAGTAGCGTGAGAAAGCATGAACTAGGTATCAAAAGCTGACTCACTCTTTAACTTGCTGGTATTTATTTGCCTACTTCTGGGTTCCATTGCATTGAGACGATAGTTCATCATCTCAAGCTCTCATTATCTAAGACCCTATGTTTCTGGCTTCTCTGGTTATAGTTTGCAAGTCAGTAGTCAACCCTGGGGAGACCTCACTGTTTGTTCCACAAATTAGGACTACGATTAAGGTGAAGTGAGTAAGGAAAATCAGGTGCTTATTTTGGGCATACCATTTAAGGGGATGCCCCAAACTGAGTAATTAACATAAAAATGTTTAAGGGTAATATTTTTAAAAAATAAATGATTCCAAAAGATCCATGATTAACAAAATATCAAAATTTTAAATGAATACAAAATTTAATATTGCCATATCAAGCTGCGCTGGAGCCCAGGGCTAAGGAAAAGTCAGCAATAATGATCCTTTCATTTGCCTCATCCCAATTTTGGCCCTGAAACAAATATATACACAACTATACTTCCCAGCCACTCATCTCTGCCCTCACCATTGTAGAAAGCAGAATGAGGCCTGCTAACAGAGACACAAAATTTCATGTAATTGTATCTCTTCTCAGCTGTTGATTATTAATTTTATTCACACAATATTTTTCATGTTCCCATTCTATACTAGCATCCCTTATCCTTAATAAACAAACTAAAATCAAGGTCATCAGATAAGAGTTGCTAGTTTTCACAACTAATTACTCCATGTCAAACCAAGATGCCACCACATACTTAAAGCTCAAAATTTCTCTAAATATATATCAATTTTATCTGCTTTTCCACTATCTCAAAGGAAGAGAAGTCTGTCATAATTTCCTAGTTTATTATCTCCTTTCTCCTTTATTGGGAGAAATACTGTAACTATTTCTTTTATGTAAACTTCACATCTTTCCTTGTTGTTGATTCCTTCACATTTCAGTAGAAATTGGGTCATACAGCCCTAGAAATTCTTCCTAAAACTAGTCTCTTTTATTTAACTTACTTTACCACCGCTACAACCGTGATGTACTGAACACGTGTTTCCATTTTATCATTTGCCACCTTACTGTTTTCACCCCACCATGTGATTAAAACCATGCACAAATCATCTATTTTCTCATCTATATCCTTCTTCTATTACCAGTATTATGTGATTCTTTTTGAAGAAGTCCTGGTGAAGTATCTGAAAACTACAATTATTTTTGTGTGGCCCATGAGCTAAGAATAGTTTCTACATTTAAAAAAAAATTTTAAAGATCAAAAAAAGGGTATTCTGTGACACATGAAAATTATATAAAATTCATATTTTAGTGATCATAAAGTTCACCAGTAGAAGATAATGTTGCCTCACCAGATAAAGAAAAGGCTCTGTTAGCCACAGCAATGACCACTTCTTCTCTAATGTCCAACAGGTAGTTTGCTGTGCAGAGAAAAAGTGTGAAAAAAAATTATCCTACTAGTTGATAGAAATAAACCAACTGAGGAATAAAACCTGATTATTCACTTTTAAAAATCACATCCCCAGCATGGGCCCAGTAGAATGGCTCCCACAAAGAAGTGTGACAAGAAGGGTCGTTCTGCCATTAATGAGGTGGTGACCTGAGCATACAATCAACATTTACAAGAGCATCCATGGAGTGGGATTCAGGAAGTGTGCCCATTGGGCACTCAAAGAGATTTGGAAATGTGTTATGAGGGAGAGTGGAACTCCGGATGTGTGCACTCGGAGCAGGCTGAACAAAACTGTCTGGGCCAAAGGAAAAAGGAATGTGTCAGGCCAAAGGAATAAGGGATAAGGAATGTGCCATATCATATCCATGTGTGCCTATCCAGAAAACGTAGTAAGGATGAAGATCTACCAAACAAGTTCTATACTCTGGTTACCTATGCACCTGTTACTACTTTCAAAAATCTACAGGCAGTCATTGTGGGTGAGAACTAACTGCTGACATCAAATACATCAAATAAAGTTATAAAATCACAAAAACTCAACATGAAAATAAAAACAAGAAATAGAAAAATCACACCTAATCCTCAGAAAAGAAAACTGACTCTTTCACCTTCCATAAACACATACACACTTCTTTTCGATTTGTTTATACACTTACAAATGTGAGTAAAGTGATACTTCCTGCTGTTGCAAACAGGGTTTATGTGTTGTTCTCCAAATACCTCAAATGGTTTTATTATCATAACCTGAGAAATATTTTAAGAAGCAATGGATCCTGTTGTGTAACTAGTCAGAGAAGGAAAGGCTCATTATCAAATATACCTAAATTCACGGTTTTTTGGCAGCTATTTTCTAGTTCACATAAGGCAAATACCAAACACACTCAGTTCAGCAGGGAAATTCCTGGAGGAACACATTTTTAGCCAAATCCTTCTGCAAGGCCCACTAGGACATGATGTGATTTCAACTCAGCTATTGTGCAAAATTGAGTCACCTTAGAATTGATATGGACAACTGATGGCACTCTCTACATTTTCCTGTTATAGTGATTCCTGCCTTCTTTTGTGGCATGAAATTCTGGGGTATCAGTACTTACTTAGGAACGTAGACTGTTTTCTTGAAAAATATTTTGCCTCTGCCTAGAAATATTGCTATAGTCATGCCCATGCAAGAACACATCCCAGTAAGAATACAAGTCAGTGTTTTCATGTCATGATGAAATGCTACAGCCTTGACATAAGCATTTTGCTAGCTAAAATAGCAGTCAGTTTAATTAGTAAAATCTTAGTGAGCTTCTGCTATATGCCTAGATGAAATGCCTCTGCTTTCAAAGAAAAGAAATATTTAAGATAGGGAAATAGATGAGTAACATAAAGGATACCTATACAACAGCTTCCTAAACTGAGAGCCATATAGCTTGTCTCAGGTAGTTAAGACAGCCAATGTGTAAGAAAACACATTTAAAGCAATCTTCAGGCACACTTACAATTATTTCATGTCTATTTCTCTTTTCTACTTACTTATTTCCTCTTTTTCCCTAACTCCATGAAACTGATGGACTTTAGCTAGTACCTTAGCCCCAAGTATAATTTGGGTTGGGAGATACTTATCCAACAGATAGGCTGGCCATAAATTCCTTTAAGGATTCTTTTTTTCCTCTCTACATGTCAAGTTAGACTATTAGACAAGATATTCCTATAGAAGTAAAGAGCCCTTGATTTCACTGGTTTATGCTTTATACACAAAATTACATTTTTTTTTTTAGTAATTATCTCTTTATTTTTGTTTTTTTTTTTTTAGGAAGAGAGGAAGAAAGGAAGGCAAGAAGGGAGGAAAGGAGGAAGGGAGAGAAGGGAAGGAAGAAAATCAGGCAATGAGAGAGACATTGTCGACCTGGATCTAGAGGTCTACAAGTTGTTTTCTATTCTTCTTTTTTTGAGAGAAGGAAAGAAAAAAAAGGAGTGAAGGAGAGGAAGAAAGAGGAAGAAAAAGAAGGAGAGAGAATGGAAATGTTGCTTTACTCTTAAAAAAATAGGTATTCTTAAAAAAATGGCCACTCAATATTTC
This sequence comes from Callithrix jacchus, assembly GCF_049354715.1. Lineage (NCBI taxonomy): Eukaryota > Metazoa > Chordata > Mammalia > Primates > Cebidae > Callithrix > Callithrix jacchus. Next base: position 56,206,323 of record NC_133518.1, read on the forward strand.
ATTTAAACCTATGAGTAGGTGTGACGTGGTATTGACAAGAATGTATATTTTGTGTATTTAAAGTGAAGAGCTCTATAAACATTTATTAAGTTTACTTGTTCCGGATCTGAGTTCGAGTCCTTGATATCCTTATTCATTTTCTGTCTCATTGAGTCTAAGTCTCTATGTATCTGGGTGTTAGGATCGTTTGCTCTTGTTGTTGCATTGATCCTTTTACCACTATATCTTTGTTGCTTTGAAATCTATTTTATCAGATGCGAGAATTGCAACTCCTGCTTTTTATTTATTTATTTATTTTTGCTCTCCATTTGATTGGTAAATCTTTCTCCATCCCTTTGAGTCTCTGTGTATCCTTGCATGTGAAATGGGTCTGGATGTAGCATACCATTGGGTTTTGGCTGTATCTTTTGATTGGGGGATTTAGTCGATTTAAATTTAGGGTTACTGCCATTTGATGTTAACTGACTATTTTATCCATTCGTTGATGTAAATTCTTCTTTATGTTGATGCTCTTTACTTTTTAGTATATTTTTAGAAAGGCTAATACTGGTTGTTTCTTTCTATGTGTAATGCTTCTTTCAGAAGCTCTTCTAAAGCAGGCCTGGTGGTAATAAAATCTCTGAGTACTTGCTTGTTCATAAAAGATTTTATTTTTCCTCCAACTGAGAAGTTTAGTTTGGCTGGATATGAAATTCTGGGCTGAAAGTTCTGTTCTTTAAGGATGCTGAATATTGGCCCCCACTCTATTCTGGCTTGTAGAGTTTCTGCTGAGAGATCTGCTGTAAGTCTGATAGGCTTCCCTTTGTAATTAATCTGACCTTTCTCTCTGGCTGCCCTTAGTAATTTCTCCTTCGTTTCAATCCTGGTGAATCTAACGATTATGTGCCTTGGGGTTACTCTTCTTGAGGAATATCTTTGTGGTGTTCTCTGTATTACCTGGGGTTGAATGTTGACCTGCTTTGCTAGTTTAGGAAAATTTTCCTGAATAATATCCTGAAGAATATTTTCCAGCTTGGATTCATTCTCTCCGTTGCATTCAGGTACACCTATCAAATGTAAATTTGGTCTTTTCATAGTCCCACATTTCTTGGAGACTTTGCTCATTCCTTTTTATCCTTTTTTCTCTAATCTTGTCTTCTCATTTTATTTCATTAAGTTGGACTTGGACCTCTGATATCCTTTCTTCTGTTTAAACAATTCGAGTGTTTAAACCTGTGCATACTTCTCGGAGTTCCTGTGTTGTATTCTTCAGTTCCATTAATTCACTTATATTCCTCTCTAAGTTGTCTATTCTCAGTAGGATTTCATCAAACCGTTTTTCAAAGTTCTTAGTTTCTTTAAGTTGAGTTACAACCTGTTCTTTTAACTCACAGAAGTTTCTTATTATCCATGTTCTGAAGCCTGATTCTGTTAATGGGATGCGCTCCTTCTCCATCAAGCCTTGTTCCCTTGTTGATGAGGAACTGTGATCCTCTTTAGAGAGAGAGGCATTCTGATTTTGAGTATTCTCAGCCTTTTTACGCTGGTTTCTACCCATCATTGTAAATTTATCCACCGGTCATCTTTGTAATTACCAACTTTCAAATTAGGTCTCTGGGTGGATGTCCAAGTTGTTAATTCCCAGGGCCGAAAAATGAGCAACCCACTGCGCCGGCCAAAACAGCTACCTTAAGACTAATGGTGCTTTTCTGCCCGGGAATCTCCAGTCTGGCTTCCTTCTTGAGTCCATACTAGGCGACTCTGCCTTCACGGGAGCTCCAAACCTCGGTCAGAAGGGGAACCAGTCCTGTTTACTCTGCACCAAGAGCTGCTGGCGGAGGTGCCAGCAAAACCGCTGCGCTGGCCACAAGAGTCGCGTTGGCCTGAACCCAGGAGGCGGAGATTGCAGTGAGCCGAGATCGCACCATTGCACTCCAGCCTGGGTAGCAAGAGCGAAACTCCGTCTCAAAAAAAAAAAAGAGTCATGTTGGCGACCTGCACGGCTCCTCCACTTGGAATCTTCTGCTCCGTGAGCGACCAAAATTTGTCTTAAAGTGTGGCGTCCTTTCGTTCTCTGCGCTTTCACGGGGAGCTGCAATCCTGAGATGTTAGCGATCAGCCATCTTGAATCATTCCTCCCAGTTTTATTTTTATCAAAGGTGACTCGAGTAGTCCATCTTCAACAGGAATATTACCTTACTCAAAAAATCAGATTTGAGAACTTTATCACAATTAAATTTAAAACTTTATAATAAAAACAGGATGAAGAATAATTTGAAAAGTGAAATTTTGAAAGATCCAATAAATATTTAGTATTTCCTAAAATAAAACAATAATACTAAAAAAGAAAACATAAAATAGTATTCGCCTTTAATTACTAATAGTGGATATGACAACTGATTTCTATGTCTACACTTATTTTTTCAGAAACCCATCAAGACTTCTCTTCCCCAATATTTTTATGAGAAAATTATAAATGTTTTGCTTTGCTATAAAATGTGCACTAAGCATATTCTGTTATCATTCTAGGTCTGATCCTTCATCCCATTTTTCAGTGCCTTTCTGATTTTATCAAGCAGAATGCTAACTATAAAGTCCACCTCATTACAGCCCAGCTTCTGCCAGAACTTCTTTCCCATTTGAAACACCAAGCAAACGGTTCCAAGGTCCAGGTTCAATCTAGACCTAAAAACACCCTGTATGCCTCCTGTTCTTCTTCCTCTTTTTGGCTACAAGTGACCAAAATGGCATAGTCACAAAAAAGTTACATTTACTCAAAACTACAAAATGATGAATAATTAGACAATATTTTGGTCGGGCTCAGTGGCTCACACAGGTTAAGGAGGCTAAGGTAGGCAGATCACATGAGGCCATCTCAACTAAAAATACAAAAAAAAAATTAACTAAGTGTGGTGGTGTACGCTTATAATCCCAGCTACCTGGGAGACCGAGACACAGAATTGCTCAGACATGAGAACTGCTCGAACCCGAGAGGTGGAAGCTGCAGTGAGCCAAGATCGTGCCACTGCACTCCAGCCTAGGAAATGGGGAATTTCCCTAGTTACCATGAAAACTCCCCTTCCCCAAATATCTTCATGTGTTTCCAAATGCTTTGGGGGTCAAAAAAGATTCTAACAGAATGTGACTCCAAGTGAAGAAAAGAGACGAAGGAAAGAATCACATTAAAAGAAAGTATACACTTTGAATAAGCAGCATAAAATAATGAAGTGTCAAAATGCAAAAGGTATAAAGGGAAGAATGACCAAAGATCAGAGGAATCCAGTAAGCAGGACCACCACAGATGGCAATTTCAGTCAACCTGAATCTAGTTTATAGACATTTAGGAACACTAAAAAGAGTCTAACATCAGTTGAAGATTAGAAAGGAGAAAATGGTCACATTACCTTACATCCCTCTTTATGCCTGTTTGACCTGCAGAACATGTTTGGCAGCTCTTACCCTAGGACCTTTACACTTGCCATTTCCTCAGTTTAGAATGGCCTTGCCCCAAAACTTAGATGGTTCACTCCTTTATCTCCCTTAAGTATTAGCTTAATTGTTTTTCAGTAAGAACTGCTCTGATATTTAATTCTGCAACCTTCTAACTTATACTATCATTCCCCTTATATTGCAATATTTGTTTATTTTTTCTAAAGCAATTACTACTTTCAAAGATACTGTTTATTTATTATATTTACTTTCTCCCTCTGTTAGAATGCAAGCTCCATGAAGACAGGGACCTTTGTTATGTTCAGTGATCTATACCAAGCACCCAGAACACAGCTATTGGTTGAACTTAGAAGTTCTAATGCTCAATAATATCAACCATGATCTACAGAATAATGAATATAGGCTGTAGAGAATCCAGTCCTACTTCACCAAATCAAAAACATGATTCCTTTGAAACTACAGACTGTTTCATAATGTTAAACTGATGATGTTCCTTTTCATTTACTATTTTATTATCATTGGAAGACAAGAAAATATTTCCCAAAAAGAAGTGGCCGCTCATCTCATAGTGCCTTCAGTTGGCAAATCTCTAGACCCTCCACAGGACTCATGCTTCAGACTCTGCACCGGGAAATCAAAAACCAAATTTCTTCTTCCATTTACCTGAAATGACTTGAACCTGGAGAGGGGAATTTATATTTCCCAAAGTCATTTGGTTGCTGAGAGGCATGAACACAAAACTGGAGTCTCCCTGGGTATCTGATTAGCATTTGAACATGCACTTTCTAATACAGCTCTGATTTAGAAGGACTAAAGTACCAAGAATTGAAAAAAAAATTAATAAAAAGATATATTTTCATTATAGACTATCAAAGCAATAGTATGAAATCAGCAAACAAACAGAAACTGCATTGTTAGGAGCTAAATTATAGAAAAAGATGGTAAGAAGTATTACTAAGGAAGCCAGAATAATCTATGAAGTCACATCTTTATTTGTAAAAGAAATTTCTTATGACCATACATCATTTTATAATGAAAAAACAGAAATTTCCCAAAGATTCTTACCCTGTTTCTAGCAACAAATATATAGCCACTTATTCACATGTTCCACCATTTACTTTATGTGAGGGCCATCCAGCCTGTAGACAATTCAATTAATCTTACAAGTGACATGCACAAGAAAAAAAAAAACAGATGTGGCATTAAGATTTACAAAGTTATTGAAACTTTTTAACAAGTAAAACGCATCTTTACTTAGCTACACCAGAATGAGGAATAAAGGGGTTTACATATGTTCCAATTCTAAACCTATCAATCAAACCCATGTTATTCCTTTGGGAGCTTATTTACATGCATATTTATCAGCCTCACATGCTAATTCCCTGCTGTTTTATGCCTGCAAGGCATGTTTATGAGTCATAATTGTTGATCTCATTTGATGTATTTCACTGAAGGAAGACATTATTCAGTTATGTGGCCTAATGTCAATGAGTTACGATGACCTGATCTTCCAAATGCAACTTGCTCTTTAATTTTTATTAGGATACATAACTTACTGTACAGGAAAAGCAGTATATACTAAAATAAAAGAATAAATGTTTTACATAAAGAATTTAGTTAATCATCTCATTTTGATCCACCTCACTCCTTCACATTTAATCTAAAATGTGGCTATAAAATAAGCTGTGTCTCTTATTCAGTCACTTATTGCCCTACACTCCTACACCGTGCCCTCAGCTTCATAATCTGTCACCATAGTCTAACTTTGCAGACATTCTTCCAAGTTCAAGAAAAAAAACATATGTTCATTTATTCTACTCTCATATTCCTTTACTAGTTTTTCCCCTTAGTCAAGACCTGGTGACTATTTTTAGGCTGTCCTACAAAATCTGGCTAAGAAAGCTATTTTCCTCAACTCACTTAAACATTATTTCAGGCATGAAATCTTCCTAAAATAGGTAAATTGGGTGATGGTAACTATTTCTGCATTCATCTAATCCCTTAGAAAACATAAAGCACCCACTGTTTATATCAAAGCATTACCAATTATTTTTAAAAGTAAAAAACACTGTATGCATAGTATAACAACACAATTAGTGGTAATATCAGGAGAGCACACCCTAAGAATTTGTTACTGAGAAATAGAAATGGAATATAATGCAGTATACCTAATAAATCAATCTATATTGGTGTTGTAAAGAGCTTTAGAATAATGGAGTGACTTAGATGATTATAAAATGTATGTATTAATATCACAAAGGCCTTCTCCACTACTGTGAGAAATGTGAATTAAAAATAAGATTTCTGGCTGGGTGAGGTGGCTCATGCCTGTAATCTCAACCCTTTGGGAGGCTAAGGTGGGTGGATCACAATGTCAGGAAATGGAAACCATCCTGGCCAATGTGGTGAAACCGCATCTTTACTAAAAATACTACAAAATCAGCCAGGCATGGTGGCGGGCACCTGTAGTCCCAGCTACTTCGGAGGCTGAGACAGGAGAATCGCTTGAACCCAGACAAGGAGGTTGCTGTGAACTGAGATCGCACCACTGCCCTCCAGCCTGGATGAAAAAGTGAGACTCTGTCTCTAAAAAAAAAAAAACCATGTTATTTTTGTGGCATGAACTTCTGCAAGGAAAAAGGCTTATGCTTTTCCCTGCCTAGCACATTTTGGATGTGAATGACTATATCACACTACTGAAACACAGGTAACACTGCAAGGGGTTACCACACTGAGTTCAATATGCACCATCACTCCAGTGAGAGCAGAAGAGCATGAAGCCTAACACCACTTTCTGCTAGGTGACCATACCACCTAAGTGATAGCAAGATGGAATCACAGCCCAGAAATTGAAGTTATCAGGAGATAGGCAAACTGGGCACATAGATAAACAGAGCACAGTAGTCATTCTCTCTTCTCTTGATCTATACACGAAGAATTAAAACTACAAGGAATCATATTCTTAACATGTATTTGAAAGTGTTTTTGTAGCAGGATTAAAATCTAAGAAGGTAATGAAAAAGTATTAGTATTAATATTCTTACGGTATTATGCTTAATTTTTTAAATGTTTGAACAAGCAATAAATTAAAAAACAGATTTTAGAAAAAAAATCATAATCTTAAAAACCTGTGAAAGAAACCACTTAGCTTTCCTCTTGCCTACTATTTGTAAAAGATGTAGAAAAGGTAACAAATAATAATACTATATAAACAGCATTTTAAAAAATCAAAATAAGCCTGTTGATATCCAGTACATGTATGCACAATACCATGTAATTTAAAATGTATTTTATTGTATTAGAAACTACATGTATTTTTCAACCTAAGGAAACGGATTTCCAAAAATTGAAAAAAAAGAAAGAAACTACATGTATTAATATAATTTCATTTCCTTTCTACTACAGAGATAAAAAGCACCAAATTTATTGCAGGAGGCAGTCAGAGTATTAGCAGAGTTACCACATGATGAAATCTACCCTTTAACATACTAAAATAGCAAAACTGTATTAAACAGTACACGCTAAATAAATGGTAACAGTTTCAGGAGATTATGAGTTTTTCAATGTTCTTCTCACCGTTATTTAGAGAAATAGTAAATCACTAATGTAGTATATTATTTAAAAACATTAAGGTTTTATGAAAGAAGATTTTTTTTTTTTGAGACTGAGTCTCACTCTCTTGCCCAGGCTGAAGTGCAGTGGCACAATCTCAGCTCACTGCAACCTCTGCCACTGGGTTCAAGTGATTCTCCTGCCTCAGCCTCCGGAGTAGCTGGGACTACAGGCATGCGCCACCATGCCCAGCTAAGTTTTGTATTTTTAGTAGAGACAGGGTTTCACCATGTTGGCCAGGATGGTCTTAATCTCTTGACCTCGTGATCTGCCTGCCTGGGCCTCCCAAAGTGCTGGGATTACAGACATGAGCCAGCATGCCTGGTCCGAAAGGAGATTTTTTACTACATGAGTAAGGGCTTTTTTACTTCATATCCTCTCAATTAGGCCTTTCTTGCTGTTCTAACTAAAATGGTAACACCCTCCCTAATTCATTTCCTAGCCTTTTCCCAGGCTTTGTATTTCTCCATAGCACTTATTCCTATGAAACTGGATATATTTTACATACTAATCTTGCTTACTCTTAGTTTTCACTAGAACTGTAACCTTCAAAACAAAATGCTATCGTTTTGTTTATACCTGTAATTCTCAGCATCTATAACATATCTTGGCAGAGAGTAGGCACTCAATAAACAGCCAATGAAAGAAGAAATCAATGAATATTAAATCTTACAATAAACATCTGGAGGCAAATAAGTTTAAAAACATATATTTTTACATTAACAACAAAACCAGGATGCTTAAGACAAGCTAGTAATGAATGTCTGAGAGCCCTATTACACTCTAAATATTAATATTAATGCCATCAGAATATCTGTGGCTGAGTAATCACAACATCCCAATCCACACTCACTCAGACATCTTAGTTGAACTGTGCAATCCCTGAAATACAATAAAGAGAAAATATATCACAAAGTACTAAACTCCTTTATCATGAGCTATAAATTTTATCCACAAAATTTATTTCAACTAAAATGTTCAGAATATAAATCGACTAACACAGTGGTTTGCATGAAGTGTAAATATCTTGGCCAGGTGCAGTGGCTCATACCTGTAATCTCAGTACTTTCAGAGGCCAAGGCAGAAGGGTCACTTGAGCCCAGGAGTTTGAGACCAGCCTGGGCAACACAGTAAGACTCTGTCTCTATTATGACTGTTTTAAAGTGTCAATACTTGAAAGCATATTTTAATAATCATAGATTGAATAAAAGAAAAATTATCTTGAGCAATTCTGTGTCCCTAATATACCATTTTAAAATATGTGACTTTGATAGATTATAACTTAGCACACTAAGTTATTATAATTTATGAAAAAAAATCATATACAAATGAACTTGTAAGACTAAAGATTCCCAGAATGTCATAACATTCATCCTTTAAGTATTTTAACTGTATTTCTAAAACTTAAACCTAAAGGAAAATAGAGTAGAAAACACTAAGCTCTGGGAGAAAGAGGTTTTCAACTTGTACTTCTACAAAGAATAAAATTTGAAGGTAGCTCTGTGGATCGACCTACTTAATTTTCTTCTCTCTTCCAATAAGCTAAAAACATGTTCTGGGCACAAGTCAGTAAATAAAATTTGATGAGAATTTAGCTAAATATAAGGTGAAAATGTCTATGAATAAACAGATATGTGGCTTTTTTATTTACTAAAACTTTTTATTTAAAAGTAAATAAAGTAAAATTTTAGTAATAATATGAAATAAATGTGCTTAGCTGAATTTCCTCTTATAATTACTTCATTCTTTTTACCTGTTTTGTTTTACTTGTTAGTTTTTACTTTACTTTTTATTTTGTTTTACTTGTTTAGTTTTGCTTTTTACCTGTTTATGATGCGTAATGCTGGAAAAAACAGTATACTAACAACCCACAAGGGGGAGGATGAGGACTTTTTAATCCTCACCTTTACACTGTCAGTAACTTTCACATATGAAGTTTCCCTCTAAAATAATTTACTTAACTAGGATTAAACTGACATAAAATTAACAGAGATGCAGACAAAACTTTGAAACAGAAACTATCTTTTAATCTACAAAATGTGCACACATCCAAAGTCAATATTCAAGTTGTAAAATCTGATACTTTTATATAATTTACCATTTGGAAATACAAAATAGACAGTTACATTGGCAAATATTTTCCTAGAATATAAACTACTTAGTCATCAAAACAGATTTCTGAGTTATAAACTTAACTGAGATAAATGAATATCATCATAAGTTGAGTTTATGTTTGTCCTAGAATGTCCATCTTATCTTTGTTTTCCTTTGGGCAAAATGGGAAAATCATACCCTGTTTTCTATTTAATTCATTAAAAATGAAATATTACATGATATATTATAAGTTTTTTGTACTAGATATGAACAACATTAGCGACATGTGAAAGAATTAATCCTCTATCCATAAAGAAAAAAAGAAAGCTGATATTCAAAAGTAAAAGAAATGAACAGTAACACAGAGAAAACACAAAAATAATAAAGAACTACTCCAACCATCAGAAGACATAGAGGGTTTCACATAATTAAAAACTTTGTGTTCAACCAATCAACTATCCACATTTAAATCTATTTTAATGTACCATTAACACTGAAAGTAAAAAACAGGCAAGGACAGGAGAAACACAGACTTTCAGAAAGAAAAAAATTAAACTGAATGTTAATGGAAAAGGACATATTAAGACTTACAATTATATTGAGAAACTGAATGCCAGAAGGATAATACCAATCTGTATTCCCACAAAACCTATATGAAAATATCCAATTCCCTAGAATTCAAGCAATGCCCAGTTATATTACTTTTTTAACCTAACAATGTAGAAAAAGAAAAACACAAAAAAACAAACTTGCTTTAAAGTCATTCCTTATATGGCAAATGAGGTCATTCTGCATATAATTAAGCATCTAAAATATTTGAGAATTGCTAGTTTATGTCCTTTGGTTATTTTTTGATTGTGTTCATCTTTCTTACCAACTTGTCTGAATTTTCAGATATTAAAGATATCAAACCCTTATTTACAAATCTCAAAATGTTAAGAGTATCCTGTGGTTCTACCTTGCCCCCCTCTATTTATGTTCCCAAATCTAACACCATCCATGTGTTAACTTCTCCCCAACCTATATCTTAAGACTACATCTTCCCAGAATCACAGACTCATATATCCAGCTCCACTAATAAATGTCTAACAGACATCTCAGATGTCACCATACAAGGCAAACAAAAATTTTTATTTCTCTTCCCCACTCACTCCCTCCAAATTTAATTTTTCATCAATTTCCAGCACTTTAGTAAATGGTATTACCTCTCTATAGTCAGCTGCCCAATGCCAAAAACCTAGGAATCTTTCTAGGTTAATCTTTTACCTTACCATCCTGCAATCAATTCATCAAGTAGTTTTCTCTACCCTACATCAAAATTATATCCTGTATCTGTTTAATTATCTTCATTTCCACTACTTCTCCTCCCAATCTAAATTCACTATCACCTCTCTCCTGAGGATTGCATTCCCAGCCACAAATTGAAGCAATTCTTTGCACTGCTGATGCACATTTGGACTGTTTCCAGTTTTGTTATTACAAACAGTATTCTTTTTTTTTTTTTTTTTTTGAGACGGAGTTTCGCTCGTTACCCAGGCTGGAGTGCAATGGCACGATCTCTGCTCACCGCAACCTCCGCCTCCTGGGTTCAGGCAATTCTCCTGCCTCATCAGCCTACCGAGTAGCTGGGATTACCGGCGTGTGCCACCATGCCCAGCTAATTTTTTGTATTTTTAGCAGAGATGGGGTTTCACCATGTTGACCAGGTTGGTCTGGATCTGTTGACCTCGTGATCCACCTGCCTTGGCCTCCCAAAGTGCTGGGATTACAGGTGTGAGCCACCGCGCCCGGCCACAAACAATATTCTGATACACAATTCTTGATGTAGATATGCAATAGTTACCCTGTGTTCCTGGGGTATGGTCATATTCAATTGTTTTGTAATGCCAAATTATTTCCAAAATGTTTGAACCAACTGTAACTCCTATCAGCAATGTAGCAGAACTCACATTTCTTCACATGGTGACAAACTCATGGTATTTAATTTTTACCAATCTAGAAGGTATCACATGTTATCTGACAAGGACTTTATTTAAATTCTTCATAAATATATGACTGTTGCATGTTCCTTTACTACAAAATATAGGCCTATTTCGTGCCATTTTCTTACTAATTCATAAGAATTCTTCATACCTCTTGGATGCTAAATTTTTAAGTTTTGTTATCTTTTCTCATACTGTGGTTTATATTTTCACTGTTTACAGTGTCTTCTCATAACAGTTTTTGATTTTGCAATAATTTAATTGTACATATATTTTTCCTTTTTAGTGTCTTAAATTATATTTTCTTCTAGAAGTCCTATAGTTTTGCTTTACACATTTAAGTTTTTGATTTAGGAGAATTTGGTATTGTCAATAAGATGTGAGAAAATAATTCATTTTTGTTTTCCACCCAAATGAAAAATCAGTTGTCTTCAGCACCACTTAATGACAATGCCATTCTTTCACCACTGCTCTGCAATGCCAGCTCTGTCATATATTTGGTTTTCATATAAGTTTGGGTCTATCTGTTTATCTGTTCTTCCCACTGGTCTATTTATCAAGTCATGAGCCATTATCATATTATCTTGTTATATAACAGGTGTATGTTCTTTTTCAGAAGTGTCTTGTCTATTAAACCTTTTGTTTTTCTATTAAATACTTGAATGAACCTGCAAAGTTACTAAATAGAACAAACCACTGAAAAAATTCTGACTGAAAAATATACTGAGTCTATAGATCAATTTGGGGAAAACCTAATAACTCTGTGACAATAAGTTTTCTCATCCATGATCATTGTCCTCTATTTTTATTCAGGTTTCCTTAAATGTCTTCCAATCCAATTTCGTAACATTCTGCATAAAAACTACCACATAGTTTACTGGATTTATTGAAGGGTTATTAATATTTTATACTGTTATATATGCTGTATTTTTATTGCTGGTATATTTGTAAGTGTGATGGATTTTGCACACTAATTTTACAACAGGGAATACAGAATACAGGTAAACTAAATTATCAAATTCTAATCATTTATGTGTGGATTCTACTCGTATTTCTAATTTTATTATTTTTTTTTAATGTGCATTTTTTTAAACTATACTTTAAGTTCTGAGGTACATGTGCATATTCAGCAGAATTGTTACCTAGGTATCCACATGCCACGGTGGTTTGCTGCATCCATCCCCCCATCAATTACAGTAGGTATTTCTCCTAATGTTATTGCTGCCCAATCCCCTGACCCCCTGCTATCTTTCCCAGCCCCAATAGGCCCTCGTTCCCCTCCATGTGTCCATGTGTTCTCACTGTTCAACACCTACTTATGAGTGAGACAATGCGGTGTTTGGTTTTCTGTTCTTGTGTCAGTTTGCTGAGAATGATGGTTTCCAGCTTCATCTATGTCCCTGCAAAGGACATAAACTCATCCTTTTTTATGGCTGCATAGTATTCCATGGTGTATATGTGCCTAATTTTAAAGAGAAAACTTTTAACATTTTACCATGAGGAGGACTTTGCTGTAATTCTTTTATAAATGCCCTTTTTTATATTAAAGGTCTCAATCCACAGTTTGTGAACAGTTATTTTATCATGAACTTATGTGAATGTTTTCCCTACAACTACTGAAATGACTTTTCCACTTGGTAAATAAGGTGAAATACAGAAATAGATTTTCTTTAAGTACTAACCCTGCATTCCTAGGATAAACAAAATTTGGTAAAATATGTTATCTTTTTACATAGGCTAGGTTCTGTTTACTAGTATTTTATTTTTATCTATATTCATGAGCAAGAATGGACTGTACTTTTTCATAGCACTCTAGACTAATATTACTACAAAAGTTATATTAGTCATGTAATAAAAATTTGAAAACATTCTCTATTTTTCAATTCTCTGAAAGAATTTTCTCTTTATGTTTATTAGAAATCATCTGTCACCAAATTGGGACTGGTGTTTTCTTTCTGAGATTATAATTATTTATTCCAGTACATTAATGGTTATAGGATCATGGAGAAATTTCTTCTTTTATATTTTAAAACTTGTAATATAACTGTATATATCATTGTATGTCCATTATAAAAACCACTTTAACAAATAACAAACTTTTCTCATTTTTAAAGTTTTCATACATACTTAATAGCTATACATCAGTTTATGTAACCAGTTTTTGATGTCTATAAATATAACCTAGAAAGCAACATGTATACTCTAATCTTAGAGAGTACTTAATATTTTACTGAATTGAAATCTATTTCAATAATTCTTCTCTTTATAGAAATGTATCCACTACATCTTAGCTTTCCAATTCAGTCATAAAAAGTGTTCACATAAGAGACTACACATATTGTCTTTTCAAACAGTTCATAAGTCTGAATGATTTTTAGAAAGATATTTTAGAGCTTAAAATAAACTCTCTAGAGATGTGATTGAAACAAATTTGATTACAGAATTTATTTTAAAGTCCTCCCTAAAACTTTTTCATATGTATACATTTTTAATCTGGAAAATCCAGAAATACAGGAAAAATTTGTCTTTTTGCTTGGTTACCATCAGCTGCCTTAATTGAGTTCTCATTGCTTCCACTATTTTTCAGTCAATCAGCTTAGGTTTTCAGTTAATTATTTTGTGTCCAGTAATGCCACCTTTTTTGGGCTGTTCTTAACATAAAATATTTACCTATCATAAACATTCATTTATTTTTGGATTAGTATCTGTGAAAAGTTGATGATATTAATGGCCTAATTTTTCCCTTCCTAAACATATGACATTTAGGGTGTCACTTCCCAGCTTCTTCCATCAAAAGGTAGTGGCAACATAGTAATACTGAGTCTTCTAATCCAGGAGTATGAAATGTCTACTTATTTATAACTTCCTTAATTTTTTCCAGTAATGTTTTATAGATGTCAGTGTACTTCCTCTACTTCTGGTATTAAATGTATTCCTAACTATTTAATTCTTTTTATATTATCATGAATAGAATTTTTTTGCTTAAAATTATTGTAGGATTGTTCACTGCTAGTATACAAAAATGCAACTTTTGCTACCTCTTGCCTCTAGCTGGCTTTATTACTTGCCTTGGCCAAGAAAATGTGGCAGATCTGACAAGGTCACAGTTCCAAGTCTAGGTCTCATGAAATCCTGAAACTTGGCAGTTTGTTTATTTGGAAAGCTGATATCACCATGTAAACAAGTGATGGCTACCCTGCTGGAGGATGAGACATATAGTTTAGTCAGTCTCCAGACACCAGTGACACCATCTTAGATCACCCATTGCTTAGACATGTAGGTAAGCTCAGCTCAGAGTAAGAGAATTACTCAACTTGGTCACTTTATCGTGACCCATAATAAATATTTACTATATTGTATAACCAAGTTTAGGGATAGTATGCTATGCAACAAAAGTTAAGTGATACACTATGAAAAATGTGAAATACTAATGCTTGGTAAATAAATCGCTACACAGCTCATTTTAGTCATTGAGCTAGATATATGCCATCAGAAAACATGCTCAGGCCGGGTGTCATGACTCACACCCATAATCCTAGCTTCTGGGGAGGCTGAGGCAGGAGAACTGTTGAGCCCAGGAGTCCAAGACCAGATGGAAAACATACTGACGCTGCCTCCACAAAAATAAATGTAAAAATTAGCGAGGCATGATACCACATACCTTAAGTCCCAGCTACTCCAGAGGCTGATACAAGATCACTTGAGCCCGAGAGGTTGAGGCTACAGTGAACTGTGATTGCACCACTGTGCACAAACCTGGGTGAGAGAGATCCCATCTCAAAAAAAAGAGAAAGAAAATATCTTCAAACAATAATATATCAAGGTGTAGTTCAAGAAATGATTCAAAAAATAATAATAAATTCGCAAAACTCTGTGATACACTTTTACTGAAAAACATTTTGTAAATGGAATAAACATGTTTAAACTTTAAAAATCATTAAAGAGTCTAGTCATGATAGTTAACACCTGTAATCCCAGCACTTTAGTAGGCCAACGTGGATGGAGTCCAGGAATTTGAGACTGGCCTGGGCAACAGAGTGAGACCCAAACTCTACAAAGAAATTAAACAGGAGACGATCCAAGATGGCCGATTGCTAACATCCCGGGATTGCAGCTCTCAGTGAAGGCGCGGAGAACTAGAGAACCCCACACTTTCAGACAAATTCTGGTCACTCACGGAACAGAAGATCCCCAGTGGAGGAAACACACGGGTCGCCAGCGCAACTCTCGTGGCCTGCGCAGCGGTTCCGCCAGCACCTCAGCGCAGCAGCTCTCCGAGCAGAGGAAACAGGTTTGGAGGACCCGCAGGGGCCCCCAGCACAATACCAGAGCCCAGCGCAGCGGCTGTGACGGCACCTCTGCGCGGCAGCGCTCGGCGCAGAGTAAACGGGACCGGTTCCCCTTCTGACCGAGGTTTGGAGCCCTGGGAAGGCAGAGTCGCCTACTACAGACACAAGAAGGAAGCCCAACAGGAGAATCCCGGGAAGAAAAGCACCATCAGTTTTAACACCGCTGCTCTGGCCCTGGGAACTAACAACCTGGATGCCCACTCAAGAGACCTAATCTGAAAGTTGGTAAATTCAAAGACGACAGGAGGATAAATTTACAATGACGGGAAGAAACCAGAGTAAAAAAGCTGAGAATACTCAAAGTCAGAACGCCTCTCCCTCTAAAGATGATCACAGTTCCACATCAACAGTGGAACAAGGCTTGATGGAGAATGAGTGCATCCCAATGACAGAAGTACTCTTCAAGGAATGGATAATAACAAACTTCAGTGAGTTAAAAGAACATGTAGCCCAATGTAAAGAAACCAGGAACTTTGAAAAGAGGTTTGATGAAATCCTATTGAGAATAGACAACTTAGAGAGGAGTATGAGTGAATTAATGGAACTGAAGAACACAATACAGGAACTCCGAGAAATATGCACAGGTTTAAACACTCGAATTGTTCAAGCAGAAGAAGGGATATCAGAGGTCAAAGTCCAACTTAATGAAATAAAACATGAAGAAAAGATTAGAGAAAAAAGGATAAAAAGGAATGAGCAAAATCTCCAAGAAATGTGGGACTATGTGAAAAGACCAAATTTACATTTGATAGGTGTACCTGAATGCGACGGAGAGAATGAATCCAAGCTGGAAAATACCCTTCAGGATATTATTCAGGAAAATTTTCCTAAACTAGCAAAGCAGATCCATATTCAACCCCAGGTAATACAGAGAACACCACAAAGATATTCCTCAAGAAGAGCAACCCCAAGGCACATAATCGTTAGATTCACCAGGGTTGAAACGAAGGAGAAAATACTAAGAGCAGCCAGAAAGAAAGGTCAGGTTACCCACAAAGGCAAGCCTATCAGACTTACAGCAGATCTCTCAGCAGAAACTCTACAAGCCAGAAGAGAGTGGGGGCCATTATTCAACATCCTCAAAGAACAGAACTTTCAGCCCAGAATTTCATATCCAGCCAAACTAAACTTCACAGTTGAAGGAAAAATAAAATCTTTTCTGAACAAGCAAGAACTCAGAGATTTTATTACCACCAGGCCTGCTTTACAAGAGCTTCTGAAAGAAGCATTACACACAGAAAAAAACAACCAGTATTAGCCTTTCTAAAAATATACCAAAAAGTAAAGAGCACCAACATAAAGAAGAATTTACACCAACGAATGGATAAAACAGCCAGTTAACATCAAATGGCAGTAACCCTAAATTTAAATCGACTAAATCCCCCAATCAAAAGACACAGCCAAAACCCAACGGCATGTTACACACATCCAGACCTGTTTCACATGCAAGGATACACAAAGACTCAAAACAAAGGGATGGAGAAAGATTTACCAACCAAATGGAGAGCAAAAATAAATAATAAATAAATAAAAAGCAGGAGTTGCAAATCTCGTATCGGATAAAATAGATTTTAAAGCAACAAAGATACAGTGGTAAAAGGATCAATGCGACAACAAGAGCTAACGATCCTAACACCCAGATACATAGAGACTTAGATTCAATGAGACAGAAAATGAATAAGGATATCAAGGACTCGAACTCAGATCTGGAACAAGTAAACTTAATAAATATTTATAGAGCTCCCCACTTCAAATACACAAAATATACATTCTTGTCAATACCACATCACACCTACTCATAAGTTTAAATGAAACACTGGCCATTATTAATACCCAATTTTTTTCAGAATAAAGCAATATTTCCGTTTACTCTCCCTCTTTCTCTTCCTCTTTCTTCCTCTCCTTCACTCATTATTTATATATTTATATATATATATATATATATATATATATATATATATATATATATATTTTTTTTTTTTTTTCTTTCCTTCTCTCAAAAAAAGAAATCAACTTGTAAACCTCTAGATCCAGGTCGGCAATGTCTCTCTCATTGCTTGATTTTCTTCCTTCCCTTCCCTCCCTTCCTCCCTCCCTCCCTCCCCGCTTCTTCCCTTCCTTCCTTCCTTCCTTCATCCCTTCCTTCCTCCCTACCGTCCTCCTTCCCGCCTTCCTCCCCAAAAAAAAAAAAAAAAGAAAAGAAATTAAACAATTAGCCAGGCATGGTTCTTATGTATCTGTAGTCCTAGTTACTCAGGAGACAAAGGCAGGAAGATCACCGTTAATGGCAGCAGTGGCCCATTTGGAGGAGCAACTGTGAAGATGCTGAGTGCAGCAGGGGAGGCTCTGGCTGGGGCTGCATGCTCTATAAGCCTACAGGAGCCAAGAACAGACGGTAGCTCCTCTCCCTACAGAGTAGCCAGGGCTGGAGCCCTTGTTCTGGACACAGCTATAGCTACTCAGCTGCAGCTCCAGACTGAGGCATTCCTGTACTCTTGGGGTCCTAGGAAGCCCCTTTTCCCACAGCCATGAAAGTGCCTGCTGCTGCGGCCTGGCCTCTCCCTGCTCCTCGTATCCTCTCAGGAGTGAAGCAAAGATGTGGCTGAGCCCAGGTGCTGTCACAACCCTGCTGGGTGTGTGTACACATAGGGCGGCACTGACATGCCGGCCTCCTCTGCCTCAGCCCCTTCTGGACTTTGGGCAACCACGAGCATAGGAGGGAGGGTGATGGGGGCTAGGGATGGCTCAGTGTGTGCCTGCAAGCACCGCTCGGCTCAAACAGCCTGGGTGCCATGGATGATAGGTT
The DNA here is from genome assembly GCF_049354715.1 of Callithrix jacchus. Classification (NCBI taxonomy): domain Eukaryota; kingdom Metazoa; phylum Chordata; class Mammalia; order Primates; family Cebidae; genus Callithrix; species Callithrix jacchus. Next base: position 56,224,595 of record NC_133518.1, read on the forward strand.
GGTGGTGGCAGGAAGCAGACATGGTCCTGGGCAAGTCCCCAGTGAAGCCCCACCTTTAAGCCATGTATGTCCTGAAGCCTGGGGGCAAGACTATCACTGCTGGGTAAAGTCCTCTGCTAGAAGTGAGAACCTATGGTGCTTTTTCCCTGCCCATGGACCAATCAGCAGGCACTTCCCCGCTTCTGAGCCCATAAAAACCCTGGACCCAGCCAGGATTACTAGGTACGGGAGGCAGTTACCCACTTAAGTCTCCTCAAATCATTGAGACAACATGCCTGTGAAAAGGAGCTACCCACTCCAGGTATCATCTCCACTGACAGCTGGACATTTGTTCAGATGACCTGCCTTCAGAAAGGAGCTACCCATGGACAATCTCCTCTCTATTGAGAGCTGGACACTCGTCAGGATGACCTGCCTGCGGAAAGGAGCTACCAATTCTAATCCCTCTAGAGCTGCTGTCACTCACTGAAGCTCCTCTCTGCCTTGCTGACCCTCCAGTTGCCCATGTACCTCATTCTTCCCAGATGCAGGACAAGAACCTGGGACCTGCCAAATGTTGGGACTAAAAGAGCTATAACGCAAATGGCTGAAACATGCCCTTGCAACACTCCTACATAAGTTGTTGGCAACCAAAAGGAAAGAAGAGCTAGGGCCCTTTGGGGACTCCAGACTCAGAGGCTCCCTGAACCAGGGCTGTGACAACCTTTTTGTGGCTCTGTGGTCCCTGGTGTCTCCAAGCTTCTAGGTGTCATCACATTCCCCTTGCCAAGATGTGGGTGGCCACAACAGAAGTCACTTGCAGTACATCTGATCCAGCTGCAGCCTTTCACAGACCAGTGTCTGTGCCAGCATCTAGGGCTGCCCGCCCCACTGAAGCAGCCAACGTGCCTGGCTGTGCCCAGTGGCCAGACCCCATACTTGCTCCACTCTGTGCTTAGCTTGCCCTTGGTAGGCATGGGATTTGGGCGAGTAGCATAAGCCAAGCAGAGCCTGCCAAGCCAAGTGGGTAGAACAAGTCTGGTGGGTGCAAGCAGTACTGGGGTAGAAGGCACTATCTGCCAGATAAGTTGCCGGCTGGCAAAGGGACACCCCAAGTATACCATGACAACTTGAGCCCATGAGGTAGAGGTTGCAGTGAGCCATGATCATGCCACTGCATTGCAGCCTGGACAACAGAGTGAGACCTCCATCTTAAAAAAAAAAAAAAAAGAAAAGAAAAAGCTTATCTTCACAGCGTATGTCCCAAATTATGCCTCTTATCTTTTTAAAACAAGATAGGACACACACATAAGATTTTAAAAATAAAAGCTTCTCACAAAGGAAACATTTATTTCAGAAAAATTAACCATGCCACGTTTCATAAGAATGACTATGTAGAATAAGTATGCTATAAAGCCTTAAAAATGCGTTGTACTAAAATACTTCAATACTGCATTTGTGGCAAATGACTTTTTTTTGTGATGGAGTCTTGCTCTTGTTGCCCAGGCTGGAGTGCAGTGACTTGATCCCAGCTCACTGCAACCTCCACCTCCCAGGTTCAAGAAATTCTCCTGCCTCAACCTCCTGAGTAGCTGTGATTACACATATGCATCACTGCGCCCTGCTAATTTTTGTATTTTTAGTAGAGATGGGGTTTCACCATGTTGTCTGCCAGGCTGGTCTCAAACTCCTGACCTCAGACCATCCACCTGCCTCAGCATCCCAAAGTGTTGGGATTACAGGCGTGAGCCACCATGCCTGGCCAACTCATTTTTTTAAATAAATTAAGCTACCAAGAAAATGATCCTTAAGTAAACCCCTTCAGAACACAACTGTCTGAGCATTGCAAGGGTTTTACTATGGAAAACAGTGATCCAGAACTTAAACATGAGTCATGGATTTTGATGTGTAATCACATACACCAAAAGCACTATTCAAATGTTCCCTGTAATACGTACCTTTAAAGCATAGTTTAAAAAAAAAAAAACTTCTTTAAGTCATTTAAAAATAAAGAATATAAAGTGATTAATAGTAAGGTATTGGATGTAAAAGGGTAAACACAAAGACCTTTATTAGCAAAGAAATAAGGAGAAATTAAAATAACCCTGCAATACTTTTGTGTATGCAATTTATCAAGAAATGTTGAAAGAGAACAAAACAAATGTTGGCTCATTCTGGAGCTTCTTTGTCATCATTAATATATTCAGGTTTTCACAGCTGAACCGCTATACTTTGAAAAGATTTTCATGAAAGGAAACTCATATTCAATGTTTAAACAAAGCTGTCAGGTTACCAGATTAAAATTCGTTTGAGTGTCCAGAAAATATTTTCTTAAAAAATAAAAATTAAAATTAAGTTGGTCTTTATTTGCAAACAAAAGAAGCTTTTGTTTACCAGTGTGTATTTATTTTTGGAGCAAATATGGAGGAAGAACAATTCTAAAGTAAAAGACAAACTATTTTATGTGGCTATTTTTTCATTACTAGTTCTGTTTCTCAAATTGATACAAATGATCTCCTTCTGTTTCCGACTGTCTGCTTGCCCTGTCAGTACAACTAATTGTCAGGATTGGGGAGATCTCCCATATCTAAACAGAAGATGTGCAGTTTGTAACCTGCTTAATTCGCCTTATGTCCTACATGCCCTCAGTATGGTATTCATTAAAGTCTCAGCTGTTTTGTTTTTATCAGTGGCAGTCTAAACACAGGCTTATTTTTCTTTGTTAAAAGGCCAGATTGTGCATAAATATACACCTAATCTATGTGAATGTGTGTATACGTGTTTAAATGGCAAAAAAATGACCATGAATGTAAATAGTTCTTAGCATTTTCATCATTTGCTCTCACACGTAAACTTCAACCCTTGCCTAGAAGTTAGTAAGAATAGCACCTCTTAGGCTTTGCAGAGAACTTTAACAGCCATCCCTAAAAGTAGATAAAGCATTTAAGAACTGCAAGTAGTTATAAATGAATTGTATAGAATACCATTTAAAAACATTCTTAAACCACCCCCCACCCACCCCATACTTCCTCTCCTGAAAAAGTTCCTAGTAGGCTCTAAATTTTTATTTCTAATTGCTTCCATAAATTTAGAAGGTCTAAATGAAACCTATTTATATTTGCCTTGGCAATAGGAAATGGCTCAAATCAATTATACTTTTGGGGGAGGGGCTTGAGAAGAAAACTCAAAACTTTACATTTAAATGGTCAATCCATAACCAAACTTTCTACTCAGTTTTGGTTTATGTTTGAGTAGACTGTACTATTACACTAAGTTTTTTAATGTAGGATATAAATAAATCTTATTGATGTGTATGCAAATACAAAATTCATAAATGAATTGTATAGTATTAATAGTGTTTGCATTTATCAAATTAATGAGACTCATTAAAAGAAGAAGGTACAGAAATTGTCAGATATTTACTGCATTTTTGAGTGAAGTTTAACAAGACGAAAGATTTGTTAATGAGTTACTTGTGATGTTAAATTTAACACACAATTAATTAAAAGTACATAAAGGACTATTAAAGCAGTATGCCTGACAGCTGTAAAAAATAATTTAACCTTTGAAAGAGTAAAAAATAAATACTGTTGAGTGATGCCTAAAGCTGCAGACCGCGTGGACTCGCCTCCTTGGGACTAGGTTTCGCGGCCGCAGCGATGACCAAAATAAAAGGAGATCCGGACCGGCCCAAGGCTCAGGCGTAGGTATGCTGCGGAGAGCGCACCTACCAGGAGCTTCTGGTCAACCAGAACCCCATCGCGCAGCCCCTAGCTTCTCGCTGCCTGGCGCAGAAGCTCTACAAATCCATCAAAAAAGCCCTGAAGCAGAAGCAGATTCCGCGCGGGATGAAAGAGGTTCGGAAGTTTGTCAACGAAGGAGAAAAAAGGATCACGGTTTTGGCAGGGGACACACTGCCCATTGAGGTATATATACTGCCATCTCCCAGTCACGTGTGAGGACCGAAATCTGCCCTGTGTCTATATCCCCTCTAAGACGAACCTGGGTGCAGCCGTAGGCACTAAGCACCCCACCTGTGTGATAATGGTCAAGCCCCACAAGGAGTACCAGGAAGCCTATGACGAGTGCCTGAGGGAGGTGCAGTCCCTGCCCCTATCCCTGTGAGGGGACCTGGTAGCACCTGGGCACCTGCCTCTGGAAGCTACTGGGTTGGCAGTGGAATGACTGGTTGTCCTCCTGCCCACCCACACTGAGGGCATCTTCCCAGTTCCCCAAGGCACACCTTCTTCCCAGGCAGCTCTGACAGCCCTTTCATGAGGTAACACCAGCCTTCTCTTCATCAGTGCCATTTCCTGTGGAACTTGAGTGAAGGCTGTTCCAAGAATGTGGGGTGGGGAAAGTAAATGCTAAGACAAATAAATAAATAAATAAAGACTGTCTATTGAACATTTTGGCCCATACCTTATTTCGTTTTTAAAATTAGCTATTAAATACAGCAGCCTGGACATGAAATTTAGGAAAACAAAATTTTATCTTCAAAAAATTCTCTCAAAACCATTAGGTAACTGCAGAAATGGCCTAACTAGAAAAAGATATTACCTATACCACCACTCACTGGATATAAAGTATCAAAAGAACTCTACCCAAAAGATCTCCTTTTAACACCTAATGTTAATTTGTGAATCACTCACAGTTTATCCTTAAAGATGGGAACAGAAAATGAAGTTCATTATTATTTCAACATAAAATATGTGCAATAGAGTACTATTTTCAAGATGAAACCTGTCACACTCCTGATGACATAATTAAGAACAACTTAAAAAGCCTATTAGGAGACAAGAAAACTTAACAGTTTACTACAGTGGAGGTAGAACTAAAACTTCTTAAACAAATTAATTGATAGAAGGTCTCCTGCTCCAGGTTTGGGTAACAACCATCATTACTCCAAGCACCCTGAGGTGACTTTTATAACTAAGATAACAGGTAACACCAGGTGTGTGTGTGTGTGTGTGTGTATTCCCACCCCCCATCCCTCTAGGCTCAAGAGAGCCTCCCATCTCAGCCTCCCAATTAGCTGAAACTACAGATGCATGCCATTATGCTTGGCTAATTTTTTAAATTTTTTTTTGTAGAGATAAGGTCTTCCCTGTATTGCCCAGGCTGGTCTTGAACTCTTGGATTCAAGTGATCCTCCTGTCTCAGCTTCTCAAAATAGCAGGAATACAGGTATGAGCTACTAGGCCTGGCCTTAAAACAAGTATATAGGCTACTATAGACTTCCTTTCCTTAGGGTGAATTTACAGGGTACAAGACAAAATCTCTGTACTTATCTGATGAGAGCCGAGAGAGGAAAATGAGGAACCCACATTCACTCTACTTGAACCTTTTTAACAAAATCAAAAAGAATAATATAGTCAATGATTTACTTTTGCAAAGTAACTCTGGAAAATACTACTAAATTACTTAATAGAGATATGATAAACATAAGATATGGAAATTATATTACAGAATATAAAATCAACACTGAGCAATTATGATGTATGCTACTATTATGCATACCACCTTCTAATAATGAAAAAAGAGAAAAAATGACTATTTAGGATTTACTAAATGCTTCTGGTACCGAAATAAGGAATGAGTTTATTTCTTTAAAGGAACTGCGAAGTTTGTGATTCCTCTGTGCATATGTCTGAAAACATTATTAGTTTTTGTGCTCTCTACATTCAATTATTTTTAAAGATATAATTTTTTTTAGTAAAATTTTAAAAGTATCTTCACAGTACATTAGTAGTAGTGATACCAATAGTGGCAGATCAGGGAATTGCAGGGTTCTGCCCTTCCACAAAAACAACAAATAAGCTGGCAAAAACTTTAAGAAACAACTTTTGCAGATCTCTGAAATCTAGTCAAAACTTAAACAGAGGAAGGATTAATAAAGACAGAGCCTGCTGCATTAACAATTAACACCACACTGTGGCATTTTAAAGAGCCCACCTAAAATCTTCACCCTCTAGATCTACTGCAACAGTATAGTGGCAGCTGGTATTCCTAGTGCCAGAGGGAGCTATGCAAACTTGATAATGAAAGAACTGTGATTGAATGTTTCAACCTTTCTGGCAGCTTCCTAAAAGACCACAGCAAGTGCATGCCTTTGTTTTGCCCAATTCATGGGCAGCTTCTCTAGTGGTGGTTTTTTAGGATAGTCTATTTAAAGAAAATATTGGAAAATGGCATATCCTAGTACTCTGCCACATTCCCACTACAGATATTATTTCAATAACATAGTGACAGTTATTTTACAACAGTGACAGACTACAATCCATTGGACAAACTGGTTAGCCTCCTGTTTTAGGAGGCTAAAATAATGTTTTCTTGGAACACACCTACACTAATTTGTTTATTTATTGTCTTAGGCTCCTTTCACGCTAACATGGCATGACCTAAAATATTTACTACCTGATCTATAAGAAAAAGTTTGTTGACCACTATTCTAGAAAATAATCTACTATAAAAACTGACCTCAGATTGACATTTGACAAGTATACTAAGATTTCTCTACACTGCCCATTGTTAAGTAACCAAGCTATCAATATACAGAAAAATAACATTGAGTTAACATAAAAACATAAGTTAATGTAAAAATGATTATGAAAATATTTCCAATGTAAAATTGAGGACTGGTCGTTTTTTGCAAAGTACTATGCTCACTAATTAACAAGAGAAGTCTTACAAAAATTGTTAAATGAAGAATTAGATGTTGGAAGGTCATGAGTTACAAAAACCACCCATGCAAAAGATTAGATTATAAAAGGATTTGGCCTACTCTAGGAGTGCGACAGAACTATAAACTAAAAAGGTTTGAGCTACATTAATGGAGAGATACAAGCAGAGAACCTAACACATCTATTTCTAGTAATTTGTAATTTCAAGAATCACTAGTTTTTAGTATTCAACGTATGTCAAATAAACTAAGTATGTGTTTACATTAAAGGAAAATTTATGTTACCATCTGAAAAAGTAAAAATCAATAAAAGAAGAATCCTGGGTTCTTGGATTCTTAATTAATAGATTTTATTATTTTTAAAAGCAGTTTTGAGCTTACAGAAAAACTTAAGAGAGTTCATACATACACTACCACACACACAGTTTCCACTATTAACATCTTGCATTAGCATGGCACATCTGTTATATGAATGTGCCAATGGTAATACATCATAATTAAACTCCATAGTTTTACATTAAGCCTCACTCTTTGTGCTATATGTTTTATAGGTTTTGACAACTTATAATGACATGTGTCCACATTACAGTACCATACAGAATAGTTTTACTGCCCTAAAGATCTTCTGTGTTCCATCTAATCATTCTTCCCTCCATTTCCTGGGCCCCCTAGCAACCACTGATGTTTTTACTGTCTTAGCTTTTCTTTTTCCAGAACGTCATACAATTGGAATAATGTATGTAGCCTTTTCAGATTAGCCTCTTTTACTTATCCGTATGTGCTTTTAAAGTTTTTCCATGTCTTTTTGTGGCTTGAAAACGTACTCTTTTTATCACTGAATAATTCTGTTGTATACATGTGCCACAGTTTTTAACCCATTTTCTGTTGAAGGATATCTTGGTTGTTTCCAAGTTTTGGCATTAAGAATAGGGCTGCTAGGCCGGGCGTGGTGGCTCAAGCCTGAATCCCAGCACTTTGGGAGGCCGAGGTGGGTGGATCACAAGGTTAAGAGATCAAGACCATCCTGGTCAACATGGTGAAACCACATCTCTACTAAAAATACAAAAAATTAGCTGGGCATGGTGGCGCGTGCCTGTAATTCCAGCTACTCAGGAAGCTGAAGCAGGAGAATTGCCTGGACTCAGGAGGCAGAGGTTGCAGTGAGCCGAAATCGTGCCATTGCACTCCAGCCTGGGTAACAAGACCGAAACTACGTCTCAAAAAAAAAAAAAAAGAATAGGGCTGCTATAAACATTTGTGTGCAGATCTCTACAGACGTAAGTTTTCAACTCACTCAGGAAAACACCAAGGAGCAAAATTGCTGGATTATATGGTAAGAGTATGTACAATTTTGTAAGAAACTGCTAAACGGTCTTCCAAAGTGGTTGTAACATTTTGCATTCCCACCAGCAAGAAATAAAGAGTTTCTGTTGCTCCACATTCTTGTGTGCATGTTATGTTGTCACTGTTTGGGATCTTAATCCTGCAAATAGGTATACAGTGGGATCTCGGTGTTTTTTTAATTTGCAATTCCCTGATAACTTACGATGTTGAGTATCTTTACCTATGCTTATCTGCCATATGTATATCCGGTCTTTGGCCTGCTGGGAACCAGGCCACATAGTAGGACATGAGTGGTGGGTTAGCGTGCATTACGACCTGAGCACTACCTCTTGTCAAATATGAAGTGGCATTGAATTCTCATAGCGGCATAAACTCTATTGTGAACTGCACATATGAGGGATCTAGGATGTATGCTCTTTATGAGAATCTAATGCCTGATGATCTGATGTGCTAAGTCTACAGTTTCATCCTGAAACCATCCTCCACCCCTCCCTGGTCCATGGAAAAATTATTTTCCATAAAGTCAGTCCCTGGTGCCAAAAAGGCTGGGGACTGCTGGGTTAAGCAATCAACAAATCAATCATTTTTAAATTAAAGATAAAATTTAGAGAATGGGTGCAATGAGTATCAAACAAGGATCAAATGTTTACTGTAGTATATGTAGTAACTAAGCAAGTAGCGGTCTGCCTATGAAAAAGTCACAATGGTGTTTTTAAAATTACCTAAACTAATTTTCTAGTATTGCTAAGTAGATTGTTCCTCAGTCAACCATTCTATCTCTGACTCATATCATCTATGAACAACCTGGTAGACTGACCTAAGAATTTAAAATAAACATTGCAGTTCAGTGGGGGTTGTTGCATAAACACTCAAAAGTGTTGAAAAATTAAATACACTACTATGAACCTCTTTCCTTGAAATCTGTATATTCTTCAATTTTCTTGCATTTTCGTTTTGCTCTCCCTACCCTCACCCCTTCCCAAGAGGTCCCAGTGTGTGTCACTCCCTTCCTGTGTCCATGTGTTCTCATTGTTTAACTTCCACTTATAAGAACATCTGGTTTTTGGTTTTCTGTTCCTGCATTAGTTTGCTGAGGATAATGGCTTCCAGCTCCATCCATGTTCTTGCAAAGGACACGATGGTGTTCTCCCTTTCTATGGCTGCATAGTATTCCATGGTGAATATGTACCACATTTTCTTAAGTCTATCACTAATGGGCATCTGGGTTAATTCCATGTCTTTGTTATTATGAACAGTGCTGCAATGAACATGTGTATGCATGTATCTTTCTAACAGAATGATTTATATTCTTTTGGGTATATTTATTTATATTCCTCTGGGTCAAATGGTATTTCTGCCTCTAGGTCTTTGAAGAATTACCACACTGTCTTCCACAATGGCGGAACTAATTTACATTCCCACCAGTAGTGTAAAACCATTCCTATTTCTCTATACCTCACCAGGATCTGTTGTTTCTTGATTTCTTAATAATCACCATTCTTACTGGTGTGAGATGGTATCTTACTGCAGTTTTGATTTCCATTTCTCTAATGATCAGTGATGCTGAACTTTTTTCTCATATGTTTTTTGGCCACATGTATGTCTTCTATTGAGAAGTGTGTTCATGTCCTTTCCCCACTTTTTAGTGGGGTTGTTTCTTTTCTTGTAAATTTATATAAGTTCTTTATAGACTAGATTTTAGACCTTTGTCAGATGGATTGCAAAAACTTTCTCCCATACTGTACACTGTCTGTTTACACTGATCACAATTTCTTTTGCCGTGCAAAAGCTCTTTAGTTTAATTAGATCCAGTCTGTCAATGTTTGCTTTTGTTAAAATTGATTTTGGGGATTTCATCATAAAATCTTTGCCTATGCCTATGTCCTGAATGCTATTACCTTTTCTTCTAGGGTTTTTAGAGTTTCATAGTTTAAGTCTTTAATCCACCCTGAGTTAATTTTTGTATAAGGTGTAAGGCAGGGGTCCAGTTTCAATTTTCTGCAAATGGCTAGCCAGTTCTCCCAGTACCATTTATTAAATAGGCAATCCTTCCCTATTGCTTGTTTTTGTCAGGTTTGTCAAAAAATCAGATGTTTGTAGATGTGCAGTCTTATGTCTGAGTTCTCTACTCTCTTCCATTGGTCCATGTATCTGGTTTTGTACCTGTACCATGCTGTTTTGGTTACTGTAGCTTTATAGCATAGTTTGAAGTTGGGTAGCATAATGCCTACAGCATTGTTCTTTCTGCTTAGGACTGTCTTGGTATTTGCACTTTTTTTTGGTTCCAAATGTATTTGAAAAGTTTTTTTCTACTACTGTGAAGAATGTCAGTGGTAATTTAATGGGAATAACATTAGATCTATAAATTACTTTTAGCAGTATGGCCATTTTCATGATAATGTTTCTTACTATCCATAAGCATGAAATGTTTTTCCATTTCTTTGTGTCATCTCTGATTTCCTTCAGCAGTGGTTTGTAATTCTCCTTGAAGAGGTCTTCGCTTCCCTTGTTAGCTGTATTCCTAGCTATTTCATTCTCTTGTTAGCAACTGTGAATGGGAGTTCATTCGTGGCTTCTCTTTGTATCTCTGGTAGAATTTGGCTGTAAATCCATCTGGTCCTGGGCTTTTATTTTGGTTGGAAGGCTATTTATTACTGCCTCAATTTCAGAACTCGTTATTAGTTTATTTAGGGATTTCACTTCTTCCTGGTTCAGTCTTGGGAGGGTATATGTGTCCAGGAATTTATCCATTTCTTCTAGGTTTTCTGGTTTCTTTTCATAAAGTTGTTCATAGTATTCTCTGCTGGTTGTATTTCTGTGGGGTCAGTTGTCATATCCCCTTTATCATTTTTTATTGTCTCTGCTTGATTCTTCTCTCTTTTCTTCTCTATTAGTCTAGCTAGCAGTCAATTTTATTAATTTTTTCAAAAAGCTCCTGGATTCATTGATTTTTTTTTTTTTTTTTTGAAGAGTTTTTCATGTCTCTATCTCCTTCAGTTCCACTCTGATCTTGGTTATTTCTTGCATTCTGGTAGCTTTTGGGTTTACTATTGGCTCTCTAGTTCTTTTAGTTGTATTGTTAGGATGTTGATTCAAGATCTTTCTAGCTTTTCGTTATGGGCATTAGTGTTATAAATGTCTATATTTTTTTTCTTTTTCTTTTTTTTAAATGAAGGCTTGCTCTTTCACCTATGCGGGAGTTAAGTGATCTTGGCTCACCGCAAACTCCACATCCTGGGATCAAGTGAAACTCCTGCCGCAGCCTACCAAGTAGCTGGGAGTACAGGCACACACCACCAGGTCTGGCTAATTTTTGTATTTTTTAGTAGAGATAGGGTTTCACCATTTTGACAGACTGATCTTGATCTCCTGACCTCAAGTGATCTGCCCACTTTGGCCTCCCAAAGTGCTGGGATTACAGGTGTCAGCCACTGTACCCTGCCATAAATTTCCATCTTAACACTGCTTCAGCTGCGTCCCAGAGATTCCGGTACCTTGTTTCTTTGTTCTCATTAGTTTCAAAGAACGTATTGATTGTTGAATTTCATCACTTACCCAAGAATCATTCAGAAGCACTGTTGGGTCTTGACCGTTTATTATTTAGTTTGCCATTTTGTGTGTGTTTTTTTTTTTTTTTGAGACAGATTCTCACTCTGGTGTCCAGGCTGGAGTGCAGTGGTGCAATCTCAGCTCACTGCAACCTCCGTCTCCCAGGTTCAAGTGATTCTCCTGCCTCAGCCTCCCAAGTAGCAGCTTGGAATACAGGTGCATGCCACCACACCTGGCTAATCTTTTGTATTTTTAGTAGAGACAGGGTTTCACCATGTTAGCCAGGCTGGTCTCAATCTCCTGACCTCATGATCCTCCCTCCTCGGCCTCTCAAAGTGCTGGGACTACAGACATGAGCCACCATGCCCAGCCACATTGTGTGTCTTTTAATTGGGGCATTTAGCCCCATTTACAATTAAGTTATGACTGTTTTTTTAAATGTGTAAATTTGATCCTGTCATCATGATGCTTGCTGGTTATTTTGCAGACTTGTTGATGTAGTTGCTTCATAATGTCATTGGTCTGTGTACTTCAACGTGTTTTTGTAGTGGCTCATAACAGTTATTCCTTTCCATATTTAGTGCTACCTTTAAGAAATCTTGCAAGGAAAGCCTGGTGGTGATGAATTCTCTCAGTATTTGCTTGTCTGAAAAGGATTTAATTTCTTCTTTGTTTATGAAGCTTAGTTGGCCAGATATAAAATTCTGCGTCGGAAATTCTTATTTTTTTTTTTTTAAGGAATGTGGAATATTGGCCTTCAATCTCTTCCAGCTTGTAGAATTTCCACTGAGAAGTCCTTTCTTAGTCTGATGGGTTCCTTTGTAGGTGACCTGGCCTTTCTCTCTGGCTGCACTTAACATTTTTTCCTTCATTTTGACCTTAGAGAATCTGATGATTATGTCTTGGGGTTGATCTTCTCATAGATTATCTTCTCTGTATTTCCTGAACTTGAATGTTGGCATGTCTTGCTAGGTTGCGGAAGTTCTCCTGGATGATATCTGAAAGTATGTTTTCCAACTTGGTTCCATTCTCCCCATCTCTTTCAGGTACCCTAGTCAGTGGTAGGTTTGGTCTTTCTACATAATCCCATAGTTCTCAGAGGTTTTGTTCGTTCCTTCTCGTTCTTTTTTCTTTGAGACAGTCTTGCTCTGTCACCCAAGCTACAGTATAATGGTGTGATATTGGCTCATTGCAACCTCCACCTCCTGGGTTCAAGCAATACTCCTCCCTCAGCCTTGCAAGTAGCTTGCTTTAGGCACCCGCCACTGTGCCCACCTACTTTTTGTGTTTTTAGTAGAGATGGGGTTTCACCATTTTGGTAAGGCTGGTCTCGAACTCCTGACCTTGTGATCCACCCACCTTGGCCTCCCAAAGTTCTGGGATGACAGGTATGAGCCACTGTGCCTGGCTCATTGTTTTCTCTCTCAGCTTGTCTGCATGCTTTACTTCAACAAGATAGTCTTCAAAGTCTGATATCCTTTCTTCCGCTTGGTGGATATGGCTAGTGATACTTGTATATGCTTTCCAAAGTTCTCGTGCTGCATTTTTCAGCTCCATGAGGTCATTTATGTCCCTCTCTAAACTGGTTATTTTGGATAACAACTGCTGTAATATTTCATCACATTTTATCTTAGCTTCTTTGCACTGGGTTAGAACATACTCCTTTGGCTCAGCAAAGCTCACCATTACCCACCTTCTGAAGCTTATTTCTGTCAGTTCATCCATCTCAGCCTCAACCCAGTTCTGTGCCATTGCTGCAGCGGTGCTGCAATCACTTGGAAAAGAGGCACTCTGACTTTTTGAGTTTTCAGCATTTATTTTTTTCTCACGTTTGTGGGTTTATCTACCTTCAATCTTTGAGGCTGTTGATATTTGGATGAGGTTTTTAATGTTGTCGTTGTTGCTTTCTGTTTTTCTTTTTAAAGTCTTTTTCTATAACAGTCAGGCCCTTCTTCCATAGTCGCTGCTGTGGTTTCCTGGGAGTTCACTCCAGACCCTATTTGCCTGGGTCACCCCCCAACCCCACACCTGTAAGCATCACCAGTGGAGGCTGCATATGGGCTGTTCCTTCTTCTAGGAGCTCCGGCCCTGATGCCGGCTGGAACACTCCTGTACGTGGTGTTTGGTCATTCCTGTTGGGAGGTCTCATCCAGTCAGGAGGCAGAGAATCAAGGACCCACTTAAAGAAGCAGTCTGGCTGCCCCTTGGTGGAGTGGGTACACTGTGCTTGGGAAAATCCCCCTCATCTGGACTACCCAGACTCCTTAGAGCCAGCCGGCTGAAAATACTAACTGCTATCTGCAGAGAAAGCAGCTGCCCCACCCTCCAGGGGCTCCTCACAGGGAGATCAGAGTTCTGTCTGTAAACCCCTGGCTAGAGTTGCTGAAATTCCCACAGGGTGGCTCCGCTGGTGAGCTGGATTGGATCTAGGGCCCACCTAATGAAGCAGTCTGGCCATGATCTGCTACAGGTGTTGTGCTGTGCTGTGGGCAATTCCTCCTGGTCCAAACTGCCCAGTCTCCCTGGCACCATCAAGGGAAAACAGCCAACTGGAGCTGCAGTAATGGCGGAGGCTGCCACTCCCCAGGGAACTGTATCATCTTAGGCAGTCTCCAGCCTGCTGCTATTGGCTGCAACCCAAGCAGCCACCAAGAGTCTGCACAGCTCTGTGCTTGGGACCCAAGACCATGGTGGCATGGGCTCAAGAGGGGATATCCTGTTCCTTGGGTTGCACAGATCCATGAAAAACACACCATTTCCCAGGCGGAGTAGCACACTCACTCACTGCCTCCCTTGGCTGGAGAAGGGAGCTCCTGGGTGGCTGGTTGCTCCACTAGGCTTTTCCTCACTCTCCATGGGTCATGCCAACCGCCTAGTCAGTCCCAGTGAGAGAACCTGGATACCTTAGTTGAAGATTCAGGATTTATCTGTCATTTTCGTTCTTCACCCTGGGAGCTGCAGAGCAGCTGCATCTACTCAGCCATCTTGGCTCCACCCCGCAGTTTCCTGCATTTTATACCTAAATATTTATTGCCTAATTAAAATTACTCCTGCTTCCTTTTTAATTCGCATTTTGTGAACTTTTGTCATTAACCAAAGGAATAAAAAGAAAAAAAGGATGAAAGTAACAGAAAGTTAAATTGATCAAATTAGGCAAATAGATTATCAAACTAATTTTTAAAATTAAGAGTGTTGAACGGTCTGGATTGCTTTTATCTCCTTTCCACATTAAATTGCCATTTGATAATGTGATAGTAAATCTTGCTTTTGTGTTTAGAGAGAACAGTAGATCTTATTAATTATAACTTGGTTGACAACTCATCACCTTCTGCTTACTCTATATATAACGAAACAGAAATATAACCATTTATTCTTCACTGGGTTTTCTGACCTCACCAGAGTAGCCCAGATAGAAGATGTAACCACAGGAGTGGAAAAGCTTGCTCACCATCTCCTTCTGCAGAGCTTTTTTATTGGCTATTAAAGTAAATTCTTAGGTCAGAAATACCTACATGAAAATATAAAACAAAAGCCCATTTGATAATTGTAATTTTTTGTTTCCCACCATTTTAATATTCTGCACCATTACATTTCACTCCATAAGGGTGGTAAGTTAGGAATGATCTATTTTATGATATTCAGAAATTTAATTATTGCAGTATTACAACTAAACACTATTAAAAATTTCCAAGATGTATGTTCCCTACCCTAACTGCCATTAAAAGTTTTCAATACTATTTAGGCAATAGTGCTTACCTTGCCAGGTACTGGTAACTACCAAGAATGTGTTAGTTACATTCTTGCAAACTTTGCCCTCTGACTTTCTATTTTCTCCTCCATCACTTCACAGCTAACAGCTCTACCACAAAATCACTGAGTCCATTAACTTTCCTTCTTTCTTTTTTAAGGAGCCAAGAATGCATTATTACATTTTTCTGTGTGAAGTACAGTATTAAATAATAGCTTGTACACTAATTAAAGCAAATGTAATTGTGAGAACACATTGACATTGTTAAAGTAAATTACTCAATTTGTTAATAGTTTCATTCCAAGTGACCCTAATTGTATTAATTGTGATACCAGCAAATTAAATTGAAGAGCATTAAACACATTGTTCTAATATGTCCTAGAGGAACAAATTCTCCATTATATCAGCAGAGGGAAAATAACGATTACATGATCTCCACACAAATAAAACTCATACATGTATGTATGTGTACACACACACACACACACACACACACACACAAATGGGTCAACAAAAAAGGTTTCAATAGGCTGTATACGGTACCATGGCATAAAATGGACCATATAAAAAGAACTGAGCTTTAGATAAATAGAAAAATGTAAGGCATCCTGTTATCTCAGATTAAGCTGGAATTACTTCACGATATAAATTGTTAAAATGTTGAGAATGGGGAAACAAACCAACTGGTATGGAGGACTGCAATGTGAAAACAAATGTTAAAAATACTACGACTCTCGGTAATTCAGGTATTACTTGTTAAATGCCTACCACCAAGTCAAAAGAAAATATTTTTAAAACTAGCTATCATTTCCAATCCTTGAGAAGAAACTTGGGAGTTCAACAGATAACAATACAGGCTATTGCAAAATTCTGAGTCTTTAGAATAAAATCTGCACTCCTCAGCCTAGCTTACAGAAAGTTTCTACCTGGCCCCTGCCTACTAGTCCTATCCTGTGTCATTCCCCTATTACCCACGGTAGCGCAGCCACAGTGATCTTTTTTCGTTCCCTATATATGACAAGCCTAACCATATCCTGCCTTTATGAACTGTTTAGACAGATCTTTCTCTCTCTTTCCTCTCTCTCTCTTACAGCACACACACACACACACACACACACACACACACACACACACAGCCATACTTGCATATCTGGCTCCTTCTTGTTTGTCATTAACATTTAGCCAAAATACCAGCTTCTTAGAGAGATCTTCTCTGACAAGCTACTTACCTTGTCACTCTGTAATATCACCCTATTTTAATTTTTTGTGTAGTATTTTTTTCTCTGATTTTTTTTCTTATTTCTGTACTTACTTTTCAACTTGTTTGTCCATCTCATGCTAAAATATGAATTTCATGAGAGAAAGCAAGTGGTCTACTTGTTCAATATTCTATTCCCAGATACTATATGATCAACAAATATGTCTGCATAAATAAATGAACATCAGGTCTTTGGGTTCATGCCCTTACTCTGTATGATAAAATACATGTGCCTCTATGATTCAATTATTAAGTATTACTAAATTTTCATAATCATCATGTCAACATTTCTGATTGAAAATCTATCACTTCAATAAAACAAATCTATTCACAAGTCTAATTAGGAATAAAAATTGATGTACTGTTCTATGCTTGGCTAAAATCAGTCCCATTCTGTTCAAATTTTCCCTAAATAGCAAAGCCAGGAAGTCAATTGTCATTAAAGTTTTTCTACATGTGGAAGAAGAAAGAACAGGAGAAGGAAAGTAGAATTATTTAAGTACACATATTGCCATCATATAAAAGATTATATGGCTCACACATTGCCTCATCTCTGACTTGAATGAGTAAAGGTAAATTTTCATTATTTATCTGTTATAAATCAAAGCTAATTGAGATGTTTTTTCCCTGAGTAAACTTAAAGATATTTTTAAGTTCAGGAAAAACAAAACAATCACTGTAATTTATAGAAATACAAAAAATTACCAAATGGTAGAGTATCAGATTCTAAGGAATCAAGTAAATTATATTTTAAATACTGGAGATGTAAAGGAAGATGTCCACTTAAAGTAAATAACTTGAAATAATTTTTATGATTTATCGTTTTCATAATTTCTTCCACTTAAAACACTCAAATTTTCCTAACATGTAAAAACAGCTTGAAGTTTGCATAACATTCCTTCCCCCTTGTGCTTTCCTATATATATGTCACATGGGAATGCTTCTCAGGAAATTCAAGGAGCTACCCAAACTCCAGAATAAAATACTAGTCTTTATGAAAAAAAAAGATTTCAAGTTTCAAAACAACTATTTGATTAACAAGGAAGCCCTCATTCCAGCAAAAGTATACAGTGATGGTGAACTAACTTATTTTCAATTCTCATAGAATGCCAAGTTAAGTACAAAAAATACTTGAGCTTCGATTAATGACATATTGATAGGGCCAAGTGTATTATCAAAGGTTTTGGTCAGATATCTTTTAAGAAGAGAACAATGTCAGAGAATAACTATGGAAAAACATACATTTAAAAACTCAAAGACAGACAATGACTGAAATAAGAAAAATACCACAAAAACATATCTCTTTTTACCAAAAATGACACATATAATTTATAATCTGCTACAATACACTAAAGTAGATGTGAACATCTACAAATGTAGACTCTGAACATTAAATTGACTACTGTGCTCACTATTCAAAAAGACTGTAGTAATACAATAATTTTTTAAACCTCCTAAAGAGAAACACATGCAATGAGCTTCTTAGTTCTAGAAGAAAATTTATACATATCTACAAGTAATGCTAGGAAAAAAAATTTTTTAAACACTCAACTACATGTAAAGAGAATTTTACCAAAATATATCAGCTACATTAAAAAAACACTCCTGGCTGTTTTATTATATTGCTGACTGTTATATAGCAAAGTAAGCAGATAATTTTAAGACATGAACTTGGAATAAATAGGTCTTTGGGAACATCTACTTTGGTTGGGCGGCAGCAAAGGGGCACTGATATAAAAGAGTGATTAAGGAAGTCCTTGAGTGATTTCCCAGAGTAAAGTTTAATTTTTTTCTTGCATTCCCCTTATCCTCCCTTGGACATTCAATTCCTTCCCTCTAATTGAGTAATATCAAAGAAAGCAAGCGTCAGGTGCAATAGTTCAAGCCTGTAATCCCAGCACTTTGGGAGGCAAAGGTGGGTGGATCACCTAAGGTTGGGAGTTCGAGACCAGCCTGACAAACATGGAGAAACATCTCTACTAAAAATACAAAATTAGCCAGGCATGGTGGTGCATGCCTGTAATCCTAGCTACTCAGGAGGCTGAGGCAGGAGAATCGCTTAAACCCGGGAGGCAGAGATTGCAGTGAGCCATGATTGTGCCATTGCACTCCAGCCTGGGCAACAAGAGTCTCAAAAAAAATAAATAAATAAAAGAGAGAGAGAGAAAGAAAACAAGCTTGTAATCTTAAAGACCAGTAGTTGCAGTAGCTTTTTTTAAATGGCTAATGCTATGAAAAGAGTTAATAGAAGCATCAAGGAGGTAGAGAATTATACTTATAAGGGACTACTCATTTCACTACCAAGCCATGAAGGAGAAATCTGTTTTAATGTACAAATCAATAAAACGGAACTACATTATGTGAGAAGCCACGTGGTAACTCTGATATACTTTCCTAAGCCATGTGGGCTGAAAGCTGGGTTATTTCATTATTTAAAAATTCTAGGTGGGGCATTGTGGCTTACACATAAGAATTATTAAGAGACGTGATAAAAGACCATGTTACTATTTTCTTGGGAATTTAGAATATATATTAGATAGGCACATTTAATATAAAATACAGCACTTTGGGAGACATAGGCAGGCAGATCACTTGAGACCAGCATGGGCAACATAAAATAGACCTCCAATCTACAAAAAAGTACAAAGCTTCACTGGGCATGGTAACGCATTCCTGTAGTCCCAGCTACTCAAGAGGCTGAGGTAGCAGGATCATCTGAACCTGCCAGGTCAAGACTGCAGTGAGCCGTGATTGTACCACTTCCTGTGTGAAAGAGTAGTAAGACTCTATCAAGAAAAAATAAATCTAAACCCTTACTCATCTTTTTTGGCCCCATTAATGAATCAATAAAAAGCAAACAACATAGTTGTTTCAGAAAAGCTCCATTACAGGCCATTTTACCAAAATGTTTGTTTTGTATTTTAGGTTTTAAGGTAATAATCTACATCGCCAGTGTTTGCTCCAGTTGTGCCAAGACCCATAACCAAAACTACCATCACACAACTTCCCATGTCTGGCGGTTCAGGAATATTAGAAAGGCTGGTGGAGATTATCTTAAGAGATGGATATCCTTTTGCAGACTGAATTGCCTAAGGGTGTAGTGGATAAGGGCTACTGCAAGGCTACTGTTTCTCTGTCTGATCAGTAGTGATGTTTCGCTGCTCCTAGGACTCTGGGAAATGAATAATATCAAGGTATTTGCAAGGTGGTTCAATGACTCTTCATACAAATCCAACTCTAAAGTAACTGTAAAGTAGTCTATCTCCTCTCAAGCAAATAAAGAGAATTGCTACACCAATGAAAGATTCTGAATAAAACTGAAAAGCAGATCTAATTAATAAGATATGGACAACTCAATGAAAAAAAAAATCAGAAGACCAGAGGACTTTTTTTCCTCAAATTTTAAGAATCTAGATTTTATCAACAGTGAGTTTCTCAATGCACTGTAAGAACATAAATACATAAACACACGTACAGTCACTCAAATCTAATATTAAACAGTATTCTTCATCATCTAAATATTCCTCATTAATATTTAATCACTATCTTTTTAATGTGAATTTGGAATCAGATTTTGAGTTCACTTTCTCTGCCTCCATCGACTCAAATGAGTTAGTGGTTTCTTGAAAATGATTTAACCCCTAATAAATAATCAATAGACTTCCAATCACCAAATCATGTATTTCCTCCTCTTATACTCTCTTTAACCTATGCAATGGTTGAAAAATCGCTCACTGTGAACCTTCTGGAAGCTCTCATAGCTGTGGCTTCTACCATTTTGGCACTGTGACTTTCCCCTACTTTGATTATTCCTATTAAAATACTTCCTCTATCTAATTACTAATCATTGGGACTTTCTGCAAATAAATCCTTAGCTCTTTCCTTTGATTTCTTATTTGTCTCATACCTTGAAATGGCATTTCTGGAGGATGACTCACAGATCTCTAACTCATGGTCTTTCAAATTGAAGTCTCTCACATCCAACTTATTTTTAAACAGTTTAATTTAGAGGAACAAGGCTTGCCATGTTCCTTGCTCTTGGATGTCAATTTGTCCTACTGACATACCACTTGACTGAATCTGTTTTTAAAGAGACCATTTTTAAAATTCATACATTCTTTATCCTTGTTACTACATTTAAAAACTTCCAGGTAATTCTCCTATGTATTTAACAATCTGTCTTGAATAAAGCTACCATTTTCCTTGATAACCTTATAGTCTAACTTAAAATTTTTCAACTATCTAAAATGCCATTTTCCTTGACATCTAGGGAGAATTTTTTATTAGACACTTCAAGTCAAGGCCTAGCCAAGTCATCATAGATCCAAATGATTACACAGAAATAATGATAGTATTGAGCTGCTTTACTGGCTACCACCACACAATGCTTCAGCAAATTAATGCATTTATCAAACACATAAGAATTATTAAGAGACGTGATAAAAGACCATGTTACTATTTTCTTGGGAATTTAGAACATATATTAGATAGGCACATTTAATATAAAATACACAATATTTTAGGTAATTAGGAATCACTGTGAAAAGTTCGCCACCACCCTCATCATCCCTGTTACTCTTAGACATCAAGTAACATTTTGGCCCTGCTGTTCCCACATTCCCTTCAGGACTCCCATCACCACACTACTCTGTTCCATCTCCCTTGACTCCATCCTTTCTAAAATTTTCTACCCTGCCCTCTCTGAATCACCTTCCATGATAGCAAATTTCCTTAGATTGTCAACCCCCATCAGTGGACTCTACAACCATCAACTTCCTTGGCTACTGTCTACCTGTTGAACAGGCCTGACAGTACCCCTGGCTGTTCTTCTTTGTGGCTTAATGCTAGGTGCTGACTTCTGCTGGACGTAATCACATACCATTACAAGCTAAAATCACCCATAAATAAGATGTCCCATTTCCATTTGACTCCAGGGTTGTCTTATCAACCCACTTTAACCTTTTTTACTCCCCACAAATCCTCAAATGTTCTACCTTATGATTCACTGTCAGCAAATAATATCACCCTAACTTATTAAACAAGAGATTAAAACATTAGTGATATCTCATTCAACTCTGCCATCAAATCCATAACTACTGCACCTAAACACCTCTTCTTCTCCTTCCCTTCTATTATTACAACAGAAAATAATGTCCCTCTTCCTGTCTTTGCTCTACATTGCATCTCCTCTATACTTCCAAGACCAGACCACAGAACTCTTTTTCCACTGATTTTTACTTTTTCTAGTACTGTTGTACCTTTTCCCTTCTAATCCTCATGTCAGTTTAGCATAGAATGCCTAATTCATTTATATGAAATACACAGAGTGCTGGAGTATGGATTCTTGAGATTACAAAAAGCACTGTGCTAATCACAAACACAATAACTTTGTCCACTAGATACTTCTATTTTCTTTACTAATCTCTGGCAGTTTTGCTCACTCTCCTCTTGATCTTAGCTTCTTTGGTGTCACACTTTCCTTGTTTTCCTTCTATTTCCCCAGCCTCTTTTTTGAAGTCTCCTTTGCGGGATCCTTTTCTGCTGCAAGGCCTTTAAATGACTTTCCTTAGATATTGGTCCTAGGTCCTCTTCTCACCCTATATGGTATTATGTGGTAATCACAATCATTGCCATTGTTTTTGCTACCATACTTACGTTATACCGGACCGAGCATAGAAAGTCAACACCAAGACAAAAGTATGCCAAATTGCAGGGTTTATTGCCGGCGACCACGGAGGACTCACGTCTCTCCAACCCGTGGCAGAGAAAGAAGGGTGACAAGACCTTTTTATACCCATAAAACCACCTTGGGAGTGGGGGTGAGGAGCGGGGATGGGGATGAAAGGCTTCAGACATTTCGAAGGCTAGTGGATTCTGTAAATCACCTCCTGGGCCGAGAAGAGGGTGAGGGCGGGGGCTCCAGACATTCCAAGGGCCAGGGGACTTCTGTCATTCCGATTGTTACTTAAGTGGTTTACAGAAGTCAAGATAAACATCAGTTTATACATTGTCTGGGTAGGGTTACAGATCTTAGTTACTTATTTCAAGTTGCAGGAGCCAGGATGGAATTATCTTGGGCTGCTTATTCTGGTTATTACCAGTAAGCAAAGGCTAGCAACTCTGGCAGTTACTGATAAGAGAAGGTAAGCAGCTTTACCTCTTTGCATTCTGCAAAGTAAACTAGCATTTTTATTTACAGAAGCCAAGGCCCGCAGTTATTGCGAGGAGAATGGAATAACTTATTTTTTGGAAAACAGCTTTTGTCTTTTATAAAATGGCGTCGCTCAGGTTCCAGCTATAGCACACTTAAGCTGACAAATCTTTATCTCCGCCCAATTCTAAGTTTCAGGCCCATACATCAAAATCATCAGGGTGTCTTCATTTAAATGTCCAAAGGTACTTCTAATTCACATCCAAACCTAAACATCCAATCTCCTCTGCAGCCCTCTATCCCATCTGTATCACGGAAAGTTCTTTCTCTAGATTTCCCTGTCTCAATACTGGCATTATTATAGAACCTAATTAGTCAATGCAGAAAATTGTATGTCACTGCAAACTTCTCTCCCCTACCATCTCCCCATATCCAGTCAAGTACTAGATCAAGTACTGTCAATTCTACCTCCTAAATAGCTCTTTAATGTTTCCACTTCTCTCCAATTCCATTGATAAATTCCAGTATAGGCCACTTCTTCTCACCCAAAATATTTCAAAAGCTTCTAATATGATTGTTCACCCCCTAATCTTGTCCCCAACACTGTAGTTTATTCACCCTGCTATAACCAGAATAATCTTTGTAAAATGCAAATCTGGCCACAAGATTCTTTCACTGAAATACCCACTGTTCTTAGTATAAGGGAATATATCCTTGTCTTCAGTTTCATTTGTAGTCATTCTTCTTTTGAACTCTTAACCTTTAATCACATTGAAATTTTCTGTGTTTAGCAGAGGGCAAGCTCATAGCACAAACTCTTTACTTAATCACCTGGCTAACAGCTACTCATTCTTTGGGTTATGGCTTAGATAGATATCACACCTTCCTTGATCCACCATTACCACAGTTGGATTCTCCACCAATGTACTCACTGAGCAACTGTTAATTCCTCTAGGAAAGCACTTACCATTCTCTATCTTTATTGATCATTTTTCTTTTCTCTGCTGGACACCCCCAAATCCTGGCTACTAACCACAAAAACCATAGTATTTGAAACTGTATTTATCTTTTTCAATGTTTTATTTCTAGCACTTAGAACAATCCTAGTACATACAAGGCACTCAAATATCTACTGAATGACAACCAATAAACTTTTAAAGTGTTTTAAACTTAAGAAAAGCTGCCAACCCTACAGGTTACCAGTTCTTTCATATTTCATATGTAAAATAAACAATATTTGCTATATACCATTTTAATAAGTTTTAGAAATCAGGTATCAAGAGCATTATCTATATAACATGTTCACTAAAAATTATGTGTATCAAACATGTATATTAAATGTAAGCATACCACATGTAGTCTATGCTCCCAAATTATGGCCATGAATTTCTTAAGAAAGTAATAATTTATTTCCTTAGCTTTCCCTTTGCCAAGTGATTATTGCTGTGGGTTAATGCACTAATTCTTGATTATCTTAACTTGATATGTATTTACCAGAAAACTCTCGGCCCATTTGGTTTAATGCAAATTCTGAGATGGGTCATATTTAAAAGAAAACATGGAATAAGTGAATTCTAGAAGGACTTCAAAGGAAGAGAGATCAAAGAGAACAGAGGATAAAAGAGGAGAGTATATTGACTTTTGAAACCCTAAAAGAAGAAAAATTCAAGTGCTAAAATTATCAGAGACAATAAAACAGAGTTGATACGTTACAACTTAAGAGAGGAAACAGAAAGATAGATGGAAGAAAAAGGCATTAAGCAATTATCACTTTGAGTACTGATAAAACAACCCAGTTTGTTCATTCATTATTTACTGAGTGGTGCCTATGTGCCACGTACTAGGTATACATACAGTTCCAACATAATTCCTGCCCTCAAAAAGCTCACATTTGAGAGAAGGAGACAATAAAGAAGGAAACACATTAATATAGGATTATATATTGTTGAGTGCTCTGAAGGAATCAAAAATAATGTCAGAGAAACGGCATGTAGGAAGGGCCCAGAGTTTCC
The DNA here is from genome assembly GCF_049354715.1 of Callithrix jacchus. Taxonomy (NCBI): domain Eukaryota; kingdom Metazoa; phylum Chordata; class Mammalia; order Primates; family Cebidae; genus Callithrix; species Callithrix jacchus. The sequence continues at coordinate 56,249,318 of NC_133518.1, forward strand.
AACTGGTTTAGCACATCTGAGCAAGACCAGACAGACAAGAAGACAGCCATGCACTATCACAGTCAACAATCTGGATTTTATTGTTAATATAATGGAAAGTCACTAAAGAGTTGTAACTCAGGGAAGAAAGTAAAAAGACTTTTTTCATTCCTAAGATGACTCCAGCTAATTAGTCCAGCGCAGGGTTTACAGTACTTCAGACACCATTTTTATACTTTAATTAGATATCTAAATATCTTCAGCAGTACACACCCATCTTTTAATCAAATTTAAATCCACTTCTACCATATGAAAAACAATAAAGATCATGATAGGACAGCATCATTTTATTATATCAACATCAGTCAACTATTTTAAATTACCAATTTCTTCATTAATAAAGCCGGGGCACACCCTTCTAGTTCTAAAACATGTCATTGTAATGGAAAGAAAGGAACACTTGGGAACAAAAACAAAATTATAGGAAGCAAAATTGGAGGTGGCAGGATTCTGAACATCTTGGAATTTTTTTTTTTAAGTTGCAAAATATTTTATGAATGACAACAGAAAGAAAGCTTTGAAACAAATACTGTATGGAGACAAAGGTTAGGTAATTATCTAAACATATAAAAGCTGTTAACTAAGAAGCTGAAAACTCTGACATATAAAATTTAAGCTAAAACCTTTAGTAATATTTAACAAAATGCCATTCTCAAAAGAGACCTGATATGGTTTGGATGTATGTCCCTTCCCAATCTCATGTTGAAATGTGATTCCCAGTATTGGAGGAAGGTTCTGGTGGGAGGTCAGTTCTCAGTTCACTTGACATCTGATTGCTTAAGAGTCTGACACATCTTCCTTCTCTCTTGCTCCTAACACATATCTAATCCCCCTTTGCATTTTGCCATGATTGAAAGCTTCCTGAGGCCCTCACCACGGGAAGATGCCTATGCCAAGCTTTCTGTGCCATCCTGCAGAACCATAAGCCAATTAAAGCTATTTTCTTTATAAATTATCCAGCCTCAGGTATTTCTTCACAATGAATTAAGAATAGACTAACAAAGGGTCTCCTAAAGAAAAATTTCTCTCATCACTGATGACATTCCAATCTCTTATAAGCTTGTGAAAACAAGTGATTCCAACCATATTATTTAATCAGTAGGTTAAGCAGACCTGAATTTTGATGCTGCTGTCTTCAGTAGAGTACTAATGAAGAAGTAATAAAATAATTACTTCTTCATTTTATTGGTCATTAAAGGTTAAGAACAAATAATCATAAATAGTCTAACAAATAGTTTTACTTTTTTGTTTTTAGCTAGACTACTAGTAACTTATCAGTTATTAAACTTAGGTCTTAGGTCTTAGAATTTTATATGGTAATTCATGTAAACTAAACCTAATAGGGCACACAGAAAATGTCATATTTTCTATGCTGTTCTCTATTTGAAACAATAATTCAAGCAGTTAAAAGTTTAATTTATATGGAAAATATCTCTTATATTTTCCATATAAATTAAACTTTTAACTTATATGTATCCAGATAGTTCTTTTTTCTATGCTCACCTACTTTTCTCAACCACCCATGAAAATAAGCCAAGGATATGTATTTTTTTTCTCACCATTCCTATTATCGGGATTTTTTTCTAATCTTTTCCAGAATTCTCACAATCATTCAACAGTACTATTTCTTTATAAATGTTAAAATTCAGATTCGAGAAATTAAAGACTTATCTTGTTTACTAATAGAATCTATGAGAAGAAATGTTTTTAAAAATTACACATGACGTCTACACAGACAAATCACTGAAGTGCAGTGTTTAAATACTTAGAAAATGAGTCATCCCCTAAAGATTATAGCAGAAATGTGTAAAAAGCTTCAAAATACTTGAAGAAAGCCCATGGAAGACATATATTAAAATAAACAAACAAAATAGAAAGGTGGTGATTCTTCAAGTAATATGACAACCTCATTAAAATGCAACACGTTTTTCTGCAAAAAGAAAATAAAAGAAGATGAAATAGATGCTTTATATAAAATATTTACCTATACAATGCACAAAGCCCACTATGGTTAGCAACCTTTATGGCTCTGAAGAACAAGATATTTACATATCTTTCTTTCTGCATATGCCTGTGCGTATGTGTGTTTTGTATATATTTTTAACAGTTGACAGCTGTTTTAGAGCATACAGAGATGCCAAGCTGAATGAGGGTCTTGATTACTTCAAGATTAGCTATCTAAAGTTTCTATTCATTTTAAGTGTTGTTAGTTGGAAGAGTCATTAGTCACTTCCTTGTCTCATAGAACATCAGCATACATTTACATTGTTAATGAACATTTGGGGTAAATGAATTAATGGCACTTTTAAACATCAATTCAGTCCTAATAACTTAGTATGTCTCAGAAATGTTAGGCTAGGATATAAATGAAAAGCCTTTTTAGTAAAGGTAACTACTTATTCCTGTAAACAATAAAGGATAAAATTAATTTAAAATGTTTTTTAACCAGGTTAAAAAAAAAAAGCAACTCAGTATTTAATAAAATAGACCACAGAAAAATACCCACTTAAAAAACAAATAACAACAACAAAAACTATGTCCTCAAATAACGAGAATAATCAGAAATAGTATGGAATATTTTGTAGAAACTACTTTATATACTTGTAAACCAAAGACATTCACTTTTAAAACACCCACTTATAAAAGTGCTAACAAAGTAATCTGACTTACTGAATTATGAATGCTTATTATGAGCATTACATTTAAGAGAAAATATCACTGGAAAAGGTGTCATGCTTAGCACTGAGACATTAAAATACTAAACTTGAAATGGACACTACTAATTTTCATATTATCAAAATTTTAAACCTAAGTCTTCAGTTCTTATTTAACAAAAAATATAAAAATTAAACAATTAAATCACAAAATAAGTTGGACAAATTCTCTCCTATTTTCATTAAAAACAACAATGGCATTTGTATGCCGGAGGTATTAAAGAATGCACAAAAAATAAACATTCTGCATAAAGTTTGTGTTCTCAAGAAATACTCACTTTAGGTAGAAGTTAATTTCTTTTTTTAATTCTCAAAACATGAGTTAAAAGCAGACTTTGACATCAATATAAACAGAAAAATCATTTTATTTGAAGAATATAACACTCATGATTTACTTTGACTAATTTTCCTTTTTTATAAGAGTTTGTCCATCTACTTTGACTAATTTGTTTTAAAATAGATCTCCCAATCTTGATACCTGCATTTTACAAGTGAAAAATTACAAGCAATCACGGAGTCAATGAACTTTATCAAATATTTATTAATTGCTTAAAAAATAAGGATAAGGCTTCCAGAATTCTCACAAATTCAACTACTTCCTTCTAAGAAACTATGTTATTACTATTATTAAGTAAATATAGAGAAAATAATAGTTTTGATATATAAACATTTGATAACCTGAATTAAGTCTACCTTTTAACAGTCTACTATTTAATAATTTCAATGTATAGATTATTTAAAATATAACCCAAATTTCAATTTTTTAAAACAGAAAAAAAAAGGATGAATCAAGTCTTTTATGCTGGAATACTCTCAATCTACTGACGAGGAAAAAAAACTCTGCAAAATCAACAAGAAAAATTTAAGATTCTTTAAAAGATGTTTGACCAAGATAACTTCGTGTTTCAACATTCTTAATGCTAAAGTCATTATTCAGTTTATTATTTTCTTTTAAAGAATGTCAGTGTGTTAAAAATTTAGTTAATGCCTCTGTGGATAACTGAAAGCTGACTAGTTGGAGTATTCATTAGCGTCAAGAGTGCTCTATACATATCCAGAATAATGTACTTAACATTGGCCTGCTCAGCTTCTTCAAGAGAATTACACACATAAGGTGGACAGAGCTAACTGAAGGCCCTCTGCTAGGTTTCCCAGTATCCTACCTGCAGATAGCATTGGCATATAAAACTCACCTCCAGACTTGTTAGAGTAACTGGACAAGGGGTCAATGCCTACTTCTTGTTCTTCTGGCTGCAGAGGATGTCTAGTTTCAGATAAGGAATGATACATTGTGGGAACTGGACAATGTCACCAAAAGTAACTACCTGGGAGGGGGGGAAAATACAGAGAAAAATAATAAATTCTTTGTCTGTTATGACTGGGAATAAATATAAGACTGAAATGATTAAATGAGCATTATACACATTAACAAGTTTTCAGTAACAGGCTCCAGGGACTATTGCCTCACATTGGTAGGCTTATGCAAAGAAAGGAAAAAAGGTAGCAAAAAATTTCCATTTCAAAAATTTCTAAAAAATCTGAGCCTCATTTATAATCTTTATCTCAATTTTGAATCAAATTTCTTTTCAATAAATAAGCTAAACTCTAAATTAAAGAGAATATTCTCACATTTATAGCATGCTTTTACGGCCAAAATAAAAAAATTCACAATGGAAACTTTCAAAATACAGAAAATATAGCAAATTAAAATTATTCATGATAGTATTAGTTAGAAATATTAGTGTTAACATTTCAGGGTATTACACATATACTTCCTGTCTTTATTCTGGGTGTTTATAACACATATGGTTTTAATGTGATCCATAACATGCTAAACATACTGATTATGTAATCTATGAATACTTTAAATTCAGTCTTTTCCTCCCAGTTTAAAAATAAAATAACAATTATGTGTCCATATTATAATTTCTTATGATTCCTAGTATTCTATTATATAGTTAGCATAATTTATGTAACCAATTCCTTATGTAGTAAACAAGATATTTTCAGTTGTTCAACACTATAAACAGGCTCAAAAATAAGTATCTTTTAGCAGTATCTCTGTATCGTATTCATGATTATTTCCTTAGGATAAATTCTTAAAGTACAATAGCTGGATTAAAATATACATTTAAAATATAAGATTTTGTGCTCTATAAAGGTTACCTAACAGAACAATTCATTTCCTCTTAATTCTTGTTAACAATGGATGTTTCCTCTTAGATTTTTTGAATGAACATGATAGTCAAATTTTGTATTGCATTTGTTTGATAATTACTGAGATACTGTTTCTGAGATAACATTTTATTGTCTTTTGTTAATGGAGTTAATTGTTAATGACTGTCTTCATGATTTCTAAGCATAATTTAAGTATTAAGGATATTAAACCTTGGTCATGTGATACATATATTTTTCTCACAATGTATATGGCTTTCAGTTGTATGACATTTTTTGACATAGGTAATTTTTTTCTTTTTAAGACGTAGTTTCACTCTTGTTACCCAGGCTAGAGTGCAATGGCACGATCTCGGCTCACCACAACCTCCGCCTCCTGGATTCAGGCAATTCTCCTGCATCAGCCTCCCGAGTAGCTGGGATTACAGGCACGCGCCACCATGCCCAGCTAATTTTCTGTATTTTTAGTAGAGACAGGGTTGACCAGGATGGTCTCAATCTGTTGACCTCGATTCACCCGCCTCGGCCTCCCAAAGTGCTGGGATTACAAGGCTTGAGACATAGGTAATTTTTTATGTGCCCAAATATATCTGTATGTCCAGTATCATTTCCACCTCTGGTGTTATACTTACAAGATGATATTAATAACTACCTATATTTCCTTTTGCCATTTTGAAAGTTTTCCCTCTCAATTCTAACTTATATAAATTATTCCATATTAAACAATATTTGTTTTAAATTATTTTCAACTTCCAAGGTACACTGTAAATTTTTTATGTCCATAAGATGCAAATTACCTTCCCAAATCATAACTCTTCCAAAAACTAAACCAAGTTCACCAATTTTCATGCAAAACATTGTAAGTAACATAATCTTTTAAATATCAGGAGCAGCAAGGACGTGAGAGAAAGAAGAAATGGTAAGAGAAAAGAGAAGTGGTAAAAGCAAGTCCAAACAAAATGATTATTTTATAGGATACGGTCTTCACCTATGGAGGAAAAGCTCCAGAGATGCTCCTGAATACACAAATTCTTGATCACCTTTTCCAAAACAAAATGCTCCTCTATCCTATTTTTCTCTCTAAAATCATCACCTTGTAAAATACTCATATACATGTTCTAATTTTTATCAGAAGTCTCTAAAACCCCCTACACCCACACAATCACAGTCAGATGTTAATAAATCCTAACCCCCTGGGATTGTGGCTAAAACAATGTAAGCAGAGGATTAGGAAAAACAAAGAACTTTTGTAGCAAACATGTAGTAAGAATATCTAAAGCCATAAATCTTAAATCCATAAATCACTTACTACATAGCAGAAACTCTGGAGAATATAATCTAGTAGAAGACAGCAAAATGTAGATGATCATTTATAGTATAACACAAAGTCTGATAAATTCTGTTTAACACATAAGGCAATTCAGAAATAAAGTCCTCTACTATGGAGCAGACATCAAATTCAAATGTCTAATGAGGTCAGGCAAAAAGCATATTAATTAAAGTTAACATTTATGCACAATGAATACACACCAAAAACTCCAAATGTTTCACGTACACTCATTTCATCCTCCTTACAACCCAACTGACTTATCTTCGTCAATTTTATTTTCATTTTACCATAGAGAAACTGAGGTAGAGAGAGAGTAAGTAATTTATCTAGAATCACACAAAGAATAAGTATGAAAGCCAAAATTGAAGCCATCCTGTCTGGTTCTGCTCACATTCTTTCTGCTACATTACTTTGGTTCTAAATAAGTCAATGAGATAAAAAGACCAGGTGTAAAACAAGAGGTATAAAAAGATACAGCCTATGTATAATCAGAACACCCTTTACTCTACTTCTGCTTTTCCAAGACAATAAAGATCCAGAATGTAATGTGAAATCTGCTAATTTATAAGTGTTAGCAAATAATTCAAAGTAAAAGAAAAATACTGGGTGGAAAAGATTAAACACTTTTCAAAATTTTATTTCACCCATGGGCAACTATTTTAATGTAAGATTCATATATTCCATAAATTTTGTTATACTCTTAAAAATATAAAAGTAAACATTTGAGAATGTCTATTTCAAGTTAACTGCTAGATTCCTTAAATTTTCTTTAATATCCTAAATGATATTTTCATAATCTTAGTAATTGAATTTCAAGTTTTTACACTGTACTTTCACTGTTACAGGCTTCTCATACCTAAAATAAATAAATAAATGACTTTTGTGTGTTTTAAACTACATAAAAAATAGACAAGTGACAAGCAAGGGGATATCAAGGAATATTTTTTAAAACCTTCATCTTTACATAGCTAGAAGAAAATACTGTAGGACACAATGATGTTCATACATTCATTTAAGTTGCTAAAAAATACTTAAGGTCTTTTTGACTCCTTAGAGAAAGTTCAAGAAGTCATTTAGCTGATTTAGCTTAAATTATAATTCTTCAGAACTTAACAAGTTTGTGGTAATAACCAATAACCAGAATACAAAATCAACGAAATACCTCAGTCTACAACCATTCTATATAATCAAGCATCCATTATATCCTAATTTATTATGCCAGTAGATTGAAAATGAACCACTGAAATGTTTTTATAATTAAATAAAGGAAACCATCTGACTAGTAATAATGAGTTATTTTCAGGCAATCTGTTGAAGAAAACGTGTGGATAATGTTCTTAGTTTTCTTTTAATTATGGATTTAAATAACCTAATTCAAAAGTAACTGATTAAGAAGTTGCTGCTTTCATTTTTTATTGTTTTGTTTTAAATATAAAGAGCTATTTTAGCTTTCTTGAATCTAAAAAAGCAACTTAAGAGGGTTAGTTACTGCTATTGGGATTACCTTATGAAATCAAAATGTTGTTTTTAAATATGAAATCATTTTCCTAAGAACTTCCCAGTTTGTGTTTCATAAACATTCCAGTAAGAGAAAATGATTGATTACAAAGCAGAATATCAAGGGTCTTTAATAAATTTGTCTATTTTGATATTTATTATGAATAAATGTTTACCTATAAAAATCAAACTATAAAAAATTAAGGGATTTAATCCAATCCCATTTTTAAACAATCACTGTAAAAGTCAAAACAGCATAAGCGTAACACTTACAATGGTCCATTAGATCTCTAAATTTGATTACAAACTCCAACTCCTATCGTAGACATGCCTTAATCTTCTCTACATAGAAGCAAGACATACAGAGAGAAAAGAATGTAAAGACCAAAAGCATGCCTCTTAGTAAATGATTACTTAAATTCATAATTGATAGATTTTAGTTCTCTCAAATGATATCTACCTATTCCTATAATTTCTCTGGTTGATGAAAATGATGCCTGAAGAATTATTTTAAATAAATGCAAGAAATCTCATTTTTCTGATTGAAAAAGCATAGCAATATACCTTCCATGATCTGGGAAAGGCCCTATCCTTCCTTTGTTACACTTACCATAAATAACAATTTTTCCTATTCACATGAGTTCAAAATTCCAAAAAGTTATAACTAATTTTACAATATGGTTTTAATGCTATACTGGGCACAGAAGTTCACAAATTAGGCTAAAATTCCCATTTAAAATCCAAGATTAATCTTAAAGACAGTTGTACTGGTTTTACAAGTCTAGATGTTGGAGTATTAAATCTTAAGATAAAAGTGATCTGTCTGAAGGAAAAGACTTCTTTTGCAAATAGTTAATTTTTAATAAAAGGGCAAGAGTTCAGCACTAAAGCTTAGAAGGCAGTTTTAAAGTACATTTAAAAATCAAAGCAATATTTTCCATGTAAAATAAATCAATACAAGTAGTATCTAAGTGAAAATCTCAAACTATTAGCATTGTACAGATAAAATAATAGGTAAGTTTAATAATATTTTCTCTTTTAAAATAGCATCACAGGGACAGAACCTCTAGAAAAGGAATTTATTCTGTCTAAATTTAAAATTCTATATATTTCAGCTTATATTCCCTCCTTAACAGGCACAGAATTAGCATTCTGAACGATGTCATTCTAAAGACATTCATATTCGGAAAAGCTCATATAAGCATACTTCATTCATTTAAATTCTTGACTGATGGTAAACTTAAAAGTCAAACACCGAAATGATATAGTATTACTTTACATAAAGGTTTCTCCTATAAGAAAAGCATACCAAAGAGCTTAAATGGACTCCTTTCAGAGTTGATTACAAAAGGGAAGAAGAATGCAGCATGAATAAGTATGTGTTATAGGTAGCATGTATTTATCATGATAGATATTTAACAAGAAATATTACATTTTGGGTGTAAAAGTAAGCTTCTCTGGTAGAAGTTACATTCTCACAATTAAGACATAGGACAATTAAATACCTATAGAATTGATTTTAAAAACATTTTTTATTTAGAAATGTTGGTAGCTAAAGGTAAATTTAATGATTGGCAGTAAAGATATTCTGAAGTCTTAATTATAAGGGCAGAAAGGAAGAAAGAAGAAAGGAAAAAAGAGGGAAAGAAAACAAAGAGAAAGAATAAAGTTTTATTTTTATATTCTGTCAGTCTTTAATGCAAGGCGGTTACATTGGATTTTAAGTTAATTAAGTATTAAAATCAATCATCTGAAAGTCTTAATATTTAATATTGTTAGATTGCGTATCAAAGTAGTTTTATTATTTATTTACTCCAAACCTTTCCAGAATACTTCATTTGACAACAGGGGGTCTGTTTCTCACAAGATAAATGCATTTACAATGCCAAATAAATTATATATAAAAGCATTTGTCTTAATACATGTCATTCAATATTAAATATCACCCATTGGTAAAACCCTGAAACTTTAATTCATTTTTACCAACCACACAATTTTACTATACAAGTATTGTCTAATAAATAGGTATAAGACTAGAATAAGGGTCAACATACAAGAACAATGATCAAAAGAAAATCAAAAGAGACTGAATTTTTATAATGTTCATGCTATCAGAATAAGCTGTTTAGGGCAAACAATTCACTGTAAATTAAAATACTAGATTCATAAACAATATGCATAATGAGAAACATGCAGAATATGAGAGGTTCACAGGTGGACTTAAATATTTCATATTACAAACTAAAAATACATTTTACCTTTCAATATTCAAATGTTATTAAGTCAGGAGAAAGTGGCAGTTGTGACCACATAGAGCAAGAGAAAACTAAGCACTCTAAGAGTCAAACTGCCTAACAGAAAGCTCTCCACAGTATCCTCATATGGATTCAGATGTCTCCTGAGCAGATGCTCAAGATGCAGAGACTGGGGAATTAGCTTGGCCTAGTGAGCAAAACCAAACCTTTTATTATTATGTAGCCATATGAAAATACTTTCAACTGTTGCTCTTACTATTTTATATAGATACTACCTCTAGCCCTTAAAAGATTCAATCTGGTTTTCATAAAATCAAGGTTAATACAACATATGATTGGAAATTCAGGAAAAATAAAATTTGAAAAGAGAAAACAGAAATCGTAGTTTGGCCAATCATATTAAACTAATGATAATTAAGGACAAGAAAAAGAAACAAGTGGCTACTCTTCATACAAACATCAAATTAAATCATCTTGTCCAAAAAACCAATAAACAAAAATCTCTCTTTGGTGCAAACATGGGGAGGCCAGACGTATGTTCAGGAACACTGACCAATTGTGAGGCAACCCTTCTAAAAGTCCATATGAATCTGTTATTTATCCCTTGGTTTTTAGTAAGCAGTAGGGCTGGAAAACCTAAATAAATTTTAGTACTTACAGACAGTCCTTTCAATTAAATAATAACAACAGAAGCAAACACATAGCATTTATTGGAAAGCAAAGCTGTTTAAACTACTATAAATATTAACTCACTTAAATCTGACAATAATTTTTTCTTTTTTTTTTTGAGACGGAGTTTCGCTCTTGTTACCCAGGCTGGAGTGCAATGGCACGACCTCGGCTCACCGCAACCTCCGCCTCCTGGGTTCAGGCAATTCTCCTGCCTCAGCCTCCTGAGTAGCTGGAATTACAGGCACGCACCACCACACCCAGCTAATTTTTTGTATTTTTAGTAGAGACGGGGTTTCACCATGTTGACCAGGATAGTCTTGATCTCTTGAGCTCATGATCCACCCACCTTGGCCTCCCAAAGTGCTGGGATTACAGGCATGAGCCACTGCGCCTGGCCTTGAAAAATGTTTTAACTTTTACTTCAGTTATCTATCTTCTCTTCAGAAGACATTAAATTCCAGATAAAAGATGATATTATGGAAAAAAGAAATTTCTAAATTTCATATAGTACCTATCTCATGACTGATACGAGGATGAAATAAAGCATATGGGGACATACATCAAAAGCTGCAGTGTACTATGTCCATTGTTGTCATTCCTGGCAATAATAATAAACATTAAAAATTCTTTGTAAGACAGCAGATGCATTACTTGCTACATATTTTTAAGGTTATACTGATCTCAGCTAAATAAAAACAGCAGAGTAGGAACAGACTAGAAGAGGGAAGAAATGATAGGGACAGGGGCAGAAATTCTAAGTAGAAAAGGGTGGGTCCCCAACAAAACTCCACCTTTAAACTGAAATGCCTGAAACCTGCAGCCCAAAGTCAAAACTTCTATGCCTGTTTTCTCACTCAAATGTTGCCTTTTCCTAAACTACCCATGGCCCACCCAGCCCCTCCATCCTGTGCCTATAATATAGGACACCCAGGACTCAGTCAGCAGAGAGAAGAAAGCAGCTGATGTTGTGACTAGGACTGAACATCGGAGATAAGTGGTTTCACATGAGAGGGACAGCTTTACAGAGGGACCAGCTTGTGTAACTTTGGAGAAGAATCCAGCTGGAGATGACCAGACTTCAGGGGAAGATTACCTATCCACTCCATCCCCTTTTCAGCTCCCCTTCCAGCTGACAACCACTTTCATCAGCAATAAAATCCCCTGCATTTACCATCCTTCAATTCATTCATGCAACCTCTTTTTTCCTGGATGCTGGACATGAGCTCGGAAGCCACAAGGGCAGATACAAAAGGCTGTCACACTGGTTCTTTGCCCTCACTGGCAGAGGGTAGTCGTGCCTCATGCAAAAACACAGAGCCTACTGAGCTGTTAACACTTAAGCTGCCTGTGAAGGGCAGAGCTAAAAGAACACTGTAACATGCCTTCTGGGGCTAAAGAGGTCACAGGCACCCCACCAGGACACTGCTGTGGGGCCCATAGAAAATTTACTCCTCCTGGAGGCCAAAATTGCTTGCTCTGGTTCCTGCACCTGCTAACCTGCACGCGGCCGCCCGTGAGGGGTGGAATGCAGCAGATCTGAGTGAGTAGAGATGGATCCCATGGGCACTGAAGCAGCCAGCCAATTCCAGCACTTGTTCACTCCAGTTCCTACCTGGTTTGCTCACACGCTCCCTCCCATGAGTTGAGAGCAGGGGGCTGTGTATATGAGGCATTCCTGTCATGAATCCCATGAAGGGGTCAAGAAAATATCCTGCTTCAGAAAGAGCAATCTTGGGAGAGAAAACATTATGTACAAGGGCTCAGTGAAGAGGCAGTACATGCACATTTCATGTAAAGTTTGTAAGGAGTCAAAATCAGCTGGGTTGATGTTCAAGCTTAAGAAGTAGAAAAGGACTGTACAAGGCATGGCTTATAGACCTTACTCAAGATTCTGAGCTTTTTCCTAATGGCAATGGAAATTACTTTTAAGTACAGAAGGACACCATCTCCTACTACTTCTCCACATTTAAACTTCCTTCAGCTATACCAAATCACACACCTCAGGACTTCCATACATATGGTTCCTCTGCAAGGCACTACTGTTCTCACCTTCTTTGCCTAACTAACTGCGACTGGCCCTTAAGATACAGCTCAAAAGTCACCCCTCCCCAACATGTCTTCTCCCAATTTGATTCAGATGCTCACTTACTTTATGCATAACTCCATCCTAACATTAACCATTGTCTAGTATAATGGTTGGTTTTCCACTAACTTCTGTTGTGAGGATAGAGGACCTGTTTTATTCATCCACACTCTTCAGTTGCTAGCACACCAGAACTTGTAAAAATCATTTATTCAATGAATCAACAAAAACAAAAAGACATGCTTCAGTATAATTCCCAGATATGAGGACAAATTACGCTATACTTGTTCACACAGAAGCATACAAATTGAAATGATTTAAAAGAACCTTGTAGTATGTCATAGGAATATAGAGTATACTGTTTGAGATAAAAGATCTGAGTTTATCATCAGATTATTTTTTAAAACTATACCATAAATAAGACCTAAAACAGTCATTTAACAAATAGATACTGAGCAGCACCTACTACGGCCAACAACTACAACACTGATCCTCACATCAAATGCAAACTCAATAGGCAGTGAGCTTAATATTATATACTACTTGGCGAAAATTACCATCATGATACTACATGTTACAATGACATTGAAACGTAGTACTAACTTTCAACCACAACTTTGGACATTCTCAAATCATATAACAAACTACATTACTTAGAATGTTTTCTTTTCCACAAAATCAAAATCCTTTTGAAATGTCAGAAAATTATACAGAATGATGAGGAAACAAGCTTTTTTTTTCTTATTTATAGTGCATATAAATAAGAAAGCATATTACCCTGCATTTAATTACCAGTTCAAACAACAACCTGATCTAACCTTTGACAAGTAAAATAAATGTTCTGTATAATTTAACTAAAGCAAACATTTGCTGTTAATGCTAGCTAATTATAGTAAGAGCTGGAAAGATAAGAGGAAGAGAGATGACGAAGAGAAAGGGAGCTGAAATTTTTTAAGTAAGGTCGAGATCTATATTATTCATTGAAGTATGATTTTTTTCAATGATTTAATTCACAGAAAAGGGCAAACTGAGTATAGCAAAGTTTCTTTGTAAATACTCAGATAAAGAAACATTTTAGCTTATTAGCTTATTTCTTCAGTCAGTAAAAAATTATCTGTGTACTACGGGAATAGGAAAACAAATTATAGAATTAAGATACAATCGATCTACTTCTCTCCAGGGGCTCAAAGTTTAGTTAAGAAAAAGTCCAGGTAATGGGCTGCCAGATAAATAAAGTAAAAAATAAAATAAATACTGATGCCCAACTAAATTTGAATTTCAGAAAAACAACAAACAATATTTAAGACACTTAGACTAAAAAGTATTCATTATTTATTGAAAGTCAAATTCAACAAGGAGTTTTGTATTTTATCCGACAACCCTACCAGGAGACACATAATCACAAGTATACATGGGAAAATATGTGGTATGACCACTGTAGGAGCTTCAGGATAAAAAGAGATCTCAAGGGACAAGATTCCAAAAGAACTCACCCAAAGGCAGGAAAGAGATGTTTTTCCCAGAGCTGTCATCTGATTGCTACTAGAAAAAAACTAAAATGTGCGATTCAAATGTACTGACCCAGCTCCACAGAATCTTGTTTTTAAATTACCCTGAAAAAAGGAGCTGTAAAGACATATAATAGACAAATGAACAAACCTCTTAGTGGGGACCATCAGCTACCATATGGCAGAAAAATGAAATATTATGACAAGAATACAAGACCTGCTGAGTAGAAACAGAGAGTATAAGATTATTCTTACACAGTTCGGAGACTACAGCTAACCCCTGAACAACATAGTTTGAATTGCACTGGTCCATGTGGATTTTCTTCTGCATGTGCCTGTCCTGAGACACCAAGACCAAAGCCCCTCCCCTTCCACTTCCACCTCCTCAGCCTACTCAATGTGAAGACAACAAGAATAAAGATGTTTATGATGATCTACTTCCACTTAATAAATGTAAATATATTTACTATTTACATTTATTATATTTATATTTACTATTCATTAGGATATATTAAGAATATCCTAAGGAAGAGAGATTATTCTTACACAGAGAGAGATTTTCTCTTGGTTAGGATATTCTTAATAACATTTTCTCTAACTTTACTGTAAGAATACAATATAATACATATAACATACAAAACATATGTTAATTAACTGTTTATGTCATTGGTAAGGCTTCTTTTTGGTCAACAGTAGGCTAGCAGTAGTTAAAGTGTTTGCGAAGTCAAAAGTTATATATGGAGTTCTGACTGCACAGGGGCAGTACCTCTGACTCCCGTGTTGCTCAAGGGTCAGTTGTATTATTTTTACCAGTGCATAATTTAAAGGGGGAAAATCCAAAGAAAATGTGAGACTACTTGAATTGATTATAAAATATTATGTTAACATTTTTACTCATGAGTTAACATAATATTTTAACTCTTGTATTAATGTCAACAAATACACATGATATTGCACCAGAATCTAAGGTATGATCCTCTGTGAGTGGGATCTTAAATTTTGAAAACATTCAATAATGCAAAATGTGAAGAAAATATGCTATAGTCCATATTAAAATGGCCAATTTAATTGATTAGCTTCAAAAATGATGAGCTTACTTGCTGATGAAGCAGAAACTTCTATTGACTTGGATAACATGAGCCATACATGATATATACATCAGTGTAAATACACAAATGTTCCAACTGTAATAGAAGACTATCATTATTTACAGAGGCAAGAAAACTTCCAATTTCCCAAACTTAATGTATAAATATATACAAACTTTATAAAATTGATAGTAAACAATGATAGTCATTGAAAATATTAAAATATTCTTAAATAATGAATTTGAGTATCACTGGAAAGTGATCTGATATGGGGGTTTCTCTCAGAATCCAAGGCGACTGTAATGGTTCCACTTTTTCACAAAAGAGATTTGTGCACATGCCAACTTCTGTCCATATGTGTTCCAACACAAAAACTGTTTAGGCTGTCCATGTAAGAAAACTGACATACGGGCTGGGCGCCGGTGGCTTACGCCTGTAATCCCAGCACTTTGGGAGGCCGAGGCAGGTGGATCACGAGGTCAAGAGATCGAGACCATCCTGGTCAACATGGTGAAACCCCATGTCTACTAAAAATACAAAAAATTAGCTGGGCATGGTGGCGTGTGCCTGTAATCCCAGCTACTCGGGAGGCTGAGGCAGAAGAATTGCCTGAACCCAGGAGGTGGAGGTTGCGGTGAGCCGAGATCGCACCATTGCACTCTAGCCTGGGTAACAAGAGCGAAACTCCATCTCAAAAAAAACAAACAAAAAAAAAAAAAGAAAGCTGACATACATAAAAATGTCATTATAAGCCCTCAAAATGGGAATAAAACTGTTTCAATTTCATTTTCATGAGAAGGAAAGATTAAAGCACTGATTAAATGAAAAATGGATACAGAAGAAAGAGCTACTTATAAAAGACAGAACACAATACATAGTGCTCACATGATATCTTGAAGTCAGAAAACATAAAGGCTTTATGGTGACTGTCAAAAAATGTTTCAAGACATCAGTGAATACTAAAAAACAAAACAATTCTATAAACTCTACATAGAACATACGCAGGTCAGAAAGGATATATGAAAAGAAGTAATTAACAAAACTGAATAAACTGGGACTAGAGAGGAGCTACATAAACCTTATCCTAACTCCAAGGGAATTTGACTAGCCAAAGTACATACCTTCTTTTTCCTAATGTATACACTTAGGTAAAAGACAGTAGCACACTATCTCCAAAATTTCATTGAATACCATAATAAAATGTCTAAAAGCTAAGCACATTAGCGTTCTAAAATTCTTGCCATGCTAATTTAAATAAAATTACTGCATAATTTTTAGAATTCTGAAATCCATGCCTAAACTTCAGTAAACAATTGAAAGTAAATGACAAAATTTCATGCCATGCTTTGTCATCTGTGGAACAATGATGCAGTTCAATTATATTTATTGAACAAATTAGCATCATTTGTCTTTCTCAGTGCTAAGAACCGTTTGGCGTAGTGATGACTGCTAATATTTTACTTAATGCTTACTAACTGCTAGACACTGTGTTGTATGTGTATTATTATCCCATTTAATCTTCTCAGCAATCCTATCAGACAGGAATCATTATTACCCCCATTTTACATAGGTGGTAATTGAGGCTAGCAGGTTAATAATTTCATCCCAAGGTCACACACCAAGTGGCTGGAAATTGAATTGAAACTTCTTCAGAAACTCAGTTTAAGATATCCTACTGCTTTCTCACTATGTGCAATGGCATGGGGAAAGGAACATCAGGGATTAGAGATGAGGAGAGAAGCAACATCTCCTGGGAGGTAGAACACAAAAAATACACATGCCACATAATGAAAAGTAGAATGTCACAGCAAAGAAGATGTATTAAAAGGAGCTCTAACTCTGAAAAATCAAGGAGTAAATACAAGGGTCTAAAAAGACTTCATGGAGAAGGGAATATCTAGGACAGGCTTTGAAGAAATGGTATTTCAACAGGTAGAGATGGATGGAGAGAGCTGATCAGAGATCAACTCAAAAAAGATTGTTCTGAAGCCAGCAAAATGGACAATAAAATAGTAAACATCTATGTTTGCAAAAGAGAAAGCTGCACTGAAAAAAAAGGCAGCTGCAAGACATGTAAAAATATATCATGAAATGCAAATTATTAACAATAAAGCTTTACATTTAAACAGCAGTTTGCAGTTTACAAAAATTTTCACATATATCATGCATTCTCAATGGCAGTGATATTGTCTCCTAGGGGATGAAATTGGTGCACAGAGTGGGTGTGGGGAATCACAGATACTATAATAGTTTATGGTCCTTAAAATGGAACCGAGTACATAAAGAGAAACATAGTATATCTATGTACATTTGTGTTATTAAATGTGTTTCGTGGGGGAGGACTACTGGGAGAAGTTTTTCTTTAAAGACTTTTTAAGGGTGCAATGATTTTTTTTAAAAAGGTTCAGAAACACTGACAAATACTACCTCATTTGATCATCCCAACTATCTAATATAAGCAGGTGTTATTCCTCTTTAAAAAGGCATGAGAAAAATCATACTAGAAGAGTTAAAGAGATGAATGGAGGAAAACAAGTAGTGCATGGAATGAAATGTTATACATATACACAGCCGATAACATAAAATAATGTGTAACCTCACTCACAGTTCAAGAAATATCAACTAAAACAATCAGATGCAATTTTTCACCTATCAGATTGCAAAATTTAAAAGGTGGATAATACCCAATCTTGATAAGAATTTGCAGAAATATGCATTTTGATGCTAATGAACTTGACTTAAAAAGTACAAGTTTTTAGTAAGGCAATAACTATCAAAATTACAAATGCATCTAACTTTTGAATCAACAGTTCTACCACTAAAAATGTACCCTACTTATACACCCTCTAGCCAAATCTATGCAGAATGAAGTTGATTGTAACAGTGAAAAATCATAAGCAATCTGAATGTTCTATAATCATTGGTTTTATGAATTACAGTAATCAGGCCAGGCGCAGTGACTCACACGTGTAATCTCAGCACCTTGGGAGGCCAAGGCTGGCAGATAACCTGAGGTCAGGAGTTCGAGACCAACGTGGTCAACATGGTGAAACCCCGTCACTACTAACAATACAAAAAAAAAAATTAGCCATATGTGGTGACAGGTGCCTGTAATCCCAGCTATTTGGAAGGCAGAGGCAGAAGAACTGCTTGAGCCTGGAAGACAGAGGTTGCAGTGAGCCCAGATTGTGCCACTGCACTCCCGCCTGGATTATGGGCAAAACCCTGTCTCAATACATACATACAAAAAGGTATACATACATACACACACACATACATACCAGTAATCCAGAAATAGAATAGGTAGGAATTAAAAATGTAAATGCTCTGATTTTTAAAAAAATGTACACAGCATAATGAAATTAACAATGCTACTTGTATGACCCCATTATTTTATGAAAATATGCAAATGTAAGTCTGCTGTGCATTAACATTTCTGGACACAAAAGAAACCAACAAAGCATCAGAAAGGAATTCTCCAACTGTATACATAAGTATACACTTTTAAAAACAGAACGTGAGAATGTATCTTTTAAAAAGAATTCATTATAAAAATGTTAAAGTGACTTGCTCCAGTTACTACAATTGTGAAACAAAACTATGAATAAAATTCCATTCTTGTGGCTCAGAATCCATTGTTTCTTATTACATTGCTTTATAAAGCTTACTACTGTTCAGAAAAACCCATATTGGTGATTAAATATGGTAATGTCTATGGTTCCATAATGCCTACTGAAGTATAAATGCCCCTGTAGGTTCTCAATGTCTTTCACAATCTACCCACACCTGTGTTCCCAATCCTCTCCCTCCCATGTCTTTTTAGTTTCTAAAAAGCATCCAGTGTTTCCCTACCTCTCTATTTTCTTGGATAAGAAGTCTCGGTGCAGAAATCCTCTTTCAACCAATTCCTCTTCCTAAACCTCTTTACTCCTTTTTTAAACCAATCTATTCTCATGACATGGCATACAATAATAAATATTGCTGAATAAGTAAAACTGTATCCATCGGAACAGATTCTACTAATCACTTGATAAAGTTAATCTCAAATGCTCCATCCTCGCTCAAATGTTTCCTAACTTCTTTTCATTCAGTTTTAGAATGTTAAATTGAATAAATTCAGAAACTGAATCATATTTCTGCTTCTAATGGGGAAAAACTGAACAAAACAGGAGGTTTCTTTCTTCCGAGAGAATTAAAGGGGAAGAACAGTCCTGAGAAGAAAAATATCCCTAGAATGTAGCAGCTACCTTACTTCTTTCCATCACCATGCTTATTTCTACAAAAGAAAACTTCCAATCTACTTACTTACTTACTTTATTTATTTATTTTTTGAGAGACAGGACATCTGTCACATATGACGGAGGGCCGTGGCACAATCACAGCTCACTGCACTCTCCAACTCCTGGACTCAAGTGTCCTCCAGCCGTAGTCTCCCAAGTAGCTGGGACTACAGATGAGTGCCACCATGCTCGGTTAATTTTTTTTATTTTTTTGTAGAGACCAGGTCTCCCTATTTTGCTCAGGCTGATCTCAAACTCCTGGCCTCAAGCAATCCTCCCAACATGAGCCACAACACTTGGCCCAGAATCTACTATTGTTGACACTGGTCAACATTACCTAGGCTCAAATTGAGGAACTGTCCTCACTATCTACTGTGTCCTCACATTAGACACATTAAACTCTGTGTCTCAGTTTCCTCATATGTAAAATGAATACTCAAGTCACAGGTTTTACGACTTTATTTGACCTTTTAATGCAAATATATGAGGAAAATAAAAATATTCAAGCTTGTTACTCAATTGAAACATATCAATTTCATTAATCACATTTAAAAATCTTAGTTTGTTTCCCAGAGGAACTGACAACTACTGAAGTTCATGAGCTCCTACACTAGTATATGGTGTAGCAAGTCCTAATATGGGGGAATGGAAGGAGAAGATGAACACGTGAATGAGGTGGGGAAAGAAAATCTTGCCACCAACTCAAACAATCATTGCTTTATGAAGAACAAAGATAAGGAAAACTCTAAGTCTCTGATTAAAAACACCACCTTCCTAAAAACTATTTTAGTCAGAAACTGCTGGTGATAAGATTGGATTGGATAAATTTATTAACAGAGTCAGTATATAATAGATTTTGTGAATTGTCAAAAGGTCTTTAGCACTTACCAGCCTGTTCAGCTGCGAATGTGAATTACAAAAGACAACCTTTAGTCAGCTCTAACAGTCCTTCTGGATTTTGGTTTCTTTTAGTTTTATGTTATTCTACTTTTGCTTCTGAAATGATTTACTAATCAGACAAATCTGTAACCCTAGGAAGTCAGTGTCTGTTTCTCTTTCTCCTTCATTCACTACATACCTACACAGACACAACTATTATCCAGATAGATAGATAGATAGGTAACTTCGTTTCTTTTCATTTTGAACCTTCAAAGAACCACCCTTGTAAAGTATGTGATTCTCTCTCTAACCTATATAATCAAGTCCAGCACTGTTTTTTCTGAAACCTGTTGTGAAGTTTTCTATAGCAATGGCAAGGGGAAACAGATGGAAGAATTAGTATACTGTCTTTTCTCCTCAAAGAAATAGATCAAGAAAGAAAAGAATCACCCATTTTGACGGAAATAAGGCCCCCTATTCTAGAATTAGTACAGCTATACAGAATAAATTCACTTTCATTTAGGAATTTTCATTTTTCAGGATGCAAAAGCATTGTTTCTAATATGTTATGTGGAGAAATTTAATGACAGATCCAAAAATCTTAAACTATGCAAAATATATCCATATTATCTTCATTAATGGAAAACCAGATACATAAAAAGATACTTCTCAGGTTGGCAAGCATGTTTGCTACCTAAATCTTATGAAACATATATGTATGTAAGTCAATGGAAATTTTAAATTAGAAAAGAAAATCTGAATCAGATTCAAATTAACATCTTCTTTTTACCTATTCCTTTTGGCAGTACTTGCAAAATCTGTAGCAACAAACTATCACTTCATTATCTTCCCACAAGAAGCTGGTTTTCTCTAACACTTCACAATGCTTCTGAGATAGCATATCTAACATAACACCTCTACTTCTCTCCACCATTTAACAAGATAAAGAAAAGGCAGAAAGAGAGTAGACAATGTCCATGTTAGAAGTGTCAGAATCTAACTCTCATTAACATTCAAATTAACTCTGTATCTCAAATCATTGTAGGCATCAGATATGACTATGTTACTGTTTTCCTTTGAAGGAACAGGGTCATTCATTCAGTGTTAACCAATGGCAAGCATTAATGGTAGGGGGAGTAGTCTCATTTAAATTAAAATAGAATTAAAAGCATAGCAATGTAAAGACTCAAGGTGGTTGTTTTAATGACTTTTCTTTAAACAAGTAAAGCTGAGTAACCAAATGTGTTTTTTGAAGAAGGCTATTTCTACTTTTTACCCAAATGGGAGCCCTCAAAGAGAAACTAAAGTAAGCTTTTAACTTACCTAACTACTCAATATCAATTTTCCTTGACTGTGTAACAACACATTTTAAATTTCTTTGATGAAATTATTAAAGTGAAGATGCAGATGACTAGCTTACTTCCTTTGTAATAATGCTTAGAACATGTGTATAGGGACCTACACACAAAAACATACGATTTTCAGGGTTGTATCAGAAATTAAATATAGAAAGAAGAAAGTTCATATATTTCATTCCCACTAAATCCATTCAAAAGGCTATCTCCCAACAGGTTTACTCAAGTGCTTCTCTGTATCAGTGTAGTTGGTACAAGCATTCAGAGGGCAGGAATCAGGCCCACATAATGTGCTTTTATGGCCCCAACACAGCTTAATGTTTATTAAATCTTAGTCGACAGACATTTGACAATACAATTGCTGAAAAAGTCAATGTTCTCTTGCATGGGAAATCTTGTGCCTTGTACCTCATAATTTCAGCAGTGCCATGTGTGCTGCGACAGTTATGGGCCTGTCAATGTTTCCATTATAAACTCTGGTTTTCAGAGGTTTCTATCTTGGCCTATAAAAATAGACTCCGGTCTGTAACTTGGCATAAAAAGTACTGGTATCAACCCAAGAGAACATTTTTTGTTCCAAAGATTAAAATAAAAATCTGTTTAGTAGTTTTAAGTTAACAGAGTGTGTAAAAAAAAAAAAAAAAAAAAAGTTGGGGGGTGGGGAGGAAGGAGAATGTTTTTAAAAACACACACACACACAAAGCCAATGCTCTCTCACTACTACTTCATTTTAAACTTTCAAATGATTAACACAAAACAAACCAATGATATTGTATAAATGAAAAACCTAAAAGGAGTTTTAATTAAAAACGTTATAGCAACTACCAAAAAAATCACAAATTTTAAACTACCTAAGTAGTATCTCAATAATCCCCA
Organism: Callithrix jacchus; assembly: GCF_049354715.1. Taxonomy (NCBI): domain Eukaryota; kingdom Metazoa; phylum Chordata; class Mammalia; order Primates; family Cebidae; genus Callithrix; species Callithrix jacchus. The sequence goes on from NC_133518.1 coordinate 56,272,069, forward strand.
TATTTAAAGATTGTCCAAGTACCCACTGACAGTAAACTAAAATTATTTCAAAGATTTTTTTTCAGATATGTAAAAATTACCTTTTAATGAATCACTAAATGAAGACTTACTGCACATTAGGAGACAATCTTAAATCTTATTTTCAAATGCATGCATCAAGAAGTTTCTCAAACGTATTATAACTTGAATATATGAAACACTAAAGTAGTCTTTACAAACTGTTGAAAGATATTAGTCAAAGTTTTGTGGGTTTTTAAAGCTTAATACAGATCTGTTCCTTTCAAAAATAGAATGGTCATATAAAACTGCTGCATAGTCACAAAAGCATATCTCTTACAACATAACTTCTATCTGTTCAAGAAAATGTATTAGTATAGTCTACACAGAAGGTGATTTGGAAACAGCTGTCAAAATTAGAAATACATTTTTAAATTTTTTTTATTGTGGTAAAATACACATAATATTTACCATCTTATCCATTTAAGTGTACAATTCAATGTTATTAAATACATTCATAAAGCTGCTCATCCATTTTCATCATCCATCTCTATAACTTCTCATCACGTAAAACCAAATCTCTTGTTAACAAAAAAACTAAAACTCTGTAAAAATTTTAAAGGGTTTATTCTGAGCCAAAACAAGGGATCATGACCTGGGGAATAGTCTCAAGAGGTCCTGAGTTATGCCTGCAGTGGCTGAGTTACGGTTTGGTTTTATGCATGTTAGGGAGACAGGAGTTACAGGCAGAGACATAAATCAATACACAGAAGGTATGCACTGATTTAGCCCAAAAAGAGCATCTTGAAGGCAAGGAGGGGAACTATAAGTTACAGAATGGTTTTAGGGATTCTTTAGGTGGCAACTGGTTCAGAGAGTTAAGCTTTGTTTGCAGACTTGAAGTCACAAGAAGAAATGATTGAGTTAAGATGAGGCACACTATGGCCAAAGGTTTGTAACATAGATGAGGTCTGAGTTAGCAGGCTTCAAAGAAAATATATGACAACTGTCTACAGATCGCAAAGGTATCAAACTTATTTAATCTCTCCTAGATTTGGGAAAGGCCTAGAAATGGAAGGTCTGACTATAGTAATGGAGTTTCCCCTAAAAAAGATGGCTTTGCATGAACATTTCAATCTGATGGCCTTCTGGCAGCCTTTTTAAAATATGTCAATGAAATAAATTTTGACGTAAAATATTTTTATTTCCCTCAGGGCCCACTATTTGTTATTTGATGCTATACCAGAGTCAGCTTGGAAAGCCACATTATACTGGGTTAATAAAAACCTAATGAGAGACATTATGGTTTGTAGATTGTGGCTTAACCATCACCTAGCATGGCCTCAGGTCTTGTTTATCATTTTTATCTTACTGCCATAGAGAGTCTGCTTTGACAGTCTTACGATCTTTACTTTAACCTAAACTCCACAAGGGAGGGGGTATAACAAGGCATGTCCAGCCTCCCCTTCCAGTCATGGTTGAGAATTCAGTTCTTCTGGTTTCTCTGAGGCCAGTTTTTCTTGGCCAAGAATCTGTTCAGTCAGTTAGGGGGCTAGGGTTTTTATTTTTGGTTTATGCTCTGTACTCGTTAAATATACTTCCCATTCCTCCTCCCCCAACTTCTGGAAATCACTATTCTACTTTCTGTCTCTATAATCTTGACTACTTTCTAATTGTCACATATAAGTGGAATCACATAGAATTTGTCTGTTTGTGACTAGCTTGTTTCACTGAAAACAATGTTATCAGGTTCCTATATGTTGTAGCATATCTGGTTTCTTTCCTTTTTAAGCCTGAATAATATTCCATTATAGGTATATACCACATTTTGTTTATCCATTCATCTACTGATAAACACTTGGTTTGCTCTGTAAACCCAAAAGTATCCAAGATAAGTCTCATTCAATTTAGAAGTTTATTTTGCCAAGGTTAAGGACATGCCCGTGACACAGCCTCAGGAGGTCCTGATGACATGTGTACAAGGTGGTCAGGCTACCACTCAGTTTTATACATTTTAGGAAGGCATAAGACATCAATAAATACATTTAAGATGTACAATGTTTCAGTCAGGAAAGGCAGAACAACTCAAAAACTCAAAGTGGAGGCTTCCAGCTTATAGGTATATACACACCTGCAACTCCTTGTTGCTCCCAGAAATGTCAGGCAACCATGAGGTCAGGTGGTTGTTAAACTGTCTCTCTAAAATGGTAAGTGGTGGCAGCCAGCACTAGGAAAAGAGAGTCTCCTAATAGAAAACATCAGGAACTGGTGTTACCCACCTCTCAGTTAAGATCTCAGTAGTTGGGTGAGCAGGGCTCAGATAGGCACAATAAAAGGCAAAATGGCCTTTTATATGACCTTTCACTGGAAACGCTCAACAGGTAAGGGGAAAAACTCCTCAAGTGAACATGTGCGCAACTCAGCAAACCCCAGAACCATACCAATGTATAAAACCCCAAGTCAAGGGATAAACAAGGCACCTGGATCTCACAAGTCACCTGCTTAGCCCTTCCAAGTTTACTTTGCTTCCTTTTACTCCTGCTCTAAAACTTTTTAATAAACTCTCACTCCTGCTCCAAAACTTGCTTCAGTCTCTCCCTCTGCCTTAAACCAACTACTATCCCTCTGCCAAATTGTTTCCTCCAAGTAGGCAAGAATCAAGTTGTTGCAGACCCACACAGATTCACCACTGGTAACAGGTGGATTCAAAGATTTTCCAACTGGCGACTTGTCAAAAGAGTTTATCTAAAGACCAGAAACCCAGTCAGGCATGGTGGCTCATCCCTATAATCCCAGCACCTTGGGAGACTGAGGCAGGCAGATCACCTGAGGCCAGGAATTTAAGACCAGCCTGGCCAACATGACAAATTTCTGTCTCTACTAAAAATACAAAACTGGAGTGAGGCCAGGCATGGTGGATCACACTTGTAATCCCAGCACTCTGTGAGGCGGAACACTTGAGGTCAGGAGTTCAAGATGAGCCTGGCCAATGTAGTGAAAGCCCATCTCTGCTAAAAATACAAAAAAATTAGCCAGGCATAGTGGTGTGTGCCTACAATCCCAGCTACTCATGAGTGTGAGCGATAAGAATCAGACGAACCCCAGAGGCAAAGGCTGCAGTAAACCAAGATTGCACCACTGCAATCCAGCCTGGATGACACAGTGAGACTGTGTCTCAAAAAATAAAAAATAAAAAAATAAAATAAAGCTGGGCGTGGTGGCTTATGCCTGTAATCCCAGCACTTTCTGAGGCCGAGGCGGGTGGATCACAAGGTCAGGAGTTCGAGACCAGCCTGGCCAAGATGTTGAAACCCCGTCTCTACTAAAAATACCAAAATTAGGTGGGCGCGGTGGCACGCACCTATAATCCCAGCTACTCAGGAGGCTAAGGCAGGAGAATCACTTGAACCTAGGAGGCTGAGGTTGCAGTGAGCCGAGATTGCACCATTGCACTCCATCCTGGGTGACAGAGTGAGACTCTGTCTCATAAATAAATAAATAAATACAGACCTGAAATTCTATATAAAGGAGTGTAGAACCCATTAAGATAAGGGGTTGTAGACACCAAGGTTCTTACTATGCAGATGAAATCTCCAAGTAGCAGGCTTCAGAAAGAATAGATGGTAAATGTTTCTTACGAGACTTCTCTCCAGGATCAGAGAAAAGACTTAGAAAGGGAAAGGTATTCTCTGCAGAACATAGATTTTGCTTCTAAGAAACAGCTTTGCAGGGCCATTTAAATATGTCAAAGAAATATATTTCGGGCAAAATACTTTAATTTCTTCCAGGGCCTGCTGTCATGTGACGCTTTACTTTAGTCAGGCTGGAGTTTGGTGTCTTATTGCTACAAAAAGTCATAAGATCTCTGTTTTAATGTTAACGATGGTCAGTTGTGCCTGAATCCAAAGGGAGAGTATAACGGGGAATGCCAGATCGCCCCCTTCCCATCATGTCCTGAACTAGTTTTCAGGTTAACTGTGGAACGCCCTTGGTTGAGAGGAAGGGTTCATTCAGACAATTAGAAAGCTTAAAATTTTATTTTTAGTTTACACTTCCATATTTCAGCTATTATATGAACATGGGTGTACAAATTATCCCTTTAAGACCCTGTTTTCAACTATTTTGGGCATGTGCCCAGAAGTGGAATCATTGCATCATATGGATATTCTATTTTCAGTATTTGTAACAAACCATCATACTGCTTCCCACCATGACCGTATCATTTTACCTTCTCACCAACAGTACACAAGGGTTCCATTTTTTTCCACTGCAGGCGAGCACCACCATGCCCAGCTAATTTTTTTATTTTTAGTAGAGATGGGGTTTCATCATGTTGGCCAGGATGTTCTCAATCTCTTGACCTCGTGATCCATTCACCTTGGCCTCCCAAAGTGCTGGGATTACAGGCATGAGTCACCGCTCCCAGCCCCAAAAGTTTGCTTTTCTTAAAATTCCCCAGGTAATGAACTGGGGACCACAGTTCGAGAACAACTGTTCTAGAAAAACAACTATTCAAAATTGTACATAAAAACCCACCTATCAGTATTATAATTTATCAATAATATTTAGATAAAAATGTGTGTTTACTTAAAGCTTAAGAACTCTGCATAATGGGTGTAGAAGATAATTCAGATTATTCCAAATGTGGTGAAATAAAGGAGAAGGGAAGATAAGAAACACGATTTTCTTTTCAAAGGAAGCTGCCTATCTCCTATTTCTGCCACTAGATGGAAACCAGTGCAATGAAGAGCTGTAAAACTGCTGATATGGTAAGATACAGTAAACTGAGGTGAAAATTATGTCACATGGCATTAATTACAAAGGACAAATAGCTGTGGGTCTCTATGCTGACATTAACGGCAGAATTAGCGTATTTATTTTACAATTAATTGTATATGTCATTAGCTCTTGGCCTATAAATAACATCAACTTCAATCAGAGCTGTTATGGATCAATTTTCTTAAATAACAAACAAATAAAAGCTGTAACTATGGATTTTTATTTTATTTTATTTTATTTTATTTTATTTTTTCTGAGACGGAGTTTTGCTCGTTACCCAGGCTGGAGTGCAATGGCACAATCTCGGCTCACCGCAACCTCCACCTCCTGGGTTCAAGCGATTCTCCAGTCTCAGCCTCCTGAGTAGCTGGGATTACAGGCATCTGCCACCACACCCGGCTAATTTTGTATTTTTGTTTTATTTTGTTTTACTACAGACGGGTTTCTCCATGTTGGCCAGGCTGGTCTTGAACTCCCGACCTCAGGTGATCTGCCCATCTCGGCCTCCCAAAGTGCTGGGATTACAGGCATGAGCCACCGTGCCCAGCTGGTTTTTTATTTCCTAAAAAAGCATTACTATTGATCTAATTATGACCCCAAAAGATTCATATATTGAAATCCTAACCCCCGGTAAACTCAGAGTCTTACGTTATTTGGAGATAGGGTCTTTACAGCAGAAACAAAGTTAAAATGTCACTGAGGTAGAACATAATCCACTACAACTTATTTCTGTATAAAATGGGAGATTTGGAGATGTACAGAGGGAAGACACAGGGAGAAGACCGCCACTTACAAGCCAAACAAAGAGGCCTGGAACAGATTCTCCTTCACAGACCCCAAAAGCAATCAACCCTGCTGACACCTGATCTCAGACTTCTATCTTCTAAAACTGTGAAAGGATAAATTCTGTTGTTTAAGCCACTACGTTTATAGTACACTAAGTTTACAGTACTGTGTTATGACAGTCCTAGCAAACCAATACAGTACCTTCCTTATTTTTCTTTTTCCATTTTAAAGGTGGAATGATGACTAAAAGCAACATACTGCATCAAGTTCTGAGACAACAAAAATGAGTAATAGGCGCCTTCAAGATGCTTATAGTCCAGTGGCTTATTATATAAGAAAACATGATATTCATTAGCCACTAATAAGATTTTGGTGTTTTTTTCAATGTTTATTGGCACATTATTCAATGTGTCACCAACAAAAATAAAGAGATACAAACACTGAATTCTACTTTATTTCTATTGCCACTATTCCAATTGTAGCACTTATTTGCTTCCTAGTCCTTAGCACAAACCTTCTGATTTCTTTCTCTCTCCAAACCAAAATAAACATTGCTGACAGCACCCTTCTTGTTGCCCTTCCCTTTATGTACTTTATCTGACTGAAATATTTCAGTAAATACCTTAAAGAAACTACCTTTTTCCCAACTCAAGATATAGATGTATACAACCTCAAATTACTTAAACCACTGATGCAGTTTGTACATAACAAACTGAAATGTCTTTAAAAGAATTAGCAATTACTTATAATGAACAAAAAGAAGAGTAACAATATCCTAAATTATTAAATATACATGAGCATAACCACACCCTCTTATAGAATTCCTTACTAAGTCCAGCACAGGAAGAATTACCTCAAATTTTTAACACAGTGAGGGTACAAATTGACAGTTATGCTTGACCTGTAGCTGCCTTAAAAAACACCCATAGCTATCATGGAAACCATATCAAATAAATCCTACCTAAGATTCCAAAATTAAATGTAAACTATTTACAGGGCGCTTACATTTTGCACAACTTCATTTATACTGTGCACTGGACTGAGAAACATGGCTTCAACTACAAATGAAAATTTTAAGTTTGACTTTCTTACCATTTTATTATCACGTCTCTCGATTACTGAATTAACACTGTTACACATATTGTTATCCACTTGTTTTATCTTTATAAAAAGTAATAGCATTAAATTGCCAGGGACCGATAATAGTACTAAACCCACTGGTTTTATCTTTATAAACCACTTGTTTTATCTTTATAAAAAGTAATAGCATTCAATTGCCAGGGACTGACAATAATACTAAATTTTCTCTAGGATTCCTTCTCCCTTTCCTTTCCTTCTCAATTGGGTTCAGTTACATGGTTTAGAAATCTAATCAGTCTGCTGATATTCCTCTATTACATTCCAAGTAAATAAATTTCACATCTTCAAATATTACTAATGTGCAAAGTAGTATTACTTGGCCACTTTCTATATAACATTCTAGTGTCACGAGTTTGGTTAGGTCCCAGAGAGAACATCTCTTATTAGTCCTACAATTAAATGATTCAGCAACCAGCCACACTATCTTTGCCTTTTAACAGTTCCAATCAGTAGCAGATCTAGGTGTAATCAACAGCAGCAGGGGGCTTTAGGAAGCAAAACAAAACAAAAACAGTAGGAATCTTTACTAGAATACAGTAATTGATACAAGGGAACATTGTAGCCTGTTTTAATACAAGTTAACCTAAGATATTGGAATCTGACTTTATAATAAGAAGTGAAATATGCAGGACAACTTTTAAACATCTAAAAACAACAAATATCAAATATTTAACAAGGTTAAAATGAAAAGGGACTGTTTCAAAATGAATCTTCTCAGTCTCAGAAGGGTCATTACTTCCGTTTTGGTTATTTAGCACTCATTTAGAAGACAAATTAAAGCCCTCCTTATCTCCTACTGCTATGATACCTAACCAATTTCATCATCATATACTTAAAAAAATTAAAGCATCTCAAAGAATAACTAGCAATGTTTTTACTTCTCTTAAGAAACATTTAAAATTTTACCAGCAACATCAGGACAGTCTTAAAATGTTATTTACCAGAATTTTCCCATTTCTTTCTTTTTTTTTTTTTTTTCCTATTTTTGATTTCCTAGCCTAGAGTGTACAGATGATACTTAAGTGCTATATGTGGTGCCACTTAATAGCATGCAGGTAGCACACTGATTTATTTAGATAAAAAATCAAAAAGCCAATGGTAGTATGATGTGATGACTACAAATTCTAACTACACAAAAATTCACAAATGGAAATGTTACCATAGTAACATCCTGATCACACTGCACATGAGAATAGTTGATTTCATGATATAATTCTATGTTTATTGCAG